>NC_138530.1:65767991-66367991 GCF_964234715.1 Podarcis melisellensis
GCTGCTTCTTAGCTCAAGTAGGAATTACAAAACTTTTGAAAGGGTGATTTCTCCGACTGTATAACCTGACTTCAAAAGTTCTCTTAAATCATCATAAGATAGAGCTAAAAGTTGAAATTGCTTCTAACCTGCCCCCAAAGGAAAACCCATCTTAATCCACTCCTACACCTGTTCTTATTATGCAACCACAAAGGACATTAAGATCAAATGTGGGTTTTTGTTCTCAAGCATTCTGAACCTGGTGGTGGACCTTTTGATTAGCAAAGTGCCCAGGAAAAAACAGAACTTAAGTTGCAACTTTGTCCTTCAGTGATATTGATGGGTATAGTTTCACTATTCCTGGTAACTTCCTTCTAGAACTGCAGTATATGGCTTGAATAGACTAAAGTGCTGCTTTTTGGGTTACATTTATAGACACTGGATGACACCTGCATTCACGGTTTTACAGATAATGGAGCTAACTCTGTGCCTTTAAAATGTCATGTCAGATTCAGTCTCAGGATTTATTTCATTTCGTCATGATGAAAACATAGGAATAGTTGTGTTAAGCCTAAACACTTTTTCTTGTGAGAATAATTAATGTGCTATCACAGACAACTGGGAAAGACAGCTATGCCCAGCTTTTCAGGAAATGATTATTCAAGGAAATCTGAAACATGAATTTTAAGAAAGCAAAAAGATTGGCAAAGAAGAATGGGAGTAGGAAATCTAAGATGCACCAAGCTTGTAGGATCATAGGCTCTTGTAGCATTTAGGATTTATACTACCCAGCATCAAGTCTGGCATCTTGGTTTTAAATAAGAAAAATACATTCACATTGTGATGGTTCAGTATAACAAATACTGTATGTTTTCATTTCAGACTAGCATGATTCTAAAAATTCTGGAATAAGGGAAGAGAGATGGAATGATGTTGTCTCTTGATTTAGGACAGCTCTATATCAAATATAAACACTCCAACTAAAAAGAACATTGATTCCTGAAAACTGAAGTTTGTAAACCTTTGGAGTCACTGAACTTTAGCTGGCTGATCTTTTGATTTGTTACCACTTAGGTCCACTGCCAGCTTCTTTCTAATGGACATTAGGCTGTTTATCTTCTGAAAAACAGGGTAGCCTAACCAGCTAATACTGAAAATATCAATTGGCTTTTAAGCTGTTCCACCCATATTTAAAACAAAATACCATCCTGTTTGAATCTTCAGAAGACTAAGTTATTTCCTGAAGCAGGCATGGAGAGTGCAGTTTATTAATCTTTGACGGACCACAAGCTATTGCATATATTGACAAGTGCTTTGTATGTAGGAGCATTAAATGCTGTTAACCGACTCAAAGTCAAACAAAGACATTGAAAAAAACGAACAGTGAAACATCTATTATATGCATTGTTAGAAGGACATTGAATTGGCATTTGTAACCTGGGTCATACAATGTATAAAGCATGGGTGACCAACCAGTGAACTGAGGGCAACATGTAGCCCTTGACCTAATTTCACGCAGGGAGATGGGAAGCTTGGAGAGTGGAAGAGAGAAGGAAAGAGGGAAAATGGGAAATCTGAAATAGATGAAGGAAAAAGTAAAAGCCCTCTGGATGCGATGAGTCAGACCTCTGGGAAGAACATTCCCCCGCCCCCAGCATGCCAGGTAGGAAGAAGTGGGAGAGCAAGTGACAGAGTGAGAGAGAATGGGGTGGCAGTAAGAGACTGAAAAGAGGGGGTCCCTACCCACTTTTGGTTCCTCTTCCTTCTGGCATGCAGCCCCCTTCCACCTTGAAGCATCCAGTGGAAATGATAAAAACAGAGAATAAACCCCAAAGATGCTGAACAACAATGCCCTTTTAAAATTAATGCCTCCAATAGCATACAGCCCCAAACAAATTACCTCCAAGGAAATGTGGCTTTTGGCAAGAAAAAAAAATGTTTCCCCACTCTGATATAGAAGATCCAAATGCCCCTTCAATTAGGAATTCACTGAATGGCTTTAAGCAGGTTCCATGACTTAGAATATGGGGTGGTTCTCCCCCAAAGTTGGCACAAATTCCTTGTTTCCTCCCAATCCAGTTTTTGTATGTGAAGAACCTTGACAGTTTTCTGTCAACAAAGGATGCTTTCTACCCGATGAATTTGTGCTGCAAAAGTTGTTGCGTGCCTGAAAACTTTGAGCTTTTCTGTGACAAAGCATTTGCAACACAGTGGCATTAAGGATAGTATTGTGGACTCGGACCAGGGTGAACTAGCTTCAGATTCTGATAAAATAATTTGAGTCACTCTCACACACAGTGTTGATGAGAATAAAGTGGACCCAATTTGTGCTGCCTTTTGGAGTAAATATACCACATGCAAATAAAAACAAGAACTGAGAGTATCTGGATGAGTGACAATAAGTTCTTGATCTGTGAAATGAAAACACCAGTGATGAAGAATTGTTCCCATAACTGTTGTTATAGCATAGTGGCATAACCTAATGAAAGGATATTACACAAGTACCAGAAAAAATGATTACTTATGAGTGCTCAGAAGGGTTAAAGTGATGATCTGTACAGGACAATATTTATTATGTCTGTCAATCATTTCCTCTTGTCTTTTTATGCCCTTCAGCCTTAAAAAAATCATTATTAAAATTTTACCTACAGCTTACTTAACTGATTTGTTCTCTCATCACATATAAACTACTTTCCTGGATTAAAAAAAAAAATCAATTCAGCACTACCAGGAATATTGTTAAAAGATGCTTACATTCCACTATAATACACACACTGGCACATCTCCTCTTCTGAAAACATATGGCATTATGTGCATAAAGATCACTCTGGAGATTTACTGTAATTATGTCATGATGTGCTTATTGTTATGGATTCGACAGCCCTTCCTCCATTTCTACCTTCTTTGTTTGAGGACAGCTGCTCACTTCAAGCTGCCTTTCTAGCAGCAGAGGCAGAATGAAGGAATGCCTGCCTGAGAAGGCACAGTGAGTGACATGAGGAAAGGCAGACTCCAGTGCTACAGTGCAGACCAGATGAAAATCTAGTAACTAGCTGATGATAATTCACTGAAGCCTGCAGAACATTAAAAAAATATATTTTTAAGACAAGTCCCAAGAGCCTATAACAAAAACGACGAAGGTTCTCATAGATGTTAGTCAAACTAACCCCTTTTGTAGAAATGAGACATCACCCTCATGCAAAGCCATCAGCAATCCCATGAATTTACTGCCATCCTGCCATAACATTCAGGACTGTGCATTGCATTGATCAGCAACACACTGTGAGTTCATTCTCACCACCACCCATTGCGGTGATGGGTGTACCGCAACTCATGGTACTGTTTTATCGTTACATGGTTTCATGTGATGATTGCTCCTAGGTGTCAAAGCAAATCACACCATGGATCCCCCCCCCTTTTCAGCAGCATATTCTTGTGACTGTAAGGTACAGCTCTCTGTTATTAATTAAATAATTAATGTTTATATCATGCCTTCCCCACCAAGGGCCTCAAGATGGCCCTGGGGTGTAGATTAGGCTGAAAGAGTGACTTGCCTAAGGTCACCAGTGACTTCGTTGCAGTATGGGTATTTGATCTTGTTCTCCCTGTGTCTCTAATCACTACATTCAGAAATGGCTAACCTGTTACAGCAGAGGGGCAAGACTAGCTTCCTGGCAGCAATGGAACTGCCACTTCCTGAGAGAAGGTTGAGGAAGCAGGAAGGGTCATGTGCTACAGTGCAAGATTGTTTCTGCTGTTGTGCCCATAATGTCCCAACTTCTTCACCTAGTAAGCTGCAGAAACTCTTATTTTATAAAATGCCCTGTATGAAGGGAGGTATAGAGATTTAATAATAACCCTGATGCTGGGAAGCTAGTGTTGCAGTTCCGTCCCCCCAGGCTAGCCACTTCTGACTGCACCACTAAGTTATTATTTTTCTTACTTATCAGGGAGAGAGAAATCAAAATCATGTCCAAAGGGCGCGACATACTCTATGCCCCATAAAGTTTGCATCCCAAGTAGTGCAACTGGAAGGAAGATCATGCAAGGAGACTTTCTCACCCACTCCTGCCTTTAGGTATATGTATCCTCTGAAAAAGCTCTCTGGGCATTTGGGGAACTCTCTTGAGAAAAGGGGAGACTGCTGGAGAAGAGGCAGGTTCTGCCTGTGCAAGGTATTTCTGTACCATTTAGGGCAATTTCCTTTTCCCTCAGAAGCTTTCCTACCTAGTGCTTCAGTATTGACCCCCCTGAGATTCCCCACCCCCCAGGGGAACTGGATTGGGAAAGAGAGAATAAAAAAGTATGAGCTTCCTTGCCCCTATGCTACTTTTACTATCGCACTAGCCCTGTGAAGCAGGTAGGGCTGAGAGACAGTGAAATGGCCCAAAGTTATCTAGTGAACTTCATGGCTTGAGTTGGGATTTGAACCCTGGTCCAACATCCTATCTTTTATGTACACATATCTACAAAGGAGTGGCCCATATTATTTGGTAAGATGCCAAAAAGGAAAGTAAAGACTGTGCATCTTTTGTGGTTAATACTTCCACAAGGTATTTCATTATGTTAGAGGCTCCAGCTTTGCAATTCTTATTCCCACCTACACTGCAGTCCTGAAACCACATAGTCAGGAGCTGATTATTTACTCTCACCATTACCAAAACTACTTATTGTGGAATGCCTTTGGGACTGCTCCATAGTAAGTGGTTTTCTAATTGCATCTTAAACTTCCACAATTTTTAATCCATTAGCTGCTAGCCACAGAATTTGCACTTGGGCTTAATAAAGGCATCTCTCAGAGAAAGTAATATGAGAACCATAATTATTTTTGCTCTCTACCATTCACTCTACCCCCAAACTGCCTCTATATAATACATGCAGCGTTTTCATTCATAAACACGCACAGCAAGGGACAGATTTGCACATTACACCGGAAGTATGCAAAATTGATATCCTAGTGATTTGTGCACCCATTTGGAGACATTCATAGTAATGAGTGGATGGGGAACTAGCACATCTCAATAAGTGTGATTTCACTATTCATATATTTTCCAAGAAGCACAAAAAGCAGGTGCACTTGCACAATTACTACTACTACTACTACTACTACTACTACTATACTTTTATTGAACTGTTTAAAGATGCCAGGTTCCTTCTCTGGTTGCTGGAGGTAATGGGAAGTACATGGGAAGCACAACTAAGTGAAGTGAAGCGCTCTCTGAGTTTCTATAGGTGGGTGCAAGGCACCATTCTGTATTTTCCCAAGGGCCCTTGCAATATAAATGCCCTCCTTCCTAATACAGCCAATCCATCATCATGAAAGTCATTTGGCAAGTGCATTATAGTAATGATGAACTGCAAGATAAAATGATAACAGTCCAGGATTAGTCTCCCTGAGCCCAAGGCATGGAATTCATTGTGAAGCTGACAAAAGTGTTGAATTATTCCATATAGTTTCCATCAAACCCAATTTAAAATAAAAATTCTTTGTAAAAGATCAAGGGCAGGTTTTGTATATGAAATTCCCTTTAAAAAGGAAGGGCTTGTGGTGACTAGGTAAATCAGACCTGATAAACAATACATTAATGCGGCTAGGTAAAAAAGAAGCTTCTTTTTCAGTACTTCCACCCCTAATGAGGTGTTCCTTAATATTACTGTGAAGCAGACTCTCAGGAATAAACCATGCTCTGAGGCAATGTCACAGCAGCCTAAAGCTGGTCACTTCTTTGCTAATAAGACATGACGGTGTTATTACATTATCATTGGGGGCTGGCTCAAATTCTTCTTCCCTTCTACTAATTTCACTCGTTCGTGACTTAAGGACTAGTGTTTCTATGGCACCTATCTGTATCAGTTAGAATCAATAGTTCTGCTTTTTTTTAAAAAAATAATAATAATAAAAGAATTGTATTGACCTAGCTAAGAGCTCCATCTTAATCAAATAAGGTTCTTTTTCTCCACCATGCCCAGTGAGCCCAAACTTGATTACAAAAGATCTTGGTTCATTTAACGTGACAAATTATTGCCAGTCTGTTGATTCACAGAAAGCCTTGGTGGGTTCTCTTCAATACATTGTAAGAAAATTCTTCAAGATGAACGTTCACTTGTAAGCTGCAGATATGTAATATGTACATGTTCCTTATAAAAGTTGGCATGAAAGCCACTCATTTCAGCAGGATGTGAGCCAAGGATATATAGATAGCACCTGCTATTTGAAAACCTCTTGCAGTGTTTGATTGACAGAAGTATAATGAAAATTTCTTCTAGCGAAAGAGAAATCTACAATTGTCACACCCACCCTGCCCCCACTCTCACCATCTGGATGCTAGAGGTCTTTGGCTGTTCTGAGAAGGGTTAACAGAAAGTAACCATACTGACATTCATCATAAACTTGATTTTAAGTGGTTCAGGCACTGGAGCTGAAGTTCTGACAAATCTGACTCTTTTCTCATTTGCATACAGCAAAATATTCAGAACAAAAGGCACAATGCAATGAAATGGGAGCAATACCTAGTCAAACACGGTTGCAAAAACCAAACCAAACCAAACCTAGGCACTGTTCATAACTAAGAGCATGCCCTTCATGGCTGGGACACTAAAGAGGGAAGGAAGCAAGTTTGTCTTCCAGCCAGCTATATGTGGCTGTCTTCACTTCTACTTTAGTGCCTAATTCCAACCAGAGATTGGAGGAAAGGTCCCAAAGTTAGGGACTAATAAATCTGAGCCTTGGAACTTCTTGTTTAGACCTGAGAAAAAAGAATAGGATATCTCTCATTTTACTGGCAAGCTGCATTTGACTTCAGGTCACATTTCTTCTTCTTTCCCCACTGGTTCTACAAAACCGAATTGGCTCCTTAGTTTGTGGGGGAAATCGTGCCCTTGCTTAAAACTGTAGCCATTGCTTTTTGTTCTGATCTGAACCAGTGCTCAGAAGTGCCAGCAGTGCTCAAAGTCCTAGAATCAAAGAGCTGGAAGGGACCTAGATCTAAATAGGATCCCACCGCTACAAGGAAACACTGACCACTCCACCATTTAGCCTATAACGAATGGATCCATATGACAATGCCATAACATCTGCCACAATCAGTAAACAGCTGTTTGTTAAAGTACATTCAGTGTCACATTGCTTGCCCTGTTTTCTTTGGCTGATCTGTCTTGCTGATCTTAGAGTTGCATAACCTGCATTTTAAAAACTACTTGATTTGAAACTAGGATTCTTAGAAACCACTAGGTCTTCTAGAAATTTCTCTGTATGCGTGAACATAAGGTAATGATTCTGAACTGAGAATCTGTGTCCTTCTGAAGATATTACTTGGCTCCACTGCAGTCTGCCTTTGGGCCTGGTCATGGTGCTGGTTAATGCCTCACAGGGCTACAATTCCCAGCACCTTTAACACGCCACGCTTCCCAGAATTCTTGGGGTGAAGTCATGTGCTTCAAATGTGCCATAAGTGCACCTTAAATGCATAGTGTGGGTAAGTTTGAATGACTTTTCATGAGGAGAAGTACAAAAGGTGGTGAAAAAGTGTATCTTCAGCACATAACCTATGCAGCCCACACTGCTGCAGCGCTTGCATTCAACCAGCACCATCCCAATGGCTGACCTCTTAGCAGCTCCAATCAGCTGCTGCTTTTTGTTTGAAAACAGTCCTTCTAGTTATGGTAACGTCATCACAATAAGATTTTGCTTGGTGGTAATATTCAAAGGCAAACAAAGGTAATTCAGAATAAGGGCAAAAATGGCCCTGAGGCTGCAGATGCTTGATCCTTTTACAGTAACAATCTGAATTTTTGCAGGACTTTGGAGAAACATATTAGGCCCCCTTTGCACACCGAAACTACAAGGTTCCAAATACCCATCTCAACCCTAAAATTAATTATGCTGTCCTGAAAGGCAAGCACTTACTGTAAAGCTCTAGAATAGCTAACTTGATTACGGGATTTGTTTTTTAAACAGAAAGGAAAGTTAGTAATGGTACCATGATAATTCTTGCAGTGTATTACGTTAGTTTCAGTGCAAGCAAAGAGAAATTGTGGTCAATACATAGCATGTTATATAGGAAGGCACTCAACAGGATCAATATGGAAATGGCCAGCCTTTATATAAATTATTGTAGTTGGTTGTATTTAAGTTGTTAGTGATGATGTATTTACAGTATATGAAGGAAGGACTTTTGCTCATTTTTTTCTGTTATAGTACTGTTGAATTATGCTTAGTAGCGTATGTAGCACATTTATTTACATTTGCATTTAGAGAAGAGGCAGCACCTGAAGGGCAGCTGATAAATTATTTTTCTTTGGTTCAGTTAGTGCAGCTTAGGACTGCTGTTCGCAAATAGAATCATGGAACTGGAAGGGACCACAAGGGTCTAACCTCTTGCATTGCAGGAATCTTTTCCCCAATGTGGGGCTCGAACTCATGACTAGAGATTAAAAGTCTCATGCTCTACTGACTGAATTATCTTTTGCTTATTTTATCCCCTGTAGGGAGTGTGTGTACACACTGGATGCCTAGTATGACAGAGACCTGTAGCACGAAAAGGGAGCCAGTGGAGTTCAGTACACAAGCTACACATAACATCCATCTGTCACAGCTACAGGTCGGGAATTTGATTTGGTTTGCATTTTAATTTTCACGCTCCCTGAAACAATATACAAACAGAAATGCAGCCATCCTTCAGAATTCAAATTCTGTGAATTTTGTGATGCAGTTCTCAAACCAAACAATGTGTACAAAAATACACATATTAGGACAAGGTTTCCAACACAGTGCCCATGGGTGCCAGTGTGCCCAGGAGAACCTACTATGGCACCCATGAAAGGTCTCAATAAATATCGTCTCCAAAATTCACAGTGTACGAGAGAATGTTCACTCTTCCTGCTCAGTTCCTATTTGCAGTGGCTCAGTGTTTCCTACATTAAACACACACCTTTATAAATGCCCACATTTCATTGGATGGCAGGACTGGACACCAAGAACTGAACAGAGGTGTAAAGTGCTTTTCAACTGTGAGCAACAGTGGCGGCGTCTGAAATAAGTGCCCTTCCCCCCCACTGGTGGTGGGATGGAGTTGATGAGGGGCATATCTGCTCCATTTTGTGGTCCTGTTTCCTTTTCTGCCCTTTTAGATCCGGCAGCCACTTTGTGTTATGCCATGCCTCCAAGGCAGCCATGTGGCAAACTAAAATCAAGGCGGGAACAATGAGAGAAACTGGAATTGACAGATCCATCCATCCCTACACACAGCCACTGGGCCCTCCCTTTGCAGTTTTCATTCACCTTCATCCCTTTAGTCTGGTAGAAGTGAATGGTAAACTGGAAATAATTCCCACAAAAATGATTTTCGTTTTCCTACAAAAGGATAATGTTGAAACATATACAAAATATAGAAGCACACACACACACTGTAAGCTGCCCTGTGATCCTCAGATGAAGGGCAGTAATTATTATTATTATTATTATTATTATTATTATTATTATTATTATTATTTCTGTGTAAAAACAGTTTGTAGGTGTGATTTTCTTCCTACTAGAGTCAATGATAAATCTCTGATTTATAACAACAATAGATTGCGCTTTGCAAATATTAGGTGGCTTGTCTTATTTTAACATAAAATAAATCACTTGGAGTGAAGGATACAAAATTATATATGTTTGTGACCTATGCCCATCTGCCATACATTTGGATAATCCACCCAGCCAAAACACTACTGTTGCAGTGCAGGAGAGTGGTAACCCAACAGTGGATGAAAATTCCTGCTGTTTGGTCCAGAAATTATTGGTAAGAATGTGAAAAAATAGCAGAAATCACACAACAGGCAAACAAACATGGACAAAGTGAGTAAATGTTTTAATCTTCTACTTGCTCATCCTACAACTGCTGCATGCTATTGTAAGGATATAGATAGTAGTGTGTGTGTGTGGGGGGGGGAATTCAATTTGGTTTGCATTTGCAGACAAACCTACCTAATTTGCAGTTTAAGAAACAATATGCAAACCAAAACACAGGCATTCTCTGCAAACGTGACATAAAGGCTGGCAACATCAACTGCTTGCAGATGACTGCAGTGCCTGGAGACAGACAGGTCATGAACCCATAACAGTGACCAGAGGAGGAATGACCACTGGGGAAAAAAATGCCATGGTGCATCTGCACCACCACAACCGGGATGCCTTCATTTGCCCCAGCTGCAACAAAACATCTCTCTCCTGCATCAAGTCTCTACAGTCACAGCAGGCGTTGTAACCTTCCAACAGCTTGACTTCACCCCCCAAAGGCACACTCCTTCATTGTCTCCCAAGACAGGTAGATGCCAACAAGAAAATGTCATACAATGATGATTTTTAAAATAATTTTTTGCTTTGTCAACATTTTATAAGGCTATTGTTCAGGACTTGAAATGTGTAGTGAAGATATCTCAACTAAGATTATTTTATTTTGATGGAATTATATTTGTTAACTCAAGGGATTTGAAAATGAAATGGTGACTTTGAAACAAGCGGGCAAAATCAATAGCCATTAAGTGAATGAGGACATTTTAATGTATAGAGCAACATGAGTTAATATACTTTTATCACCAAACCAGCTCATACCTCAGACATTTGTTTTGGTCAAACAGAGGAGCCAAAGAAAGAAAGAAGAATCCATCATTTTGAACCAAGTGAAGTGTACCACGAAACCAAGAATTATTTGTGGTAATTCTAAATCAAAGAAAGTAACTAGGGGAAATTTGGTATATTAGAACTGAAGGACATATATGTGGATTACTTCATTTAGGTATCTCCTATCTGCAGAAACAGAGATGATAGAAATACTAGTAAAGGTAAAGGGACCCCTGACCATTAGGTCCAGGACTCTGGGGTTGCGGTGCTCATCTCGCTTTATTGGCCGAGGGAGCTGGTGTACAGCTTCCGGGTCATGTGGCCAGCATGACTAAGCCGCTTCTGGCGAACCAGAGCAGCGCATGGAAACGCCGTTTACCTTCCCGCTGGAGCGGTACCTATTTATCCACTTGCACTTTGACGTGCTTTCAAACTGCTAGGTTGGCAGGAGCAGGGACCGAGCAACAGGAGCTCACCCCGTCGTGGGGATTCGAACCACGACCTTCTGATTGGCAAGTCCTAGGCTCTGTGGTTTAACCCACAGCGCCACATGCATCCCATGATAGAAACACTAGATGCAAATAAAAAAGACTGCAGGAAATCGTTCCAACACACTGATTCTACTTGGTCCACATATGAATAGCAAGGCAGAGACAAGCTCCTCATTGGATTCCAGTATAACCCCTCCCTCAGTTGCTATTTGCCATCATTGTTGGGCACACAACTGCTATGCCATCCATGCTACATTATATACACATTTACTAGGCACCAAGTTCATGAACTCAAGTAAAACTGAATAAACCAACATAGGATTGCACAGATATACCACAAAGCTTGGCAGGAGAGAGCTTCTCACATACTTGGCAGGTGTCAATTAACGGTCTAGTGGGTTGCATTCATTTTGGTGATAATTTTGTAGTAATACACAAATGTTGTGTGGAATGTGTACAAGGCACCCTCATGCTTGCATTCCAAACCTATAGTTTACAGTTATTCTGAAGTACACTGCTTAACTTTTCACCCTCTATTAATATTAGAATGTAGAGCCTGGAGACAGGAAGTAAGGTTGTGAATCCATAGCAGTGACCAGAGGACAAATGACCACTGGGAGGAGTGCAGAGAGAAGAAACGCCTTGGCGCATCCACAGCAGCACAACCAGGTGCCTTCATCTGCCCCAGCTGCACCAAAACATGTTTTTCCCATATCTGTCTCTACAGTAACAGCAGATGCTGTAACTTTCCAAGAATTTTACTTCACCTCCTGAGACAGACGGATGCCAACTAACCAGTAATCCTTTAAGAATGCGATTCATACCGAAAACGGATGCTTAAAACTTAATGACTGCTTAAACCATGCCTATCTAGCTATATAGTTACATTGTACTCTGTTGGGATATACTACACAAAAGGGTCTGAAAGAGGAGATAATTGGATACTTACTGCAAGAAAGATCTGTAGGGAACTGTGAGCCACTTCTATATATTGGTATTCAAGAACACAACCTGAGACAGTGATGTAGCGATGGTCCTCTGGTGCCCAGTCTGGGGCTGGGGTCACAGATGTCACTGTGCAGCCCGGCCCATTCTCCATCCACCAAGAACGGTGCATTGAGATATTGAAGGTCAGTATAAGATCTGTTTCCTGTCAAGAGGATAAAAGAAGAAGTAGTAGTATTATGGATCAAGGTCCAATTTTCTGTTATCATTAGAAAGAACAGGCATCTACATAGATCCATTAAGAAGAAGCATGAGAGTTGAATGAAGTATGGGGTTCAAAGTCTCATTCACTCATGACACTCAAATAAAAATTGAATCTGAATTTGGAATTTGAATCGTTTCCATTCCATTTATGTTCCAAAGAGGATGGCACATTGATAAATGTGTCCACTGGCAGGTGTGCCTCTGAATGTCAGTTTCTGAGAATTACAAGAGGGGAGAGGCTGTTGTGCTCATGTCATGTGCTATGCATCTCATAGGTATTTCTTTGGCCACTATGAGAACATGAAACTGGACTAGGTGCGTTTTTGGCTTGATCCAACAGGGTTCTTATGATGTCCTTAAAACGTATGTATAATACATGTGACATTGTAATCACACCAAGCTCTTGTCTTTTTCCCTTCTGCTTCCATAAAAATGTTTATACACAGCTCCGTTTTATTATTTTCCTAACACTTCACAAGGCAACACTTATTGCCGAAAGCTATTTCCCAAGGCACCGTGGCTGTCTCATGTATTTTCAGTGAAAAGAATGTCTGCCACCAGCTGGCACATTCAGTAGGAACGAATATCCAGAGAAAGAGAACCAGCACATGTGCTCAGTCATGCAGAGGAAACGCAAAGCCTCACGTCACAAATGCCCTCTCTGAACCCAATCAATCCCACATATCATGCAGACAATCCCACTATTTTTATCATTAATATTTTGCAAATCAAGTTAAGATTTTTTTTTTGGGGGGGGGAGCACTGATCAAGGGAACTTCAATTCAGCAGAAGGCAGCATCTCTGCTCCTGCTCTTCACAGCCCCAAGAGATCAGTGCTGTCTCCTCAGATTCCACTGATCACTCAAACCAGCTTTCACTCCCTGCGACATCCAACAAGCTATTGATGCTGTCAATTCTAACAGTGCAGATCGCTTTTAGGTAGTACAGGTATGCTGAGGGCACAGCTTAGGCTCAACTTATTAGTAACTAAAGAAAACAACTGGTACTAAAGCACAAAAACCAGTGGATTAATTTATTATTGTTCACATCTATTATTCTGGAGCATCAAAATTCAAGATGAAACACCACTATTACAACTGTGCTGTGTATAGCACTGCTGTACACACTATTAATATAGGTGTTGCTTAAAACACGGCTGTGCATACCACAGGCTGAATGAATTTTGAGTGGACTCTAAAAATGTCTGCAATAATAGCAAGGGACCTCTCCCACCCTGCCTTGAGTAGTTGCCGTATGTTTTCTGTTTAACATCTGTGTTTCAAAGACTGCCAGGGAAACAGCTGCCTTGAAGCTGTAGAACTTAACAGGAAGTGTTGATACACATTTGGCATGTCAATATTGTATTCTTACTAGCATTCATGTTGAGGATGAATTTATAATCCCAGTTCAACAAACAGTTGCTTCCTCTTCAGGACACGGAGCTACATCTGTGCAAGTTTTATTTATTGCCTATGAATATAGTCAATCTTTTGTAAATCCTGATGATATTTGAAAGCCCTGCTAATGAAAATGAGTGTATTAAAGTAGATTTAGCATTCTGTCCAAGTGAGAAACAGGAGTGGGGGTGATATACAAAAATGTGTCTTGCTTGGCATTCTTAAGGTGGCAAAAGATGATTCTAAATGGGTTAGGTATGGGTTTATTTCAATGGAAAGGCACAAGCTGGAGTCTTCCAAACATGGTTTGCTTAGACAACTTCACAAGTGGCCTGCCTGTGAGAATGTAACATATTTTTTTTTAAAGAATGAATTTATCTAGGCATGCCTCCTCTCATGAATTCTAGCCTAGAAACTATAATTTTAAACACCTGTGATCTGATTCCCCACCCACCCTCTGGAAGTAGACATGGTCAAATCTGTCAGTTTTGGTTTCTCTCGGTTTCCAGTCTCTGGTTCTGTTTTCCACATTTCCTCATCAGTTTGTGATCAGTTTGTAAAAAAGTCTACAGGAAAACAAACCAGCATTTTAGTGCAAACTTATCTTAATAGCCACATTTTGTCTGCATTTTTTGCCTACTACACAAGTTTTGCTAATCAGTTTCCTCACGTATAATGCATTATTGTATGCTATTTTCACGAACAGATGCATGTACACTTAACCCAAGTATATGATTCTTAAAGATAAGTTACTTGGCTGGAGAAAGGCTTTGCAACAGCTGGAAAAGTGTGCCTTTCAATGGATGGCTCTGTTTTGGTTCATGTGTTGTTTTGGAAGGTTCAAATTAGGTAGGCTAGCCTTTCGGTGCAACCTGAACTGGCTTTCTTCCCCAGCCCAGTTGAAAAGCAATCCATATAGAAATAGTGCCCTTGATTTTCCGTAAGAGATACTGGTAGAGCAGCATAGGGTGTTTGCCAATCATTCTATTGAAAAATCATCCTGCAGAGATGACTGCTGGTTACACACACACACACACACACACACACACACACACACACACACACCCCCCTCAGGCTCAAACATAGTCACAACCAATAAGAATCACATATTAGATGAGACAAGTTCATGTCAGATGAACAGTTGATGTTGGAACAGTTGAAACTAGATAGTAACTCTTCAGAAATCTTTGATAGGATCAACAGGCAAGTGGGTAAGTTGATCCAGTAAACACTGTATTTCCCTCACACTATTAAGTCCCTCACCAAAACAATTCGTTCCTGCCCTTAGTGATTCCAACTTGTATCAAACACAAAAATGCAAGTCTAGTAGAGCTGAACTGAATTGTTTGCCGAGTTACAAGATGGAATTTGCTTAGTCAATGATGGGAAGCAGTTTTGAACAGCTAAGCAAATATTAAGAAAATGGAACTGTTTCTCAGATTTTTGTAAGAGTCATTGACAAAAGCACTGGAAAAAAGCCACAAAAGCTTATTTTTAAAGCTCCAAGTACTGTGCTGCTTCTAATTTTGCCCACAATTCAGGAAAGCTTGTGGATCTTTGGAGTAAGGGAACTGTACAATTCCTGAGTATGTCTGGCCAAACCTGATGAAGTTCCCTGACCTAAATGAAAACACCCTTTATATTGATTGTGATATTGTTGTTAGGGCTGGGGGCAGCGGCTATTCAGCATATATGCTGGGGAGAGAAGGCGGTACAGGGAGTATAAAAAAGGATTTTGCTTAAATTCCTTAGAACTATGCTTCCTTAGACTTGGTCTGACAGCCTAAGAGATTGTACAACTTCCCTGTGAGCTAGTTCAAGGACAGCACAATTCTTAAAAACGGTATTGAGGAGTTTTTGTACATTTCTTTCTAGTGTCCACAAATTAAATAAAAACTAGATTTAATTTCTGGGAACTGCTGAAAACACCCTGGAAAACAGATGTGCTTCTCAACAATAAAAGCAAATGTGAAACTAAGAAAACTACATCAACTCAGCTCTAATTTTCTGCCATGATATGTCATCTCATTTCGCTCTACATGCCACAATAAATTTAACAACGTGAATTCTGCTCTTTCATTCAAGACTAGATTAACAATTGGGCAATTGAATACTAGCTGAGCCCGACTAGGGCATGAATCGACATGTTGCTATGAGGAACATCTCTTAGTGGAGAGAATATCTCTTGATATGTTGGATTGAACTCCCTTAAAATCTCTAGCAGCATGGAACATGGCAGCTAGTCCCTTACCATATGAAAGGAGAACAGCTTTCATACTCTACTTAAAATGAAAATGTAAAATGCCAGTTAACTGCCTAGCATATGGAATTGCACCACCACATTTCCTACATTAAAACATAGGGGCAGGGGGCATTTTTCAACATGAGGGCTGCATTTCTTTCTAGGTAACCTTCTGAGGCCAGTATGCCAGTGGCGGACAGGACCAGAAGCAACAAGTCACCTTTTGCCATGAACTTGCAGGACAATGGAGAGGAGGAAGAGGAACCTGGTGAGGGGTTTAGCTGGGACTGGAACACTGGGCAAGCAGGGGATGGGGAAGGAAGTGCTCATGGGGTGACAGAGGATGACAAGGCAATGGGGGTCAGTGCACAGGATCCAGAGCTGCAGGACCTAGAGCCAGAGAGGCCCCTGTCTCCACAAACACAGCGGGCTCTGAGGCATAGGGAGCAGCAGGACGGGCGCTCTAGGAGGCTGAGGCAAGGCAAGGGACCACAGCCCAGCTCCTAGCTAGCCAGGTGGGGTTCACTAGCTCTGGGAGGAATTGTGTGATTCCTCACCTGGAGCAGACTTGGAACAGGTGAGGGTCAAACCCAGATATCTGCTCAACTGCCCATGTTGATGGACTTTGACTTGGATGTTCTGTAATGCTCTTCTGTCCCAACTGGACAGATGAAAGATCTCGGTTTCTAACTCCTCTCGTGAACAAGCTTCATCTCCCAATCCAGCCTTGGATAGTGTCCCTTCTTTTGCAAGATTCTGATTGTTGGATTACCGAGATGACAGCTAACTTCCTGCTTAGTGTGATGAAGAGGAAAGCGGTACCAACTTCTTCTTTAATACCATAGCTGTAGTCGATACGCCGCACAATCGAACGAAGTTCCAAGTAGCCTTATTGTACAAGGACAAGGAGCTAGGACAAATCTGAGGAGATGAAAGACCCCTTAACGATCCTCCTCCAGCCTCAGCAGTTTTTTGTCTTTTTGTTTTTGTACTCTCTGTCACTCGATGTTTTAAATCCCCTGTTACTTTTGTTATCCCCATTTATCTACTTTTACCCCCCCACCCCCATTTTATGTTGTTATTTCTATGTATATTATGCCATGGCCACACGGCTAATGCAATAAAATCTATTGATTGATTGACTTGGATGTTCATTGATTTCTACAGAAACTGTCCTTTGGGTTTGACTCTGGGTTGTATCTTGACTGTTGGACTTCAGACCTGGCTTCTTGGATTGACCCTGGACTGTGTCTTTGGACTTTGCTTGTGTGGATTGAACCTCAGACTTTGGACTTGGCATACTGACTAGCTGCCAGGTAGGCCAGGGGTTAAGGACACCTTTGTGCAGTAGGCTTGTTTGTATTTATTAGTATTAGTATTAGTATTATTAAATCAGTTCCTATGAAACATTTGAAGTGATTTCAAAATACTATAAAGCAGCAAGCGAAAAGTATTTTCTAGCCCAGAAATAACACTCAAGGAGTGTTCAAAGCAGGGCCAGTGCGGGGTGTGGCCTGGTCCAGGGATCCAGAGTGATGGCTTTGGCCCCTGGGCCATGCTATGACAAGTGTCTGCTAGAAGGCAGAACACAGCTCTTGCCACTGCACATATCTTTAGAAATAGACACAAGAAAGTGGTTGCTGTGTAATAGCTAGGAAAAAGGTGATGTGCCCTAGAATACAGTTCAATATAAGGTTCACCCACAGCCTGTTTACTCCAACTCAGGTACGAATCTCTGATTTGGTGCACTTTCAAAGGCCTTAGTTTTGTTATAAGCAATGTGGTTAGCCAACAGAAGAGCGGAGAAGGATAAAATACAAATAAATAAATCTACAGTTAGTTGTTAAGTGAATTTAAAATAAAAAAGTGTGCAGTGGTTGCTTGGCTCCCTGCACTTGACATTTGCTTCAGTTAATATGTGAAATATCTTAACAACAGCCAAGATGGCAAATTGCTTTGTGGCAAGGCTCCATTTCATCAATATTTTATAAAGAGTTAATAAATAATTGAAAGAGGTTACAACTGTATTAAAGATAAAAATGTGCACTATAGAATACTCAAGCATGTGAGTTCTCCAACTCTGACTTAAAGTGCATTCTGGGTGGGCAAGAAGCAAGTGTACAAAAAAGAAGAGTCCCAGGAAACCTCCATAAAAATAGGTTGGTGGGTTTACTGGCCACTGAAACATCCACTATAGCAAGAGGCCAGGGAGAAAACCAGTGCAGGAGTATAGCCCATGGTGAGAACAATGGGACTTCAGCACATTATTTTCATCCTATTTCAAGGTTGAAACTACATTAATCTAAAGGAGAGGGATCGTATGCTTCACAGTGAGCCACAGCATATACCTTTCTAGGAAAATCTTACCAGCTTCAGAATGGCAGTTAGGTGAAACAAAGTCATTATATGCCGGCCATGATTGAGAGCAAACTTTGCAAGCACACTATTCAAATTTTGTATTTACTGATGTATAAATGGAAAGATTCTAGGCACTGCCTGCCCAGCAGGCAAGTCTCTAAGACCTTTATTTTTAGTTGATGCGATAAAGCTGATCTGCAAATACTCTCTCATGGCACTCACTTCAATTATTAACACACAATTTATTAGTTATGTTACTATAAATGCCTTAGAGCTGAGGTTTTTCCACTGAGAGAAGAGGGACTTGACTTCTGACTTCTGGTTTCAAAACTGCACATACCTTGACATTCTTTGTGCCAAGACCTGTTGGTAAGTATTTGATCTCTCCTTTCATACAGGAGTGTCATTTCTATTGAAACTGAACCAGCACCCCAACATATTGCAGAGTAGCAAGGATTTACTTCACGGGACTGGAAGGGATTTGTTGATCTGGTTCCTGCTTTCAGTTACTGTGGGGCTGAAGGCAGATTGTGGCTGGGACCCAGGTGACATTAGGGCCTTGACTCCAATGACCCACAAAAGAGAAGAAACCAGTTTCCCTAAGGGAAAACAGGGAGTGGTGGGAATAAAACCCCATCTTCATGGCAGTTTAATAGGAGAACCTTAGAGTTAGCAAGGTTGTGAGGCAATTGAGATTTTTTCAGGGCATCAGGGAACTTCTTTCTCCTTGTTGGTGCTTGTTAAGAGGGGCAGGGGCTTCACACTGCTGCCCTCAATGTACTTTAGGATGGGCTGCAGGTTATTTATTAAGAGTGTAGCAGGAGGCGTTTCGATCCAGACAGCCTTCTTCAGCTCCAGCCTCCTGCTTGAAATACAGAAGCTGTTGCTACTTTGGTCCCAAAGGAGGTCAGGTTTTCCCTTTCTTTAGGTCTTCAGAAAAGCAATGGCGAACCTAGACAGCATCCTAAAAAGCAGAGACATCACCTTGCCAACAAAGATCCATAGAGTTAAAGCTATGGTATTCCCAGTAGTGATGTATGGAAGTGAGAGCTGAGAAGTGAGAAGGCTAATCGCCGAAGAATTGAATTATGGTGCTGGAGGAGACTCTTGAGAGTCCCATGGACTGTAAGAAGATCAAACGTATCCATTCTTAAGGAAATCAGCCCTGAGTGCTCACTAGAAGGGGAAGGCCAGATCGTGAAGCTGAGGCTCCAATACTCTGGCCACCTCATGAGAAGAGAAGACTCCCTGGAAAAGACCCTGATGTTGGGAAAGATGGAGGGCACAAGGAGAAGGGGACAACAGAGGATGAGGTGGTTGGATGGTGTTCTTGAAGCTACCAGCATGAGTCTGACCAAACTGTGGGAGGCAGTGGAAGACAGGAGAGCCTGGTGTGCTCTGGTCCATGGGGTCACGAAGAGTCGGACATGACTAAACGACTAAACAACAACAAGTCTTCAGAGTTGAACTATGAAACCTGTAAGAGCAGAGCCTTGGTTTATTTGAGGTGGGTGCTCCACTTGATGCTCCCTTCCCCTCTGAACGATCTGAATGCCTATAGCCAGTTCTGTCTCCACTGTAACCACACTAAGCCAGACTAGCATGGCACTGTGAGTTGTTGTGGGGTCTCCTATCTGGATAGGTGGAATTTTAGGTATTGGCATTCCTAAATACTGTGCATGTTGCAGAAAGTAGTAATCAATTAAGTGGATTTTTTTAAAGAAGATGCCCATCCACCCGCTCTTCCGAAAAACCCTGGATCTGTGATTCTTCCTATCCTCTGGGCATTATCCAAACAGTCTGGAGAAATATTGCAATTACTGTAGAAAATAAAAGGTCAATGGAGGCTTAAAAATGCAGCACCAAAAAGCTAACATTGTGAACATGTCACAATCATCCTCTGTGCTGCTGCTGAAGAATGGCAAAAGCCACCTAAATATTTATGGCCATTTAAGAAAATAATAATAATCTTGAGCTTCCACCTGGATGTGATAAATTCAAGGGCAGAGACAAAGAATGTAACTATTTTAATTTTTAATGTGTCATTAAAATTAAAAGGACACATTCAAATGTCCCACGTTTCCTAGCATAGGTCTGGATGC
Source organism: Podarcis melisellensis (assembly GCF_964234715.1). NCBI lineage: Eukaryota > Metazoa > Chordata > Lepidosauria > Squamata > Lacertidae > Podarcis > Podarcis melisellensis. The sequence goes on from NC_138530.1 coordinate 65,788,373, forward strand.
TGTTTATTTTCATTTGTGCGATTGGAGAAAATGTAGATTCTAAACATTCAGAAAAGCAGATGTTTAGATAAACACTTTTGTTACAGGGTTCGGTATCGTTGAACCCACATAACTGGCCTTGATCCATAAATCTTCATTTGTGCATAGCCTGCTGGCAGCTTTGGCTGTGAAAAAAATAGAAGGGGGAAGACGTGGCCTGGAATGAACATGTGAACTGGCTTCAGTCTTTTATGGTCCCCATTTTTTCTTCTTTATTAGGATCAATGCGATTTGCCAATGTGTTTTAAATTCACAAACCAAGAATGCATACAGACAATCTCTTAAAAGTTAAGGCATAAGCGCCCAGGATCTTTTTAAGAACATGAGAAATATATTGGTGAATAGATCAAGGCCCACCTAATATTTTAGAATTCTTTGCATGTATACCAGCAGGCCATAGGGGCTCCACCAGGGGACCGCAATTTATGTGCTATTCACCTCTTCTCCTACACAACTGAAATCTAATCATCACTGTATGATATAAACTCTAGCTCTGTTGAAGGTCCATTAATTTAAACAATTCTGAACACATGACTCTGAGACTGAGGTCTTTCAAGGTTACAAACCCTTTGTTCAATCCAGTGATAAGTCTTATCAGTGACTACTAGCCATGGAATGCTCTGTCTCCATGGTCAGAGGCAGTATGCTTCTGAATGCCAGTTGCTGGAAACCAGAGGAAATGAGAGTGCCCTTGTGCTCAGAAGAATTCCAACAGGCATCTGGTTGGCCACTGTTGGAACAGGATGCTGGACTAGATGAGCTATCGGCTGGTCTAACAGGCTGTATGTTATTATGATTTATTACTGCCACAGATGGCCAATTTTCAAATGTGCAGCCCTATGAACTTCAATGGAGGATGTTGATGCAAAGGAGTAGTCAATGTGCAAAAGTACTCCACTGTAGACTCAGGGCTCTGCATTAGAGAAAAGATAGTCCTGGTCAGCACTGTAATCCCAGCAAGAACTTGACAGGATTTTCCAGCACAACTACAATTCTGAGGCCCTGCTGGAAGAAGTCTCTTGATATGTCCTGATGTTTAAAGTCACACTGAAAACAGTAGATCTTTGATTGTCATGGTTTTGACCTTCCCACAGTCCGTCACTACTCTGCAAATTTCTTGGTGTGATTCACACATGCATGTTCATCACTCAAGGCGTTCTACAGCCATTAGAGGCTGGAATCTACGGGGAATTTGCTATATTCTTTGAAGACTCTATCACCACAGACAGATTTTTCATATTACCTCCCGTAGCCATAAGCCAAGGCCTTTTCAGTGGAACAAGTTCACACATTCTGCTTCCATTGTGTCAAGAGTACAGTTATCAAATATAGATAAATCAAGCAACATAGCACAAACATGAATGATGCAGAACCATGGATTCATTGCTTAGTTCTGCTAGTTGTTATAAAACAGAGACATGCCCCCCAAATCTGGCAGTACTGGGAAATACAGAAAGCTGCCAAGTACGTCCAGTCATCCTGTGATGTGAGAAGAAATTTGCTCTCTGACTTGTCCAGTTGCAGATACAGCCCTTTCAGCCACTCCTGTAGGAAGCGAAAATGCAGCTCAACTAGAATGAAGCCACAAACCTGGACTGTTTCAGCTCTTTATGTGTTCTTGCTTGGAAACTCTCTTAGATGAATACTTAGAAGTCCACTCAAACTTGCAGCTATGTAAGCATAGGGTAACGTTGGGAGAATATGTCAATTTTGCTTATTTCAGTTTCTCATTTTCCATTAAATTCATTTCTACATACGTTTATTTTTTATTTTTTTACAAATTACTTGGCTGGAGAACTGCATTGCAAAAGTTCATATTTTGAATAATTGCTGTATTTCCTTTCATGCATTGTTTCGAAAAGTGCCAGTTAAGCAAGATCACTTTTAAATGCAAACTGAATTGAATTTCTCCCCCATCCCTAGGAAAGGGAGAAAGTCAATGAACTTTGCTTCCGTCCCCTCTATCCATAAAACGGAATATCCAGAAGCAAGTGTGCAAAGGCATCTTGATAGGTCACACAGCTTGCAGAACAAGTTTTGGAAGTCCTCTCACCTTCCTTGCTATGGCGGCCCAGCAGCCTCCTTCTACACAGCTTCTCCCCACTAAATGGCACACCCCATGGCACAGAAGGGCTTCCATTATCTTTACAATGAAGCTTCTAAAGCAGGGTTTTCTGCATCCCAGTTTTTTAATCAACTGAGTCCATGAAAGAAAAAGCTGTTCAGCCACCAGCCCTCACTCCCTGAAGTCCTTCCAGATAGATACCTTTCAGCACTAAAAGCAATGAACTTTAATTAAGAATGACTTCCTGGAGAGGCAGCTAGAAACCAAACTCCCTATTTCTGAAGGCTGAATCAGTGATTGAAAACTTTATTTCGGTATCTGGCAGACGGCAGATTTACCATTCTAACTGTGGTGTCTGTGTCAGTTTCTTAAATTAAGTTTTCCGTAGCTGATTTGGCCTTGGGAAATGCAGAAATGTGGTTGAACTGTCTCCTGGGGCTTCTTATACTAAATTTTTTGTTTGTGTTTAGTGCTAATGCAGAATTAGAGGGACTACTGTGTCAGAGAGCTAGAAGATCGATGCTTTTATTACTCTGAATTGGAAAGCTGGTCTTATTCAATAGGGCTCTGGCTGGGGAAAATGATATTGAGAGCTTCCTTCCTCCCTTTCTTCAGAGAATTCAGAATCTTGTAAAACATTAGGAAATGTGAACTCAAAGTAGCAGAATTAATAGTATACTGCTGGTAGTTTAACAGAATGTGGTGAAATATAGATTTCATGAAAAGAATATACGTTTATCCAATAAAGGAAATGCAACATTCCAACAAACAATGCCCAAGCACCATAACTATTAAATTACTGAGAATAAGTGATAGAATGTTAATTTCCTTGCACTGAATTGTATATGATATTGCTAATGAATTGGCTCCTGCAGTGACAAAGGCATCCTGCAGTGCAGGATCCAGTCCAGTCCAGGCTAATTTCAAACCTGGTTTCAGGAAGGAACTAGCTGTGGTTGCCCTGGTGAATGCCTTATACCAGGGAATGGATGGAGCAAGGGTAAATGACACTGGAATACTATTGGCTCTCCCAGACCTCTCAGCAACTTGTCATACCAGACTGGACTGCTATAACATGCTCTGCACAGGCTCCTTTAGAGATGATTTAGAATCTTTAACTGGTGCAAAATGTGGCTGCTCAGCCTAGGTGCTTGAAACATGTGACACCTGTCTTGCACCAGTTGCGCTGGTTGCAAGTGTGTTTCGGGATCCAAGTTATAGTGCTGGTATTGACTTTTAAAACACTAGATGATTTGGGACTGGGTTACCAAAGGACTGTCTTCACTCATATCAGCACACCCACTTTAGAAGCTCGATTTGTGTGTTCACCAATGACAACAATTAGGTTGGTGGGTCTTCTTAGCAGCAGCGGAAGCTGGTGACATTTTGACTTGGCAGGGCTGCAATTTTTAACCTTGCTGTTTTCATCACAATGTATGGGCAATATCTGTACCTTCATCTCCCTTCAAATCACCTGATCTTTGCTAGGAAGCTTGTCTGGCAATCCTTCTTGTTTGTTGTTTGTTATTCCTACAGAGCCAAAGTTCCCTTACATAGTTAGGCACCTTTCTTAGGCAGTGTTTCATAGCACACAGTGGTTTTTTAATTGTTTTTTGGCAATGGATATGCAAGTATAACTAATACATGAATTCAAAAATGTACGTCCTGTGGCGCGGCTTAATTTTTAAATATAAGGTATGGAGTCAATTTTATCTGAAATTCATACTTGGGTCCTCTTACATGAAAGCTCTTCCTCTATCCAAGGAATAATTGACTTTTTTTTAGTGAGAAAACAGTGGCACACTTTCCTAAGTACGTGCTGTATAAGACCTATTGTCAAGAGGAAGGAGGCAAGGCTAATAATAATAATAATAATAATAATAATAATAATAATATGTTTATTTATACCCCATCCATCTGACTGGGTTTTCCCAGCCACTCTGGGAGGCTTACAGCATATATAAAAGACTGGAAAACATCAGACATTAAAATTTTCCCAATACAGGGCTGAATATGTGCAATTAGAAGTGTGAAGCTAGTTTATTGCCTTCAAGTGGATTCCACTCTCCAAGAGAGAATGAGGGCAGCCAAAATGTTACCTCAGAAAGGCACCTGGAGAGGTCACAACTACAAGGATCTCTGTCACACTTTGACAAAGACAGTTAAGGAGATGAGGAGTCATTTCTGAGGGGTCCTCAGGGTGAGATAATGGGAAGATTAAGATACACAGCTAGGATCCCTTTCTGGACCTTAGAATACCTGGAGGGGGATTTGTGCTCAGTAGACAGCTCCAGGGAACCTCTGAATGGGATTTGAAGTCTAGACCCAATAAAATGCACAAGCAGATACTGATGACCTTACAGGGGTCTGCTTTTCCAAAGGCGTGAGAAATAAAATCCTTAGAATCCTTTTGGGTGTAATTGTCATTGTAAGTCACTTTGAATTACTGTTTGTAAAATAAAGCAACTAATATCATCATCAATCCCTTTACATAGTAAAAATAAGATAAAGTTCACCAAAGATTATTCTTAATGGACTATCATGTACATCAGGTGATCATTTACATATAAAACGTATGCAAACTGTCTAACCCTAATGGATATAACCTTACAGTGTCCTTAATTGCTGGAAATGTTATACATTATTCTATGTACAATTCTTGCACCTATTGTGCAAATGTATAATTGGCTGATGACACAACTGTAGATTATGTTACCTGAAACACCCACCATCCATGTTTCTTATGGAACCACTTATGGGTGACTACACAAACTGTTCATATATATTCTTTGATACAATACCATCAAGTTCATCTCTACTATGTTTAAACTTGCCTATGAACCTTTGATCTCACTGCCAGACTGCTTCTAGAAGATTTTATTCTTCAAGATTTTAAACTGAAGCTTTCCAGCTTTGAGAGTTTACACTTTTATTCAGTACTTAAAGCTTTCCAAGCTTCTGAGCCAGTTATTTCATTAGATATGAATAAATTTGAATTGTCCGTACACAATGCTAAAAGGCTTAGTGTGCTCTGACCTGGCCTAACTAACCTTGCCATCCAAACCATTAAGCTTTTATTTGGAAAAGGCTGATAATGCCCCATCAGTATTCTGCTCAGAACATAATGGAATAGTTGGGGTTTTTTTGAGACTCAGTTTTATAAAACATGTGAAATTAATCAGAGATAATGGATCTCATGGAGAAGAGAGAGAAAGATCTATTCCCCTTTGTTACTGAATATTATTCAAAAACAGGAGGTGGCCAATAAGGCACCAAATGGGTTTTCTCTCTATTTACCCTTTAATGTTTCTCACTGTTTGCTCTTCTTACTCATAATAAGTCAGCCCAAAAGGTGGATGCAGTATGAGGAACTGTGACTCCTTTATACCATTAAGCATTCCTTTTTGTGATTCATATAGCATTATCACTTCTGATGTCACCATGCTGATTTCATCTCACATGCACTTTGTTCTAATGATTTTTTTAGAGACTGCCTTCAACAGATATACAATTCAACAATATCTCTGGCATTCTCAGCATTTTGTCTTGTCCTTGCAGAGTTATGTTCTTTCAAAAAATAGAGAGCATATTTAGTTATATTTGATCATTTATCTTTTACAAAAAAATGTAAATCTTAGGATCTAGCAGATGTGTGCACAAAAGTGAAAGGCAAATTATAGGGGAAGGAATTATTAACAAACACAGCATATGTAGTGGAACAGTGCCTATTACTTTTCTGTAAGGAGAGTGCAAGTGTAACTCTAGATATTGTTGGCCTAGTTTGCACATTCTAGAAATGAAAAGAGGCCTATTGTGGGCCCAGACATGGTAGAGGGAGTGGCAGAGTGAGGGGGACATTTTATTGCACAACAAAACAGACAGGACAACAGTATTGGAATAAAATAAGACCAAATCTTTATTGATTATAGATGTCTGATGGTGTGGCCCATTGGGTGTGTATCCAATGGGTGTTTATCCAACCATTGGCTGGTTGATGGTTAAACAGGGTTGACCAAGGTTAAGGGTCACCCTGCAAAATACAGTACATCACATCCCAGTGACTGGCCAAGATTACTGCAAGTGGAGGTGATAGGGCCCATCAACACCCAAGCAGGGAATCTGGACATGAAGCACCTCTTCAGGTTCCCATAAGGGGATACCCCAAGATAGAAGAGCAGGGACTAAGGATTCAACCCAAAGCCCCAGCATGGCTGGCTTTATATGGCCGGAGAGTGGATCAGAGGGAAGAGGTTCTCCTCAGGTCCACTCCCAAGCCACACCTCCTTGCATGTCCATGATCGGTCAGAGGGCCAGGCAGGTGCATCCTCGGCAGTTGGCGCAGCTAGAAGAGGCAGAAGTGCCTACTTCTGCTACGCCAAAGCCAAGAGGGGGCTGAACCAGAACAACAGGAGGAACAGGAATTGCCAACAAGGTCATCATTTGTCTATAGCTCTCTGAATAAGTAGGTTTCTTCAAATGTTGTAGTAAGCCGAGGTAAATAAACTGTATTCTAATAAATATCTATCTTTATTCTAATAATCTGTATTCTAATTAGGTTTCTTTTATATTATTTTAATCCTATTAGAGTTTAATTACTTTAAAACAATTGTCTTTTATCTGTTCTTAGCTTTTTGTATTTTATCTGTGTTGTTTTAATTTGTGTTGGCTGCCATGAGTCCTGGTCTGGGAAAAAGGCAGGGTATAAAAAAATAATAATTATACTAATAAACCAATGTTTGCCATGAATGCTGTTAAGTTGCTGTTGCTTTGCTGTTTGTTGCCTGGCTCCAGTAAGCCAAGAACAAAACTTTCCTTGCAGTTATGGTTTTTTTGGGCGGCGGGGGGTGGAGAAGCAAAGCCAGAGTTCACATGCAGTGCTAAGCTGTGCCTCATGGTTTATTTCTCCCAGGCCAGGCAGGACAGAGCAATTGACCAGCATGCATTAGCACACTGCTCCTTGGTAGTAAGCCATGATTCATGGCTTATTATGATGCACACATGATTCCATTATAGGATGTAGCCACTGTCTTTAGGCCTTTCTGCACTTCTCTTTTATAATGGTATGGCTGCTTTTAAGAAAGAATTTGGCACTAATTCTTTGCACTGTTGGTCACATATCACTGTTAATAGAGAGTGAGTGTGTTCCTCCAGCCAGTAAATGTCAGAATTATGAGCATGTGCACAGGAATGTATATATACATAGGCGCCGACTCCATGGGGCCTGAGGGGGCCCGAGCCCCCTCAAAAATTCGTTTGGGGGGGCTCCGCCCCCCAATAATTTAAGAAAATTATTAGTTGTATTATGCTTTGTAAAATCACAAAATTATGTTGGTATTTTTTATTTTCCTTGTTTGACGATAGTTACCTTTTAAAATACATTCAGTAATGAGTTAAAACAAAGCCACTCCCGATCTAGAGAGGGGGTGGGGTTGCGGGCTCTCGATCCATCAACAATCTCGCGGGGCTGGCGTCAGCCCCCCGAGAAGCGGGGATTTCCCCTAGCTCATTAATATTCACCGCCCACGGCGGCAGCCAATCGGCTGCCGCAAAGGGCGGGCCCTCACAGTTTCACTTAAGGTCGGGGCAGCCCGGGGCTCGCCCCTTTCGTTCCCCCAGCAGCAGCGGTTTGGAGGTCTTGGGCCCCCCCAATATTTTTTATGAGTCGGTATGGGCCCCCGCCCCCCCCAATATTTTTTATAAGTCGGCGCCCCTGTATATATACAGTGGTACAGTGAGTGCCAGTGTGGTGTAGTGGTTAAGAGCGGAGGACTCGTAATCTGGGGAACCGGGTCCGCGTCTACGCTCCTCCACATGCAGCTGCTGGGTGATCTTGGGCCAGTCACACTTCTCTGAAGTCTCTCAGCCCCACTCACCTCACAGAGTATTTGTTGTGGGGGAGGAAGGGAAAGGAGAATGTTAGCTGCTTTGAGACTCCTTCGGGTAGTGATAAAGTGGGATATCAAATCCAAACTCTTCTTCTTCTACCTCGGGTTAAGTACTTAATTCATTCCGGAGGTCCGATCTTAATCTGAAACTGTTCTTAACCTGAAGCACCACTTTAGCTAATGGGGCCTCCTGCTGCTGCCGCGCCGCCAGAGCACAATTTCTGTTCTCATCCTGAAACACAGTTCTTAACCCGAAGTACTATTTCTGGGTTAGCAGAGTCTGTAACCTGAAGCGTATGTAACCCGAACCATATGTAACCCGAGGTACCACTGTAATGGGGGTATAGTCTAGAATTCTAATGTTGTGGGTGTATAGGAAATAGAAGAGTCTAGATGAGAGGAGCTACCTGTGGCTGCCTGAGGTATGGCTGGTCCTGGAACTCCCACTGCTTTATGCCATTTCCTCATGAAACTGACAGAGGGAAGTGGTGCAAAATGATGACTCCCAAGCCATGCCTACCAGCACACACTATTCAGAATGCCCTTGTTTTGTTGGGACCAGTATGCTCACAAGTGTCTGTTGTATGTATGTGTGCATGTTTTCACATATGCCTGCATGTATCCAAAAATCAGTGGGAGGGTTACAGTGACCGAAAGAGAGCTGGAAAGTGGGAATGTGGAGCATATTTTTCAGAAGCTAATTGGTCTAGTTTACCTGCTGTGTCTGCAGATGATGAAATATTCCAAATCCACTTCTGTTTGAGGAAGCCTAGGTATTGCGTGCCCCTCTCTCTTTTATCCTAGAGATCGTATGCTTCCTGTGATTTTTAGCTCTACTCCTCTACTCTATCACTTAATATAAAGAGAAACAAGTGAACCACTAATTATTCAGGGACTCTTTTCTCTTACACGCTACTGTTTTGAACTTTGAATGAACTCTTTGATCATAAAAACATTAGGAAAGTTATTAGGTGAAACTTCCCTTGAAAGGCTGTTGCTAGTTATCACACTTTAAGATAGTGATTACTTTTAGAAATTCACACTTTACGAAGCTGGGAAAGGGATACATACTTCCTAAAAGACAGAAATGGGGTTTTCCTCCCTAAAAAAAGTCTGATAAAAATCCAAAATGACATTGTTTTTAAAAATGCATAATTGGAAAATGAAATAGCACATAGATTTTCCTTATAGCTTTTACATTGTCACTAATTTCCATGTATAATTATTAGTTTAAATACAGTTTTCCTTAGAAAATCACACCTCCATTTTAAAATTTTCTCAATTTTGTCTGGAAGTCACATCTTCTGGTAACCTTTGTGACTGTTCATCAGTGGGATTCCCACTAGCTTCTTAGTTCTCTTTAACTGAACAATATTTTATTTTAGAACATTCCTTCATTCATAGTCCAATGTTTTAATATACAAAGGGCAGCTGCAGAAAAACAAAACAGTGCAAAAAGGAACAAAAAGGAAATGGATATCATTCCAATTATCTTTTCACATTTATTGTGACTTTCTGTGTTGAGCTGCAGTATTGAAAACAGGACTGGTGTTTAAGCGTGGTGAGAAATTAAGCCCTTCAGACAAGGGCAGCAGTAGATATTAATTCCATTATTTAGGTGAATGAATGCTCATTGAAAAATGAGCTGTCTCTATGTTTTAATAAACAGATATGGAAATATGGCTCAAATTTTTATGGAAATCAGTCACCATTCCTGCTTACTGTTGTATTCAAATAGAATTCTCTGGTTCTTAATCTCATGGCAAAGACCGCATCCTGCTTAACTGCTAATTATTCTTTTAAAATTTATTTAGACAGATTCTTTTGCTTAGTGATTTAATAACTGCACTTAGCTTTTTGAATTAATTGCTGCCCTGAGGTATGATTGCTATTCATAAACATAGCAAACGCTACAGAAGGGGAAAACTAAGTTTATGAGATGTCTTGATGGCCACCCCCAAATATACACAGTGGAAGGACAATATGAGACATTCAACACCATCATTTTCTGCTGATAATTTAATTTTATTTCTCTGACTCATCCTGGTTTCTGAAACCTATGCACCACACTCTGCATTATTTTGCCATAAATAGGTCCTATTTTGCAATAGATACTATAAATCTCACCATTAAATTCTGCATGACAAGAATGAAAGAACCATAGCAGACAATATATTGAATGTGTGCATGCATTAAACATGCCTTATTTTCAACTTATAAAAACAGCAGCTGAGTGTGTGTGTGGCAGCGTCCGATCAGGATTGTGGCTGCAGTGTATGGACAGCAACCCTTTCCTTATGTGCCACAGTCCTATTGAAAACTATTTTCCCTGAAGCTACTATTATCAGTGGGGGAGAAGCTGCAACTAGAACATATAACAGCTTAGCAACTTGCAGGGAAAATTTCACTGAAACGGAAGGAAAGGGTTTTTTTTTAAAAAAAAACCCTCCTTGTGTGGCATGGTCCCAATGCTGATGGAACAGCATTAACAGTATTATCTTTAAAACAAGGACCAGGCATGTTAACAATCTACTTTATGACCTAATGCCATGAGCATTAATCTGAAGGTAGGCAGATGTATGTGCAAAGGGCTTCCTCTAAAGAAATGGTAACCTGTCAACCCAAGTTACCATTCCTGTGAATAAACCCTATGTGAATAGGCCCCCTTCAGACTGATTCTGAATGCCCATTACCTGGCAGGGGGCATGACTGGTGTAGGGGAAGAGGCTCATTATTGAGAACCTCTTTATACAATTACAGTGGTACCTTGGTTTATGAACTTAATCCATTCTAGAAGTCCGCTCTTAAACTGAAACCATTTTTAAACTGAGGAGCACTTTCCCTAATGAGCCTCCTGCTGCCGGTGCCCTTCCACTGTTCAGCTTCTCTTCTTAGACCGAGGTAAGGTTCACAAACCGGGACACTACTTCCGGTTTTGCAGAGTTCTTAAACCGAATAGTTCGTAAACAGGGCTGTTCTTAATCCGAGGTACCACTGTAGTATTCATGAATATTGAAGGCATGAATAGATCTAATGACACACAATGCACAATCTAAGAATTTCAGAACTGTAGCCTAGTCCAGAATTCTACAGTCATTGCAATACAGCAACATAGTACTTACACAAGTGGGTTTCCCTGCTCAGTTCAGCAGCGGAAGCATATCTCCATGTTTACAGAAATATGTGGTGATAGATCTCTGCATAGTTACCACTGGATCATGTGTAGTAGGGCAATTCAAAGTATGCTAACATTTCCCCCTGAATTGCTGCACTCTTCAAATATATTTTTAAACAAATCATTCATAATTGCTTTTAAATTGTTACTAAAGGAAATAAGAACATGATGAAAAAGGTTACAGGGGTTCAAACATGATTTTCACTAAAGATTATACGTTTTATTGGGGATCACTGAATATGAATCATATATATAGAGAGAGAGAGAGAGAGAGAGAAGTTTGTATGTGTGTTCAGTGGTTTCACACTAAACTATGCACCATACTGTTCTCAACATGTCCTACTCTTTGTAGATTGACAAGAGGCTCTGGTTTCTACAGTATGTTAATAAACTGCTCTCTCTGTCTCCCTTGATCAGATTGACAATTATATTAAATTTCATGAAACTCTTCTGAAAGGCAAGTCATTGTTCTCAAGGAAGCTAGAACATCAAATTCAATTCACTGACAGCTACATTTTGGCTTCAAAGCAGGTTTTTGGAGTTTAAAGCTATTGCCAAACTCCTCTTAAGCCAATCAATGAATGCAACAAATTTCATGAATTGCAGCTTAAAGCTTCAAAGGAAAAAAAAAGTGTGCCCCATGACAGATGCAGATGGTGTGTTTTTATTGTCAGGACTGCTATTAGTAATTACTGTACCTAATTCCCCCCCTGTGAGTAGCAGGGCTTTTCTTTTTTAAAAATTCACTTCCAATTAGAACACAATCGTTGAAAGAATGTGAAGCAAAAGGAGAATGTAGAGGGGGGAAATATGTTTTGCAAGTATCAAGGATACAAACATGACCATGAATACATTGAGGCTAGAAATCAGATTATTTTCTACTCATCAGAAAAGTAAAACTCTGTAAGAAAAAATTCCAAAATCATTTTCCAGGACAAAGGCTATGATTAAGCTAATGAAAAAGTCACAGAAGGAGGCAATTTAATTTAATTTAATTTGAGATGTAATATTCAATGCCTTCTAATCTGATACTTCAATAATCCCATGTTAAAATCTTGAAGGATTTGGTTTTCTAGGATAGAGGTTTACGGATTCCCCTCATTCTTAATGTCTATTTCATAATATCAGAGATGGGGCATAACTTGCAAAAAGAAAGAAAGAAAGAAAGAAAGAAAGAAAGAAAGAAAGAAAGAAAGAAAGAGAAAAAGAAAACGGTAAAAAAAAGCACAGGTCCTGGCTCTGCCCCCCCCCGGCATATCAGACATATGTGCCTTGCCAGGCAACCATCTCTTCTGCACCCAGGTTGCAAAAGTGTCTTATAATTCTTCAGCAGGGCTGCCCCGCCCCACCCATGAGGCAGACTGAGGCAGCCACTTCAGGTGGTAGAATCCTGTGAGGCAGCACCCACATGGCACCCCATCTACCCCTGCCACTGCTGTAAAAGTGGTGGTGGCTTCCAGAGAGATCTCTAGACCATCCAAGTGTGTCTATTTTCTAGGGACTGTTATAGTTCAGAACTTAACTGGCTAAATTCCCTGGTGTGTGTCACCTGCTGACGTCAGCTTACAGCTGGGCGGAGACAGAAGCTTTAGAAGCTGGGCGGGACTATTCCCTGTTTTGTTTAGTTCCCCTGTGACTCTGAGGGGAGAAGGATGTTCCCTCTGTGTATCTGAGAGGGAGACATGTTTGCAGCAATGGCTGCCAGCAGTGACGGACTTTGATGCTGTAATGTTTTAATAAAGAGCTGTAAATAGACACACCTGTCTATGTGTGCTTACAAGGAGTAAGACTGCTTTACACGCTGTGTTCTACTCTGCTAAAAGCCGTGACTGAGAAGAGACAGCAGGAGTTATTGCGCAGCTTGGGAGGAAGCGTGCCGGACCGCTGTAAGTGATTGATTGGGATCGTAAAGCTGTCTGAAGTCGCGGCTCCATCGATCAAGGGCCAGATCGATATATTCGCACAGGGACATCCCTGATTTAGAGAAGCCATTCCAGTTTCTGATTTGATCCCAGAATGTCCCACTTTTCCTTAGGAGGTCCCTATTTCATTGGAGAAATGTTGGAGGGTATGGAGTTATCCATCCCCCAATCTGTCTGAAAGCAATACTGTATAAGGAAATTATTGGGTTTTTTTTAATGTTGATGGGTATGGATCTCTCCAGAAGCCACTGTTGTGCAAACACCCAGCTTTGGCCACGGTGGGATGGGGGCAGCAGGTGGGAAGCACCTTCCTGTTTCACCTCAGGTGTAAAAATGGGTCTCCAGGATAGATGGCGGGATGTGTATCTGTGCTGAAGCAATACAGTACAGTACAGTAGTACCTCGGGTTAAGAACTTAATTCATTCTGGAGGTTCGTTCTTAACCTGAAACTGTTCTTAACCTCAGGTACCACTTTAGCTAATGGGGCCTCCTGCTGCTGCCGTGCCACCGGAGCACGATTTCTGTTCTCATACTGAAGCAAAGTTCTTAACCCAGGGTACTATTTCTGGGTTAGCGGAGTCTGTAACCTGAAGTGTCTGTAACTTGAAGCGTCTGTAACCCAAGCTACCACTGTAAACTTTTAAGTGACTGAAAAGAAGTCTCTCTTACACTGTTAACATCTGCCTGCTATATGTATACAACAAATTAGAGATGGATATATCTCTTTGTTTTCCCTATTTTATTACCTTCCACTCTGCCATGAAGAGTCACAAGTATGTTGCCTTGCTATTTTGTCAATTCTTAGCTGCATTTCGTAATTTATGTAAGTTATCTACCCTAGTAAAACCTCTGTTTTGAATATGTGCAGCTCCCCAAAGTTCCCACCGACTGATGCTGATAAAACATATTCCACAAAAACCTCTCAACTCAAAACATTTTTAAAGTTTAGGGAAATGTGGCTACCTCAATTTCATTGTACAAATATGAATCCTTTCATGTCCTCTACTTCTAAGTAATACCTGGTAGCAAAATATTGTCATAACTTGAAGCCCCTGAAGCAGTCAAAGGGCCTTATTAGACTGCTGAACCCCCAATTCTTTCTCCAACTAGCTGATATTATAAGGTGGGAAGGTGTATTCCAACATATGGTGGTGGAATTCTGAAAATGTGCAGGATCTATAAATCAATGAACCTACATGTCTTCAAAGCTCATCATTTCGAAAGCCATTTTATGATTTTGGATGCTTAAGGTTAGTAGTCCTGGGCTCCTAAGGTGAATATGGGATGAGAGTGGTGGGTGGTATGTTGATGAGTTATGTGATTCATAATAGTGCCTATTACTTGATTAAGACAAGGCACAATCACGTAGGTGTTTGGCTGATAAGTAAAATCACAACTGCTTGCTGAAAGATGGAGAGAGACAAAACTATTAATATTCATGACCCCACACAGATATGCCTAAACTTCTCTCTCTCTATCAAAATCTCTCTGCCTAGCCTGCCTTTCAATTTACCACAGTCTAAACTCATGAAATGAGTTAATCACATGCACAACTCAATCATTAGCATACTTAAGGGCATGCTTGAACTTTTAGGCATGTGCTTAAATCTTCTTTAATGCTTAGGTGCCTTTCTGAACTGAGGTGATCCTAATTACTAGATTTGCTAGGGAAGTTAACTTTGGCAGAATAAGGGTCTGCAATTCCAGCAAACCCTCTTTCTATTACTGTGCATAAGGTTAGACTAGCCCTTCTTGCCTATGCAATTGAATAGCATCTTGGTTCTTTCCCATCAGTCTGTTATATAAATAAGGGCGCTTTGCCATTCTGTTACAGAAGGAAAAATAAATCCAGGTCACATGTAATTGTGTGTCTCTGTGCCAAACCTAGGGCATATTCTTGTGCAATGGCTGTACAACGGTACACTATAGTTGTTCTGGATCCAAATGTTTTGTCTCTCTGCTAGCATGTGCACTACAGGAGCACTGAATTTCCTTGCCTACATATGCACCACGCTGCAAGAGATTTTATTGAACATGCTCTTTACTGCCATGTGGAATTTGGTTGCCTGGTGTGTGTTTCCAGACAATAAAAATAAAATAAAAAGGGCTGCATTAATTGTTAACACTAGCTGTTCAGCTGCACTTCAGATGATAACAACTTTTTTTAACTGCCTTTGTAGAAGATGAAGAACAGCTACTGCCTTAGTGTCCCAAAGAAATACCTAAAATAGGGTTAGGGGACAAAATGTATGCATCCTGGTGAAAATGCTGAAAGGGAGGATTCTTCCCTTTAGGCATGTAAACAGATCAGAAGCAACTAGCAGGGGTTGGAGGTGGGAAGAGAATTGCATAATGCACCATCCACCTCTTTCCTCCTCTAGCACTGTTGGTTAAATTACCCTAGGAGATGATTGCTAGTGTGCTCACCAGCGTTCTTGTGCATATATTCACTACACACAAACAAGAATAAGCTCGTTATGGAGAGCTGTCCCATCTGCTCTTCACAAATGAAACTGGCATGTCCTTGTAAATAAAGAAATATAAATGAGCACGGAATAGACATTGATTGGAAGTGTCTAGCAGTAGGTTGAGGTTGCTTTTTCAAAAGCAAAGCAAAGCATCCATTTGGAAGGGCTAGGGAAGAACTGACCCTTCTCCTGGGAACAGTTCGTAGTTTCCTATGAAAGGCTGCCAAGCACGACATGAACCCACTGCTCTATGATATAGTTCACAATGGGTTAATGTCCCACTTTTTCTAGGCCAATAGCACAACCTTTCTGTTTCCTTGCTCAAAAACGAATCAAAACGCTGAAGCCTTCAGCCTTGACGAACAAAGAAACAAGTTATACAACTTATAACAAGGAGATGTTTTAGAAGGTACTTAATTTGCAATGTTAGTATTAACATAACAGAAAAAAATATTTAATAAGGAACCCATTTATTGTGGCAGAAGAATCCCCACCCCCTGAAGTTGATAAGCTCTGTTAGATGCTTCTGTCAAGAAAGGAAATATTTTTCCAGTGGTTGCACAAACAGAATAAACCAGAGAAATAACATTATTTCAGATAAATGATCAATCTCTCCATAGTCCTTGACGCTCATTTCAAAGAAGATTTCTGCTGGGGTACACCAGGAAGCCTGTCATGCATGTAATAGAATCAAAGAGGTCCATTATAGTCCCAAATTGGTATGATCTCTGTTTATCCCTGAACTCACTTTCTCTAGCAGCAGGTCCATGTCCAGAGTCCCTGGTAGCTTTTTAAACCTGACAAACGGGTTTAAGAAACTACTGAGAGAGTCTCTTCGTCTTCTCCTCAGGAAAATTTTATTTCATGTGGCCTTTTACTCTATAAAACTTGCAAATATTAGTGTGACACTAGGCACAAGAATGCTGAAGATTAAATCAATTTTGATTTTGAACTTGATGACATTTCTAATCCCTCCTCCCCGATCTACCAATACCCATGAGTTACTATTTTGACACTTTGAATTTGAGACTATTTTATAATGGACTCATTTCAGCTGAAGATGTGTAGATTTGTGTAGATTTGGGGATGTCAGATAGTACAGTTAAAATAAAACACTTTGAATAACAATGAACTATGCTTTGAAGTCTGAAATCAAATAGCTTTAGAAAGAATGCTATAATGTGTGTGTGTTTGTGTGTGTGTGTGTGTGTGTAACTGACCATCTGAATCATGCCAGAGCATTCACAAAATCATCACAATGCATAATATAGTATAATAATGAATGTGTATCTGATTCATAATCTCAACTGTTCATCAGAACCTGCTAAAATAATTTATGTAGAGCACTGGTAGCCAATATCGTATTCTCCAGATATTTTTTGACTCCAACTCCCATCCCCCACAGCCAGCAGGACCAATGGTTGAATTGATTTGGAGGGTACTACTCTGTTTACCCCTGCTGTAGAGTGATAATGTTCACAATTACAAAAGGGGGTTTCAGGGCCAGTTTCTGAGATAGCAGGGGAATAAGAGCGCCAACATCTGGCTCATCAAAGGCAAAAACTGAAGTCTTGCTGTGCATGCACAAGGCTTTGGGTGCACCAATAATCAGACCCTCTTTCAAACAAAGAACTTGAAAGCTTGCACACTTTTATTACATTTACTTGGCCTAATAAACGTAACACTATGATGTGGATTTGAGAAGTTCTCTAGATCAGTGTTTCCCAACCTTTTTTGGGCCAAGGCACACTTTTTTCATGAAAAAAATCTCGAGGCACACCACCATTAGAAAATGTTTAAAAAATTAACTCTGTGCCTATATTGACTATATATAAAGTAACTCTCTTTAATAGGAATCAAATAAACACAAAGAAAGTATTTTATAATTACATTATTATGAAATAGTAAGTAAACAGAAATATGAAAAATTATAAAATACTTTATTCAGTGCGCAACCTGGGCCTGTTTGGCTGAACACAAAGCTGATATTCTGGCTGGAATCAAAGAAAGACACACACGTAGCTCTTCGTCAACAGCTCTCAGTCTCTCTCTGTATTTAGTTTTTATAGCAATCATGCTTGAAAAGCTCAACTCACAGAGATATGTACTGGAAAATGGGAGCAATGGCAAAATAGCTTTGTTTGCCAGAAGGGGGAACTCCTTGGCAGTTTCCAACCAAAAACTGTCCAAAGGTAGATCAGCAAATCTCAGCTTGAAACCACGATTTTGGTTAGGTGCTTGTAAAACTAGCTTGTAAAAAAGGCTTAGGTGCTTGTAAAACTAAATTCCTCCAAACTTTTGACAGCACTGAATCTCAAACTTGGAAAAGGCAAGAACAGCAGAGCCAATCAGAGAGCAGTTGGCAAGGCTGTCATGAGAGAGAGAGAGAGAGAAACCCTCTTAAGTACTTGACTTCAGAGGAACTCTTGTACTGTCTTCCAGAGTAGAACTGCCGAATTCACTTCTTGGTGCACAAAACACGCACGCAGCAGGAATGCTATTTCTACTTCTACAACCTCCTTGCCACCTTTTGATTTAAAAGAGCAGCAACACTTGGCTGAGAGAAGACAACTTTCAGCTTTGATTTCTGCTTGCTCACTCACTTCCTCCTGCCCCCCCCGCTCCAAATGCTGTCTGCCAAAAGTCACTCGCCACCCAAATCTCTCCATGCTCCTGAATGCACTCAGCCCTTCATTTCTAGGGAGGAAAAAAACTAAATAATAATAATTTATTATTTGTACCCCACCCATCTGGCTCGGTTTCCCCGGCCACTCTGGGCGGCTTGCAACAAAACACTAAAATACAATAACCTATTAAACATGAAAAGCTTCCCTAAACAGGGCTGCCTTCAGATGTCTTCTGAAAGTTTGGTAGTTATTTTTCTCTTTGACATCTGGTGGGAAGGCCGCCTGCGAGGTCTTGCCCTTGCACCCTGCGCAAGACCCACCTCGCCACCTATGAACAACCACGAAAAACCCCCGACTAAGTGCAAGGTGCATTTATTTTCCTTGGTGCTGCCAAGACATTCCCGGAGAGAAACTGGCGCCGTAACCACAGCAGCCCCTTTTTGCTCCCACCTCTTGGGAAAATCTAAATTTGACTCCTGCCGCCCCCAAACAACCGAGAAGCGACATGGGCTCGAGTTCGCGTGAGAAGAAGAAACACTCTGCACGTGCCCAGAGGCACTCCGCTTTTCTTTCTGAGCCCGCCGCGATGCACTCTGTACATGCTCGCGGGCGCGCCTGCCTGTCTTTCCAGCCCCCGCAGGGCCCCCCCGGCTCACCTGAGGCCCTGCCGCGCTTCTGCTGCCTGCGGTGGTCGCTCTCGTAGAAGCCGAGCGTCTCGGCGGTGCGCTGCTGCTGCTGCTTCCCGGGGCCGGGCGACGGCGGGCTGGAGGCGGGCGGCGCGGAGCGAGCCGGGGACGGCTGAGGGGAGCGGCACTCGCCGCCCGTGAAGCTGCTCCGCCGCTGCTGCCCGGAACCCGGCAGGAGCAGGGAGAGCTCCGGGGGGCCGCCGCCGCTGCCCCCCCACCGCCCGCCTTCCCCGCTCCCGGCGGAGGCGGCATCGGCGACGCCCGCCATCTTCACGTGAGCGGCAGCCACAAACTCCGCTCCGCGCGGCGGAGGCGGCGGCTGCTGCTGAGGGAAGCCTCCGCTGGCCCGCCGGAGCACGTCATTGCCGCGCGACAAGGAGCGCACCAGACGGGCCCACCTCTCCAGCGCGCGCGAGCGGCGAGCGGTCCTGGCGGCCATCTTGACGGAGGCAGGAGGGGCGTTGCCATAGCAACCGCCCCCGCGCGGCCTGCTGCTGCTTCTCCTCCTCCTGTCGCCCAGCCCGAAGCCTCACAGCGACGACGCGGAGGGCGGGCGGGAGCGAAGGGAAGCGGGCCCAGCCTCCTCTGGCAGAGTTTCAGCCCGAATAACACCACCACCGCCGCCGCCCCGCCTCTCGCCGCCCGACTCGCCCGCCTCCCTCCCACGGCACACTAGGCAACCTCTCGCGGCACACTAGTGTGCCGCGGCACACCGGTTGGGAAACACTGCTCTAGATTATGGCCCTAGGATTTTATGATTCTACAAACCAGGGAGTCACAAGGAAGAACAAAAGCCTTGTGTAAACTTCAAGTGGGATTACAAACATCATGACATTTTCATAAATATTTGTTTCAGAGCAACCTGCAGTTCATGTTTATTTTGTTTACCAGCTTCCCCATCAAACCTATGTTTGAGTAAGCTCAGTCTACCTGTTTGTTGTGGCAGATATTTCATAGCGAGTGAAATTTTCACATATGGGCTTCTTCAAAGTCCCCATGTGAGGAGTGTACCACATAAATGAAACACTTTTTAATCTATTCTCATTATACAAAGGCAAGGGGAAACGTCGTGTAGTCAGACATGTACTCTCTGGACTTTAAGGCCGATTTCGAAAAGCTAAAGGAACTACTGGGTGAAATCCCATGATCACAAATGCTTAAAGAGAAGGAAGTACAGGGTGGATGGAAGTTTCTTAAAGGCAAAATATTGAAGGCACAAAGGCAGACAATTCTAACAACAAAGAAAAGTGGGGGGAACCTAAAGAAACCAGTGTGGCTGCATACGGAGTTTACAGATAAGCTGAGATTTAAGAATGGCATGTATAAGAAATGGAAGAAAGGAGAAATCATGAAAGAAGAGCATACACAAGTAGCTAACACTTGCAAGGAGGTCAGGTGAGCAAAGTTCCAAATAAACTCAGGCTTGCAAGAGAGTTTAAATGTAACAATAAAGGTTTCTTTGGTTATGTTCAAAGCAAGAAGAACAAGCAAGGAGTAGGTCCCTAGCATGGAGAAATGCTACTGGGTGATAAGGACAGGGCAAAATTGTGCAACATCCACTTAGCCTCTTCACGCAAAAGCAGTGCCCAACCTAATAACAGAATAAATGATGCAAGGAGGGAGCTACAGCCCAAGATAGGCAAAGAGGTGGTAAGGGAGCACCTAGCTCCTTTAAATGAATTTAGATTTCCAGGGCCTGATGAGCTGCACCTAAGGGTATTGAAGGAGCTTGGGAATGTAATATTAGAGACTTTGTCTATAATCTTTGAGAATTCCTGAAGAACAGGTGAGGTCCCTGTGGACTGGAGAGAAGCAAATGTTGTCTCCATCTTCAAAAAGAGGGGAAAAGAATATCCAGGTAACTACTGGCCAGTCAGCTTGACATCAATACCAATTATCTAGGACAGATAATTCAACAGTCAGTCTACCAGCACTTAGAAAAGGATGCTGTAACTACTAAGACCCAGTATGTGTTTCTCAGAAACAACTAAGCCTGGACAAATCTTGTTTCTTTTTTTGATAGTTACAAGCTTTGTGGATCAGGGGAATGCTGTGGTCATAGTGTATCTTGATTTCAGCAAGGCTCGTGACAAAGTCCCCTATATTTTTGTGGAGAAGCTGGTAAGATGTGGGCTGGGCAAGGTTACTTTTAGGTGGATTTGTAGCTGGCTGATTGAATGCAAAGAGTGCTCACTAATGGTTCCTCGTCATCCTGGAAAAAAGTGACAAGTAGAGTGCCGCAGGGTTCTGTCCTGGGCCCTTTGTTGTTCAAAGTCTTTATAAATGACTTGGATGAAGGTATTGGGATGCTCATCAAATTTGCAGATGACACCAAACTGGAAGGGGTAGTCAATTTACTGAAGACAGAATAAGGATTCAGTATGATTTTGTAAGTACTGTGCCTTTTTATATTGTATGTTGCATCTAAATCATTGAGACAATTATGGCCGCAAAGCTTTTAGCAATCACAGAAGGTCTTAAAAAATTAAATACCAAGCACTCTCTGTGTGTATGTGTGTATTGTTCTCAGAAATGCAGTGCATTGGGAGGGTAGATCTACAGCTGCAATATTTGGTGGGGGGAGTGGCCTTCTCCCATGTGGCAGTTAGCAATAGGAAAAAACCTCCAGTTGGCACCAATGAAAGTTTCCCACCAAATACTAATTGCAGCAGAGGGAGGGGTTATTTTTAATGATATTACAGATGGGGATGCAAGGTGTACCCTCCCTTGGATTCCTGAGGGTTCCTGAGCATAATCCTCCATCCTTGTGCCAGGTATTTATTTATTTTTTAAGGAAACCTATGCCGTGGTTGCCAGTCATAGCCACAAAACACAAACCAGGAAGCAAAACCCTTTTAGTTTTCAGCCAAATCAATGTTTCGAGATGCCCAGTACAAAACTCCTTCAATTTGGCAGGTTTCTCACACAGGAGCACATGTCTAATGTATGCTATTTTCATACAAATTGCCTATAAAACAACAGGAGAGATTAAGTGAGTCTTTTTTTGACCACTACAAACTGCAAAGGTTATCCCTGCACATAAACTGCTGCATACATCCTTCTGAAATCTGACAATATTCATCCCCTCAGAATGGACTTGCAAATTTAATCATATTCTGCCAAAAACAATCCTTTCCAAAGTTACAGATGGCCCCTTTTAAAAAAGGAGAAATATGCTTGCAAATTACATTCAATTCTGTCAAAAGGGGAAAAGGCTATAGCCATTTTTTATTCCCCCATAATAGTGAATAGGAGCGGCACATAGCTTTCTTATTCCATATTGGAGTCAGAATCAGACATTGGGTCAAATTGGAACAGCTTTGGATTGAACCTTGCTCTTTCCCAAAGCACTGAAATGGGAAATCTTGTGGTTTATGCACATTCCTAATATATATGCAATCCTGTACCCACTTACTCGCTATTGAACTCAGTTGCCTAATATATATGCAATCCTGTACCCACTTACTCGCTATTGAACTCAGTTGCACATATGTTTGAGTAAACATACATAGGATTGCACTGTAACTTGATCTTTTCTCCCCAACAGAGGAAACTTCTATAAAAGGTTGCGATGACAGAAAGGCTGACATGGGGAGGAGTGCTTGCTATCTCCAGGCTGTGCTCTAAAGAACATGATCAAGGACTCAATTTTACAAATTGCAAGGTTGCCTGAAAGTGGGGACGGAAACCAATATTAATCCAATTTCAGAAACAGGCTTTCATCTACAACTCTGCCAATTCACTACCTAGCCATCAACAAGACAGTAGATAAATAAACACAACAGCAGAAGCGGCAAGGCAGCTTTGATAGTGGAGGCAACCAGGTTTTTACTGAGTGGGGTACAGAAATGAACTGGAAGCCAAGCAGTTGGTGAAACACAGGAGGAACGTGATCATAGCACCCAGGTTTTAATATTGTAAGCAGGGGTGGGGAATCCCAGATGTGAGGGCCAAATGTGACTCTCTAGACCTCTTTACCTGGCCCTTAGCATTCTCCCAAAGCCACATCCCTTTCTCTCCAGTTCACACTCATCTCTACCCCTATTTCTCACCTTCCTTGAGTGTTTGCTTGGCTGCAATGTGTCTTTGATCTCTGAAGATGCCTCCTGGTGGCCTGGATGACAGACAGAGAAGGGTGTGTATATGTAGAAACAGGCTTACTATACAAAGCCAAACAGGCTTACTATACAAAGCAATTGTTCTTTTGCTACTAGACCCATCCACCACTGACATATGGTCCTGGAAGGTTGCCCAGATGGGAATGTAACTCTCTGTTTGAAAAATGTTCTTTGCCGCTGATGCAAAGCAGTGCAATTCTCTTGCAAATAATGTTTTCTCTAAACATGCAATAAAAATCTTAGTCCTGGATGAATCCTGTTATGCATCCCACCACTCTTGAATGGTTTTATTAATGTTTCTCTACTTCATAGAGTACGTTATTCTCCCTTCATCATGAAAGAGAAGCATACATCTGATTCCTGCCTCACATTTTTTTATTTCTGCAGATACCCAATGGGGACACAGAGCAATCAGAACCTTTATAACAGTAGGGAAGAGTTAAAGAGCATCTCTTTGAACTGAATTTCTACAGTTACATGCATTAAGGAAAACATTTCCAGGAGTCAGTTTAATAAAATAAAAGCAATCTAATCTATTCCTCAGAGTATAGGAGAAGAAAGGGGGAAATAAGCCAATATTTTGCAGTACAGAATGTGTGGTATTTAGGTCTTAATCTTGGAGACATGGGTTCAAATCCCACAACTTCCCTGCAATAAATTGGGAAGGACTTGGCATGGCGTTAGCTTTCAAAGCTCTTGGACTCATGGCCTACTTGCAGGCTTTCCATAGACATCTGGTTGGCTATTGTGAGAACAGAATGCTGAAGGAGATGAGCCTTTGAACTCTGAAAGCTGTAAGTGATTATTCCAGTCTAATTCAACTAAGTTCCAAGGTCTGCTAACATGCATTCCATATTGCATTCTGTATACCGTCTACCCCAGAGGTGTCTAATCTGTGTGCCTCCAGATGTTGCTGGGCTCCCCTCACCCCTCACCATTGGCCATGCTTGCTAGGGCAGTTGGGGGTTGGAGTCCAATAACATCCAGAGGGCCACAGGTTAGCTATCCCTGCTCTACACACAGCTCCTATATGCCCCTTATTTGAGACATGTTGATCAGATAATTGCAGCTCATATATTCACTGTTCACATCGTACCATTCCAGTCCTCACTGTCAGCAGTGTTTTCCTTACGGCCATGCTGAACAACATCTAGAATTATTTAGTTGCTGACTCTTGAGGCTTCTGCATATTTTAAACCCTTGATGATTTCCCCACTCTGACCAGCACAACAAAGAGTCGGCTTGGCGTTTTCAAATTTCCTTTAAGACGGATTTCTGTGTTTCTGCCACATGAACCACAAAGCTGAGCTGAATGTGCACTGGGTCTTTCACTAGGTTCCACATGGATTTTACCATGGATGTCTCTGCATTTTATGAGACTAGTGGTCACCAAGCAGCAGCAGGCTCTAAGCAGTTTGCTCTGTAAAGATTTCTTTCTTTCTTTCATTATGCTTAAACAAAAATAGATAGTCTTTTTGACCATTAAAACAATACATATGCTGCAAATGATGAAAAAAGCTTTTGGAACTAGGCAGATTTTCCAGTGTCTCATTCTCTTGAATAAGACTGTTTTATCATTAATTGCCCTTACAAAGTTAAGGTACTACTCATAATGGAAAAAGGTACCACAATCTGCTTCAATGCACGATAAAATCCAGCAGCAAGAGCTTTTACAGCCATTCTGTCATCATAAACTAATTATGAGGATTTTCAGCCTCTGTCAAAGGTGCCAGCTTGCAAGGGCAAATGGGGACGGGGGAGAGGCAAAGTCACGTGTGTGATATCAGGACATTGGGAGGAGCTGGGGGTGGAGCTTAACGTGGTGGCCACATGGCTTAGTGGCCAAAGGCTCCTCCTGCTCTTGGCACCACCACTGGCGGAAGGCTGCTTCGACCCTTCTTCCCCTCTGCAGAAGGAGGAGAAGGAGAAGAAGGAGAAGGAGGAGGAGAAGGAGAAGAAGGAGGAGAAGGCCGTTAGAGGCACACCACAATCAGCTCTGCACTTCAGCTCTATGCTTTTGGGACATAGGTGGGGACCAAAAGGGCTTGACCCCTAAGAGCTGGCGCCTGCGGCCTCAGCTGTTAACACAGGAAATCCATCAATTATTAAGGATTACCCCCCCCCCCATGGGACATGGATGCTTGCAAAGGATTTTGTGGTGCTTATGTTGGCAGGGGAATTCCCCACCCCCTGCACACACTACAATTCCTTCAAAGCACACCAGATCCACAGGGGGTCATTTTTTCCCCATGAGCATAACTTAGCTTATTTTGTGAAGACATGTGCAATGTGTTACAGTACAATCCCACGCATACCTACTCAGCCATTGCATTACCTGGAAACCTTGTATCCAGGTAAGTGGATACAAGATTGCAGCTTTAGATTCAGAATATCCCAGTGTTTTACAGTAGAGTAGGTTCGTCCCATACTAGATAGTAAAAATAAAATAAAATAGTCCTCTCATCAGGAGAGCTCTTCCAGTATATTGTTAAATCTTCAGTTCATCCAAGCATTGTCAGAGGTCTTTCTGTACTTGTCAGTGAATCTTGTTAGGGCAGAGGAGCATGTTTCTTGAATAGCACTAGGGAGCTCAGGGTTCTGTTTTGCAAAATTCAATGCAGTCTTATTGATGGCTGCCACATTATTTTGAAAATATTGGGAAATGTTAGCATTGATATGCCAGTACCCTTTTTGTGTGTCAATTTTTATTTTTATGGGGTGGGGAGAAATCATTTTATCCTCAAATGGAAAAAGAAGGGTACATGGAATGAATGACTAACATTTCACTGCAGCTTTTGTTAGTCTAACGGACTGGACACAATGAATTCTTCTTAGCTTTTCTACTATGTCTGCAACACTCAGAACAGCTTACATCATTTGTTAATAACCCCCCTCCCCAATCAAGTCCAATGAAAATCAAGCAATAAGCAATAATAAAACAGAAGTAAATCTAGCAGGTCAAAAGCCTGGCAGAATACGAATGATAACGGTAATAGCAATAAATGACTTGGCCAGGCAGCAAATAATAAGGAAAGGGGCCCAAAAGACCTGTGAGGCAGGAAGTCCCACAGTTTAGGCATGGCCACAGGAAAGCCCCTACTATTTCCTGAGCAGCCTTCCCTCAGCCATTGTCAGTATATGGAAACATCACAGCTGCAGACAGCCAGATTGTTGACATCACATGATGCGCCTATCTGTGGGAAAGAAGAATTTCCCAGGACGTTCACAGGCTAGATAAGTCTTTGTGAAGAGTGTAACTTGAAACCTTCCGACTGCACATGTTCAGGAAGTTTGTCAGACGTGCTGGAAGAACTGAACTGAAAGGACGTGTTTTCCTTTAGTGCTGTAATGTCAGAAATAAACATCATGTAAATAGATTTCTGACTACTTTTCTTTCCCCTGCGGAAGCAGAAGGGAGGGGTTGTGCATTTTACCCACGCTTGGGAAAATGTCGCCTATCAAAATCTCCCTGGTCTGTCTGGATATCAGCCAGAGGAGGTTACCGGTAAGCAAGCTCCGAGGACAGTGAGAGGGGGCTTGCAAACCAACAGCCATTACTGGGACACAAAAAAGAATCTCACCCTCACAGATCTTAGGGAGTGGATAGGCTGGTTTGGGAAAAGATGGATCCTAAGTAATCTAAGTAGGCTCAAACCATTTCTTTTTCCAAAAGTAATCTCCAGTCCTTTCAGTTGTGCCCAGAAACATACCAGCAACCAGTGCAGCTATTGCAAAATATAGTAGTCTCCCACAGGTGTACACCCACTAACATCATCACTGCTGTATACTGGGATCAAGCAAAGTTTCCAGAGATGTTTCAAAGGCAGCCAAATGCAGAACTCATTAAAATCATCCAGTTTGGAAGTAATTAAGGTTGTAGGGTTGGCAACTGGCTACACTATGCTCCTCAGAAAAGGGTGCCCCGGAAAGAAAACCTGTCAAATGAGAAGGGTTTTTTTTTTTTGTTTAACTCACACAGTAAACTTCTCATATGCAGCAAATTGGCACACACACCACATTGATGCATTAAACATCAGCACCTGTGTTGTTACCACTTAGGAAGTGACCTTCCACTTTCGGCAGCTCTTGTCTCAAGTATATTGTAGAGCTTTATATAAGTTAAATGGCTTGTAAAACTATGTAACAAGTTGTGATATATTTATTTACAAAAAACGAACAATATCCAGATTCTTTATCACATTTCTCTGAAAAAATAAGAAGTCTTAAAACTTAATTATTACAATTACTTTCCGTGCTACATTTTTATTTGTGTTTGAATTATATATATATATATACTTGAGTAGTTCATAAAACAATGCAAGCTGGTATTAGAAGTTACATTTATTATTTTGATGAATATTCACACTTAATTTATTCATAAGAAAGTTCTACAGTCCTTTCTCAGGCTATTTACAGCTAATCCCTTGCTCGCTAAAGTGAAAAAAATTAATACCACTGACATCCATCATGAAATACTAATTGTGAAAAATATTACTGAATGTACATCATTAGAATATTAACCCCCTAGATATTATTACTGTTATATTTTCCCAAGATCAATGCAGCATTTGCGCAGCATAATTTTCTAAGAAGAATTACAATTCGGCATGAGACAAACAGTTTTTGTATTCCTCATAGCTCACCCATAATACCATCAGTCAGTTGGAATTTGTGTGGGAGCATTATGTGATTAATGTTGTGGTGGAGTCCACATTAGCAGACCTAACAGCAGATCCCCAACAAAGTATTTTTTTCTTTGCAGCTACTAACAAAAGTGCCTTCCGAGAGTATCTGAGTACAGCGGTACCTCTGGTTACGAACTTAATTCGTTCTGGAGGTCCGTTCTTAACCTGGAACTGTTCTTAACCGGAGGCACCACTTTAGCTAATGGGGCCTCCCGCTGCCGCCGTGCGATTTCTGTTCTCATCCCGAGGTAAAGTTCTTAACCCAAGGTTCTAGTTAGCGGAGTCTGTAACCCGAGGTGTTCATAACCCAAGGTACCACTGGATATGCTAAATGATGAATAAATAAATGACAGAGCTGTCATTTGCATTTTGAGCAAGAGCAATAATGAACTGGATGAGGGCCAATATACTGCGTTTGAATCCCCAACAAAGTGGAAGTGCTGTGTTGGTGGGTCTTAGGGTCTGTGAATTAGAAGGTCTCCTATTCTGGACAGAGTTGTACGACCTCTGAAGGAATAAGGTGTATTGTCTGAGGATATTCACTGATTCAGCTTTGTCCCTGGAAGCCCACGTGGTGTCATTGGCATTGCCTATTCCCAGCTTTGGCTGATTTGCCATCTGTAGTCATTCCTGGCCACAGTGTCCCATGCTTTGGTAAACTTGGGGCTGTTTTTGAAAATAGTCTGGGAACTGCAACTGGTACAGACTTCTGCTTGCTTGGAGCCATGCATATGGATCTGTGTGTGTAGAAATCTCTGACTTTTTGTGGCTGGAAGCCACATCCTATACAAAGACAACAGCTACATCTATTGCTTCACCCACATTTGCCCCTGGCTTCATTGCCATACATGTACTAGTTATAGCTCAGCTGGACATACATTAACACACACTGTCCTCAAAAACCACTTGGACATTTCAGTCGGCGCCAAATGCTGCTGAAATCTTGACCAGCTGAGATAATGTAAGCCCTTCATGGCATCAATTTCATTGGCAGCCAGCTCATGACAGAGTGCAGTTCAAAGTGCTGGTTATTACCGTTAAAGCACTAAATAGTTTGGAACCAAAGTCCTTGAAAAAAAACACCTCTCCCTGAGTGCATCATTTGATATCTGCTGATGTGGCCCTGCAGGCCACTGACATCTGAGGTGTGTTTGGTTGCAATGTGTGAGAGGACCTTTTCAGTGGCAGCACCCAGTATGTGGAACTCACTTTCACAAGAAGCTAGAACATCTGTATCTTTGTTTCTGTTGCCGGCATCAGGCGGCCTGTCTCCCCACCCCACCCCCTTCATCAAACACTGTTTGTATTTCAGATATTGTGAGTTCTGGTTCTCTTGGTTCCTTAAAAAAATAAAAATAAAATGCTGCTTCTAGTATTGAGATATGTTGTGTTTGCATTTCATTTGTGTGAATGGCTGGATTATTGGCCATATTATATAAACTGCTTAGAGGCTTTGATGATTAAGCAGTATTTAGATTCTGTTAATGAACTGGATACAATTATTGCTGTTTTTATTCTTTGCTTCTTAATCTTCTGTTAGCCACTTTGAGTGACTCCAGTGGAGGGAAAAGATGGACAGAATGTCTAAAAAACCATAAATGAAAAATAAATGAAAAATAATGAAACAAAGTTGCTGGAGAGTTAATGGGGTAGATTTTTATGTCTTTGCTTGCTTGTTTGTTAGTTAAAACAGCATGCAGCACTCCTAAGACACCATCTACCAGCAGAAAAGCTTAAGTAAAGCTTCCAGATCGTAAGTATATCAAAAGCAAACAGAATCCTATTTGTCATGGAAGCCCCTCAGTAACCTAATTGCATGACAGATCCATCCAGGGGGAACTTGAAAGAGGTTAACACAAGTGTGATCGAGTCTCCTAGGAAACAGATGACACTATTGGAAAAATAGCTTTTATGTGAAGAAATTGGAGTCTTTTCATTCCAAAGCAAAGATGGTTCAAAATACATTTGTGTGTGGTGAACCCAGAACATTCCTGTATTATTTTGAAGGAAATTTATTTTAGCAAAATAACACTATAGAAATTAATACCTTCAATATTGTGCCAAGATATTAAACAAACAAAACAAAACAAAACAAAACACTACCCCATTCATTTGAAGGAAGGTGTTTAATTTTTACCTCTTTCTATAGAATGGGTTATTTCATATTTACACAGGAGGACTCTGGAAATTATATTGTACAAAGAAGAGATAATACAATTTATAGCCCAATGGTATGAACCACTGACCTTGCAAACAGACATTATGACCCACAGCATTTCATAAGCATTATAGGATAAACCTAGGCATAGCATCCAAACCAAAGCTTGGGATAGGCACTGAAACTACTACTGATTCCAGATGTATTATATACACAACTGGGTGCTAAAGTGTTTAAAAAGTAATGTGGTGAGGGCATGCCAATAAAATAGTGGTTGTTCCTGCCATAGCAGTGCCAACCTTAAGGCAGTTTGTGAATGCCCAAAGTTATCCCATAATGCTGCTGTAACCCTGCATGTCATGACATTGCAGGAGTTATCAATTGAACAAGAATGGCTTGTCTGCAAGGAAGAAGGAAGCTATTTCCTCCCAATATGAGCTGTAAGAACTGCAGTGATTGTGGGCTGGTGCAGCAACAACGGTGGTGGTGGGGGACACCAGTTTCCTCACTGAGCAGGGGCTTATAGTGGCTCACCCGTGATTTTGACCAATAATGGGTGGGTCAGTGGGGGTGGGACTTTGGAGCAGACCACAGTAGGATCCTTACCCTTCAGGTCTTCTCCCTGGCTACAAGGTGAGGTTGCACCTTCTGCCCAAGGTCCAGTTGGTGCTTGACTTCCAAAGAAGAGGATGAGGAAATAAGACAAAGGGGGTTGGGACCCCCTCTCATTCAAAGGGATTGGTGTACTCCATTGGTGTACTCCATTTAATGTACTCCATTAAATGGGTCTAGGGGATGTGTTTCCATTCTGATTCCCAGATGGGGGCTGATGAGCCATGACACCCCCCCCCCAATTGTGATCTCAGAGAAATCACCCCAATACGATGGATGTCAAGGGGTGATCTGGGATTAACCCTGCTCAGAAATCAACCAGTACCGGGGGTAGGTGCCATGCCAAGGTACTGCGCTTATGCCAAGAACTATGTTCACCTGTAATCAATAAAGTTGTGGTCTATTTTATCCCAAAGTGATTGTCCTGTGATTTTTTTTCATCTTCCATGTTAGTTGCAGGCTTTCCTGCACCCAGGCCTGCATTCCCCTGATGCCCAGCTTTCTTTATTTTTTAAAACAAGCTCTTAATATCTCTTCAACCAAAGATAGGAGGCAAAAGGTACAGCCACTATCCTCTTACTATCATGTTTTGTGAGAAATAAGTCTGTTCCTGCCTTTCTGTGTTTTTATCCAATGAATAAAATCACAGCAATAACTGAGATTTAGGAAAACAGGTCTTGCCAATTAGACAAAGAGAAGGCTAGAGTGAAACACTCATTGTTTAGATCAGAGGCATGTAAACTTTACTGCCTATGGGTCACATTTACCCTTGACCTTGGGTGTGGTCAAAAGTGGGTTTCTACTTTCTCAATTGTGCACCCAGGACCACCTTCTCAGCTGATTTGTACATGATCAATCTGATGATCAGGGAGGGAAACTGCATCATGATGCCGGAGTGAGGATATGCTCAGGCCCCTGAAAAGCAGTTAGTCACTTCCAATCTAGAATCTAGATTGGTTTGTTCTTAAACCTTTTCTGCTTGTGATTGCTGCTCCAGATGAAACAATTCAAGTATCCAGAATATTAGTGTATTTGTCATTGGGGTAAATCCTGTCAAATTAAGAACAAAAACTAGCAGCAAAAACAGGAACTCACGATCTCGCTACCAGTTCTTCCTCTGCTGAGGGAAGGTCTTTTCTGGCAAATGGGAGCAGGTGGGAGCTTGCATGAGAGGTGCAAAAACCCTTTTGAGTCATCGTCACCCCCCCAGCATTTGAAAGGAGATGTGAAAACCACAAATGGTTTTTGAGGCATGATTAGCATTGTTTCACACAATCACTAGCTGAGGTTTGCGCCGCTAGGAGAGAACTCCCTTATTTGAGGTCAGATCCAGAGGACGGGGCTGGCTTAGTATCAGAATGGAGATAAGTTGCTCAGTGAAGCACATTCTAAGTAGTTCCCAATAGATTTTGGCCAAAATCTCTTGCTATCTTCCAAAAGACAGTAGGAAACAGACACCTAGTACCAGGAGCGACTGACAAGCAGCATGCTAAAGTAAACTTGCCATGCTTACCAAGCACAACATTCAACCAGGTCAAGCTTCTCCTTGAACCGTCACAGCTGCATTTTAGTAATCACAAATCATATGCTTTAATTATGTAGTGTGGCTTTCCTTTGGGCTGTTTTGGAGAGGCTTTTGCAAGCCAGGAGCACTTAAGCTTGACAATTGATTGTTGCGGTTCTAGTACTGCCTCATCTTTAAACTACCTGTTTACTGTCTACAAATAAAGTAGCGTTCCTTGCACATGCTATTCTTACAGAACAAAGCAAGCAAGAAAACATAACTGGAACATGTGTGGATTTAGAAAACATAAATCCAAAACAAAACAAAACAAAAAAACCAAAACAAAACACAATACAAAATACAAAATACAAAACAAAACAAAACAGGAGCATTAGGTAAAAAAGCATAACCCTCATACTGGTGATAAAGAACACAAGTGCTAGATTATAGACCCAATTTTGAGGTATTCTGCCGTATATCACTCACTGTACTCTGTCTGCATTCAAATAAATACATGCAAGGAATGACACCAGCTAGTAATTTAAAAGACATTACACTAAAGGTTAAAAGTAACAGGTAGGAAAGAAGAAAATAAGCAAATTAATGTACCAACTCTTATATAAAGAGCTTTTCCTTCTCAGTTATTGTATGGAATGCAAGAATGATGCTTCATTCTTGCAGACATTATCCACATGCCATGAAATCAACTTTCTATCGATGTTTCAAAAGATTAGGATTGCTTCTAATTTTATATTTGCCTTCACAAAGAAAATGAAGATATATCAGCAAAACCAATCAGGGAAAGATATATTCAGCTCTTTTAAGTATGTGTAGACTTTGTTTCCTGGAAGTTATCTGAAATGTGTCTCACAAAATGTTTAAGCACCAGTACAAATTGCCTCAGTGGGTTTCCACAGAAGCCCTGTACTGTAATATTGTATACTTTTTAATAGACTGTTTCCTCAGAAATCAAAAGTTGCAATTCATACTGCTTTTGCAAAATGCTGTGCATATTTAATGAACATTTTAAAGCTTCACAGTGTAAACAGAATCCTTAAGGTTGATTAGAATATGATTTAAGTGCATTTTATGGCTATTCAGCTTAATTTCTTCTCTAGAAGCAGTGTAATAATTAAACAGGTTCATGCGAAATTTCATAAAAACTAATTCCTGGCTCCCGATTGTAGTGCATAGACAGGAATTCCCCCCTTTCCTCCAAAATGAAGCCTGAAAACACTGTGTGCCATCTGATAATAAGGACCTGATCTGGTGCCAGATTCCAGATGTTCTGGTCTATTATATTGACAGCCTGAAAGAAAGCTGAACTTAGGTAGGTAATATTTACTTAGCATCTTTGGTGAAACTTAGCATCTTTCTGCAACCATCATCCATAAAAGATTAGAAGTGGGCAGCTCCTCTTCCTTCTGCCCAGTTTGCATTGGGTTGGAATTAAGCTGAGCTAGTTCCAAACAAATCAGGATGCAGCTTTGCTAATTTCTGAGACAATGTGAGGCTCCAATATTCACTCCCTGCCTGGCTCTTTCACTTTCAGGCCCAGATCCACCTTTTCCTCAAACTCCACTTACTGGCTGGTGTTGCTGGCAGCACTTCTTAGATTGTGAGCAGCCACAGGAGGAGGAAAAAGAGAGGACCCCTCCCTTCTCTCTTGGGTTCCTGGAATGATGCATAGCAGACACAAGGCACCAGTGCCCCTTGGATGTATTGTTTTCTCATTGACTATGCCATGGTTCCCAAGGGGCATACTGGGGCCTTAACTCTTGGTGTGCTGTTGTGCAATGTGCCAGGCACCAGAGATGGTAGAGAGAGAACTACCTTCTTTTCCCTCTCCCTGTGGCTACTTGGCTCTGCCAGCAGTGGGATTTAAAGGAAAGAGGCTAGGCAGGAAGGGAAATCAAAGGCATCTGTACTGTGCTGACCTCCCCACAACCTTGCCCCTCTGTTCCTCCCACACAGTAAGCAGTAGTAACTCAGCCATTAGGAGGGCAGGTCAGAACCACTGCTTCACCACCACACCGTTGCTACAGCTGGAGAGGAATATATATAAAATGGACGTGGGAAAGTGATACGAGTTAATACTTATTCAGTAACTGAAGCAAGTATCATGAGCCCAGATTTTAATTGCCAGGCCTGGGAGCTCAGCAACACCTCTGCCATTCCCCTTGGAAGATTTCCTACAATACCATATATAGAGACATTTTTATATTTAATATGCAGACAACCAAAGCCCAGAAAACAATGTTCTGCCCTAGGTACAGGAAGATGAGCATTTTTTTTTTATTTTTTGTAGTCATGCAGGGACTTAATGAGTCTTCTGATGCATTAATGGATTCCAGTAACAGTCCCCAATTTCCAGGAAGCACTCATAAGTTCAATGAGTCATTAGCACAAAATAAAATCAGGTTATTTATGAGCCATATATAACCACAAGCCTGAATGTTGCAGTCAGAAGCTGAATTTGTATCTTGCATCCTAGTCATGAGGCAGCAGTTCCCATGAACCAGCGTAAGGTGTCCCAGCACCAGCATGAGAGGATAGCTTGTCAGTTCAGACAACCACTAGGACCCAAACAAGGTCATCATAACATGGCAGCACATTTCAGTCCTCCTGGCAAACCTACTTCTTTCAGGGCTTACCCTTGCTGTTCTGTGATTGGGTCAGTAAACCCACCTAATACAATGAGCTGGCGATTCACATATTTACCTCACTATGAGCCCTGGCTGCATCATAACACAGAGAAGTGGGCACACCACTATTAATACTGCACCATCGCTCCCTTCTTCTTTAAAGAGGAATCATGAAAACTAGGCCTGTGCACAGACAGCTATTGTCATACTCTAAGAAGCCCCCTTTTTGATGGAGACTTCAACAACCGGGTGTCCCCTGGGAGGACAATAGCCTTACTTAATGGCATTTAGCTCAGAAGCACAGAAAATATGATAGTGCAAGTAAAAAGCTGCTCCCACACTTCAAAAAAGCAAGAGAATATAAACTTTTTTTTAAAATTCACCATGTTCCTGTTAATTGTTTGATTTAATGTTTGATACTGAAAATAGGAAACATCCAACTGTAGCACTGGTACTTGTCCTGGTATACAGCATCCTAAATATTTATAAATGGATTGTGACCCTGAAAATAAAGGCATGCTAGTGTCTGGGCTCTAAATATGTGACAATCTATTCAAGTAAGAGAAAGACTTTTGGCATTGACTTTTTAAAATACATGTACTCTGATGAGAATGTACTGTTTATTTCACCCAAGGTTTCTTTTTAAAATATGCAAGGTAGATATGGGGAAAGAGCCATTTGTCTGAGTGATTCTTTATTATTATTGCAAAGTATCTATTGAGATGTCTGGCCTGCCCATGAGAAAACATTTCCCACTATTTGTTCCTGCAGAGCCAATGCAATGCTTTCAAAAAGCTAAAGTAACATCATGGTTCGTGGTGTTGAACGGGAACGTTTCTTGGCATGCTACAGTGTAAGGAATTTTTTTTGGAGGGGGTACATCATATATTAGAGGAAGCTCATATGCCCTTCTTGCCCACTATTATTGCTTTAGAAAAACAGTTTGATTTCACAATAATCAACTTACTATATATTCTTTAGAACGAACTCTGAAGTATTTCTAAAGTTTTTGAAAATGTTCATATTAAGAATTTGTCCCCAAGTATGTTTCTGATGTGTTTAGAAGACCTATGTAACCTAATTCAAGGTCTGATTCGTCAATGTATGAAAGGTGGAAAGCTTGATGAGGTGGTCAGTCTGTCCACTCCAGACAGGAGTTCTGTCAAAACAATCCACTGGGAATGGCACAGTAGTTGAATGCTAACAGGGATTTTCATATTCTGTTACCAAGAGCACTGACTAGTATTATATAAACCAGCTGAAGGGGAATGGACAATTAGGCTTATGTGAGTATAAGGCATCAGCATATGTTCCTAGATGATATTCAGACATTTCCATCCCACCATCTGTATAGCAGTACTCCTTTGGAATACTAAGAACAGCTGATGGGGAACTGTACTGACCAGTTGTCAACATTTTCTTGAGTATGAAAGAGGGACATCACCACTGCTTACCCATCATTATGCTGTCCCTGACAATTGCTTTGTAGAAAACCTGTTCATCATGCCTTCCGACAGTGCCTAATTGTGGTGGTCCAAATGACAAGTAGTTGCAACTAGTGATGATGGTTTGGAAGAGAGGAAGGGCCCTCTCCAAGGCTGGCAAGAGTAAACCAGTAAGCACCTCTTGCTTTGCCTTTTAGAACACTGGTAGATAAGACTACATTTCCTATCCATGTTCATTATTTATTTAAAATATGTATAAATTGCTGTATCATAAACATATATTACAGTGGGTTACAACCATATGGAAACATAAAACCAAACAAAAACACCATAAAAATTTAAAAACAAGCTAAAAGCTAAAAGAAATTAAAAATGTTGTGAAATGAAAATCTCTGCTGGCTCTATTATTCCAGAGAATGCTTTGGAGTAATCTTGAAGAAGGAAGCTTACTGCATTGAGCAATTTCTAGCTCAAGAGGAAGCTTTTCAGTTGGTACTTTAGGAGTTCCAGTGTTACATTACAGCACTCCACTGTAAGATAAAATCCCTCAGGACTTGTTCATTGACCCAGCACAGCAAGTGGACACAAATAGGTCCTAGCCTTTCCAGCCTAACAGATTTCTAGCACGACATTGTTCCTTTTATTGTATGCACAAACAGTGATAAATAATCTCCTTCACGTATAGATTGCCCATTTGCTTTGAGGAAGCAAAGCCACACTAGGAAGGTGAAATTCACAAGGTTTGCTACAGGGCATCTGCTGTCTTGCCCCCATTGTGCGTCAGATTAAAATACTTTTGAGGCAGTTATGCTTGAAACCTCAGAACTATCTGTTGGGAAGAAGATGTACTTCAGCCAAAGGACTTCTGTAAAGCACAAGGTGCGAAATTGCTAGGAAATATCAAACTGGCTCCTAGCAGCAGTAGGACGAGCTCACAAGTATGCTTGCTTATGAAACATATATCACTGAGCTAGCTAAGAGCTTCTTTTGTCTCTTAAACAAGAACAGAGCAGCAGCAGGAAACTCCTGACTCCACCCAGATAAACCCAATACTGCCCAGTGACTATAGAGTGTACAAGCAGGCTATGGGGTTCCCTCCACCACTTCCCCCTTATTATTGTGGTGCTTATGAATATATTACACAGGCCACTCCGATCTCTCTCTCTGCTTGCATCTGATTTATTTCTCCAATAATGCATTGATTCTTATTTTATTTTGATTTTCTGCTCCTATAATGAGATGAAACCTAAAGCGGTGAAGTGAAAGTAGGTATTATTTTGTGAAAAGCATTCCTTTCCATGTTGTATGCATAAATAAAAGGCCGCAATATTGAAAAGGCTATAGAAGACACGCCTTCCAACTGGACAAAAATAATGGACAAAATAATGGACAAAAATAGCTAAAAGGCCCAAATGGCATGTGCTCGATACATTAAAGGGTTAAAAAGTCCGGTTCTGAAAATCTTGCATCTGTAACAGTTGCGAAATATTGTCCAAATGCAGTTTTTTCTTATTAACTGAGCTCTGTGACATAAAAGGTGATCAGGCCATATCTAGCAAGTCTTAAAAGGTGAATGCTTCAATGAAAGGCCCCAGATTCAATCTCTAGCACCTCCTGGTTAGGAATGGAAATAGATCCTGTCTGAAGCCCTGGAAAGCCCCAGCCAAGTGGTGCAGACAGTAGTCCAACTTGGTATGGAGAGGCTTCCTTTCTTCCTAATTACGAAGCTAAAGTTTGCCAGCATATCTTTTAAATGCTGGGGCTCAGTCTCAGAACCCATGAAGGGGGATGCTAATGCAATCACACTGATAACGCATGCATTAAGCAAGGATAAATGCTGGCTCAGATGCTACTTCTCCTGTTATACAACAATTATCCATGCCAGGGGAATGAAACATAGTCCCTTTAGTCCCTTTGGTCTATCTGCTGTCCCAACTGGACCCCTATGCAAAGCAGTTTTGGTCCAATAAGACAAAGTTGTCATACTCCCAGGCTCTTCCCAAAAGAAAAGAAAACTGATACAAGTTTTCATTTAAAAATAACCAATCTTCCCTCTTCTGCAAGCAGCAACTACAAAATACCATAATCAAGACTGTATATTCTTGGCCAACACATGTTGCAGTGCACTTTAACATGAGAATTATTTATGTAACTGAAAATACATAGCAAAATGATTTACTCTCTTCCCAAATACAGTTGTTACCAAATATATTAAAGCAGCTGGACATTTCTCAAATCTATACAGTACAGTGGTACCTCGGGTTAAGTACTTTATTCATTCTGGAGGTCCGTACTTAACCTGAAACTGTTCTTAACCTGAAGCACCACTTTAGCTAATGGGGCCTCCTGCTGCTGCCATGCCACCGGAGCATGATTTCTGTTCTCATCCTGAAGTTCTTAACCTGAAGCACTATTTCTGGGTTAGCGGAGTCTGTAACCTGAAGCGTATGTAACCCAAGGTACCACTGTATATGCTTCTGGGTATCAGTATCTACTTTCTTGGTACATTTCCCCCCTCCCCCTGCTTTTCTACCCCAGCTGATCTCAGCTACTTGTGGAGATATTGCCATATGTTCATTCTACTTTTAGGAATGATTGGCAAGTGGACATGGATTGGAATGAGCATCTAAATAGCTGTGAAGCTATTTCCTTGCTTTCAATGGGGTATATTGACACAATGCTTTATAAACCTACATGCCACTCTTTTACACCTCAGACAAACTTTCATAAGCATGCAGTCACCAATGTCCCCTGCCCTACTGTAAAATTATTTCAGCTCAATGGGTCTGCTCTGAGTGTGACTTAGTTGGATACATCCCAAAGACTTCCCTTTTCTTAGGACCATGCAAATATGTATGTTGTTTTGCCTTTCCCGCTTCCTGTTTTAGCTCTATATACTTTCCAAGGCTCACATTCCATAGTGCCCAGCACAAATTGCAATGTTTGCATGGGCCTGAAAAGGTTGGTGACCCCTGCTCTAGCCCACATTGATGACCTTCTGGAAGTCCCCACATTGCTTGCATTGCTTGTGTTTCTGTGGTTACAAAGCAAATCCTGTTAGAGACTATACTTCATTCAGTAGCATCTGGCAGGGCAGGGTCGTGGTTGCAGCTACTTACCAGGCTTCCCAATGCTGGAGTCACTGTTGGTTAGTTGGTTAGCTGCGGTGTTATCACACAACAGTAGAGTCAACCCTATGCTCCTTCCACTGTGCCCACACTGTGACAGCCTTTGCTGTCTTGCTGCTCCCCTCTCAGTAGCTGACAGCAAAGCTGGCATTGGGAAGGTAGGTAAGAGTTCAGCCCGTCTGCCGTTCTTCATGAGCTGCTATTGACTTCAACAGAGCGTCTATGAGAAAATGGCAATTGTCTAATAAAAACCCCCAACCAAAAACCCAAAACAAATTGGGAGGCAGGAGAGGGCTTCTGCTGTTTGCCAATGATGAAGATAATTTAAATTTTCCAGGGCGTGGGGTGGGGGGAGAGCAATTAAAAATGACTAGTACAGCTTGGGAGAAGGCCAGCAGCAGTGACAGGGTGAAAGATGAAGATAGCAAAAAACAGGTTGTGTCTTGTGACTTTAGGCTCAGACCTATGTCTGGGAAGAACGAAGCAAGTAACTTTGAATTATGAAGCTATAATTTTATTTTGGTATTCTGGATGTAGCATAAATCAAGTGTGCTGAATTCTCATCGTTTATTTTATCACCTGAACCCCTAGATAGAAATGCAGTTCCATAAATCAGTTACCTGCTGTTTATTTTGCACCATATTTATATTACTAGGGAGCGTTTGTTCACGTCTTCTGTGACTTATATTAAGTCACATTTGAACTCCATGCCTCTGAAGATGAAAAGCTTGAAGCAATAACCTACAGTTCTGCCAAGCCTACCAAAGTGTAGGTTTTTTTCCCCCTGAAAGGGGGAAGTTTATTAATGTAGGAGGCAATGCAAATTCACTTTCAAAGACATGCGAACACACCACCTCCATTAAAATCAGTAGGAGATATTTGGCGACATTCCATGTAGCACTCTGAAATTTGGGGGAGAAGGCCTTTAGCCATTATCTGCAATGAAATTTAGTTTGAAACCTTAATGCGAGATGGAAAATAGCATTTGGGACATTGCATTTGCATAGCCCACTTCTACTGCAGGTGTCTAATTGGTAGCGATACAGGTTTCATTAGAATACACAGCAGGCTGTGAAACTATCTAAAATGCCATAGAAGATAAATGCATTTTGTTATCACCAAAGGTAATGGTATGCTTTGGGAACATCAGCTGTAACGTGTTGCAGAGAACCCAACCTTCTTCATGAATTTCCCCCAGCTATGGGAACACAGCAAAAGACAGGAAGAAACGAGGCAGGGGAAAGTTACAGCGATATAAAGTAACATCATAGGTGAAATATGGTGGCTTGTTTTTACTGATGAAATAAATGTACATACTGACACATAAAAATAACACAAGGAAGAGAAAGAGAGATGTTAATTATTAACTTTAGATTTCATTTCTTTGTTTTCCTGACCAGAATATCAAGGATTCACTCTGTCTTGGTAACAAAACCTGTTTCAAAGGACAATAGGGTTGCAGATATTTTGCCTCCCACAATGTGATTTCTCCTGCAATAGACAAGATGACATCGATGGATGCCCATCAGGTGCTCTCTAGGTATTTTATGTATCTGCTGGCAGACATTTCCATTTGTCAGAAACAACCTCTTTCCATACCGCAAGGGAGTTCACTTACATTTCCAATCAACTAGTGTGCCTGATGTTTTGCAGGAACTGTCCAGTCATTTACAAAGGTGAGACAAGGAGACTTTTCAATGATATTTCAGAAAAGGGAATGAAGAAACTGACAAAGACCCAATTTGAGCCAATTCGTTTCCAAATACTGTGACTGCTTGGCTCCATCTTGTGTTTCTGAATATTTGATACAGAGCAGGGAATCATCTAAACCCAAACATTGAATCAATTATGGCGAACTATCAGTTTAGGATTATAAAACAAATTTCTGCAGTACAAACCTTTCCTTCTCTTACTCATAAACACAATCTTCTTGCCTACTGAATAGAGCCATTCAGCACATTTCCATTTTGTTTGGAGAATGGGACTTTGTATAAAGAGTTGGCCAGGCATGGGTTATTTGTTGCCATAGTAGTTAATGGTCAGAGATGTCATTTGACAGCTATAACACATTATGGGTGAAGTGCCTCAATGAGGCTGAGCCTGCTAAAAGTTGTGAACACCCTATTTTTTTTTAAAAAAAAAATTGAACAACACCATCCAGCCCTGTGATTTGTTAGCTGTAAAATCTGAATCCTCAGACAAGGAGGATTGCAAAACATGTTCAGAGCAGTTCCTTTTGTTAAGTAGATAGTCTGGCACATTTTCTTTTGATGGGGAAATGGGTCTTAGCAGAACTAAAGAGATGACCAATGTGAGGCAATTTGTTGTCATAGTAGCTAATGCTTAGAAAGTTGTTTGGAAGTAGTAAACTTAGCAAAATATAAACTATGGGTACTTCCATACAATATATTTTATTGAGCATTGTTCTCGATTTGTCTGTGGGGAGATTACATGATGCTGGCTCTTTAATAAGCCCTCATTCTGATTTGTTTGCAGGGAGGCTAGATGATGTTTCATCAAAACAAGTGTTACGTACTTTCCAGTGTGTTTTCTGCCATTGTAAAAAATTCCAACGGGGTGTGTGTGTGTTGTTGTTGTGCAAGAGCTCCCAATCACCTACCACTGCACAACCAGAATTTCCCAGCATGTGACTGAATCCTATCCCAATATAGTGACAGTCTGAAAGTCTTTTTTTGCAGAATGAAAAATGACAAAGCATATGAGATGAATGGGAAATAGTTCCAGGGTAGAGCTCAGGGTACTACCGCACCCAAAATTTGTGCATAGATTAGGGTTGCTATACGTCTGGAATTTGCTGGACATAACCAGAAAACTGTTGTCGCAAGCAGTATCTGGGTGGAAATCGGCCAAATGTCTGGGAAAATCCGGACATATAGCAAGCCATTTTTTGAGGTTTTGCTAAAAAAAGTTCAACAACTTTGGAAAACTAAAACTAGGGCCCAGAAACCCATAGCCATGCTAGTTAAATACAAGTTCCCTTGTGACTTTGCAGAGCTATAACCGTGTTAGCCTGCTGCAGCAGTAGCAACAGGGTCTTTCTTCACCTTAGCGTAAGCTCTCATGGACTAAGGTTCACTTCATCAGATGTAACCTTGAGACTCAATTACAATCTTCAATGTTTGAAGGCTGATTGGCATCTGCAGCAGCAGAAGACCATAGGAGATTAGTCCTATGGTAAAAAGGTAAAGGTAAAGGGGCCCCTGACCATTAGGACCAGTCGTGACTGACTCTGGGGTTGCGGCGCTCATCTCGCTTTATTGGCCGAGGGAGCCAGCATTTGTCCGCAGACAGCTTCCGGGTCATGTGGCCAGCATGACTAAGCCGCTTCTGGCGAACCAGAGAAGCACACGGAAACGCCGTTTACCTTCCCGCTAGAGCGGTACCTATTTATCTACTTGCACTTTGTGCTTTCGAACTGCTAGGTTGGCAGGAGCTGGGACTGAACAACGGGAACTCACCCCGTCGCAGGGATTCGAACCGCCGATCTTCTGATTGGCAAGTCCTAGGCTCTGTGGTTTAACCCACAGTGCCACCTGCGTCCCACGACGCAGTCCTATGGTAGGGAATACTACCAGTACAGTAAAACAGAATACTGTAAAGTCTTGCTTTTTATGGTCTTCCAATGTAAGATGCTGTTTTTGATCTACAAACTTGTGAATGTCTTGGGCTCTACATTATTTGATGTCTTGATAGCAATTTAAAGCAGATTCCTTATTCACCTGGTAGCTCATGGAGGATCTTGGGGAAGAAGAGGCCACTGAAATGTATAACAGCAGCTTACATTTATCCTATCCTCTTTCTTCATCATATCAGAAGAGCAGTAAGAAGTAGAAGTAAAGTAGAAGTAAGATCAGTGAAAAAAATGCACACACATCTGAAAATGCACAATTAGCATGCTTGGAATTGGAAAGGCAAAGGATGCAAATATCTATGCTGTATAAAATGTCAAGTTCAACACCTTGCTGTGAACCAGATTGCTGAAAGTAGTGGGCCTTTTAGTGCTAAGAAAATCCTTAAAGGCATAAAGAACAGCATAATTGAAAGCTGTATAATATTTATTAAAATCAAGCTCTTAACATTTGTGATGAAATGCATATCTGACGTTTTATACCACTCCTTTTATCAATTAAATGCGAGGGAAAATGTCACAAAGCAGAAATGTCTGCTGTGCTAAAGGTCTCAGATCAAAGATTTAGATTCAATATTCTTTATACTCAAAGAGATCAAAACAATTTTTAATGAAAAGACAAATAAGTCTTATTAATATATGCATTCTTCCCCTCTGCTTGTTTTCCCCTTCTCAAGCCCAATAAGCTCTACTTTCTAGTAAACAGAAAGCCAATTTTCCACTCTACAGTCATTTCCCAGCTACACCAGTTAGCTGTTAAAAGCAACAGTACATTGTGCTTCAGACCTCTAGATATATAACTCTGGAGAAAAAGCCTGGGATGTTGGCCCTGAATCTGAATTAAGGTAGGGTTGCAGGCATTCAGCTCCTCAGGACTAGAGGAAGGTGCCCATGGTGCTGTAGGGTCTGCTTTAGTGAGCTCCAGCCTCAGATTCAGGGGGCTCCTGGTCACTAACAGAACTGTCTCTGAGCTTCTAACTCAGTGTCCTGATCACTGCTGGACTCTGAGCTCATGTCACCCACTGCTTCAGTGCTCTCTCCAGTTTCTTGCTGGACAAGTGTTGTACAAATGTAAAAACAAACACATAGATTCATTGAAATTATGAGCCTAACTTGGTCATAGAATCATAGAATTGTAGAGCTGGAAGGGACCCTGAGGATCATCTAGTCCAACTCCCTGCAATACAGGAATATACAGCTGTCCCATATGGGGAGCTAACCTACAACCTCGTGTTCATGTCCATTAATATCCATGTGTGCATTGAGTATAACTAAAACACTAAAACTTTCATTTCTATTTTTCTTGTCTCATTAATCTTCCACAGTCATTGAGTTGTCCCATGGAAATAAAAACAATTGATCAGAACTCAGCTTCCCTTCAAGGCAATTATAATTTTACACTAAAGGTTGCCACAAAGGCCAATGACACCTTCAGTAGTCTGTCCTTTCATTTGTGCTAAGGATAGCTTTACAAACATAATTATTACGATGAAACAACATTGCTTCCAGAGTCCGAGGTTACTGGAGATGATTGGGTTTGCATATGTAAATGCAATTATTTCCTGTCTGAGTAGAAATATGGCCACAAACCAGAACCTAGTGTACATGCGCAGAGCATTTTATTTGTAACTCTACTATAGTGCTGTATTTCTAAAAATATCAGCAAGATTCAAACAAGCAATAATAGTTCAAGGGTTTTATAGGACAAGGGCATCTATACTATGAAGAGCGAGCTGCCAGTCAAGTGCACTGCCCTGCAACTGATCCTGTTAGTCTAGCTAGAAATTTTCACTTATTTAATGCCCTTTGTGTATCATTCAAAAAAACAAGAGCCTAAATACTCAGGGCATGTTTTTAGGTATGCAGAAATGCAAGTTTGTAAATTAAAAGAAAAATAACATGAAAAATCCCAAAGCCACAAGGTCCAAGACTATGAATTTCAAAGGCTGAGAGCATACAGATGCTATTATTATTTATTCAGTTGTTAGACTGCCCTTTATCCAAAGATCCCAGGATGGCGTACAACATTAAGAACATATTTTACACAGCATAATAATAAAAAAAACCACAGTACACAGCATAATAACACACAGGATAATAAAAAAATAAAA
Source organism: Podarcis melisellensis (assembly GCF_964234715.1). NCBI lineage: Eukaryota > Metazoa > Chordata > Lepidosauria > Squamata > Lacertidae > Podarcis > Podarcis melisellensis. The sequence continues at coordinate 65,833,296 of NC_138530.1, forward strand.
AATCATAATTTGTTGTTGTTGTTTAGTCGTTTAGTCATGTCCGACTCTTCGTGACCCCATGGACCAGAGAACGCCAGGCACCTCTGTCCTCTACTGCCTCCCGCAGTTTGGTCAAACTCATGCTGGTAGCCTCGAAAACACTATCCAACCATCTCGTCCTCTGTCGCCCCCTTCTCCTTGTGCCCTCCATCTTTCCCAACATCAGGGTCTTCTCCAGGGAGTCTTCTCTTCTCATGAGGTGGCCAAAGTACTGGAGCCTCAGCTTCACAATCTGTCCTTCCAGTGAGCACTCAGGGTTGATTTCCTTCAGTATGGAGAGGTTTGATCTTCTTGCAGTCCATGGGACTCTCAAGAGTCTCCTCCAGCACCATAATTCAAAAGCATCAATTCTTCGGCGATCAGCCTTCTTTATGGTCCAGCTCTCACTTCCATACATCACTACTGGGAAAACCATAGCTTTAACTATACGAACCTTTGTTGGCAAGGTGATGTCTCTACTTCTCAAGATGCTGTCTAGGCCTGTCATTGCCCTTCTCCCAAGAAGCAGGCGTCTTTTAATTTCGTGGCTGCTGTCACCATCTGCAGTGATCATTGAGCCCAAGAAAGTAAAATCTCTCACTACCTCCATTTCTTCCCCTTCTATTTGCCAGGAGGTGATGGGCCATGATCTTCGGTTTTTTTATGTTGAGCTTCAGACCATATTTTGCGCTCTCCTCTTTCACCCTCATTAAAAGGTTCTTTATTTCCTCCTCACTTCCTGCCATCAAGGTTGTGTCATCTGCATATCTGAGGTTGTTGATATTTCTTCCGGCAATCTTAATTCTGGCTAGGGATTCATCCAGCCCGGCCTTTCGCATGATGAATTCTGCATATAAGTTAAATAAGCAGGGAGACAAAATACAGCCTTGTCGTACTCCTTTCCCAATTTTGAACCAATCAGTTGTTCCATATCCAGTTCTAACTGTAGCTTCTTGTCCCACATAGAGATTTCTCAGGAGACAGATGAGGTGACCTGGCACTCCCATTTCTTTAAGAACTTGCCATAGTTTGCCGTGGTCGACACAGTCAAAGGCTTTTGCATAGTCAATGAAGCAGAAGTAGATGTCTTTCTGGAACTCTCTAGCTTTCTCCATAATCCAGCGCATGTTTGCAATTTGGTCTCTGGTTCCTCTGCCTCTTCTAAATCCAGCTTGCACTTCTGGGTGTTCTCGGTCCACATACTGCTTGAGCCTTCCTTGTAGAATTTTAAGCATAACCTTGCTAGCGTGTGAAATGAGTGCAATTGTGCGGTAGTTGGAGCATTCTTTGGCACTGCCCTTCTTTGGGATTGGGATGTAGACTGATCTTCTCCAATCTTCTGGCCACTGCTGAGTTTTCCAAACTTGCTGGCATATTGAGTGTAGCACCTTAACAGCATCATCTTTTAAAATTTTAAATAGTTCAGCTGGAATACCGTCACTTCCACTGGCCTTGTTATTTGCAGTGCTTTCTAAGGCCCATTTGACTTCACTCTCCAGGATGTCTGGCTCAAGGTCAGCAACCACACTACCTGGGGTATACGGGACATCCATTTCTTTCTGGTATAATTCCTCTGTGTATTCTTGCCACCTCTTCTTGATGTCTTCTGCTTCTGTTAGGTCCTTTCCACTTTTGTCCTTTATTATGGAAATCTTTGTACGAAATGTTCCTTTCATATCTCCAATTTTCTTGAACAGATCTCTGGTTCTTCCCATTCTATTGCTTTCCTCTATTTCTTTGCATTGCTCGTTTAAGAAGGTCTTCTTGTCTCTCCTTGCAATTCTTTGGAAATCTGCATTCAATTTCCTGTATCTTTCACCATCTCCCTCACATTTTGCTTGTCTTCTCTCCCCCGCTATTTGTAAGGCCTCATTGGACAGCCACTTTGCTTTCTTGCATTTCCTTTTCATTGGGAGGAAATCATAATTTAACAGGCCATATATTATTTAATGACAAAAGGCCTGGATAAAGAGGAATGTTTTCGCCTGGTGCCTGAAGACACTCTCTAGGAAGAGCATTCCACAGATGAGGAGTCACCACAGAAAAGGCCTGCTCTCCTGCTGGTACCCTCTGAACCCCTCTGGGATGGGAGACAGAGAAAAGGGCTTTGGATGACAAGCACAGGATCTGGGCTAGTTGGTATGAAGAGAGGCAGTCCTTAAGGTATTGAGGCCCTGAGCCCTGTAAGGCTTTTTGGTCAGCACCAGCACTTAGAATTGGGAGCCAGTGCAGTCAGGCCAGGATCAGCATTATATTCTCAAATTGTCTTGTACAGGTGAGCAGTCTGGCTGCAAAATTTTGCAGCACTTACTGAACTGTCTTCAGATGCGGCCCCACATATAATGCATTGCACTGATCCAACCTAGAGGTTACCAGAACGTAGGTGACAAACGTTAGGCTATCCCTGTCCAGATAGAGGTGTAGCTGGGCCACCAGCCCAAATTGACAGTAAAACAATACTACACACACACACACACACACACACACACACACGAATAAAATAAATACACAATTTAAAATCTACATGAATATTCAGTGCAATGGCTATGCTTTCTCCCATCTACAACCATAAATCCACAGACACATGGTGGATATCTGATTGAAGCTCACAGCCCACTGGTGGTCAATGGTCCTAAGTTTGGGAACTCCTGGTCTAGACACAAAAAGACATATGAACATCAACACCAATATTACCATGGCAGTGGCTTTCAAACCTGCCTTCAGAGAAATCTTTCCGTACTGACTTGTATCTTTGATTTAGGTGTTTATGCAGCATCACCTACACACATAACACTTTACAAACTATTCTATGGGGCATATTCATTTCAGCGGGGCTACTGTTCAGGCCTAGCTGTCATTCCAAGTCTAGAATGTGGCCAGCTCTCTGCAGTTGTACATCTGACAGGAAAGGCTGCATGGTGGTCCACTAACTGTCTTTCACTTAAATGTGTCAACCACTACTGATATTGTTCAGGAATCCCAGGGCTCCTTTGGAAACCAGTCTTATAAAAACTCCTTTGATTTCTGATACATTTTTCAAATACCATGAGAATGTGCTGCATTTTAAATGAATTGCACACTCTGGTATGCTTGGACACCATAAATGTGAAAAGCTTTGCCCAAAGGTACATGTCTTTTATTTTTTAATGTGAGCCAATAGCTGATAGAAGCATGTTATCTTAAGAGGGTGAAGCGCTACCTCTCGCTGAATCCAGTTGCATAAATATTTTAAGAACATCATAAAAGTTTTGCTAGCATGCTTCTGTGCATGATGGCTTAAGCTGCTAAGCACATACATATAATTTGTATTTGAGCTATGGGAAAGAATTTATGTGCCCAATGGGGAGCCTAGCATAGGGGAGATTCAGCACGATAAGTAAATGATAATTATTTAACAAGTGACCAACTCAGTGCTCCAGCTAATTTTGAACTCCCTTGTTTAAGTCCCTCAAGGGCATGCTTTGGCATTCAGTCTTAAGAAGCATTAGTAGAGCCTCTTATTATTTCTGTCGGCAAGCATGTCCTGTCCAGAGTCACTTAGATAATCAATGTCAATTTATACTAGAGAGAAGTTGCAGAAGTGTGAGAAGCAGTTAGGAAGGCTGCTTTCAGAGAACAAAATTACACTTAATTCAAAGCAAGGTATATAAGCAACCTCTTTATGTACTAAAGTACTGGTGTTTTCCCCCAAGAAAGAAAGAAATTAAAGATAGTATTTACAGGTTGCTAGAATGCTTTAGTAAGGTGGCACTTATGTGCAGGAGAGAAATATAGTAGAAATAATGATGCCTTAATTTTAGAAATATTTAAATCAGATTTCTTTTATTAGATGGTAAGACACAATTTGCCTGGAGAGCTTGTAGCCAGGGCCACTGCAACAAACAGCTGTGCAAGCCTCTGGGAGGCAGATAGGAAAGAGGGACAGAGGCCAGTGTTGCCTGCGGCATTCCTGACCATCATTCAAGGTACTCCAGGGTGCCATGCCACACTGGTTGAAAACCACTGCCCTAAAACAATGGGCTCGTTGACAGTTTAAAACATTGGGTGGCTTCAGATTTAGTTCTGTTTAGAGCAGATCCAGTGAAATCAATCAGACTTAAAAGTTTGTTAAAAGCTTGAGAGAGCAGAGAAATGAAAAAAAGTCGGAATTCTAACATGACTGAAAGCCAGGCAAAATAAATCTAAGTCACCCAAAGACATATAATTTGGCATGAATTTGGCTTTTTTGATTGTATTATAATGTGGAATGTTTTAATGTGGTTTTCATTGGATTGTTAAATTGGAAAACTTAATAAATATTACAGTATTTAAAAAAAAGAAAGCCAGGCGAAATAAAAAGGGGTTTATTTCAGCCTAGAAACCACCATGGTTAGGGCTAACTTAACTTCTTTCCGGAGGGAATTCTGTAGTAGAGGTAATGCTCACCAGGGGCGGGGGGTATCAGCAGATGCTGATTTTATTTCTTGAGACTGTGTTCCATCTCTTAGAATCACACTGTGACTTTAATCTTTCTGGCATTTGGCCTTCTGTTGAGCATTTGCCCTCAGAAGCTTCATTAGCTACTTGGCTTCACAGCAACCTAAAAACATATTTCCTGTTCTTGCTGGCCGAGGAAGCAGATTTTTTTATTTGGCTTTCTACATCTTCATTAGTTGCCACTAGAGCCCACAGCAGTCTCTCTTGGCTTCCTTAAATTAGCACTAGCTGCTTTTCCTCTCCCTAGATAATGCTACTTTCAGATAAACAAAGCCTCCATCCACTAAGGCAAAAATGATACAAATGACGCACACACTGTGCCCTCCACAGTACAAATAGCCAGTGCTCCGTTAAACAGTGCCCTGCAAATCAATCAGCCAGACAATGCGGCAGCACAGACCAAAGATAGACAACAAGGACATTTGACTCTTACTCAATCACATTAGAGGAAGAAGAACCTAACAGTTCTAACTCATGTCTACCTAGGGAAATGAAAGAGTTGGGGACAAGAGACCTTCTCACCGAGCTCTTCTGGGTCAATGGTCAGCAGCTGGCATTGAAGTAAGGCTGTGCGCCAAGGAGTGAAAAGGTACAAAAATATGTAGATACCAAAACAGGGGCACAATACTTTCTCAGAAATGATACTCTGTCAAGGATGAAGTTTTATATATATATCACATTGATCAATCAAGAACAAGTAATGCCAGCCCATCAGGAAGTGTCACTTAAAGAATATGGACATCACAAACATCTACAGCACCAGTACTGGGCCCGTGGATACTTTTTAGGGGTGGTGGGAGTGGGGTTGGGAACTTATTTTGCACTTTGCCACCACTTTCAGCAGGACTCTCATCTTAGATTAGTATGGCATATAACTAGACTTTGACACAGTCAAGAAGTACAGTGGTACCTTGGGTTACATGCGCTTCAGGTTACATACGCTTCAGATTACACACTCCGCTAACCTAGAAATAGTGTTTCAGGTTAAAAACTTTGCTTCAGGATAAGAACAGAGATCGGGCTCCGGCGGCATGGCAGCAGCAGGGGGCCCCATTAGCTAAAGTTGTGCTTCAGGTTAAGAACAGTTTCAGGTTAAGTACGGACCTCCAGAACGAATTAAGTACTTAACCTGAGGTACCACTGTATTAGATAGTTTCAAAAGCATCACTGAAAGTTCAGACTAGGAAACTTTTTGACTGAAAAATAGAAGAATCATGAAATTCCCTCAAGTGGAATAGGTGCAGTGTTGTGGATAATGGCATTAAAAAAAAATAAACATAATTAAAAATGTAATTAAAATAATTTAATGTTCTTGGATCAGAAAGCCAGTTTAGTACTGCTGACATTCTATTGCTATGCAACTTTTTTTAAAAAAGAAAATATAAGCTCATTAATTCAATGGTTGTGGTTACTTTTCCATTGAATTTAAAAAATACAAACTAACTTCAAGAGCAGCAGGCAAGCAAACTATTTTCCTAACCCTGAAAAGGGGACATCATAAGAAAAAGAACCTCTTGTAAATTCAAGTTTACACAGAATACAAATTGAAATTCAAGATATGCATCAGACAGTACAATCTTCAAAGTATATAATCAGTGTAATGTAAGCATGTTTAATATTGATCGGGACATGCACATAGATGGTTAGGTTGGGCCATTATGCTACTGTGGCAACAAATGTAGGAATCACACCAGGATTGCTCCTTCCTATGGCACCTGGGTAACAGGAGAAGCTCAAAAGCACATACATGGCAGGAGTCCATTCAATGCCAGAGTTAAAGCTAGTTGCCCAGGGCTAAATGATAGTGTGGAGGCAAGCCACAAACTGAACTCTTCCTGCTTATATGGGGCATTTCACACTATTCTGGTAGCTGCCACACTGCCAGGGCAACATGAATACCAGGCCTTGGAACTAAAAGGCAGCACAAGCTTGATCTTAGTTGTGAAACGTGTCCTAAGACAGGGCAGGGATATATCACTCTTCATTCCTCTAGTGCTATTTTTCAAGGTTATTTATGAAACAGTCAAGTGACACAGCCATAGGAGAGACCTCTTCAGTCCACTTGCCCTCTCAAGCCCTTTCTCCCTGAAAAGAAGCTCCATCTGCCGCTATTTTTACTAAAAAGAATACTTTGTAAATGAACATACATACAATTAGAGAGATTTCCCCCCCGAGCGTTCATTTCTGTGGAACTGTTCCAACAGTTCCAGAAAACTTCTGTAAGAAAGCATATCTAATTATATTTAAATGAGTCCACTGAGAGTGCTAACCATATCAATCCCCAGACTGTTTGCAAATCTATGGCAAAAAAGATTAGCTATTACTGGAGATTAGAATGATGGAACAGCCTAAACACCCTTAAAATGCACCAGGAAAGCTATGGGAAAGACCCAGGCAGGGTCAACCTGCTATGTTCTTCACTTTACCACTCACACTTGTGGATAGCCTGTGTCTACAAAGCTAAGACTGCAATCCTAAGCATGCTCAGCTAAATGCTCAGGATTGCTCTACACAATAAGATGCACAAAAACCTTTGTATGCGCACATGTAGAACTAGGTAAGTAAGGGTGTGTATACATGTGTGAAGTTAGCATGCTGTGTAGAAGAACAAGCTCTCTGTCCCTTTTCCAGTTCCATGCCCCCCCCACTACATAACATATGTGTTTGCGCACTGGAAGGCATAATAATGAGGTCCATCTCTGAGGGCTTTCTGGCAGTTCCCTTTCTGCGCAAAGTGAAGTTACAGGGAGCCAGGCGGAGGGCCTTCACGGTAGTGGCGCCCGCCCTGTGGAATGCCCTCCCTTCAGATGTCAAAGAGAAAAACGATTATACAACCTTCCATAGACCTCTGAAGGCAGAGCTGTATCGTGAAGATTTTAATGTATGATAGGCAGGGTACAAGTAATATATTATTACCCAAGTCCCAGAATAAGACACATAAAGCCCTTTCTTTCACCTAAGACTTTACCTTTAATAGGGATTTGGCACAACCAAAGTATAATGTGATAGTTACAGTTATATAAAAAATGTCTTCCTATGAACTGGCCCTGAAACTTTGTTTTGCTGAGGAGGAAAACAATGCCATCTCACTGATTTTGATACTCCTCAAGACTAGCTGTCTCGAACCCTGAATTATAGCCAGTATATAAGATATTTTCGTTCAAGACCTTCCAACAGCAATTCTACATCTGCTCCAGTGAAGAGCAATCTTCTTTTTTCCCATTTTCAGTATCACCAAATGGCCAATATCAATCTGTGATGATGACATAAAAAACAACTGAAAGGCGAAATCTCGAGGTTATTAGGAACGTTTATGTCAACAACATCGTTAATGTAGTACCAAAATAAATACAAAATAAAATTGAAAGCTGGAACTTCAACCTTCACTCTGCATATGTGTCTCTAGAGACAGATTTAAATGTATAGGTCTGACAGTAATAGCTTCACATAGAGAAAGAGAGGAAAAGTTCAGGATGGTAAAAAATATTGATATTTTTATTGGCCCACAGTTCCCATATTAGTACAAGATAGCTGAGGCAAAAATGAGAATAATCTTTCATTCTTTTCCTGACTTAAAAATTGCTCAAAATATAACTAATGGCCAAAACATATAAACTATTGGTGCAGTTAACTCATCCCAGTCAAAATGCCAGCTGGTTTACCAAAAATTTGACTGTTAACGGTGGATGGGAAATGTTAACAACAATGCCAGTTAAATGACTTTAAACAATTCTAAAATGGGGGTATTTTAATACAGTGGATCTCCAGGGGTCCACAAATTTTGGCTAACCTCATACCCAACTAAATGGTTCAACATTTATGTTGTTTCCTTTCTTCCTTTTTACTAACAGATGGACATGTAAATTATGTGAATCCACCACAAGAGTTGCCTTTTATCTTTATTTGCAACATTTGAAAGCAGCCTGATCTGTTTTGAATGTGTTGTGTGCCATCCCAGTTACATTAGTTATTGGGTCCGGATCTCATCTGTTAAATCTGAAACTGTAACTGTAACTGTAACGTGTAAAACACGTTCTTTTTGTGCACGTGGATTAAATTTGTAGGCAAATGTACCCCTCCTGAGGATTAAGTCTGCCATGTTTCAGTCAGACACAGACAGGAGTTTTCTTGTACAAATGCTTTACTTTTTTGTAAGAAAAAGTACCCAACTTTTTAAATTAGTATTTTCTGCCTGAATTAGATGCAAATTGCTGGCATTCTTGCCCCTTTGAGGATATTAAACCTGCCAAATTAGGTGGTTCTCTTGCAAGGGCGGGCATTGGATATATTTCATCCCATAATTTTTGATGGTACATCAATTTCCAAATCTGGGAACATCAGGGAGGTACCCCAAGTAAGAAGTTCAGACAAATGGGCTCAGTGGCTATTTTGCTAGGTGAATTTTAGCTTTGTTTTTAAAGGTGGTGGGGAAGGCACAGGGTTTTTCCACCACCCCTTGTTCCTGGAAGTACCCTTCATGATGAAAATAAAAGAAAGATTTTTTATTTCTTTTTGTTTGTCAGTAAAAAGAACAAATGGGGAAAAAGCAGGCCATCTCAATAGTCTAACTCCACTGCTTATGCTCTCACAGCCAAACCACAAAGGAGAATGACAACCCACATGCGGAACAACCTGGGTTCTTCATTCTCTCTCCTTCAGTATCTCTTCTTCAGATCACTCTGATTGGAGTGATACCGAAAAATAATTTGCTGTGATGAAAAGTAGTCCTGTCTGTCCAAATGTAATATACCCCCACCTCTCTCTCACACACTCTCTCTTCTCCTTTCCTATCCACCTTCCGCTCTCAAGCTCTGGATGTTTCCCCAGACAGCTTGATTTCTCAGAAAAGACAATGGTTGAAGGCAGGGAGTTCATGCATTTTAACTTTTAGGGAAAAAATAGTCCACCTCAAGGCATCTTGGTACTGTACTGTCTGATTTAGAAATGTCTCGAATCAATTGGACTCATTATTTGGGGAATACAAAGCCAACAAGCACCCTGAATATCTATAACTATCTACAGTATAATTACTAACATGTGTTAGTATCTTGAATGTTAGACAGTGGAAGGTGACTAATAGAACAATCAGAGCCTATGGATGAATAAAAAGCTAAGGAATATTTAGCTATGAACAGCCCTCACTTTTTAACTATATACTTCCACGCCTGTAGGTTTTGGTCTGTGTTTGTTGTTTTACCACCTAATTTCACGATATAGACAATAACTAGGTGATTGTTTTCACAACTTACCATTTCTCTGTAAAATAGTGAACATAACTATGGCAGAAAAGTCAAAAGACCCATATTGCCCAGTTAAGGTTCTTTTCAAACTGAACTATGCTGATGTATGGATTTGTTGCATATGCTTGCTAAACAAGAGAGAAGTAGAAACAAGGAGACACTGCTGGAGTCTTTTGGCTGACAGACTGGCAGTGAACATTTCAACTAAATTAAATCTATTTTTTTATCATTGAATCATTAAATGTTAGGAGTCTGTTATTGCAGCTTCACATCTTTTCTCCCTCAAGCTTTGGAATCAGGGGGAGAGTTTATTTTTATGTGTATGGCACTACTCATAATTTTATATAAACATAAATGATAAACAACATAAGCTCTTTGGCAGCAATTTCATTTTAGGAAAATACTTTACCATTGCTTCTTGTAAGTAACCCAGGAATACAAATATGCACCACCACTACATGGGATGGCTCTCACAATTCAAAATAATTGGGGGAGGAATGATAAAGGTTTTGATGTGAATAACCTTTTTATTTTCCTTTAAAAAAATCTACAGCAGATAATTAACCACTTAAAATGTTTCAAATCTGTGCAGAAAAAGGTCACTGTATTTTTTCCTCACTGTATTGTTTTTTCAATAGATAATGTATTTTCTAATATGTAATGACTAAGTTTCAGAGAACCTTAGACCAATCAGCTGAGAATACAGAGAGGGCTAATCTATGTAAGACTAGACATCCTAACATAGGACTCTCCCAGCACTGAAAACATCTGTTTCCTGAAGAAGACAGACAGATTTGTTGCATTCCAAACAATAAAATCATCACCAGAATAAATATTTGTAGAGATAAAAACTACAGGTTATGCTTAAGAAAATATATTAATATTATGAACTTTGTTCAGGGCCGGATTTAGGTTTGATGAGGCCCTAAGCTACTGAAGGTGATGGGGCCCTTTATATGTCCAGCTGTCCTTTGTCAACAACAAATTGTCACTGTTTTTGTGTTGAATATAAGCTATATGGTAATTTATGGACCTAAAAGGTATCTAAAGCCATTTGCACGTAACAAAATAGGAGCCTACACAACACAAAACACTGTTGCTGTATGTAGGTTTTGTTTTATTTTTTTATCTTATATTTTAGAAATGTACATCTAGTTTTTTTCCCTTTAATTTTTTTGGGGGCCCCAAGAGAGTGGGGTCCTAAGCTATAGCTTGTTTAGCTTATACGTAAATACAGCACTGTCTTTGTTAAAGGCATGACCCATCCTCCCACAGAAGGAACTGTTTAGGAAAGAGCAACTTGAGATGGATGTGTTCATTGGCAGAGCAATCTAAAAGAGGGCCATGGGCTACATGGAAAGCAGTTGGAAGCAGCGTCAAATCTGCTCTTCCAGTCGAGAGGAACGACAAGCAGCCGGAGGAGTGAATGGTATGCTGGTGGAAAGTCCTGCTGCGCTACCTCTACCACTGGTGATACAGCCCAAAACAGGGCACACCACTCCATTATAGGATTGTACCCTTATTCTGTATTTTTCTGTACTGAAAAAAGTATTTTATCAAGTGACCACAAATGCCCCTGGAAGTCATGGGACAAGATGATACGCTTTACTTTCCAGGGACATTGTATTTGAGTGGAAGAGATAGTAACAGGGGGGCAATTATTTTCTTCCCCCAGCACATTATACCTAACAATGCATACCCTCTCAGAGGCAGGCAAGATGTCTGGAAGTTGGGCTTGAGTGGCTTATAACTAAGAAAGAAGTATGTTTTCTGTTTATATCTGTTATTAGGTAAAAGAGAACAGTCAATAACAAAGAAAATTCTGTCCCATACTATTTTTTGAAAGCAATCCAGCTTAGTCTTGGTTATTTCAAGCCCTTTCTCTCTCCCCCCCCCCCCCGCTTGTTCAGCACATCTTTACATCCAAGTTATGCTGTAATCACCATCTAATCACAGTTTTAGAACTCACAGGCTTTCAAGTTCCCCACCCCCAACCCACTGTCCAAAGGCCTTGAACTTCATTTACAAATTGTCTTCATCTATTGTTCAACCAAGTCTCAAAAGAAAGAGCTGTTGCCCTCAGTTGCTGTCAGGAAAAGCTGCCCCACAAAGGCAGGGTTCTACCGATGCTATTATGATCCTGTGGTTTTAAAATATTTCATTTCTGTACAGTTGCTTTGCTTATCCCTCTTTTTAGCTTCCCTGCACCCCGGACTGGGGGAAGGACATTGAAATAAAAATGTGGTGAATTCATGAACTGAGGCTACTAGCCTTCTCAAATAAAACTTCTGGACTGACTCAACCCATCCAGTCTGGCCAGAGGAGCATTTGGGACTTCCTGTGTCCAGCTGGCTCTTCCTTGAACAACTAGATCCTCCTTTGTTCTGGCACTCTTGGTTATTCTTTTGTCCCAGCTTCTGCTTTGCTCCTTGGTCCTGCCTCCTGGCCCTGATCTGGCTTGCTCCTTGATTCTGCCTTTGGTTCTTACAGATCCTATGGCCCTTGCTTGTCCCCTGGCTGCTGGGCTGCTGACTCACCTTAGATTGCTGACCACAGCCACGAACTGATAGTTGTATTCAAACACCCCCTTTTTATTCTACTCAGTACGACATACCCCAAATATATCCAATATAAACCCTCTTCCCTATATAATGTAACACTGGTCCAGAATAATACTCAAGTCCCAGATTCTTGATGGCTGGGTAGCTTACAAGCTCTAACAAGGGAACCCTTTTTACTCTACATTCACAATGAGGCAACTTCATGCTTGCTTCAAGACAGGGGTATCCTTCCCTTCCCTTTCTCATTTTATTTTTAGTGTGTTGGTACCATGGCAAATGATCGTGCTCTCGCTAGGCTTTTGACAGGGATCCCTTTTTTCCTCTTGAGTTCAAGGTGTGCATGCTGTGTGATTTGCTGCTTGCTTATATTGCAACTTTTCTGTCTGAAAGCAACATCCATATACTTTGCCACTTTTATTTCAAACCATACACCATTCTTTCTTTATTCCTCTGGCGTGTGAACTTCTGGGCTTAAGGCTAAGGATAAACACATATGAATAACAGATACACATTTTAACTTCACTCTAAGATCCTAACCCTCTTGGGAATGTGCATTGGGTGAACACGCATGTAGTTCCAAACATACAGCTTGTAATGACAGGAATTTAAAACCTAATATACCAACCAATGAGCATCTTGTGAGTTTGATTCCAGAAGTTTAGTAGCTGGCTTAGTTACATGCAAGCACTGATCTAGTTAAGAGGTCTTGCACTTGATATTTGGTCACAGATAGTTGTTCATGGGACAGCTTCCTGGTAGCTACAAAGAGAAAGGTTACTACAATGGCAGCTTTAGTAACTCCCTTACAACTAGCAGCTGTTTAGTGACCAGGAATCAAATATAAGTAGACGGGTGTAAGGGGCATTCATTTATAGGGGCTTACATCTATTCAAACTCAGCTTCTGCAATAAGCAGTTAACAAGCTGATTAGTTTAAATAGGATTATCCCTTAGCTTTGCATGGCAGCACCACCAATAGCAAGTTACTCAGAGGTGAAAAGTGGTAGTTGGCCTGATAAGGCCTGCAGGCGTTAAGCTGACAGAAACAGCTGCAGGATAAGTTTACAGAAATAAATTACATTTTCCTGTTAAATCCAGTATCCATTCCTTTGATAACGTTGGAAGAAATATGTTGTACGGAGATGTATTGTGGTTGATTATCTAAACTTCAGGTATCAGATTTGTGAAACTGAAACACTCTTATTTCTATTATCATCAAGAAACCAGCTGGTGAAACCACCTTGCACTTCTTCTGGGCTGGTAATGACTGCATTCTACCGTCTTATTTAAAGTGTTAAGCCAAGTGTTCAGTCCAAGTTAGAGCAACCATTTTCACAGTATCATCAGCATAAATTCTGCTCCTCACTACAGCAAATTAGAACCAAATTAACAACGGTTGAAATTATGGCTCTCACCTGATTAAAGCACTCTAGTCAATTAATTGTACATGTTTTAGGCTGAAATCCAGTACCACTTACCTTAAAGTAACTACAATTGAATGCAGCGGGACTTCCTACTGAGAATTGTGCTTAGCGGTGCAATCCAAACCCCACCTGTGGAGCAGTAGGGTTCAACAGAGCGGCCAAACAATGGCTGCATCTGCAGCCCTGCTGTTCATGCTAACCTGGGCAGAAGCTGGGGACAAGTACATAAATTACCACTCAACCCTGGAGATGGTGCATTGATTGGGCCTGAATTGGGCCCAGTGCTGACAAGCGACAGGAGTGGACCCAGGGTGGCACACCCCTTCTCTGTCCCCAGAACACCAGTGTCAAAGTTCAAAGGGGCTTGTTGTATCTGACAGTCAGCTGATCAACCATTACAGCAAACCTCTCTGAAGATGCACTGTCGGTGCCAGTCAGCTGTTCCAGGGAGCCCTTTTAAAGTCTGCATGCAGGCAATTTGGAATCAAGATATGCCTGCAAATGGACATCTTTCTTTTGCAGACATGACTTTGGCTGTGGGGCAGGTGAATGTTTGGGGAAAGCAGGCCTGTGGGCCATACTGGGACTCATATTAAGCCTAATTAGGCCTGGGGACTGGATCATCCCCTCCCTTGATTTGACTCATTAATCAATTAAGTGTTGTAGCCCTACATGGAACATCTGCACATTGCCTGTCCAGCATAATGAACAACTTTTACAGAGGCTTTTGCTCTGCAAAATGTGTAGCTATGTGGTAAATTGTGGTTGGCAGTTATCCACTTGGACACTAAATATTGTAAATTGCAAAATGCAATGCCTCTCAATACAGAAGCAGCATGAAAATATCTCACTTAGAGTTGATAGGTGTATAACAACGTAAGAACAAGTTCTATGCATGATAATGAAGTAGAGCAAGTGACCTCAGAAGATGATTTGAATTGTGTCCAAAATAAGGATATCTGTTTTCCTCTGCAATCTGCTTAATGCAGGCTGTATTAGTAGCACAACTCCACACAGCTGTGTTTCTCTAGCAAAGGAGGATAAAGCTGGCTTTCAGATTTTTTCAAAATGTACTTCCTAATTGGATTTGCTACCTTTATCTGTATTCAAGCTGCTACTTATTTATTTTTAAATAACCCCATTCTGGCAACATTTTATATACCCCAGTAGCACAACTAATGTAAGAGCAGATCAAATTCTACATTAACTACCAGCTGTAGTACTGCCCATTCAAAAATACAGATTGAGAGAAAAAATAATGCAAAATGAGAAAAATTTGTTTTTTCCTAGTTTTCACTTAGTTGCACAAACCCTTCAGAATAAGTTACTTCATAGACCATTTCACACTCCCAGTACTTCTTATGTTATATTGTTCAGTCCCATGACATCATTTTACCCAAGCTCACAACGTTAGTCATAAGCTATTGCAACATGGAACGTTTGTTACTAGCAAACCAATTTGATATACAAGTATTGAGGGAGTAATGGAATAAAGAATTAGAGATCTCAATTTTGACTACACAGTAGGAGACTGTTTTAAGTGCTGTGACAAGGGTGTGTCTGGACCTTAAATTGAGGTTCATACAACAAAAAATAATGTTTAGAATATGCTGGACCCCATTATGTTTGTTTTTAAAAGGGCTATCTAAGGTATCTAACCACTGGAGATGCAAGAGCAATAATGCTTCTCTAAAGCATTTTTTCATTGTCCTATATTGAAAATCTTTTGGCAGAAAGTAACTGAAACTATGAACAGTACTGTACAGAAAAACCTTACATTTACTGAGCAAAATATCCTTTTGAATTATATGCCCAGCACATTACAAAAGGACAATATGAGTGGACTCTGTGTCCTTACCACAGCAAAAAGACTGATACTGATGAATTGAAAAAAATAAAAATATGTCTTCCTTCTGTGATTGGATAGAAGACTTATACAAACTCGTAACATATGAACAACTTGCATATAAACATAGACTTGTCATGTACAAATTCAATGATATTTGGAATCCATTCCTACAAATATTGTAATAGGTTAAGATTTAGTGAAGTACAATAACATACTTTGTAAAGTATACAGCTTTGGGTTGTTGTTTTTAGCTAATTCATGGTTTGGACGCTTGTTGATTAATCTACTGACAATGAGTTCAGAATCTCAATTCATACTCAGTCTAGTGTATGTGCTTATTTTGAGGCACATCCCAACAGAGTTTACTCCATCCAAAGCATTTCCTGAAATCTTAAGAGATCACTTGGTTTTATTATTATTAGTTCATTTATGGATCACTTTGCATTAAACATCCTAAAGCATTATTAAACAATAAAAAACTATCAATATTAAAATATATACAAATATAATTTCTAATGCAGATAAAGATTGTGATTTTAAAATGCACTTATAAGGCTTGCTGGAAGAGGAAGGTCTTCAATAGGCACCAAAAAGACAATCAAGATGGTGCCAGTGTGATATATAACAGTGTGAGTTCCACTACCCCCCATAAGTCTGATTCCTACACTGTCTGCAGATGGACCTCTTCTGCCGAGTACAGTGATCAATTGGGGATATAAGAGGTGAGATGAACTTTTAGGCATCCTGGTCCTGAGCTTTATAAGGCTTTGAAAGTAGCATGGTAGCTAACTGGTGGTAGTCACTGTAATCCTTTCAGCAGGAACAATGTTTTGCATTAGATGCAAGTTCTAGGCCAATCTCAGGGGCAGCTCTACAAAGAGCACATTGCACTAATTCAACCTGTAGAGCTTACTCACCCATGACTAAATCATGAATGATCTGGCATGCATTACCAAGACCTGGATGGGCAGGCTGGGAGTAGACTTGACTCAGCTGCACCCAGCTGGGGTACCTGGTGCAGCATCAACATAGGCTTTAGGGATGGATGGATGGATGGAGGAGGTTGTGGTACCCAAGACGCATCTCCATCACCAGGAAACTCCTCCATCCTAGAACTGGCTGTGAGGGTCTATGCCGGATTGAGCCAAGGAGCCCTCAAATGAGGGCTGTGGCTGGTTCACCCTGTTGCTCAGTGGCTTCTTTGATCAAACTGGCATCGTCAGTCTCAGATGTGGTGACAGAGGAACCAATAACGATAGCTCTGGGTTACTTCATGATCCTTGCTGAGGTTGCTCCAGTGTTCTGGCTCAGGACTTGCAGAACCAAAATTCCACTGCCAACTCTTGCTTTGAATTGAATTCTATAACACTTTATTTTCAGTCACTGGGAAGTGTTTAATATGTGTTTGTTTGCTTGCCTGCCTACAGTATTTGTATTCCAGCTTTCAGCATTTGCCTCCCAGGGCAGCTTAAAGCATGTAACAATAAAACCAAATAATAAATACAGTTTACAAAATCACATAATAGCAAACAGTAATAGCAACAAAGTCAGGTAGCACAAGAAATGGCAGAAGCAGCAGATAAAAATATTAACTGATGCCCAGAAAACAAAAACGATATAATAAATTATTCTTTAATACTCAGGCAAAATGGATGGTTCAGATCTGAAGCCTGAAAATTGACAATGATGGTCCCTAGAAAATATATATGGGGAGGACGGTCCACAATAAGACATCACCATAAAAATATTTTTCCCCTGATTTCCACTGGCTTAAACTCCAAAGGATGGGATAAGCAGCATCATATAACCAAAATGCTTGTTTAATTAATACATGAAGGGGTAAGGACCATAGAGTAAGCTGTTCTGCAAGGTTTTGCTAGATCACCCCCCCCACACACACACCTTGGGAGGAAGGGTTATCAAGCCTATGTTTTTCCACTTCCACTATGTGAACCCCGCCAGTCTGGGCTGGTTGCTCCATGCTCAGCCTGCATGGCTTAAGCAAGCCATCTTTCTGTTTCTATACAGAAACATTTATCACTTTGGCACCTAAGTTCTACTGTCTGTGTTTTCTTACTACTGTATGAAGAAACTCCCAGAATCTGACCTTTGAAAAGCTTGTAAGTAAACCATTTTAACTTACCAAGCTTGTGGTCTCTTTCTATGCTAAGGGAACAAGGGAACTTTGGAAGCAAGAAAGGGATGTTTTAAAGATGTAACAGCCTATGTTTCCATGCTTTACTTTGCAGCATGTTTTGTGATTTTAAATCTCTGTTGGGGTTCTCTCACCAAAGTATAGTTGTTCCAAACCTGGATCTTAGTCAGACAGGCAATTCTCTATTTATTATACCTAGCATTTTTCCTGTTAACAAAAAAATGAATACAAAGATGGAAGCAACTGAAGGAGGATATCAGAAGAAGCAATTAGAATCTTACTACATTAAATATGTGCAGTGTTTCAGAATGAGCCTTTTGAATAGTGCCCAGAGATAGTGCCATGTTATTCTGTACCAAGTGAAGTTTCTAAACAATCTTCAAGGCAGCCCCATCCCTAATACACCGCAGTGATCCAATTTATGTCATAAGGCTTTGGTAAGGGTACCGGTAACACACTTTTTATGATCACTGTTGCTGTTTGTTTGCCTTTTGACACACACTTCTAGTGACTTATGTCCTTGCCATCACCTAGACTGATAAATCACAGTGTCAACATCCATTTACCATCTGCCAGTCATAGATTGGTATTCCTTACTTTCTAGGATTTGTTGCTATTTTTCTGCAGCAGGCTAAAACCAATACATTTAACATGATAGATGTTGACATTTTTGAAACAAAAAGCATTAGACATGGTAAATTCATTAAAAGGTGGGTTAAGGTTTAATTGTACAAATTGTGTACATGGAGTATTTAGGGGGGCATGAATGCAATGTTTGCATGGCTCATTTTGATAGATGCATGATCTGCTGAGCAATGATGTGTTCTTTTAAATCTTTATAAGGAACAGAGACTAGTATTTCCTAGCAAAATAATATCAGCAAAGTATTCAGCACTTTGAGCTCAACAGAACTCTACCTCTTGTCTTTGTGTATCTAGCTGTTAATGTCCTACCTACATTGTTTGTTCACACATGGGTGGGGTTTTTAACTCTGAAGAAAAGAACCTGCAAATTTACAGTCTTTGAACAAACCTTGGCAATACATCTGAGGTAAATCAATTCACACCTACATAGGTTCTTTTTTGGTGTTTGTGTTTGTGTGTGTGTGTGTATCAATACTCTACAATTTCTAGAAATTGTTATAAAATGAAAAGAAATTACAATATCATCCTCCTCTCAAGATAACCTGAAACTGAATGCTGGTGGTGATACATATTCTGGAAACTGACAAGCATTTTCATATAAAAACAGATACTTTCACATCCAACAAGATTTGAACAACTTTCCTTCATAAACACACACACACACACACACACACGAGAGAGAGAGAGAGAGAGAGAGAGAGAGAGAGAACCTCACTATCGGCTTATACATGCTGTTGCATTTCTTTTTAAGAACTGTGTTTGTGTTCAGTCCCTTGCTATATAAGATTAAACTTTTTTTTAAAAAAGCTTTGAGTTGTAACTGCAGTTTGCCCTAATCTGGTTAAAATGATCTTTAACCTCATTTCTCATTATTAATTCTTGAACAGGAGAAAGAAATGTCTTCAGCCTATCTACACAGCTGAAAAAAGGTGTTATGCTTCAAGAACTGCATGCAATTAGAAGCTATATAGAAGCTTGTATTTGAAAGAGGCGAATTGCAGATTTATTAGCATTGCTCATGCTCAGTTGTTAAGTGTGTGAGCAAAAAACCCTCAACTTTACTTTGATTTCTTATGTTTCCACCCTGCCTCTTAAAGCAGCTCAGAATGGCACATAGGGAATTACTAGCCAATCTTTTCCTTTGACATTCCCCAAAGGCCATTGGAAAATAACAGGTGAGTGGTTCACAAAAGTTACTAGCACAATATCCAGTTCTACCATGATCGGGGTGCGGGGACACAAGAAAACCTCTACTGGTGCAACAGAACTAAAGACAGGACTTTTTATGATAGTACTAAATGGAACAGAGTATTGGCATAGTAGTTATTTGGTGCTGGCACCCACAACCCTTTTATTGATATATGAGTATCAGCACTTCACTGTTTTCTTTTTACCAAAAAAGCACTGCCTAAAGGGAAGGATTTTGGCACTTGAGGTGCTTTTATTGCAGAATTGATTTGATAGCTGGGGTAGAAAAACAAGGGGGATAAATTAGAAATCACCCTATGCAGGAATACAGAGGAAAACCCTGTCCAAAATTTAAATAGCAATTTATAAAGGCATCTCCCTCAAGGGTCGGCGTCATGTTTTTATGGTAGTAGAAAGCCTTCATATGATGGATTTTCCCAGGGCTGCAGCAGGGTGCAGCAACCAGCTTCAGATGGCAGAAGATTGGGAAATAGAGGAAGGCAGGAAGTAGGGAGCAAAATGTTTTGGGCTGGCACCATCTTTATCATCTGATTTTCTCATAGGAAGCCAAATGTGTGAAGTAGCTCTCTCCCAAAGTTGCTGCCAGAGAGAATGCTTTGAATTCATTCTCTGCAAAAAGTCTACAGCCATGTTGATCTACCAAGGGGGTGGCCCAGAATCATTTTGCGCTAGGTAAATTATAATACTGTGGCCATGAGGTTATGTTTGTTCTCAGATCTCAAGGAACAAACTTTATTTCCCACGAGTCACCTTCTAACCATCTCTTCTGGTACCCTCATAAAGTCTTATCTTTGGCTCAGTCTTCCACCATGAGAAAAGAATACTACTTTATTGACCACAGCTCAAAACTTCACAGGACTCTGGTGTGCACATGTAGTGAGTAAGTGCTGGAGAGCTTGATGTCATGGGATGCCTTATGCATATTGAGAGACAGTGCATGTGGAGTAATACTCATCACTGAACAGTGGAGTTCTAAATTCACATTGGATTGCATACCTAATGAAGCCATGGAAAGAGAGTGGTTCTCTGCTAATATATGAGGAAGAAATCCAATAAATGCAAAAGCTACTTGAATGATGAGATTTCACCATGACACAAGAAATTAGCTGCTTAATTCAGGGCTTCACAATTATTCTTGGATGGACAGTTTTTAAAATTGTGCATTTCCAACCTATCATGGTTTCAATAAAGGTTTTCATCCAGTTGAATAATAAATGCAGTGAAGGCAGCAGATTCAGTTTTGCTATCTGTGGATCCATATAATCACTCTTCGGGCATTTCTTTCCCTATCAGGCAGGCTTCAGTCACCTTCATTTTCTCACATTTCTGGCTCAAAGCTTCAGGAGGAAGCTGTGCATGCCACTGTTAAAGGAATTGTTCAAGACCTCATCCATAAATTTCTCTTACAGAGCAGATCTCATCCTTGGAGGCAACAGGGGCTTTTTTTCGTGTGGTTTTTTTTTGAAGGAAGAAACTAGGCACACAGCCATTTAATGCCGATGCTTGAAGTTATTCATATTTAAAAGTAACTGCTACAATACCAGGAGAACAATTTCCCCCCATGAAATAAAAACCAAATCAAAGCTAGAAAGCTGTATCAAGCACCGATGAATAAATCTCTGGGAGGAAATTGAACTAAAAGAAAAGGAATCTGGTAGTCCCACAGAAAAAATAATAATGCAGACCAACCATTTCAGAAAAAGCTTAGTGAAAAAAATAGGTATGACAATGCATTCACTGACCACAGTTAGAATCAATTGTTTAAAAACAGGGACACTTCCAGGCACGAGAGCTTGAGGTTCAGTGCAGAGTCTGGTGGACAGATGGAGTCTGGTGGGGTTAACCTAATCTAGACTCAAATGTGCCATGTGCAGTGAAACATGCAGCAGGTTACATGGCAAGTACACTATGTTGTATTTATACCATGCTGTTCAGATGGTGAATTTGGGTCCAATTTCAACATAATTTGCAGCAGTGGAAAACTTCAACCACTGTCCTTAGTTTATTCCTGTAGCATAGGCTGTACACCAGCACGCTTATTTAATCTTCCGCCATTCCCATCACAAGAACTGAGGTAAACAGTGGTGATGAGAGATGAAGTTCTATGCCTAACAGACAAAATAAAAACTGACAATTCACTGGACCCAGATGGCATCCACCTGAGAATTCTCAAGGAACTCTGTGTGAAATTGCTGATCTTCTAACAAAAATGGTAACATATCCCTACGCCATATGCTTTTTAACTTGTTCGTAAATGGTTTAGAGTTTGGGGTGAACCATAAGGCAGCCAAGTTTGCTGATGATACTAAATTGTTCAGGGTTATTAAACCAAAAAAGGATTGCGAAGAGCTCCAGAAGGACCTGTTTAACTCAACGTAAACAAGTATAAAGTGGTGCATGCCATGGCAATAAATAAATTTCAGATACATGCTCACATGGTCTGATCTGGCAGTGATTGACCAGGGACAATACCTAGAGGTCACAGTGAATGAAGAACATTTCTTTCAGAAGAGGGAGCACTCAGCACAGGGACACACACTACATACATTTAACGATAAACCGAATTGATCAATAATTTATACTGGAACAAAACTAAGAAGATCCTGCATAATTGTGTGTTTGTGTGTGTGTACAGTTAAGACAGAATCTGAAATATTGAAAGGATCATTTTTATCGCCAGTCTGTTTTGCTTTTTGTTGACATGAAGAAAACCAGAAAACCAATCCAAAGAACTGTGTAAGTGCTGGTCCCCAAACTGGATATTGGCAGAACTGTCCATTTAGTCTTACTCTGGTTCCTGTTAGGTAACCAGTTCCTGGTCCACAAAGGGGCCTCTCCTCTTGTTATTGCTAAGCTTACATAAAACTATGTCCATTTCAGATTGGCTTTAACATCACAACAATCATTTTGATGCTGGATTAATAGGAATGGTCAGTATTAGAAACAATCATTTCTGAAGACAATGGTCTGAATTCAACCAAACAGTGCGCACTATTGGGAGCCAGTGCAATAGGGCTTTCTCTCCCCCCCCCCCCGCACGCCCCAGTGTCCTCTGATTGCCTGGGGGTGGGTAGAGAGAACCCATAGAACAATGTGCTGAGGGAGAACAGATTATTCCGCCAGGCAAGCAGAAACGCTTGTGCTGACAGAGTGATTGCCTTAGCATGCTTTGAATGAAAGCAGTTCATAATAGGCTAATTTATTTACACCTAATGTGTTCAACATGCTAAAACCACCTATGCTTTTATTTTTAATGTATCCACAACGAAATCTGTGTCATGTTCCACATGAAGGCATTCACAGGCAACGTCCGTGTTCCTAGAGCCATTCAACACTCTCCATGTCTATTATTCAGGAACCTCCACAAAGCAACTGCACCAACTGAAGCCAGGTGCTTTAACAAATACCTTATAAACATGCCACATAACCTATTACTATACTTGCGGATGTTTAAAATTTCAGAGGCCAGCTCTAATGATCATCGTATACAGGTTCCATCAAGTGCAACTGCTCAACGGGGGGGGGGGGGGGCATATAAAGATGGTGTTGCGCAAACAGCTTTTATTAATCCCATATATTTACCTTGGCTCTGTTGACATGTATTGAGAATTAATTGCATCGTAATTTTGAAAAGCATGAAAGAGTAAACCTTAGAATTTCAGACGTCTAGATTAAAATCCTACATTCCTTAGCAATTGATTCTTACAATATCTTTCACTGATCTTGGCAGTGGCCAAAGGGGAAAAACCACCTTTTAAGATTTTGAAATGATTGTCATTGTTGAACAGAGACTGAGAAGGCCAATTAAGCCTAATTGTAATAGATTATGAGCTGCTTGTTAATTCTAATAGGCCCCTGCTGCCTATCAGGTAATAACCCCAAACTGCTGAGCTAATTGTGGTTAAAACTTCAGGTGAAATTTAAAGTGACCCTACATATGACAGGCTGGTTTTCCTTCCATTGCACCTTTATTAAATCATTCACATTTACATACACAATTAATTTTGTGGCAGAGTATGAAAGTATTAATATTAATATGGCTAACAAGTCTTGTCATTTTGCTGTATTATCAATTTTAACTCTGTACAGTGGTACCTCAGGTTACATACGCTTAAGGTTACATAAGCTTCAGGTTACAGACTCCGCTAACCCAGAAATAGTGCTTCAGGTTAAGAACTTTGCTTCAGGATAAGAACAGAAATTGTGTTCCGGCGGTGCGACGGCAACAGGAGGCCCCATTAGCTAAAGTGGTGCTTCAGGTTAAGAACAGTTTCAGGTTAAGTACAGATCTCCGGAACGAATTAAGTACTTAACCTGAGGTACCACTGTATTTTGTTCAGTATAGGGATGTTGTTGTTGTTATAGGAGCTTGGCAAATAACCAGCTTATGTAAACATTGTCCCTCTGTATAAAATTGACAATGGTCAGCAATATTTATTTCTTTATTTGGAATAATGATATCCCACTTTATAGCCCTGAGCAGCTATAAAAGTGGCTTACAGAAAATAAATAAATCTCATAATAAAGATAACTCACTTGCATCCATCCTAACATATGCAGACAGAGACTCTTAAGTGCAAGTAAGAAAGAAATATTTGTTCATGCAAGTAATGGTATAAGCAACAGGCACAGAATCATGAGTCACAATTCAGAAGTTCTGGAATTAGGCTTGGATGGAAGCAACTAAGATGTCTCAACAGTTACCATACCCTGCCCACCAATCTCTTAAAGACAAGACCCACTAGGGACAGTCCCCCTCCTCTGGCCCTAGTTTCCACCTATCAAGTCTCCTCAACCCCAGTTTCCTCCTCCTCCTCTCCCTCTGCCAACTCAAGCTCAATCAACCCTGAAAATGCTGCAGGGTTTATGACAACTGTATTATATTTTATTCCTCTTCTGTTGTTCTATGCTGTTTTTAACTATTTTTAATTATATTCTGTACATCACATTGAGACATATATCTGGAAGGCAATTAAATCATCACTATCTTCCAAATCTGCTATTAGGAACCGAAAACGCATGAGCATTAATCAGGAACCATTTCCTGCCCTCATCCCTGGTCCTCCTTAGCGTTGCCCTTTGGCCTCTGCCTATGAGGCAGCAGAGTCCACTGATGCTTCTAAGGCATAGAATAGAGGTGAGCAGTAGAACTCACTCAACCCATAAAGGAGGTAAAACGTCTCTTTCTGGTAGTTGTCAACTGCCTGGCAACTGTTCCTACTGATGTACTCTGAGGCAATAGAGTGTGGTGGAGAAGCTGAACCTTGTTTAACCAAAGATGGAGGTAGTATCTGTTAAGTGCCTGACACACTTGAAAATTATAATGCTTATAACAGGCCTTTTCACAATTTGGCACATGCTCTTATACAACTAGGGTTTCTTTTGATCCCATCTCAGCAGTTTATTATACTGACTGCAGTTTTCTTCTCAATAGCCATGTGAGACAGGACAAACCAATTCTGTCTGGGGAAACAGGCACTGAAAAATGTCAGAATTCACAGAGATGTTTTACGGAGCATGGAAGTAGATACCAGATAACATGAAACTGGAGGTACTTCTTTCATCTTTGAACAGAACCATTTTAGCTAAAGATCAGCTTTATATCATCTGTGTATTGCACAGAAGACACACTTCAGTTCCTGTGGAATTTCACACACACTCCAAAAGACCAGCTGCTGATTCAAGGGCTAGTCACCCTGGAACTTGTACTTGTAGCTAGCTATCACATGCGGCTGCCCCCATCCCTAAATCTTGAATATAATAACTAGAGGCCAAAGGTTCTAAAAATCATAAAAAAGATCTCTTTCTGGTCCTGTGACTCCAGGCTTACTTTCAAACAGAGTCTAGGAAAGCCCTTGTTAAAGAATTCTGTTCTTCCAGGTTGCCTGGTACCACCTATGCACAGTGAGCAGGCAAAAAGAGAGTATGGAAGCCCAAGAGTCACCTATACTCTGTGCAAGGACAGGCTCTGGAAGCAAAATTGTATTGTATTTTGGAAGCAAAACCTTGTATTGGGTGCACTACTAAAACATAGTTCAGCAATATGCAAGTGATACTGTTCAAGTTTCCCATTTCTTCTTGTGCTAGAGGAAGAGATCTGAAGTTTTCACTTCCAGGTTTAGACTAATCAGTTTGGCATGTCCTGTGCTGAGTTTAAAGTTAGTTCCAGTTACCAGCTTGTTCCAATAATCCATATATTAACATTTAAACTAACTCACATCCAGTGTGAACATAACAGCAAAGTGTGGCTATTCAAAAACAGAAAGCAGATGCTTCTAGTGCTCTAGTGACTGTTGAAGAAAAGGGAAGGTGGCCAGAGACTTGATAAGCTCATTCAGAGAACACAAAGCTGTGGTTCAGTGTTGCAAGCAAACCATTCTGAACAGAGTGCAGATCAGACTTCATCAGCTAGGAAACTGTAGTAAGAACCTACTTTTATTTACATACATTTAGGATTGTGACCGAAGCCTATATAAAAAAGGATCAGAATGTTCACGGTTGATGTGTTAAAGAAATGGTCTCTGGCAACACTTTAGCACAGATTATCATAGTGCTTATATTGACAGGCAAAACATGGATTTTGAAATCATCTGAAAAATTTACAAACTTTAAACAGAGGCAATGTAAACCTAATGAGGCTATTCTGTTAATCAATGAGAAGTCTAGAGATAGATTCTAGCTCTCCAAGGCCAATTACCTTTGTGTTGAATATGTGTTAATAGAAAGATTTTCTGAAATATTATATCCAAGATTTTGAACCACCTGGGCGCTACTTATGGGTTCCTGGATCACCTGTCTATGAATACAGATAAGTGATTCATAGAGAGGAGCCTTGTGCATTCATGCTTAAATTGCTACAGAGAGAGTTGCATAGAGAAAGACCATTATTTTATGTCAGTTCCCCTCCCCCTCCAGTGATGCATATTATTTTACCTAACTTCTATTCTGCTGCACAGTTGGGCAAAGTCTATATTTTATGCATCATTACTGGCTCTTCCATTGTCTTCCTAGAAGGCAGATTTACAAGCCTTGAGCAATCTGAAACATGTATGGCTGAAATTCTCCAACTCTGAGAAGCAGAAGAGCAATATAATGCAGATATAAAGGGACATTGGGAGTGTGCATAGATTTTGATTAAAACTCTAGGCTAAAACTGAAATTCTCTGTACTCTTACTTGGAAGTGAGGCGTGCTGAACTCAGTGGCACTTTGGAGAAAGCACGGAGAAAATTAAGCTGATAATGAACGAAAGAAAGCCAAACCCCTTTAATGTGCATGAGAATAAAAAACGTTTCACAGAGCTGACACTGACCCACTTCACACATTGTGACCTGATGACCGAATAAAGAGACACACAGAGGTTGGATTGAAAAAGGGCCACTTTATTTAAGATTAAACTGGTAACAAAAAACCCTGCAGAGGGAACACTATTGGTGTGAGAGGAAACTTCAAATGGAAGAAACGGCAGCCTCTAGGGCAGTGGTTCTCAAAGGGTATGGCAAGAGAGGATGGCAAATGTGGCAGGAAGATTCAAGGACGATGAAAGAAACATTTTAAAATTTACATGCAGGATAGCAGGCATAGGCAAACTCGGCCGTCCAGATGTTTTGGGACTACAACTCCCATCATCCCTGACCACTGGTCCTATTAGCTAGGGATGATGGGAGCTATAGCCCCGAAACATCTGGAGGGCCGAGTTTGCCTATGCCTGCAGTATAGCATAGTAAAGTACAGTGGTACCTCAGGTTACAGACGCTTCAGGTTACAGACTCCGCTAACCCAGATATAGTACCTCGGGTTAAGAACTTTGCTTCAGGATGAGTACAGAAATCGTGTGGCAGTGGCAGCAGGAGGCCCCATTAGCTAAAGTGGTACCTCAGGTTAAGAACAGTTTCAAGTTAAGAACGTACCTCTGGAATGAATTAAGTTCTTAACCCAAAGTACCACTGTATCAAAAAAAAAAAATTATTTGCAGAATGTGGATAAATATATTTTGAAAATGAGAGCCAGAGTATTAAGTGATACTGAGGGCAATCCTGGTTGTGATCCAGAATCGCAGTTAAAATAGAGTGCTGCGAAGGATTCATGTTATTATGTAGCTGCATTGTTTTAGGCTTTCTATATGTCCCATGATCATCTTATAAAGCAGTTGTTTTCTATCAAGTTGTTTCTTTTTGTTCTCCAATGTATTTCTTGGCAATAAAAATTTTGGTGTGCGAGCAAATTTTTATTCTGAAAGTGTGGCTCAGAGAAAAAAGTTTGGGAACCACTGCTCTAGTCTAGGGGATTGAAACCCACTGCCTCCAGTCTTCCAGCCTACACCCCAATTTCCAGGCCACACCATGAAGGTGGTTGGAAGGCCTATGTTGCCCCCCCTTCAAGGCCCCATTGCTCCAGGCTGATAAAGCAGTTTATCCTCAAGGACAGCCCAGAGAGTAAGTCATGGGCCAGGTGCCCAAAGGGGGTCACACACATGGGTGTGGCAGGCCCATGCAGAGATTGTCTGAGGCCCAGGGTGGAGTCTTGTTCTTGACATGACAGCAGAAGTCTGGCAGACCCTCCGCTGGCTGGCTTGGCAACCCTGCTACCCTTATGCTAATAATCTTTAAGGAACCCCAGAAATCCCATGCTGCTGACAGATAGCTGAAGCCACATAACAGTATCCAGGCTACATACCGACTTCTGACCAACACCTCCACGACTCAGGAACTTATTGAGGCACAGACACAAGAGGATCAGTTATCCCCATTACAGCTCTGGCAGAACAGGACAAATGATGTCCCTGCTTACAAAGCTGGCTCCTTGCTGGCCAGTGACCCCCACTTTGACTCTTTAATATTTCCAAAGGCACAGGTGGAATTAACAGCCCCCCAACAACCCTGTGAGGGGAAAAGGGATTGACAGGCAACAGGCCAACATAGAGTTACCCTCGTAATATGGAATGTAATCAGATGGTCTGCATATACCAGGAACACCTGTTTAACTGATTTTCTACCACAACATCACATCTTACTGATACAGGAAACCTGGACCAGGGATGACATATCATTAAATGGATTCCTCTCCTTTATATTGGGAGCTGTACCAGGGAAGAGGCATGGCAGAGCAAAAGGGGGATTGGGGATCCTTATTTCTACCAACATTGGTTCCACACCAAGGCCTTCACTTAAGACATACACCATGGCTACTCTGCTCCATCTTGAGAAGGCTTTGTTAATTATAAATGCCTACATGCTCCCAATGCATCAGAAATCAGAGATCAGAGCCCAGTGGGGTGATCTGAAAGTATATGTTGCAGACCTTAAAGTGCAAAATTCAAACACAATGGTGATATTGGGAGGGGACCTAAATGCCAGACTAGGGCCAAACAACCAGACCTTATACACACAGTTTCACCATACCCCACCAGATTGGAGGTTGAAGGCCCACTTACAACTTGAGCCTCAAAAGACCAAATGTCGAGCTTTGTGGGTCTCCGCCCAGCACAAATGTCTTTCAAACTAAGCCTCTACATTATAAATGGTGCTCTTGGAAAGGACCATCCAGCTGAGTTCACTTTTCTGTCTGGAATCAGGATGAGTGCTATTGATTACATTATTGTCTCTGAAGACCTTCTTCCACATGTAAAGAATATAGAGTGACCATTTCCCAGTTTCACTCCACCTAATGGAAATCACACGCAGGACAATTCTCAGTCCATCATAATGCCCGCAGCTGAAACACATTGCCGAGCCAAATGGACCCCTCTATTAAATCAAAAGTAACCAAGATGCTGAACTCAGAAAGTTTACAGTGTATCCAAGCTACCCTGATATCAGCTGAATCCCCAGAGACCCTAGAAAGACCTGACCCGAGAATTATACCAGCATCTTAGCAATAGTAACAGATTATAATGGAGACACCATCGACACCATTCAAAACCATGGTTTGATAAGGACTGCATCGGAGCTTTAAAAAAGCTCTTATAAATACTGGTATATATTACTAATGGTGAATGATAAGACTCAGTTTCCCTCCTTTATCATTTTAAATACACTAGCCATCATGTGGGGAAGGCGGGGATAGCTCATTGGTACGGCGCATGCTTTGCATATTAAAAAAGTATCCAATTCTACCCCTGGCATTTCTAGATAGGGCTGGAAAA
The DNA here is from genome assembly GCF_964234715.1 of Podarcis melisellensis. Taxonomy (NCBI): domain Eukaryota; kingdom Metazoa; phylum Chordata; class Lepidosauria; order Squamata; family Lacertidae; genus Podarcis; species Podarcis melisellensis. Next base: position 65,863,014 of record NC_138530.1, read on the forward strand.
AAGACTCCTGTCTAAAACCTGTAAAACTGCTGCCTGTCAGTGTTGACAGTATTGAGCTAGTTAGGTCAATGATCTGACTTTATGTTTAGCCGATCAGAAGGTTGGCGGTTCGAATCCCCGCGACAAGGTGAGCTTCTGTTGCTTGGTCCCGGCTCCTGCCAACCTAGCAGTTCGAAAGCACATCAAAATGTGCAAGCAGATAAATAGGTACTGCTCCAGCGGGAAGGTAAACGATGTTTCCGTGCGCTGCTCTGGTTCGCCAGAAGCGGCTTTGTCATGCTGGCCACATGACCCGGAAGCTGTATGCCGGCTCCCTCAAGCCGATAAAGCGAGATGAGCGCCGCAACCCCAGAGTCGGCCACGACTGGACCTAATGGTCAGGGGTCCCTTTACCTTCTTGTGATTGTACACTATTTTGCTCTAGCTTGTAGTGCCCTGAACTGTATGCCATATTATTCATTGTTGCTAGTAAAAAAAAAAAAAAGGCAGAATACATTGATACAAAGTTTTATAAGGCTGAAGTCTGTAAATTGACTGTGGACTCTTTTTTTGAAATGAAAACGATGAACATAAGCACTCAGGAAAAAATGTGATTTGAAGACTAGTTATACAGATATAATTTAATAAGCAGCTTGATTGGAAAATATTTGGGTTATTAAAAACCTATAAAAGACCTGGCTCATATGGGTGATTTTCTTTCCCCTTAAGGTATGCTGAGTGATAATTTGAAAGCATTTTACAATCTCTTGAATTGCGTTATACTCTGACCATATCAAATGTACTTGAATATGAGCCCATAAAGATGCTGTGGTTTTTCACTGAGCTCCTGCTTCTCTGGTGCAGCATACATTAGTGATGTTGGTAAGCTGCTAAATACAGATGCTGTAATTATTTATTTCAGTTCACAGCAGAACTTGGCGATAGGGAGGAATCACCAACCAGTATTAGAACACAAGATTTACATGTGGAAGGTCTCAGGTCCACTCCCTAGTAACTCTATAATTTTTTTTAAGGATCAAGTATTAAAGACTTTGGTCAATGACTCTGAAGAGCTTAAATTAGACAGAGTAGAGAAATACAACTAAAGTAGGACTAATGTAAGTTATATATTAAACAAAATATATACATAAAACTTCATTCAACTTCAAAACATAAATCACACCTTCAGTGAGGAAGGAGATACAGATTTCAGTTAAGAAACCCCAACAATGTAGAGCTTTTCAATAAGAGCCTACAGTTTATCTCCAGCAGAAGACTTTGATCACCACCAGTTGTAAGTGGAAAGTAAACTGAAAGTTATGACTTAATGCTTACCTTTAGTAAGAAGATAAAAATACCATGCTTTATTTTTATCCAGAGCCTTATTTTTCTGCTTGAGAAAGCAGCACATTTTAAACAAAAGTATTAAGCATGGCAAAGTCTATTTTCTTTGGGTACACAGGTGGCTGCGTTGCAATATGCATAATGCTACCATGTGAGAAGGATAATGACAAATGCACTGGATAAAAGAAAAAAAAGAGAAAGATCTAGCAGGCTGAGGATTCTTTTGTTTCATTTCTCTGCAGCTATAAATAAGAAGCATGCCACAAATGCACTGCCAAACAATCCAAGCAAAAAGTGAAAACACCAGAGAAAGCTTTGTGGTTTACAAATGGCCTTTTTTCAAAGAGATTCAAGCTGACACAAAGGAAACATTTCTCAGCAAATGAGAGAACACTTTCACTGTGTTCTTTCTGGGAAGAAGGTTATATCAAATATTCATGGTAGGCTCTTGTCTATACAAGTCTGGTTTGATGGAGTAATAGTGTTGGACTCACCTGGCACCAAAACCTAGCCGTTTTTCGCTTTCCCCAGACAATAAATTTGTGACTGTCAGGGGATGGGAGCTGATGGGAAATGATAGCCTTATTGAGCTGCCTTACGAACTGTGACTCATTTGTTCTAAAGACCCAGACTGACAGCCCTCGCATTTCTCCCTTCCAGCAAAATTGAGCATAAACCCCTTTATCATTTTTCTTTGTGACAGTTTATCAGAATTCTGGAATTTTATATAAAGTCATAGAGGGTGTCGATGCAGAAGATGACTTACATGCAATCCCATATTCCAGGAGTGCGGCCCCTGCCCATAAAACCTTGAGAGACCTCATAAAAACTGTTCTCTGTACCATGTGTTTATATGTGCCTGCACAAGCAAAGCTTCAGAAAGCACACTTCGACCCTCTAAGTACTGGTAGCCAGAATTTCCCTCTTGGCTCTTTCATTCCCTCCCCACCTATAGTTTATTATATATTTATATATTATTGCATTTATATTACACCTTTGATTCAAAGAAGTCAAAGTAGCTTGCACACTTCTCCCCCTCTCCATTTTACCATCACAAGAACCCTGTGAGGTGGTTAGGGCTGAGAGATAGTGACTGGAGCAAAGTCACCCTGTGCACTTCATGACTGAGTGGGGATTTGAACCCTGGTCTCCCAGGTCCTAATCCAACACTCTAACAACTATTCCACACTGGCTCTCACACGTTGTGGCATATGCCTTGCATTATTAAGTAATAATTCATTTCTAGTACTAGCCATCTACAGAATAGTATACAGTGAGGAAAAATAAAGCCTTTCTATTTCTAGGAGTTAGGGCAGAAGCATGTTACAAATCCTACATAACCCTGTCACCTTTGTTTGTGATTTGTTTATGGTTATGGTAATTTATAGGAATGCTATCAAGCTGCTAGAGCGCCTGTATGTGCACCTGAGTGTATGTGCATCTGCATATGTGAAGTTTATCCTCTTTCAGACAATAGCTAGGGCCGAGCCTGTGTTTACAGGTTTTCACAAGAAGATGTTTAATTAAAAACACTACCAAGGAACACATTTGAAGTACTCGAGTAAAGACGGAATCTGCAGACACAACAACATCAGTAGCAGCAGCAAGATGTGACTTGGAAAGAGAAGGCACAGCACATGAAAAGGTGACTCTGCAATGCCAACCCTGTGCAACGCATGAAAAATGAATCACATGCCATGGGAAGCTTCAAACACAGAATGTCATCATGCAAGAGATTCAGGGCTCAATTAAGTATCAAACCTGATTCAAAGCTGGGACCCAAATGCTGAGTAATTATCCAAGAGAGCCTGGGGTGAAGACACTGTCTCTTTGGCATCAAAGCACTCATGGAGCGCTGAGAGGTAGCATAAAACACAGAAGTTGACACAGTTCTTGCCTACAGGGCATACAATCTGAGATTGGCAGAACAAAGGTGAAGTAAGGGTGTAGGGCTTGACAAGGGAGTACTGAAGATTGGGTAGAGGAGGGTTAAGTTGTGAGGCTCTGGAAGTCCAGGGAAGGCTTTGAAAAACACTTCGCAGCACATGATAAAGCCATAACTGAAAATGATCTTTACAATTTGATATTAGAAAATTAAAGGAGATGGCGCTGTGTCCCCAAAGAGTTTGCAATGTAATTGTAAGGTTTATAATATAATTGTGAAACATCATATTATCATAATCCATTTCTGGGTTTCAGAATCTTATTTTGGGGGGCAGAAATCTATGCAATACTGTAGATGCTAGAAATAGATGATTGTGTGGTCCCTTTTGATCCTGAGCTATGTAAAATCCCTGGTGGAAACTTTTTGGGTAACAGAAGATGAGGGGGATCATCAACCAATGAAATGCTAGGCACTAAACCTGACAAAATCATGGTGGCATATCTGTGAATAAATAGTGTTTCATATATGAAAGAGGCTGCCTTAGCAGCAACAAAAAGAAACAGCTTTGGAAGAGAGGCTACACTACCCACTTAAAGGAAATAACAGTGTGGGTTATAGCTGCTATGGATAAAGATACTTGATTTACTTTACTCTTTTACTACATGTCATGTATTCTTAAGAGTTCACAGTATTGTCAAAGCAAAATAATTTGCCTATGCTGATTTTACATACAAGCATAAAAATAATAACTTGCTTTAACCAATTGGCATTAAAAAGCCAACTCTGATAGAATATCAGAGGTGTTTTCAAATATATATTTGTTTTTTATGTTAATGCAGATATGCTTGAATTGAACAATACCCTTAGGTATTTTGGGGAAGGGCGGCAGATCAGTGGGTAGAGCATATTCTTTGCAGGCAGAAGGTTCCATGTGCAATTCCTGGCATCTCCCGGTAGGGCTAAGAGAGACCCCCACCATAAAATGAAAAAGCTGCTGCCAGACAGTATAGACCATGTGTAGGCAAACTAAGGCCCGGGGGCCGGATCTGGCCCAATCATCTTCTAAATCCAGCCCGTGGATGGTCCAGGAATCAGCATGTTTTTACATGAGTAGAATGTGTGCTTTTATTTAAAATGCATCTCTGGGTTATTTGTGGGGCATAGGAATTCGTTCATTACTTTCCCCAAAATATAGTCCGGCCCCCCACAAGGTCTGAGAGACAGTGGACCATCCCCCTCTGAAAAGGTTTGCTGACCCCTGGTGTAGACTGTCTTGAACTAGATGGATCAATGCTCTTACTCAGTATAAGGCGGCTTCCTATGTTCTGTGTTCACGAGACAAAATAATGTCTAAAGAACCAATGGCCATAAAGACACTGTCCTGAAGCTTATTGGTGTTCGATATGGATAATCTGAAGAATTGTTGAAGCCACCAGAAATCCCAGCCTAGTAAGCTTACATGCTGTGCATTTTCTTCTGTGCTTCAGGAGTTTTTAGGCACTTATCTAAGTTTGCAATACCCGGAAGCAATGCATTATCAAAGTGGATTTTCATAAAATAAAAATTGGGACAAATTAGAACCAAATGTTCAGTTGCAAACTAGGTCCATTTAGAGAAGCTAATTGATGAATCTCTGTAAACTAAAATGGAACAATGATTGCAGTGGCAGTCACTGGGTAGCTGTATTCTGGCTATGAGAGAAAACATCTGTTTTTAGAAAGGTGGGAACAGACACAGTAAAAAACCAAAACCCAAGGCAAAACCCCACAACACTCCCATCAACCAATAGTGATAAACAGTACATCTGTAAAGGGAACTTACTGTAGGTATGCCAGTTTTCGTGACATTCCTATGGATACCATGCGATAGCATATAGTCCCACAAATATTATTCCATGATACATAGCAGGAGTGGGAAAATTTTGGTCTCAGTAGGCCAGATACTAAGTCCCTTGCGCAGTGCTTCCCAAACACTGGACAACCAACTTCAGAAGCGCTGCTGCCAGGCATTTGGGATATGCTGCAGGAAGTGCTTTGCAGGCTCAGTGCTTCCCAAACATCTTAAACCAGTTGGCTGTTGGGCCCTTGGGGAGCAATGTGCAATGCAGCCCTGCAGGCACTCCAGATCGGCATACATAACAATCCAGCAAAATGTGCAGGGGCTGGCTAAGATAGAATTCTCAATAAAACTATAAAGATGTGCACCTGTGCCACATGCTGTGTACAAACAGCCCTGCCTTTGAAGTTGTGGATGCTGTCAAGGAGCTTCCCCCAGAAAAGATAAATATATGTTGCTAAATGTATTTATGGGATACAAAACACCTAAAGTGTCTTCTTTCTCTCTCTGTATCTTGCCTGTGCAGGGTTCACCCTGCAGTGCACATTGAGGCAAGCAGAATTATATTTCCAGTCATAACTTAAACAACCTGATTTTCTACTGTGTCTTTTATCTCTGTTTTTTATAGAAGTGTGAGAGCAGTTAGTGTAGTTCCACTGCTTGTGAAAGAGAGACCCCAAAGGCCGAAAAAGATATCATAAAGCAGATGACAGCTGAATGGGATCAAGGCAGAGTTGTTTTTGCAGCTTGTAGATGTACTGTTGATGCTTTGAGACTATCACAGATTGGGATCAATGAAGCTGAATATAAAGTATCTGTACCAAAGTACTGAAATTCTATTGCAGGTAGAACGCAATCTGAGGAGGGGAGAAATTAGACTGGGATATGTGAAAAGGAAAATAATATATTTCAAAGAAAGAAAGGCTCCTGAAGTACAGTGGTACCTTGGTTTTCAACCATAATCTGTTCCAGAAGTCTGTTTGTAAACCAAAACAGGTTGTAACCCAAGGCACACTTTCGCAGAGCAATACGTTTGGCACGAGCTTAGCGTTTGTATATTCTACCCCCTCTCCACTAACATAAAGTGCTAGTGCTAATTTTCCCACTCTCTCATAACACTAGAAATCATAGACATCCAAAGAAGCTGAATGTTGGAAGATTTAGGACAGATAAAATAAAGTTGTTCATCATGCAACACATAAACTATGGAACTTGCTCCTGCAGGAGGATGAGTTTTAAAGAAGGATTGGACAAATTCATGAAGGACATGACTGTCAATGACTGTTAGCCACAATGGCTATGCTCCACTTCCACTGTCCAAAGGCAACATGCTTCTGAATACTAGTTACTGGGAATCCCAGGTGGGCAGAATGCATTCGTGCTCACATAATCCTGCTTGCCACTGTCATCTGGTTGGCCACTGAGAGAACAGGATATTGGACTAAATGGGCCATTGGCCCACTCCAGCAGGCTCCTGTTATGTTTATCATTATTATTATTACTATTATTATTATTATTATTATTATTATTAAAAAACAATGTTAACAGGGTTAATCTTTGCCACTCCACTGTGGGACAAAAAACATATTATCTGATAAAATTTAAATTGATAAAGAACCCAAATAAAAATGAATGCTACTGCTACTAATAAGAAGGGACGCAGGTGGCGCTGTGTGTTAAACCACAGAGCCTAGGACTTGCCAATCAGAAGGTTGGCATTCCGAATCCCTGTGATGGGGTGAGCTCCCATTGCTTGGTCTCTGCTCATGCCAACCTAGCAGTTCGAAAGCACGTCAAAGTGCAAGTAGATAAATAGGTACTGCTCCGACGGGAAGGTAAACGGCATTTCCGTGCGCTGCTCTGGTTCACCAGAAGTGGCTTAGTCATGCTGGCCACATGACCCAGAAGTTGTACGTTGGCTCCCTTGGCCAATAAAGTGAGATGAGCGCTGCAACCCCAGAGTCGGTCATGACCCTGAACCTAATAGTCACGGGTCCCTATACCTTTACCTTACTACTAATAAATGACCCCAGTATAAACCCATTTCCAAAGCAGTAAAAAAAATAAAATATCAGCAGCAGAATGTCCAAATTACAATCTAAACCAGTGTTGTTTTAGTAGCTGTTTTCAATACTTCAACTGAAGGAGTCAACCATACATTCCCTTTGCAGGAATTTTATAACACAGGGAACACTGCATAGACAACCCTGTCACTTGTAGTTGTCAGTCTAAATTATCTTAAAGGTGGGTCAATAAAAATAACTTTTGATGCCTTGAGGCATGGATAGATTCATATGACCACCTAAGGTCCTGCAAATAGCCTATCGTGAACAACTTTAATAATATCTGGGTACTATTCAAATTTATTATGTAATTGATTAACAGGTAAAAAAACCAGATAGCTTTGGAAAACCTCAAGATCATCCTCATATGAGTGAGGTTTGGGCAATATTTTTTTTTTAAAAAAACCAACAACTTAAAATTACAAGAAAGCTACTTTATTGAAAAGTGGAGCTTATTTACAAATCATTGGAATACAAAACATCAATATAATATTCAACTATAGATATTATCTTCACTGATACAGTCTGACTTACACTGATTTTGTTTATTTTAGTCAAAAATAGTATTATATTTTGATTTAATTAAAGGATCATTATATGTTAATGACTTTTTGTACTTGCCTATTTGCATTTTCCTAATAAAATAAAAAGGCAATTAGTCATCTAAACTGCTTTAATTCATTGAAACCCTAATGGGGACAGAGATTATATATAAAGGTTGTCTTTATTTTCTCAGTTCTATGTAACAGAAAAGAGTTAATATCTGTGCTTATCTTGCCATTTCACAATAATGCTGGAGACAGAAGCGGAAAGGGCACTGTGCCTGCATCTTTCCTTCCCTACACAATTAACAGTATGCAAATCAGATTACTGAAAAAGGTCAACAGCACTGGGGCAGTAATCTAGACTAGTCATTCTGTGCCAATGGAATATAAATATGCAAATAATAATAAAGTAGGGGCAACATTGGGGCACATTTATGAAGCCACGGACAAGAAGGAAAAAGTCAAATGAAAAGTAGTTTGAAAAGGAATGGCTACATTACTTTTTTAACCCTTTAAAGTCACAGGTTGAATATCTAAATAATAGGGAGAAAATTAAACCCTAACAACGCTGAATCATATATGAAAATTTAGCTGGTTTGGAGGTTCTAGCAGGGGAGCGCAGCTATCGTATACCCTTGACCGAAGAACGGTACACTCCTTCTATCTGTACATGAAAATTTAGATGATTAACCCATTTTCAAAATGTTTTAAATCTGTTTCTGAATAAACTATAATTTTTGTGGCTTGAGTTCTCTATTCATTTAGCATGATCAGATAACCTGCCTCTTGCCCTACAGGAAAAGAGTTGGTGTGCTGTTGGCAGAAGACAAAGGTAAAGGACTGATAGAAGGGTCCCCCGAAACGGAGGATGCTGGGGGAAGCTGAATAGGAAGAGGGCCCAGGAGATAACAAAGAATGAAAAGGAGAAAGGAGAACACATGTGCAGTGACCTGAGAAGCAGGCGGAAGGAGGGCAGGAGGACCCATAGGATTTGCAGTGGGGAATACTAAAGAAGAGGCAGGGAGTTGAAGGAAAGACAGAATGGGGATTTTAGTGATACAAAAGGCTAAGCATAAAAGAGGAAGAGAAACTGAGTATATCAGAGGGGCAAGGGGAGAAGGGACTAAATTTCACATATTGATTTGAGATAAGTAGACACAGTCAGTCGCTCTCAAGTTAGTCTGTGGAGTCTCCTAGAAATCGAACATCTTGCCACAGCAGTCTGGGGAAATGAGCTACATGTACCCTATGCTGGTGCATCAGTCAAGCAGCAAAGGGTAAAGAGGGGGTTTCTTCCCCCTTTTCCTTCCCTGCTGCTAACCAGCATGTCTAGTGTCTTGCCCAGTTTGGTTCCCAGACAGTTAGGGGGACCAAGGTGTGTAGACTTTACTTACTAAAGACTCTTTGAGGTACTCTATGCGGAAATGTATAAATGTGTTTCTTCTGTGCATTTTCAATAATGCAGTAAGATATATTTGGCAATTACAAGAAGAGATGGATTGAAATGTCACTATAGCTGAGTGAGGGTTTTAGAAATTCACAGGGTCTTAAGTTCTTAACAATAGCTGCTTCTCAGATCATTTTAGGATTTCGGCCAATAGCTCTAACAGAAGGCAAATTATATAGATCGTTAAAAAAATGTGTTGTTGTGAATCTACAGTACTCATAGAAATTCAACAAGTCAAAAGACTTGAAAAATGTAACATTGATTGGATTTGGCCTCTAAAGAATGAATAATTCTACCTCTTACTGTCAAGGTTTCCCATATAAGTAACAAAGAACTACACTATGCCCCTAATCCTTCCCAATTCATTTGGTAAACAAATATTGTAGTCATATCTCATGTGTCCCTGCAACAATAATTTTCCCAAACAGTCTATGGTCTCTGATTTTAAATTGTTTTTTTTTATATTATATGGATACTATTACAAACTGCTTTGATTTTTTTGTTATGATATAGCAGTATTTAAATTATAGTTCAACAAACAGACGGGGGTGGAGGTTCCCCAAACCTGATATAAAAAGTTCCCTATTCATGTAAGTTGTGGAAGCTGATTTGAATGCACAGAGTTACATACATATGGATCAGCTATTTCAGTTTAAATGAACGACAAAACCGTTATGTGTATGAGATGGACCAGGACAGGAGAACTCAGAAAACATCATTGGATGGATGTAATAGTTGACAGAATTTATGGATATTTGGTATAGTGCCAGTAAAAACTGGTGGGTCACGGCTACCTTGCTATTTTGGCTTCCCAATGATGTGCATCATTGCTGGTATTTGAGAGGGAGACAGTGAGCTCAGCACAGAGCAACTTTGGGAACACTGGATTGGCTGTACCACTGTGCTTGCAATGCACAAATCTCCCCACTTCCTTGCCCCTGCAGCCCACTTGATAACTGGCAGTGACATGCAGCATTCAGAAGCCAGAAGACCAAAGCAATAGCACCCTGCAGGCTGCTACTTTCTAGTTTGATACTCCACCCCCCCAAATCCTGCATTTTTAAATGTTTTCCACCAGTTAATTGGAAAAGAATTTGTTTTTTAAAAGCATCAAAGAGAAGAGAAAAAAATCAGGGAAATTCTGATGGATGGGTTGCAGTGGTTTATTGTGCTTGGCCAAGAGTTGTTTGTGAGTGTTCTTTCATTCAACAAATAAGCTCTCCAGTGGCCTGCATTTTGCAGCCTTCCTGGCTGCTTTCTGAAAAGCCCATGACATCTTTAGCTGGGCTTTCCTGTCAGCATGGTAAGGCGGGGAGGCTGCCTACTGTGCATCTGGTAGTTGTTAATAGTTATTTTTCTAAGGTTAAGCCTTTAGACTTCTAAAGAAATCAGTGTGGAAAGATTTGTTTCCAAGCTGAAAGGAATAAGTTCCCTTAAAAACAAAAACAGGAACAGCACCAGTCTTTGGCATTCAGTAGTCAGCCTCCCTAGCTTCCTGCACCTTAGTTAAAGCTCAGAGGAAGAGAGTGCAGCTTTTTTGGATCAGAGGCTACACATTGCTCACAACAATAAAATAAGCCTAACCTCACAATCACCAAAATTCAGAAACAAATGCTAAGGAAATTTAAAGTATGCTGAAAACAAGGAAGAAAAATAGAAGCCAATTTTGCAAGGGAAGAAATCTTTTGAGAAACTGGAGGACAGATTTTGGCACAATATTAATCTGAGCCTCTTATTTGTCCTTTGCTCCATCATTAAGGACTCATCCACTCTTCCAATTGTCCAGCTACTTTCCCCCAGGAAAACCTGCTGTTTACCCCTGAATCGGAACAATCATAAATCATTTTTTCTGTGGTTTGACATTTACAGTACAATGCTATGCATGTCTACTTAGATTTAAGTCCCACTATATTCAATGGCTCTTACTCCCTACTAACAATACAGGTTTAAGCCTCAAAAATGGAAATGAATGCCCTACTTTTGTGGCATTCCTGCCCATGAAACACATTTGGTTACTATTAAACTATTTCTTTGACTCAGTCCTTCCACAGAGAGAATCTTCTAAGTAATAGTTCATTTCGCTAATGCATTTCTCCATCATCCATTTCAGTCACAAATTAATTCACACTCCCTTTCACTAGTTTAACAACAGACCAGTTCTTAAAACCCAAGGGATTCTGCTGTCTCTTTCCATTCTAGATACTTAATATTTTATCTATGGTCTGTTTCTATGTACTGGCTCTGAGCACTGCTTAAGCCAAAGCTGCTAATGGTAGAATAATTTATGGTGGTAAGAGGTTAGGTGACGCTTTCCCCATTTGAACAGGTAGCATGTTTGCTATGAAATATTTTTAGCATTCTCTATGTTTCAAAACAATACAAATCAGCATTCAGTATATTAAAATTCCTAAGAGCATATGCTAGTATTTAGGAACATAGGAAGCTGCCTTATACCACACCACACTAATTGGTTAGTCTAGTTTCGTATTGTCTACACTGACTGGCAGCAGCTGTCCAGGGTTTCAAGGCAGGGATTTTTGCTTGCCCTACCTGGAGATGTTGGGGATTGAACCTGGGAATATCTCACAGCCATCCTATTCCAGAACTGATGCAAGTCCACTTGATCTTTTCTCACCTGCATCTAGACTAGACTGTATCCAAAACGCTAGGTTTTCCTATATATTCATCAACCTTCCCATAATAATACTGGACTACATAGGTCTTTGGCTTGATTCAGCAGGCCTCTTCTTACGTTCTTATGATCAGGAGAGGCTCTGGATCCACAGCTCTCATGTTATCCTGGCACATTTCCTGAACAAGAGGGAAATGCCAGCTCTGGAGTTAATGTAAGGTAAAGGGACCCCTGACCATTAGGTACAGTCGTGGCCGACTCTGGGGTTGCAGCGCTCATCTCGCTTTATTGGCCGAGGGAGCCGGCGTTTGTCCGCAGACAGCTTCCAGGTCATGTGGCCAGCATTGCGAACCAGAGCAACACACGGAAACGCCGTTTACCTTCCTGCTGGAGCAGTACCTATTTATCTACTTGCACTTTTTGATGTGCTTTTGAACTGCTAGGTTGGCAGGAGCAGGGACCGAGCAACGGGAGCTCACCCCGTCGCGAGGATTCGAACCGCCGACCTTCTGATCGGCAAGCCCTAGGCTCTGTGGTTTAACCCACAGCGCCACCTGGAGTTAATGTACTGATTTCCTATCTGATTATCTCCACCTGCTTTCAGCTAGCATGAGCCCAGCAGGATGGGATTGGGTGATTCATTCACTTCAGCCCCTTCTCACTGGGTTGCTCTGCCCAGGCAGCTAAAAGGCAGCACAGGTGAGATTTAAATAGTGAGTGCAATCTTCATTTTCTCTGCATTTTCTCTGGTTCACACTGACATACTAAATACCTGCTACATTTTTACCAGATCCCCTGCCTCTTTTTTCCAATGAGGACTGAACATTTCTTATAAATATTATGTGCACTGCTAGGGAACCTGTCTCTAGCAACTATGGGGGGGGGGGAGCTTTCCCTATTAGAGATATATTCTATGAAATGACTGAATACAATTATTCTGGAGGCCCTGGAGGTATTCAGAAGTTGTTGATTAGAGTACACGCTCAACTATGGCATATTATTATCCACGGTAAAAGTTTCACCGCACTTTTCGAAGTGCTAATCTATGAGTGAAAAGTCACATAACCTTTGATCTACATGGAAATGTATTCAGGAACTGAGCAGTAATGGACTTTTGAACTGCTGTGCATTTCCTAGTGCCGTGCACATTATTTCTCATACAAAGAGACTTCCATGCCACAAGAAAAAAAAAGAGATTCAGTGCAGATGCTTTATTCTTCTTTTGCATGTGTCAACTAGATTTCAAGCCTTCCAACAAATTACCAACAATTATAGCCAAGAAGCTGGCATTTTCTTCCAAGCGCAGCAGCCTTTAAATGTTGTAAATCAGCAGAGAATGTGCCATTTTATTCCTACCATCATTAAACATCTTTTGTTCTGTCCAGCCAGAGCAAAAGCATGGAACAACCTATACCAAGAAAAAGTGTAGCCCTGTGTTGTGTTGCACACTGGAATGCCAAGTGTATAGAAATGAGCCAGTCACCCTTAGGACTGTTTAGTAGTCCACAGACTATTTGTATGTGTGCGCATTTCCAACATGACTTCTTCCCTGAAGATCAGAAATGTCGTTGAGAAAATATGAATTGCCCCTAAATTAATTTTCCTCACTAGCTTTCTGATTAGTTTAAGTGCCAATATAAAAGAACTAGACAGCAAAGCCTTTCCACGGCATTTGGAAAATCACATATTGATTTGGGACAGAACTGCAAGACATTTACTTTTCCTAGTCTTGAGTGGCCTGGGAAAGAGTTAGGCATACTACATTAGGTTGATCATAAAACTAGTGAGTTGGAAAGAGATGCAGAGCAAATTATAAATAATTAAAGTGGTCTGCAATCACCCATGATTGCTTCTAATTGCATGCATGCCATTTTAATCACATTATGTTGAGTCAGGTAAATAAAAAGGTGGAATGACTAAGTAGTCAAAATCATACTGCTATTTTGGACACATTACATATAGATGTTTCCTTTGTTCCGTGTGGCTATTCAGATCTTTGCCAGCAAAACTATCTGGCATGGAATGATAAAGTTACTTACATCCTGTTTAATCCATGTACCTCTCCCTCTCCCTCTCTTTGCAGTACAGTGCTGTTCTATATACTCTACATTTATTTGAATGTGTGTTCATTGTATTCAAGACCTATGATACTAAATATTCTTCATTGCTGAATAAAGTACAGTATGGTACAGCATAGTACAGCATGTATTCATTTGTATGCCTTTATGTAGCCATATTGCATTTGTCATATGTGATTTACAAAAGAATAATAATTAAGCAAATATGATATATCAAATTATTCAAAACAGCTGATCCATGAAGCAGGCCAGACATTGGCTAGTGTGCAGGTGGTGCAAGTCCCACAAATCTGACCAATAGAGGCTGTTCTTACCACATGGCAGCGGCGGCAGTATATCTCAGCACCCTCAAGACTCCTCTAGAGCAATAGGTGAGCAGAAGGCTCACCTTTGAATTGAATGACAATATTTCTACCTGCCGAAGCCTTTCAAAGTCTACTGGATATGTGGGCATCAATCCAAACCTACCTTGAACAAGACATTTTGGCTTATGCAAGACAGCCACCTGAAATTTCATTGAATCTTCTCTGTTGCTGCAGTCCCAATGCCCCATACCAGAGAGTGCCTTGACCCTCAGGAGTGCTTCCCCTCTCTGAGATTGTGTCAGGCTAGAGAAAAGAGGAGGATCAAGGAGAGCTCCACAGTATGAGTTAGGTCTGCAGTGATATGTAGCATTTCTGCTAAGAAAAAATATAGCTGAGTAAGATGTGAGTTAGTTAAATATTTGCAAAAAACAAAACAAAAACCCACTGCACTCCTTGTAAGAAATGTTCTCTAAACTGTTATGTGGCCTCTAGCAGCCAAAATGTAGCAGTAGGCTGCCTTCTAAGTGCAGTGGATGAGCACCCAAATCATATATCACAACAAGTTCTATTGAAAGTTTTGTGGGTAGAAACTAAGAATGGGATAAAGGGCACAAAAGCAAACCAATCTTAATCTGGAGATTAATTAAAGTAAGAAAAATCAAGCATACTTAAATAGGATTTAAACCTCACAATTTGTTAATGAGTGCAGACATTTGAACACTTTGATTGAATTGATTTATTTAATCCTAATCTTATTACAACATATCTAAAATTGTAAAAAAGTGCAAATGTTTTTAAGTTCAAATACAGCAAGTTTTTGCTTCATAAACACTCTCGCCCTGCCACTTCTTCTAAAGGACATACTTCATAGTACTATCGTTATCCATTCCACAAGCATCTCGGCATTTAATTCCACTGCAGTAGCAACCGCAGTTACTTACGCCAGAACATTTGTCTTCAGAAATCTGGAGTTATTACACACAGTTTTAAATCAGTGATAGATAGCTTACATAAGCCCATTAAATGGAACATGAATAACATTTAAAAAGTAGCCATTGACAACCAAGATGGCATATATTTTAAAAGTGCCATTGACTAACATTTACTATCTCAACATTATGTGATAGGCATTTTATTCTTCTTCATTTTACAGTACTTGAACCATTTATAGGGGAGCATTACAAATGCCAGGAGGGTCAGATATAAGTTGCAGACAAAAGCCATTGAGGGGAGTAGAGATGATACACATCCCACATGGCACATATGTACAACTGATATTTCTGCATTTCATGTTACCATTTGAAGGCTGCATAAATTTTCAAAACAATGCTGACTTGAGGCACATATATGGTGTGTGTGTGTGTGTGTGTGTGTGTGTGTGTGCAAGTGAGAGAAAGAGAGAGAAGGAAGTCTGTGCAGGTATACTGTTGAAATACATTTGCATCTCCTTTAAAAGGACAACCTTTCAAATTGCATCTTATGATGCAACAAAAATATAGCCCATTTGTGCAAATGGAAGCCTCCACCCATGCCCCATCCCATTCTGGAGAGTCCCTTAGGGATCATTTTTGGGGGGTAAATGGGGGTAAATGCTTTTATTTAACTTCCATTTGCATAAAATACTATTTTGTTGATGCTACCTATTGTCAATTGTCAACTTTCTTTTCTTCTCTTTAGATGAAGTATTGTAAGTTTCTATAATTCATTTTTTTTAAAAAAGGTATCACTTTAAGCCTTCAATGAAAACTAGGGAAACAAGATTAAATGCATTTCTAATATGCACTTGAAAATGTTAGAAACACTACTAAGTGATACTGAAGCAAGACAAACTGCAGTGAAGAAATTGCCAAAAATCACAATACCCTGGGCTGGACTGCAGTGCCCTGGCCAACCTAACCAAATTCCCTCTTGGAAAAGTGTAGAATATTCCTATGCTTTATACAGTACTGTAAAATGCATTCCAGCTAGCTTCCTATGCTCAGTATATACCTATTAGGTAATACTGTGCTTCAAATCTTTTGTTCTGTTTGTAAAATATTGGTTAGGGACCACAGCATTTTTTTTTAGAAGGGGTAGAAAACCATAGCTCATATCAGACCAATAAGCAGACTGGTTGGATTGTTTCCCATGAATTGAGAAACTTAGACTTAGAAAACAGAACAAAACCTGGTTCGCTGTCCAATACAAAGAGCATAGATTATGCCAGAAAACACATTCTGTTGACTGTGTTGCACTGCCTGCACAACTGAATAGAAAACCATAAACATAGCTAAAGCCATACATGAGAGGAAGAAAATTAAACCAACACCTGGACAGCTCCCTTCACAGAAGTCAATGTGTAAGGCAGACTTTATTAACCAGGTGCCATCTAGATGTTTTGGGCCAGTCAGCATGGTCCAATGGTTCAAGGATGAACTGAGTTGGAGAAGGATGGGAGGTATCTGTTCTCATTTACAGATAATTAATTTTCTGAGTATGTCACGAGTCTCCCTAAGATGATATTTTGGGGAATCTGAGGTGAGATACTCACGCAGTGGAAGTTGCCCTCAGTTCCAGCACCACGCAGGCTGCTTAAGGTCCAAAGTAGTTTACTGCTACAGAGTATAAGGCTTCAGTAATACAGTTCTGGACATTGATATATACCTACAACTTGCAGGCTTTGCAGATACAGATGCAGATATATACAAACAGGAAGTATTTCTATTGCTCCAGCAATTCAGGATGTAACAGACTCCTACTCATTACTCCAACTAACACAACAACACAAGACCCTGGACACTGAGCTGACATGCACTGGGCCATTACCATAGCAACTGGTTTGGCTGACCATGCACTTGTTGGCTTATCCCATCCATGGGATGATTTACAATTATGACGGAAAATGACCCTTTCCTCCATGCCAAATTTTTCCAACAGATAAAAACGGTGGCCAAAAAAGGGTGCTGAAATGTTAGCAACTCATGTTCAGCTTTTGAGGGTGGAATTGTATGAGAGATGGTGACTTTAATATTGCATGCACAATACTTCTGACCTGTGTTGTTTTACATTAGCATACAACTATGCATACTCTTTTAAAACAAACATAATCAAAACAACCTCATAAAATCTCAAATAATGAACTGAGGTACCAGGGGACTGGGGATTGCTCAAACACAAAGCTAGATTAAAGGTAAAGGTACCCCTGCCTGTACGGGCCAGTCTTGCCAGACTCTAGGGTTGTGCGCTCATCTCACTCTAGAGGCCGGGAGCCAGCACTGTCCACAGACACTTCTGGGTCATGTAGCCAGCGTGACAAGCTGCATTTGGTGAGCCAGCGCAGCACACGGAACACCGTTTACCCTCCCGCTGGTAAGCGGTCCCTATTTATCTACTTGCACCCGGGGGTGCTTTCGAACTGCTAGGTTGGCAGGCGCTGGGACCGAGCAGTGGGAGCGCACCCCGCCGCGGGGATTCGAACCGCCGACCTGACGATCGGCAAGTCCTAGGCTCTGTGGTTTTACCCACAGCGCCACCCAGCTCCCACAAAAGCTAGATTACCTTGGCCTAATTCAGTCTCCCTCTCCTTTTCAGCCTAACCCACCTTTCAAAGCTTTTGTAAGAATAAAACATTTTTAAGTTCAAAGCAGTGGCTGTGTGATTCCATTGTAAATCTGTTTTCCTTGACCGAGGTGTGAACATGGAATAGTTGTTGGTAAAATGATTCATTAGTGTTTTACTTTGTGTTTATGTTACAAAGCTCACATGGTTAGTATTTTTTCATACATACGGGAATATTATGAAATCCCGAAGTTATTAAAAACTGAAGAAAATACTGTATACACAAGATACTCATGTGCATAAAACTAGAACACAGTGCCAGATGCTTATTTTCCCTCACCCAAAATTCACAGGGCACAGCTTTCAGAATATTACAGAAGCACATGAACTTTCCTGGCAAAGTTAGAAAAGCTTTTATATCAGTATCCCTGGAAACATAATGTTCATCACAAGCAGCCCAATCCACAACCCAGCACAGCTAAAATTATAGGCTTTAAGGAGATTCACTGCCCGACCCTCAAGGCTGCTGAAGCAGTGCTAGCATAATTGCCAATTCTATATCCTATTTACACATATATTTCAGGACTGCGATAATGTCACAGGTATAGATACTGGAGCAAACATTTGGTGTTAACATCTTGAGGTAGTAAGCCATTAAATAATTCTAAATACATGATTTAGGTGAAAAAACCAGTTTCCAAATGGATTATATTCAATATATTTTGGACATCTAATATTTCTTAAGATTTATTCCTGCTTTGCCAAGCAATATTCAAATGTTCCAGAAAGAGACAGCTATGATTAAATATCCAAATATGAACAAAGTCAATCTCACAATCAGGATTTTTAATAACAGTTTAGCAAGAATCCAAACACAGGTGCAAAAACTGTATGAGAGTTTGAACTATTAGCTATAGTCCCAATTATTTGTCAATGACATATGAATATGTAACTGGCTTGTAAACACTTCTAAAGCCCTAATTAAAGCTGACTGAAATTGTCTGCTGAAACTAGCACCATGTTGTTTTATGCCTCTGGAAGTACAGAAGGATGTACTTCTCAACAATTGCAACATTTTACTTTAAATGCCAAGCCAAACACAATTCTCCAAATCCTTACACTTCCCCAATCCTACTTTTAAAAAAAAATCTAGAAGAAGAGAACTAAAATAAATTTCTGTAGAAATAAGCACACTATATGGTGTATGAACATTTATGCAATTGTGGGAACGTTGAGTGGAAAGAAACAAAGATCTGGCAGAGTAAAGTCAGATTAGGATTCACTTTTGTGCTGTGTGGCCCCAGTCAAATCTGGGAGCTCTGTTGTGGTATAACTGGATTTTTTTTTTTTTTAAAGAATTGCCATAGTTCAAAACACAAGCCAATGAAGCAGTGGCTTCCTTTTCTGTTGACCAGTTAAAACTGTGTACATATTACTGTTTACTCTGCATCCAGTAACCTTCATTACATATCTTTAGGCACCAGGTGAAAACGTTTCTCTTCAACCAAACCTTTGGCTGATTAATGTTATATGGCCTTTTAAATGTGTTTATGGGAGGAGGATTATTGGCTTGTTTTTGTATTTTGTGTTCTTATTTTGTATTTTTATGTTGTGAACTGCCCTGTGATCTTTGGATGAAGGGTAGTATGGTATATAACTTTAACACACAAACACTATATATATATATCCATCCTATTGTGCTCATGTGCAACTCCCATGAATTTCAGAAGGGTCTGCAGAGGAGAATTTATCAGTGGATTGTGTTCTTAATTCTTAAAAGTCAATACAAAATTAAAGAGATATTTCAGTAGCCAGGGAAGCAAGTCTACTTTAAATATGTGAGAAGGAAACATTTCTTGTAACAGTTCCCAATTACTCCGGTTTCATTCCTTATGGTATTTCAGAGAGCAAAACCCAAGAGTCGTGCAATTATCATTATATTCTTATTCCTGTAACAGGTTATATGTGCTAATGAAGAAAAACTAATTACATAGTAGTTGTAATCAGTTACCTAGCAAGCCTTTTCCCAAGCCTCCCTTCCAAACAAATGCCTGATTACATCAGAGCCCATCACATTTCCCCTTATTAAAAATGAAAAAACATACACATAATGACCCAGGAAGTAGCTAAAAGAACAATAGTCGAGTTTTACCAGCTATTAGAACTTTGATCATCTTTGATCAATGCTCAGCAGTTTCACTCAACTCTCTGTCTTTAATTTCATGAAACTACTTTCAGTGAACTTTCCATGTGCTCTTCTTGGGTTAAAAGAGATCAGCACGAATTTAGCACACTGAGAAATCGAAGCATGCACACACACATACCCATAATGTTTACTTTGAGAAGGGGAATCAGCTGAGCATCCAGCAGTTCTCAGCTGTGTCCCTGCATGGATTTGTGGAAGGCCAAGTGGTAGAGACTGTTGATAGTAAGTAGTAGAGCTAAGCCAAAAAATGATCAGAAGTCATTTGTCTGAGGAAATTTCTGAGCTCCCTCCACTTGCTAACTTCCCACAAACTACTAAAAGAAGGCCACTTTGCAGAATTTTCCCAAAATATCCCCACCATTTTCTTCCCATAACAACTCTAGATTGTGGTGGGTACAAAATTATGACCAGGTTGCCAATACAGTTTCTGTTGTCAGCTGAAGTAGCAGAATCGGGGGGGGGGGGGAATCCCGTAGGGAAAAAAAAATAAGATATGCTATTGCCAAGGTCAGTGCTGGCCCACCCATGAGGCAAATTGGTGACTGCCTCAGGTGGCAGAATCAATAGGGGCAACAAATCTAGCCTCCAAAGTATGTATTGTCCACTGCTGTTGCCATGCTGGCCGTCAATGCTGACCCTGTTTGCCCTCAATGCTTCCTCTGCAGTGGCCTCTTGGCAAATAGGAGGACACTGATCTCCTCCCACCTTTGTTCCTGATGTAGATATTCGCTCATTCCTTCTTCCCTGGCCAGTGGAGATCACAAAATATATTGGGCTCATCCTAGCAAACGAGTCCCAGTTGTGGCTGGTAGGGCAAAAGGCAGAGAGACCAACAGCAGATGGGACCAGAGTTAATGGCAGATAGTGCCAGCTAATTCTATTATCGTTCCTATCCTTTTCCCTCTGGAGTTGCACCAGGGCAGCACTGAGACTAAGGAAGAAGTTGACAAACATTGCCACCCCCTGGAATAGTTGCAAGTAAGAAGGCAGACAGATGGTGGCAGACAGAGCACAAACTGAGGTTGGGGGAGCAGTGGCCCATTTGCCCTGATGACCTAGCTTCCATTGTTAACCCCCATTGAAACAGTGGAGGGGGGAATTCCTTTTCCCACTAGAGAAATGTCTTCCTTTACACCAATGCCATGTTGACCAGCATCAAGTAGTTATTAATAGTAGCCCCCCCCCTTTGTCTGTACACTTAGGGGAGGAACTAAGATACAGGAATGATACAGGAAAAAGGAACAGCCAATGATAGCTTGGCTATTTGCAAATTCTTCCACTTTTGGATTTTCAGTTATTGCTTTTCTAACTTATTGAAACTGTACTTATCAATTGGTCTGAAAGCTTCTTTAATGGATCATCTGGAGGAATTACAGCTAGGGGCTAATTAGACACCTCTGTCCCACAGCCTGTGCCATATGGTATCAGCAGCATGTGAGACCAAATTTACCACTAAGAAAAATCAGATTAATAAAGTTCTGATCACCTCAGAATTGCTGGATTAGTCAGCTGTTTTGGGAGAAAGGGGCTTTGTTATTTTGTTGCTTGTTGAAGAACACGCTCTTAGTATGAAACCAACAATCAAGTGCACTTCTGTTCAGTTCATAAGGTTACTTAATCAATGAAGTCCTACCCTCAAAACACAGAATCCAATTTCTTTCCAAATAGGTGTTTGCAGTAGCTTGATAAGTGGAATATAATGCTATACTACTGCAATCGACTCTTGAATAGATAGCATACACCTTAAATTAATCCCATTGAAATTGTTGCTGCAGATGTTGAAAGGAGATGCATTAAGCTCGACCTGGACACTCTAGGACTGAATTCACAAATGTATGACATTATATTACAAAATGGAATAAGGTGTATTTTACCTGATTTTCCATTATAAAATAGCATAGTAAGAAACATTTGAGGAAAAGAGCACCTGAGTATGATTTTGTCCATTTCCTACCCCACGTTCATTTGGCAGCAAAACATATCTTAAAGTTCTTGGTAATTCTGGAAGTTTAAAGAAATGTAAAGTACAATCTTCTACATGCCTACTCAAATGAAAGTCTTATTGATTGTTGTTAGCCGCCCTGAGCCCAGCTTTGGCTGGGGAGGCGGGATATAAATAAAATTTATTATTATTATTATTATTATTATTATTATTATTATTATTATTATTATTATTGAGTTCAACAATGAGGCAAATGGGTGTTGGACTGCATCTTAAGCCCATCACAAATTTTCAGTAGGTTTGCATGAAAAAACACATCACAATAAATTGGGATATTGTGCAGATAAACAATTTTAAATTCACAGGTTGAGCTGAGCAAGCTGTGGCATGTTTATGAAACACTTTACCCTGAGTGGTGAAAGTCACTGGTATCTGCCAGGCAGCTGCTCTACAATATACCACAAAGATAGTGATGCTGATTAATTGCACATGAACTTTATCAGAATGACACCTCTTTAACAATGTGTTAGGTAATTATTTTAATGAATTAAGCACTTGTTTTTATTTAAAGTAATTGTACATCTTAATGTATTAAGTAACTGCTCTATTATTATTATTTTCCAAATATTAAAGTAGAGTTCCATTTTTCTATTTTAAGGTGCATTAACTTGTCCTTCTGGTGTGTCTCCTAAAAGCCCAGAAGTTTGTTCTGGATGAGGCATATGCTTCTTATTCTCAAAATCTCTCTCTCCCCCACCACCTCTGCTTTTTTCTGTTTTTAAGCTAAGTTCAAGTTATCAAATACTAATACCATTTTTTAAATACCTAGGCTGATGGGAGCTCTAAAAGATATAACAACCAGGAGTGAAGTTGATGTGCTTAATGAATTGAGATGGGCAATCTCTCCCAAGATCACAGAATCATAGAATTGTAGAGCTGGAAACTCAGAAATTATTAGGGGAGACCCGATATAGTTCATGCACACCTTTTGTATTTAATAGATGGTCTCCCAAATATCTATTTTCTTTTTCCCCTACTACACACAGAGTGCTGGACTTTTAAATATTAGATTTAGTCAAGAACTGCTGAATAACCTTGGCAAAACAAATACAGTAATAATCACAACAAAATTAAGATTTATTTAGAAAAAGGTAGTTCAGGCATATAAAAAGCATGCTGTGTACTAGGTAGCTTTATTAGACTTAGCTGATGTTCAGTGCACTCCTAACTCCTTTGTGGATGATGTGTGTGTCAGTGGGGGGTGGGGGTGGCTGCTAGGACATCATCCTGGCCTCCACCATGCTGCTTGTTGTCAGAGCTCCACCACAGTGGCCACCTGAGCTTCACCAAGTTGAGTAGGAAGCTATTGCCAGCAGATAATATCAAAATGGAGCTTGTCACATAGGGTTGTTGGTGGCTTTGGATCCTATGTTTGCAAAGCTCCATTGAGCCTCTGTGTAATATGAGGATTGGGACCCTCAGCTACACCAGTCTCAGACTGTCCAACTGCCCCTATTTTCCAGGGACATCCTGAATTTACAGAAGCCACCCCAGTTTTTTATTTGACCCCAGAAGGTCCCGCTTTTCCTTAGGATGTCCCTATTTTCATTGGAGAATTATTGGAGGGTATGGAGTTATGTGACCCCAGAGCCAAGGAGATAAGTAACTATACAACTTTTAGAAGACATCTGAAGGCAGTCCTATATAGTTTTATGTTTTATATGTGTTGGAAGCCACCCAGAGTATTATCCTCCTCCTCCTCCTCATCATCATTATGGAATAGGACGTCCCTATTTTCTTCGGAGAAATGTTGGAGGGTATGCAGTCTGGAGCAAATTATTGTCTCTGCACCAATTCTAGGAAGCAATTCTACATAGATGTATGCCACATGGACAGCAAAATCGATCAAGTATACCAAACAGATAGCAACCTGATCTCTTATTCAGAGGAGGGGCTCTACTGATGTGGAGTACAGATAGGCTGTCAGGCCTGATGTTTCATGGATTTTCTTTTTCTTTTTAACCAAGCACTAGCAATCTGTTTAAAGTTTTCCATTGACCAATGAATTAGCATGCAGATTATACAAAGGGAAGGCAGGAAGACAACTAACGAACAGAGTCTGGCACTTTATTAGGTCATATAGAAAAGCATTTTCAACAGCTGTTTTACAAGTGTGTAACTCCTTCTCATATAAACTACTTAAAAACTACTACTGGTGTAACCCCCTTTTTTTGAAGTTTGGGAACCGTGGTTAAACTGTATTGGAAGTTTCAGCAGCAATATGTTTTTGGCTGTTTTAATAATAGTATTTCAAATATGAAATTCAAGAAGGGCTAGTTTCCTCTTTTTTATCTTATTGTTATCCACCCTATGATTTCAAGGTTGGGCATCTTTACATTTAAATAATAAAAAACTAGCCCAAAACCTCCACTGCAGGCTGCTGTGTATCCAACCATTTCTAACAGACCATAAATACAATTTCCCCTCTATTCTATCACCTTTAACTTCTCATTACCATATGAATTATTAGTTGAGAGTACAAAAATGGAAGTGTTCATGAAAGCTTGCCCAAATGTGCTGTATCTACAGTAATGGGGAATTTAATTTTGTAATCAGTTCCATTCTAACTGGTAGAGATGCTGAGGTTAAAAAAAATATGCTGCAAACCAATTTAACTGGAACCACAAGCATGCTTAATAGTATCTGCCCATGAAACTACCTTCAATATAACCCTACGCTGTTGGATCCCAGCACTATTTTCAATTTTCATTTGTTAGATATATGATCAACCATGTCAAATCTGCCCTGAGTAATAGAAGTTGGAAAAATAAAATGAAGTCATTTACTTAAAACATTTTGATAGCTATTTGTCCAAAAAATCCTGGTCAGATTTTGTGCTCAAAGGCATTTACCTACAAAGTTAACCAGATGCTTTGAGAAGAAAACTAATTTAATTTCACCGTTATCTTAACAGAACATCTGTTAAACCAATATCCAAAGAAGGTAATGTGTTCAAAATTAAATATCCTGCAGGTAGCCTTATTAGAATACACGCAACACTGAAATTTAACTGCTAACCACTTCATTATAAATGTGAACCACAACAATTTAATTATTTCTTTGATGGTTATAAACTAATAAGGCACCAATGCATCTCTAGTGCCAAATCACTCTTGTAGCTAATATGGAAGGATTAATACAATGAACAAATCACCACATTGTCATGTTAAAAAATTAATTTCCTACCTTTTAAACATTACAAAACACTTAGTATTTTTAACTGGTGTGTTAAACATCCTTTTGAAATGTCACATTTAACTGACTCATTACTGAAAATTTAATACCAGGAAGCTGGAAGTGCTACCTTAGGTATTTGTATGGACCTCAGGTCCTCAATGCATGCCGTGTATGAGAACCTCAACAGTCCATTTCATTATGCTCTTACTGCTACAGGGCTCTCTAGTAGGACTAATTCAGCCAGCTAGCCCTAGTGACTATCTAATGCTTATTAGATGGATTTCCCCCAAATTGATTTTTGATTTTTGAATTTTATTGTTATTCATGTTTTTATACTATATTTTAAGCTGCTTTTACAATTAAGTGTTTTAATTTTGTTGTTAGCCACCCTGTGCCAGGTTTTCTGAACCGGGAAGGGTGGTGTATAAATAAAAAAAAATGTTATTATTATTAGTGTGAGATACATTAGTAAAGAAAGAGTGTTTTATATGCGCTATAGCACTGTGACACCAGATGGCGATGTGGAGTCCCGTCTTTTGCCAACGTGATTTCTCATTATGAAGTTTACAATGTGTTTTCCTGAAACGCGTTTTTTTATGTCTAGAGATCCAGCCCCTGTCGCTGATCTAGCCTTACAGATAGTCTTCTGCACTCCAGAAATCCCAGCAGCTGCTGCTGCAGCAGCATGTCAAGGTAGACTGCTGCTGCTGCAGGTGTCTCTGGATCAATAAGGGAAGGCAATCTTTTGCTCTGTAGGGCACTGCACCAGTGATTTTCCCATGCATGTGGATATCTCAGTGAACCCATCATTTTATGCTACAGCCAGGAACATGCTTCATCACCATCTCACAAAACCTTTCCAATTATAGATGTGTGGCATATTATTCTTTCATATATTCCAGAGTTTTGCCCTAGCACACATAGGGTGGCCCTGTGTCTTACTTTAAAGAGGACAATTCTCTATTTGAAGGGCTGTCCTACTCCTTACTGCAGAGGTTTTCAACCTTTTTGAGTCCACGGCTCCCTTGACCAACTACATTCTTTCTGAGGCACCCCTGTAGGGCTCAGAAGCCCAGTTATGTCACCCCTTACCTGCAGAACTGGCAGCCCCTTACCCCTTTTTGAACAGCCTCCCTTGTGGAGTGTTCACTCAACTCCTCTTCTCTCCCCTCTACTTGGGAGTCCTCTAGGCAGCCACTGCCCCCCCCTCAGGTCTCTGAGCTGACCCCTGTGCCCCAAAGAGAGGTGTTTCCCAGAGGCACCGCTCGCCTGGGGAGCTTATAGCCAGGGCTACCGCAATAAACATGTGTGCAAGTCTTTGGGAGGCAGAAACATGAGAGGGCATCAGAGGAAGGAGGGAAGGAAAGAGGGACAGAGGCCAGCGTTGCCCACAGCACTCCTGTCCATCGTTCAAGACACCCCAGGGTGCCACAGCACACTGGTTGAAAATCCCTGCCCTACTGACTGGGTGGTGGGCACTAGAAGGACTCCTATGTTGTTAATTAGGTTAAACTGCTCTTTAATCCCATTACCTCTGGTGGTTCAGGTGAGGGAAGGGGAGTAGTGACCCCCTTCACGCACCTTTTTTGGGTGATGGGCTCATCCTGAAGCTTGCTCTCTGGGCTCTGGGGTGGGATAGGGGCTGCCCTTGAGGCTAAACTGCTTCATTGAACCAAAGCTATGGGGCCTCAGGGTGTGTGGGGTGGAAGAGCATAGGCCTTCCTACTCACCTTCATGGTGGGTCTTGGGAATGGGAGGCAGGCTGGACAGCTGTGCATCCAGGTCCTGCAGGCAGGACTTTTGGTTGCCCTAAAGGCTGCAATTTATTTCAGATTCATGCTTGCTCCTGCACCAATAGTGTTTCCCTCAGCAGGGTTTTTTTAAATGGGTTTTAATCTTAAATAAAGCAGTCCTAGTTCAACCCACCCCATGTGTCTTCTTTATCCGGCTATCAGGTCGCAATGCAGTTTGCCCACTACCACCTAATATGTTCATAGTTGGTTGGGTTTCCCACGTTCGGTTTCAATACTATCTCAAGTAGAAAGCACAGCTCTCCCCAAACCCATTCAAAAATATTTAGAAAGGGGAAACAAGCAAAGGGAATGTCTCCGTTTATAACTCCCTTTTCAACAAATGTAAGCATTCTCTGCTACTATAATCCGTGGCTTGATATTTAGTATCTCCAATTATTTGTCTCTTTGGAGTAATTGTTTATTTTAATGTGCGACAGTTTATCCTCAGTGACTTGCTACTAGTGCTTCAGACAATCGTTCTGCCTACATATCTTTAGCACAGGGACAGTGAGAGATAAATATGTACCATAAAATTAAGGCAATGTAAAATATCGTTGAAAGAAGCTAATATCTTTAAATCCAAACTATACCTTTGAAGCTAGTTAGGAAGCTTCACCTACTTCAGCCTGTGTTTGCATGACTGCTATCTGGGGTGGGAGGGAGGGAGGGAGGATGGTGTTTGCAAACCAGAGCATATTATGTATGCATTAAGTCGCCTTCACTGACCACCAGTTTCTTTCTAGGCTGAGCTCAAAATCACCTGGTGTTGAAAGCAGTCTTTAAAGCAGTCTAGGAATAAAGTCCTTTTCAGAAGCTAGCTTAAAATCAACATATGAGCTGGGCAGATCTAGGTAGCCCCATCCCAATAGTCCCCCTTGATGTCCATGAGTTGAACATGTGTGAAAAGGTAAAACCTACATGTGTAGGGCGCTGACATCAAGGAACTGATATCAAAACATTTAAACAATAAAATTAATTCATTGCTGATGTTCTATTTGAATTACTGAGCTCTATACAGGGCTACCATGAGAATGGTCTGAAAGCTGCAGCTGGTGCAGAATTTATGTAGTAAAATCCCATCTGGTTGCTTGGGCTTTCTCTGACCAATTGAACTAGAAACTTCTGCACTATTATCTGTTTCTTACTTTTTAGTGTCTTAGTTTTAAATTGTTACAACATGTGTTTTTACTGTTGAATACCACTTTGAGTTTTCTTTGTCTAAGTAATTTAGAAATATTACAAAAAAACAAAACCAACAAAAACACAGAAAAATAATACCATAGTAAAAAATTATCAAAACTACAGTGCAGCAGAAACTCATACATCAAAACAGGACTAAAAACAAACCATTGGAAACTAAATATATTTAATCAACTAGCCACAAAAGTCTTCCCAAAGAGTCAGGCTTTAAAGGAAGGCTGAACAAAAGTAGTCTGTCCCATTCGATGGCGATGAAAGTAGTAGGGCATTAAGCTGAATATCATCAAAGAGGATGGTGGATATTTTCTACAATAGTCAGTGTTGAGAAGGAAGAGAAAATTCTCAGCAAAGCCTTTTCTGAGAAACTTCAGCTCAGTTAATACTGAATGAAACTATATTGTTGCAGTTCACACTGATGCATAATAGAAGAAATGGGCTTACAGGGGAGGACTGGAAGTAGGAGGGCAGTGGGACAAATGTGTGATGTTTGGGCCATATTAACAGTGGCCCTGGAGGAACAGTGGGTGGTGTAGTAGGGCACTCATTTGACCAACCATCAGTCATGTTGCTGCTAAGTAAGAGGTAGGGGTGGCAGTAAAGTCTGTATGGGCAGATGCAATCTGGTGCTTTTGCCAGTGTGCTTGCAGCATGCTGGCCTTGCCATCACTGGCTTGCCCCTCCATCTCCTGGAAAGCAGCAACAACATGACAAATCTGAGGTGTGGTAAGTACTACCACCCCACTATGTCATCAATTACTGCCTCACTGAACTTTGTGGGACTTGCTTTGGGGTGGACCTGTATAGTACTGTGTTGTCTCCAGATTTAGAAGATTTTGGAGTGTCACTAGATGTATCTTTCTTAATGCCAAGTTACGCTTGATGCCATGGCAAGTTTGACTCCGCAAGTAGAAATAAAGAAATATTTTCAATTAATCCTGCATTCAGTATAACATTGCAAATTCTTTCCATGCCAATACTTTCAAGTTACCTTCTTTAAAGGTAATAAGAGGAAAATGAAAATGTGATGCAAACACCCAGTGTTGCTTTGTAGTTCTTTGAAATAAGTGCACCAGATGCACCTCCATTGAATCCAGTTTGTGAATTAGAAATAAATTCTGTCTTAAAAAATAACATAAAAATAGTAAATTAGTCTGTTTCTACTAAGTAAGGCAGATATATGACTGAGGTGGTGGCAACATGGTGACTAGTGACTTAACAGTACTTGTGTAACAGGATATGCTCTGGGTGATACGAATTCCTGACAGCAAATTTTATGTGTATAGAGCGGCTTTCTAAAACATATCTTTTGTCCTTCTTTTTGTCACCAGGCTACATGATCATAATAATTTTGACAGGCTGTGAAAGCCATGCTGTCATAGGTAAGACATTAACAGTGACACAATGACATGAAGTGTTCTGAGTCCACTGCCAAACTTCAAACTATGTATCTGTCCCAGGCTATAATGTGATGTGAACAGCTCTGCTAGGCTCCTCACTGGCAGTTCTTTAACTGCTTCAATCTTATGAGGAGGTGGTAATCTCATCGTTCTGAATAGCCCATTATCGTTATCAGGGCTCTTTTCACTTCAATAAAGAGCAGCTGTAAAAAATGACATGACCTCTGTGACAAGGGGAAGGGGGGCGAAGGAAGCAGCCATTAGTAAACTTCTCCACAGAAGATATGCCAGTAGCTTGAAATGTGTTGTTGGCATCTTGATAGTACTGAGTAATGACAGAAAACATAGGTAAGAGATGTAAGCCTCAAAACTTACCTCTCCCCACCCCCACAAATATTTTATGTGGCAGAGAGCCATAAATCATACCCATATACAACAAAGTATACCCAGCTGGGCAATTATTAGACTGTAATTTTTACTTAGCAATTCCTAAAACCATCTTGTGCAAGATTATCTCTCATGGTTTACAACCTCAGCCATGTCCCTCGTGTAAGATAATGCTTAGCCCTATGCTTCCCTAAAGGTTACTTTTTATTCTCTATTTAGAGCTAATTCAGTGCAATATCTTTCTTTTTTAAAGATTCAATCTTCCTTTCCCAGCAGGAGGAAATGCTCAGGAGTGCCATTACACATTTGATGTCATATTTATTCTCAGCTGCAAATTCAAGTAATGCAAAGAATTCAATGAGATATCTATGAGACAATCTAACAGATGCTCTTCTAGATGAAATTCACAGTTTACCTCATTACTAGCCTGAATATTTTCTGCAACGTGCACACTAGAGTTTCATAGCCAAGATGGTTGCTGGTTTACAGCTAGGTCAAATCATTTTCTACATTTTTAGATTATTTCTATCACCATCTTATACTGTACTGACATTTTATATTAACATTCTAATCTCTGCAGGCCTGTGATGGATTGGTGATTGAGGACATCAGGAATAGGTCAGCATCCAGTGATACAGCTGTTACCAGGGAGTTTCAGAAATATATAAAGATATGTGACAAAGGAGAAGCTATTGAACTCAACAACCTAGGCCCCATCTGCACTTTACATTTATGGCAATATCAAACCATTTTAAACAGCTGTAGCTTCCTCCAAAGAATCTTGGGAACTGTAGTTTGCTAAGGGCATTGAGGGTTTTCAGGAGACACTTATCCCCTCACAAAGTGACAATTCCCAGAGTTCCTTGGGAAGAGGGTTTGATTGTTAAACCAATCTTGAAATTGGTCCAGGACATGTGGATCAGGTTGGTTTATACTGGAATTTGCAAAGATCCATGTCCTCAGATGTCTCTACTCCCAGGAAAGAAACATACGCACTAACTTTACATTACTTTTGTGATAATGGTAACAAAATGCAGTAAGCCACCAGCATTCAGATTTAGATCCCATTGTTTTCTGTAGCTAAGAAGAAATGTTAACTTTTGCTAGTGGCTTGTTTGGAGAGGAAGAAGCCATGGGTTCAGACTACACAAGCCAGATCATGGCTTATTTTCCTACAGCGTGGAAATGATGGAGCAGCAAGTAAATTGAGATGCAGTAGAATATATGCTTAAGGAGGCAGGTGTTTATGTTCTCTAATAAAACTCAAGGCAGAAGAGCACTATTGGGAAACAGTACTTCTTGCTCAGCCACAGGTGTCTTCTACATTTGGGAAAGGAAGTCCACTGAAATCACATACAATATAAGATACAACCAAAACTTTCACTCCTTTAAATATCCTTTATATCACAGACTAATCAACCCATCACAATAATCTTAACAAGGGGTCAAGGAATAGACAACGTAACTCTCCAATGCTTTGGCTCACTATCATGCCTCAGTTCTTGCAAAACTATTTTATGTTTTCACATTAGGTTCCAACTCTATAAAGGAACCAGAAAGCAGTAAGCTACATAATACAAATGTATTTATCCTTTGCTTAACTATCAGCTTTGATAACTACAGATATGAAATTCTCATTAAATGAAAGTATGAGATTTATGAAATTTCTCACATCTGAAGTCACACACACACACCCTAAATTGCACAAAATCACATAGGTAGCTTGTACATGATTTCTGCAACAATTTAGGACATGCACAGCAAAACACATGCAACTTATTCATTGTTCCCAAGGTGATTTCTTCATTTTTTAAAAATGGAAAGAGTTTAAATAGATACAAAGCAACATCCTCAGAATTCAGAGGGTGTTAACATCAGTTGGCTTAGATATATCAGATGGCAAATTACCTTTGATAGGTCCCCAGCCTCCAAGTAGAAGCAGATAACAAATACATTCCATGTAACCCAGAGGACTAACCAGACAGCGTACTGTAAAAAAAAGGAAAAAAGGAATAATGCATCATGAATCCCAAAATCAGCGGTGTTTAAATTAAACTTAAATTACAAATCTCAAATGACAACAACGCCCTAGTATTGTCGATGCATTAAAGCTATGTGGAGTTTCATTCATAAAAGAAAATATTTCCATTCCAACTAGTTATAGCTGCTGGTTTTAGAAAACTTGTAGGGGTATTACTATGTCATGTTACATAGAACTGCAGCTTGTGGCAAGACTTTAGTGTAATATAAAGCTAAGGATCTCAGTATTTATGACAAAGAAGTTCTATATTTCTAAGTGCCGTAGCTGCAGATGAATATTTGAAATTCTAAAACTGCCTGATACAGTTGTAGAAATTCAGAAACTAGGTCAATGGAGAGTTTCTAACAGTGTAAGGAGGACAGGGGCAGGACTTCCATATTTAGCACAGCTTTCTGTTACTCCTTGTAACCCTCCTTCTTCTCTCCATTGCATCTGCATTCATGGACCAACCTTCTATGCACCCCTTTTTATTTCTTTGCTAGAGTCTTTGCCAAAACAAACAAACAAAAATTCCAAAACAACCTCTGATATTTCTACAAGACTAAATTAAGGGGGGGGGGCTTTATGCTAATGTGCCTCATTTTCACAATAATTAAATTGATTATACAGGCCCATTATATCACTTATGTGGAAAATTGTTTTCCAAGCTACTATAAACACAGCCATAAGGCTATGCATCCTCATTTTGTTATTTAGTAAATGTTCTTTGTTGTTCTATCCATGTTAAACACTGTGGCTGTGTTTTAGTTATTCAATGCTATTATATTCCATTTAAGTTTAATTTTACACACTGTCATCATTAAATTCTTTTTATTAGTTTGATAGCTCATATTTCTGTGGTCATTACAGTGCTTTTGTTTTTGACCGCCTTCCATATTTTGACATCCTTTTTCATAATAATAAATTGTTGTGTGTACCATATGTTACATTTCAAATGCAATCTTTGCATAAAAGTGTGTTTGTATGTGGGCGGAATAACTGGATCCAGACCAGCACAGGAGCTTCATTGTGGAGGAAGGAGAAAGTTATTTTGCAATCTGCCTGTGCCTCCTCACCACTAAAATGATGCTCCAGAAGTCTCCAAAGTTGGAACAACTGGGGGGGGGTGTTGAAACTGTAGGGTATAGGAGAAAGTTGGTATTTGTGAAGATAACCTCCCTCTTCCTGCAGTGGAAGTTTCCATTGGATCTCAGGCAAGTCTGAACCCAACCCATTGTGTTTTGATAAGAATAGTAGTTCTTGTTCTACAATTCAATGAAAATAATTTAGTTCCACTTTGGTCACAGTTTTTGATTCACCATAGTTTGCTATTTTGTTTGAACCAAAGAAATTGTGCTTACTCTTAACTATGGTTTGTTGAAACAAGCCAACTTCAAAACATGTAGCAGGCTTGTTCAACAAAGCACAGTTAAGATTAGAATTATATCCAGACCTCAAGCTGTTATTAAAGTGTAGATAATCAAAAACCAAAGCAAAAGCTTCAAATCTCCTCAGTGTAGAGACATCGGAGAAAATAGGGGATAATGCCTGATTCCAAAACCCATTCCCATCATGGCAGAACATGGTGGCCCCATGTTACACAAAAGCATGGCATTTTCATCAATTGCACATACTGCTGTAACCAGAAGAGCATAGTTGAAGCAGGGTCACCAACCCAGAACGTATGATGACTGTAACATTTTATTAGCTATAGCTTCACAGAGGAAAATGGCATGGCATAAGGCCAAGATCCTATTTCTGTGTGATCCAGCAGGACTGTTATGTTCTTATGAAGGAGAGGATGAAAATGAAGCAGTTCAATGGATATTCATTCTTAGGACCATGCGCTAGAATTCAAACATCTCTGACACACCTGAACGGCTGTGTGTGAGATAGCTGAAATGTGAATAATTGTCATGCACACGTGTAAACAGTAACTAACATTTCTAAAGGCAAAAATAGGAGAAGTTCTACTATGGAACAGAAAACACAGGCTGCCATGGTTATTAAAGATATTTGGAGTGTGTGATACTCATCATGCAATAGGTAATAGCCTAGCTCTAAAAAGATTATTGTCCCCTAGTATGGCTCTTGTTCTTGGGCAAATTGTTTAATACAAAGCAACAATCCATCAGTGTCTGATTGTGTCATAATGGATAATAGCTTGTTGCACACTCAAGTTATCATGAGATAACTGCAATTATATCAACAATGTCTCCATCAAATACTCTTTGTGTCTGTATTTTTTAAATGCTCAGGCTAGGCCCATTATGCTTAAGTGAAAGTTAGCAACATTAGACAGGAGTGCTTTAGGTACCCCAACAAGTTGTTTTCTTAGAAGTACAGTAAACACTTACAAATCCCTTCAGTCTGGAAGAAAACATGCAATGATGGTTGCAGTATTGTATCACTGCATGAGAAGTGATTGCTATAATGCAAGACATATTTTTGTCCCATATCTTTTTACTGTTTTAATCACTATAGCTCAGCTACTGTGTTGGATCCTCATAAACAGAATTCTCAAGACAAATGCTCAAGAGCGCAAGGCAAGGAATGATACAAGAGCTACAGCACCAATGGGGGGGCGGGGAGTAACCACAATACTATCAAGTTCATCATGCACACATGCGGACAGTGGTTGAGAAAACCCAACACTGTCATTTTCCAAATGAAATGAGAAACTGTCTCAGAAAGGAGAGGTTGAAAGTAAGCTTTGAAGTCTCAAGACTAGAGAGACTGCAGAGGGTCCTGAACTTTGGGAAAGTTAGGCAGGGATTCAGCAGGCTTGCCAGCATTCAGCATGATGAGATAAAATATGACTAGCAAGATTTACAAAAGACTGCTTGAACCTCTGTAGTGTTCATGGAATCTTTTGCAGGATTCAGCTTGCTGCTGTTCCCTTCCTTAGGCTTCCCCCCCCCCCTCTCTCTCTCTCTCTCTCTCATTTCCTGGTTATTTGTTAAGGGACCAGAAGTCTCAAACTAGTGACTCTGGCAGCTCTGGAAGATAGTTATCCCTGAGCCACCTTGGCAGATCATAGCTGTCAGCCCAGCAAGGATCAGGTGACAGGAGGTGTCAACAGGCTCCCACCCAGCTGTTGTACTGCCTGATGAACCGTCTGTTTGCCTCCCAGTCACCAGCTCATTGAACATTCCTGCTTTTGCCATCACCAGCTCAGTCTTCTCTTGTGTTTTCTAGGACCCTGCAACTCACTTGATATGAGATGTGAGGTTATTATAAAATAAAAGCAAAGGTATGCCACAGATTATAAAAGGCTCGAGCAACACTGAGAGGAAATGATGCAAGTGTAGATAGTGGAATGAAAAGGGAAGAGGGTATAAAAGTAACGAGGGTACAAAATGTGGGCATTATTGCAATAATGAATTGGGAAACTAGAAAGTAGTTTGAAGAGCTGAACACATAAAAATGATACATGGATGAATGAATGAAACCAGGACATAGGCTGTCAACTGAGAGAGACAATGTTGGACTATATGAGCCAGCAATGCAGCTCTTATGTTATTTCTGCAAAGGACAAAAATATAAGCTAATTATTCATTAAAAAGAGATTGTGCAAATATAAAGTATTGAGTATGCCAGTCTTATGCCGCACCACTGTGCTTTAAAAAGATCCCTAGGAACAAGATAGCACTCATAAAGAGAAAACTAGTTTTAACATTCTCAGTCCAAAGTAAAATGTTTGAAACGCCACAATTTCTGTAAACAATAGGAGTTGGCTAGGCAGTTTTCTTTCTAGGTATTACTTTTTAGGGTTCACTGCTTTTAAAGAAACAGTTTCAAAGCCTGGGCTGGCAACCCTGATAGGAGAGGAAGCCAACCCGTTTGAAAATAACATGTTTGAAATGAATCCTGCATTCCATCCCCCATGACAATGGAGAGAAAGTCTACCTGTGGTTTTGCAAAATGTGAATGTCTATCATTAAAAGGGCTCTGCATTGAAAAATACTTTAAAGCCAACAGTCTGCAAAAGCCAACCAGAAAAATCTTCACTGTGCTATGAAGATGAGGCCATCAGACCCAATGAGCTTCTATACTAGGGATTTGGCATATCAACACAGCTCAGCAGGAAGCTTAAAAAGATTTTAAGACTAGGCTCAGTCAATTATTCAGTCAATTTACTATTGATTGAATAATATCCAGTCAATAGTAATTTTGGTTGTGGCTCAACCTGCGGAAGTGTCTCTGAGAGAATTTAGCAGATGAGATCCCCAACATTAAACCTTCTCTATTTTCACTTTTCTACCCAGGCCGGCTTTAAAAAACATTTCCTCCCCTGCCCTCATTCCTTTTAATTGTTTGAAAATTTAATCCAGAACAAGCCTGGCATTTCTGTAACTACAGATGCATAAGCTTAGACACTGGCTGGGAAACCTGCCATCAACATTTACACTTGATGCACATACATTGTCTTTTGGCTCTGCACACTCATGTCCATCTGCTTTGATGGCCTGGTGCCCACTCATCAGTCAGTTGGAGTGTTTGACTGGGTCTTAGCGCCAAGTAATGGCCTTTGACAGGCAGCATCCATAACCTTGCCAGTTCTTTTGCACAAAGTAGGTTTCCCCCCGACAAGCTCAAAACACTGGTGTACAACGTCCCTTTGCATTTCTCAGCCACTTTTGTGAAACTCCATGCACTAATTTATTATAGCAACATAAAATGAAGATGCTATTGAACAGAAGAACAATAGAATGCTGCTGAAGCACCTACATGCATAAGAAAAAAGAACTGAAGGCAGAACAAACCAAAGACAAATAACAGAAGAAAAACTTATGAATAAGGTGCTGAAATGGGAAAGGAAGCTTTGTTTGTCACTGCAATAGGTTGCAGAATGAGTTTGGCTGCAAAACCTATGTTCACTTATTTTGGGATAACCTCCACTCTATGAGACTTATGCATAAGTAAAAAACAACAACATTAGGATACATGTTACAGCACATTCCACATCTGTGCATCATACTATCAGTTAATTGTCTGGGTCTTTTACAGGTGTGCAAGACTACTGGTAACAAAGGAATTGCTCAGTGATGGAGACCCATCACGGGTTCTCATGGGGATTTCAACAGCAATAGGAAAAATGGTGATGGGTAAAGGCTTATGCAAATCCTGAAGCACTGGGTGGAAAAAGTACTGCAATGATCTATTTTATGGTGGTTTTATTGGTATTTGGTTTATCCTTTTAATTGATGGATTGTTTTATTGAATCTGTAAACTGCATTTCAAATTGTTTTTATATACGCAATTGTTTTAGATATGTTTTTATTGTACTGTGAACTCACCATGAGAGGCTTCATAGGAATTGCTTCATAAATGAAATATATAATAATAAATAATATAAATGATAATGTATGGAAAAATGTACATTATACATATGAAAATTTAAGTTACAATTTTCACAGCAGTTTTGAATGTACCCATATTTTAAACATCAAACGGGTAAAATTCAAATGGAAGGGGTCACTTCTTCAAGCATCTTGATAGAATTAAAGGTTAATGTTGGAGCAAAAATGGATTGGCTGGGTGTCACTGACTTCAATGGCAAAGATTCGCTTTTTAAAAATGACCCATTTCCAGCTTTTGTTCTGATGGGTAATACTGGTCTGCAAACTACTTCATACCAAATTGTGCTAAGGTTGCTAGGACAGACTGCTAGATCTTCTCCCTTCTAAAAATGGATCTCCTGATTCCTACAGGTAAGAAGCCGACTCTCTACTTAATGAAAGAGATTATTCCCTGACAACTGAGTGCATACATCAGAGCCATTGGTGGCGAAGGCTTTGTATACTAGTGACTGCACCTTGAACCTTTTTATACAAACTATGTTGTATTCAATGGTGTAATTCAGCTGAGAGTAAGGCTTCCATCAGCAAAATGGGGAGAAAAGCAGTTTTCAACAACTTTCCCTACCCCTGCAGTTTCTGTGCCCCTTTAAATCTGGGAGGTCCCCCTACATCATATTTGATTTCCTTCCTGTTCCACTGATGGAAGCCTTAGCATCAACTGAGCAACTGTTGGATACAACCCCATTTGTGTATGGCAATGGCAGCATGTGCTTACACTTGAGGACAAGGGGCTGGAAGAGAGAAATCAGCTATGTATCCTTTATTTTCTCTTGCTGATACTGTAAATTCATTTTTCATTTTTTTTAAAAAAACCTTCTTATATTCTTGTAATGTCCTTTTGAAAGAAAATCTATAGCCTTATCTTTAAACTCCTGTTGCTTTGTGGCCAAATGCCTGAGCAGTTTTGATGGCTTTATTGATTCATTTGCAAGCACCACAATCATACAAACAGGGCAGTTTTTTTCCACAGCAATTTAGCAGCACAAATTAGTGTGGTTGCCTTCCCTTGTCAGAATTCCTAACAAAGGTTATAAGGAATTCCCTTGTGACTTAATAGTCAACCCATTTTGAGATGAAGGCTGATTTTTGCATTTGTTTTTGGGGCAAATATTAATTGCTCTTCAAATGGACCCCATTGATTTAATGATATCAATATGCAAAGTGTTTCAATATGTATTTGTCTCTTCTTTGTCAAACAAAACAGCCAAAAGTTCAGACTCAGTTTAGGAAAAATAACATTATTTCACACTTAAACATGCTTAAGTGCTTTAGATCTCAAAGAGAAAAATGTGACTAAAAAAAAAAAAAAAGATTCAACAATGAATCCATAAATTCAAAGTCCTGACTCAAGCATTCTTACTACTTCAGTAAAATGCAACTCACCTAATTTACCCACATGTCTTTCAATAATTAAAATGGAAAGCTGGAAAGCATTTTAGTACTGTATTTTCCATGTCAATATTAGAAATATATTTAGAAAATATATATCATATACACACACATACACACACATACATACACACACACACACACACATATATATATATATGAGAATGAATAGCTGCTTTTACCTTAGCTGGCATGGGCAGTCCTGGCATGAGAGGGGTGAGGGATCTTTAATTATTTGTTCCTCACTGTGGCCCTGATCTGGATCAAGACACCTGCACTTGCTATTTGCAAGTGAGAAAAACTCACAATGGAGTATTGATAAAATGCTGGGGGGGGGGGGAAATTAAAGCTATGTGTGATTAGACAGGGTTGTTTGGCACAATATATTCTTTAGCAGTATGATTCCACAATTCTTGTGCTTTAGGCTAAACCTGAAACAATATGCTCTTTTACCCTACTATAGTGAAAGGCCACAATTAGAACACCTTATGGCAAACAAGAGGGACGCGGGTGGTGCTGTGGTCTAAACCACAGAGCCTAGGGCTTGCCGATTGGAAGGCTGGCAGTTTGAATCCCCACGACGAGGTGAACTCCCGTTGTTCGGTCCCAGTTCCTGCCCACCTAGCAGTTTGAAAGCATGTCAAATTGCAAGTAGATAAATAGGTTCCGCTCTGGTGGAAAGGTAGACGGCATTTCTGTGCGCTGCTCTGGTTCACCAGAAGCGGCTTAGTCATGCTGGCCACATGACCCAGAAGCTGTCTGCGGACAAACGCCAGCTTCCTTGGCCTATAGAGCGAGATGAGCGTGCAACCCCAGAGTCGTCCGCAACTGGACCTAATAGTCAGGGGTACTTTACCTGTACCTTTTTATGGCAAACAAGATTGAGGGCACAGGAGAAGGGGACAACAAAGTATGAGATGGTTGGACAATGTTCTCGAAGCTACCACCATGAGTTTGACCAAACTACGGGAGGCAGTGGAAGACAGGAGTGTCTGGCATGCTCTGGTCCATGGGGTCACAAAGAGTCGGACATGACTAAACAACTAAACAACAACAACAACATATATATGTGTGTGTTTAAACAATACAACAACAACAACATGGCAAACAAACTAAATACTATGTCTTGTTATTAAATCAACAACCATCACATTGAGAAAAAAAGTTTGGGTGGTTTTAATGATGATCAGTTGTCCACAAAGGAAGGTATTAGAAATGAAAAGGGCAACAATAGGAAACAGGTAACAGAAAAGCAAATATGTAAATAAATTATAATTGGTATGGATACAGTTGAAAAAAGGAAGATGTTGCTATAAGCCAAATCACTTTCACATTTTGCTGACTTATAATTTTATAAAGCACTTGCACCAGTATAATGAGTTCTGTAGCAGAAACTGCTGTGATTAGATTGGATGTGGCAGACAGGCCAAAGATTGAAATATTTGGTCATGGCGAATTTGCATAAATGAACACTAGGAAGGAAGGCTGAACTGGTGTGCCTCCTCCTTTGCCAAGGTTTTGATACATATGCTGGAGAGCAAGGGAGGCGGGGACATGCTGTGCTAATATTCAGGAGATAAAACCATGATTCATTTTCTAATGCCCCCAAACTGGCTTCTTTCATGAAAACTAATTTCACTTGAAGGAAGCAGCAAATGCATTTATCACATCAGTTCTGCACTCACAGGATCACACAGTCCTAGGACACCAGTAATTTGATGCTGGATAAACAAAACATTAGCTGTACTTTAGCCACCATTTATTCATACATGATATGAGAGATTCATATTACTGTGGCCTACTTTAGAGCCAAGATGAATTTGACTAGGTAACAACAAAATCTTAAATGCTTCCTATTACAAGGTGCAAATCTAAAGCTGGAATCCTAGGATGAGGCATACATTGAACAGGACCGTAGTAAATGCACGTGTAGACTTACAGGGCTATGAGCATTTAAAGTGGCCTGTGTTGCAGGAAAAGACAGTTGCATTCATCATTATGATTAGCATACATCTGTATTCCTGGAGTGTTCAGCAAGATTCCTGCCATTTAGGAATTGGATTGGTGTCAGTCACTGTATAAATATATAAACACAACACAGACCTAAAAAGCTTTACAGTAAAGATCCACTGGGAGAGGGGGAGACACAATGCATTTCTAAAGCCACAAATGCTTTGCCCCCAATGGAATCTATGCCAGTGGGAGTCAGATGTCCAGTGTCAGTGGAGATAGGAGAGGTTTGGCTACCTCTGAAATAGTGTCCCAGAAGCAAATTGTAGCCATTCACTTGTGTGGGGGGAAGGGGTATGCTCAGAAGGATTTAAAGTGATCCCTCCTACACACACGAGGCTGGAACAATCAAGTCCAATGCTAGGGAAGCCCCACTCCCCTATTTCCTTTAGCCATAGCAAAGAATGGTTGCTCCTCTTCAGACAGAGATGCAATGGATGCTCCTGAGTACACATCTTAAGGATTTTCCCAGTAATTAACTCATTTTCCAATCTTTCTTGGAATACTAATAAAACATCATATCCTTCTACTAATGCAAGCAGCTTGTGGATACAATAAATAGAAATCTGATTGTGTATTGATACTTGAAAGCTAGAGCCATACTGGTACTGTGTGTACTGATTAGTAGAAAGAAGGGGGTGGGGGAAGAGAAGCAATTATAAAAGGTGAGAAATAAATACAGCTGGGAGTAAGAAAACCAATGAAGCTTTGGTGGATAGAAGAGAATTCACGTAGGTAGAGATAATTTAGGGGTAAAATGGGTTCATAATAGAATGTTGCTTTTAAACTTTCAGACTCAGTTTAACAAGTACTTTAAAAAAATGCAATAGATGGATATAATGATCTGGCTACAAAGGAACTGCAATCTCTCTACTTAGGAGTGGAAAACAAATTAATTGTAATCATTTCTGAATATGTCAGATGACAAATTTCTAAAATTGAAACAGGACAATCCAATAATTATCTGACCAAGTTCTCCAAAGAGCCAGAGTTTCTGCTCAGTGGACCTTATGGGCAAGTGGAAGCAAGAAACAAGTCTGGCGAGGCAAGTAGTTTGAAGCATGGCTTTCTTAATAGGTCAGGACCCTGGCCAGCTCCCAGTGGGCCCTACTACTTGAGCTTTGGAGTTTTCAAAGGTGGTATCTAAATCAAGAGCTGGACCCATTTGTAGCCTTATGGAGGGTAGCATGGCCTGTACTGCAGTTGCCCTGCTTCCGTAAGGAGCTGGTTGTGCTAACTTAAAGGGCTCTTGCGTAAGTATGGAGACACTGACTTCTAGATTGTGCAAGGCATGGGAATGCTGCTTCATTCTATGAGTCCTAGGAAAGTTCAAGAGTTAGGTCCTCTCCTGCTGAGAGGGCCCCAAGGAAGGCGTTGTTGAGGATGATCATCAAGTGGAGCAGTCTATCTGTCCTCCCTACTGGTATCTTCCTCAGTGTACTGTAAGAGGCCAGGTTTGGAAGCCATGACAAATAGACTCTCTTTATACAAGTGTATGTCAGAACATTGCCACCCAGCAACTTAAGGGCTGTACAGATCTCTTGTTTCCTAGTTTCAGAACTTCTCTGACCTATGCCCCATTGTGATAACTCAGTGATAATAATCACTGTACAGTTCACTGTATCATTAAGATGTGATTAATGTTTTAATGTTGTAACCCACCCTGGAACCTTAGGGCAAGGGTGGGAAAACAATTATATTATTATCATCATCATCATCATCATCATCATCATCATCATCATCATCATTCCAGGCTGGAATACCCAGAATCACAAGTTTTTTAAAGGCCATTTTCTTGGCAGTTTGATAAAAGGTTCTTCCTCATCAGTTATGCAAGTCTTGAAACAAAAGCTGAATCTCACAAACGTTTGAGTCAGCTCTACGCAGTTCTTTACCATGTTGTCTTTCAAAAGAGGAAGTTTTGTGTGGAATTTTGTTCTGGCAATAAGTAAATATATGCTCTGCAAAATTGTTCTGAGAATAAACCTGGATGAACTAATCATGAGTTATTCCAATTAGATTTAATTGGAAGGGCAGCTGGAATAAGAACCGCAACTCAGGCAATTTATATAATACAGAGAGCCTATAGGTGCCAATGCTGGAAAGATCTTGCCACAGGGCAGGGCACTTGATTATGTAGACCTTGTAGTGCTTCCCAGAATTAAGATCTTATTTT
The DNA here is from genome assembly GCF_964234715.1 of Podarcis melisellensis. Taxonomy (NCBI): domain Eukaryota; kingdom Metazoa; phylum Chordata; class Lepidosauria; order Squamata; family Lacertidae; genus Podarcis; species Podarcis melisellensis. Next base: position 65,905,785 of record NC_138530.1, read on the forward strand.
TAACATAACTGGTGGACTGTCCCAATGTAGCGCCAGCCAACAGCCTTTAAAATATGAATTGCTATCAGGAAGATATTTCCGTTTTCAGCATGCTGGAAGCAAGCACTTAATTGCAGTTAAAAGGTGTGAAATTAGTCGGCAATCCTCCAAATGGTGTCTGTATGTGTAATTTATCACCTACTTGTAGAGGTGACTGTGTTAAAAAATTTCACATGCAAATTATAAAAATACAGGGACCAAGTTTTTAAAACTAGGCCTTCATCCTCAAATGTGAACATACATTTAAACATTGTAAACATCCAAGGAAGGATCTCAGGACCTGTGGTTTAGGTCATCTCCAGATTGTCAGTATTCTGGTCACCATGCATGCACAGCTAGGAATAATCCAAGGGAGCAATGATTGAGCACAGAAAGGCCATTATGGGTCAGACAAGGCCACAGCTTGATTGGTTACCAGAGGCTGATCTGGCATAGGGCAAAAATTATCAGGCAGCCTGTCTTCTGGCTGCTTAGTCACTCAGCCTGTCTGATGGGGACACAATGTGGGATTTGCCAAGCTCTTAAGCCCCACCATGGTGCAAGCTGCTCTTATGGGTTCTGCCAGCCAGTTCAGTTATGTGGGCAGCTGCTTCAAGACCTTGAGGCGCCGCTCCCAACTCCCCTATGGATCTTGACCAATGTCCTTCTCCACCAAAGTTGCTTCAATAAGAAATAGGGGGGGGGGGGAATGACTAACACATATAAAATGGGGGGCTGACACAGTGGATGCAATTCTGTTCCCTTTTTACATGTTCAGTAACAGGGCTTAAAGCTAAAAGGATTTCTTTATTAACCTAATTGGTACCTTCTTTTGGGACTCATTCAAGGAAAGTTAAACAGATTTACAAACTTGAATCTGTAGTCACGTGACTAGACCCTGAACCCTGGTAATTTAACAATAATAAACTTATAACCATACATAGCCAAACTTTTCTTATTTGGTGAAGAATTATGCAAAACTTTTCACCAACGCTCATTATTTCCTGATAGAATGTGGCATCAGATAAACCAATAAGACATTAAATTGAAATCTGGTGAATGTTGTTAAGCTGATCATAAGCTGTCTCTGTTACTTGCACATATATTGGTTTAATTATACTTTCCTTGAGTATCACAAAGAACAGAATTTCAATTCCAAATGTTAACATTTCCTCACTGACAGCCCCAAAACTTACACAGCTGTCAGGAGCAGGCTATTTTAGGCGGATAGAATAATAGAGGTTTCTACTGTATATATGAATATTTCATCTATACCTCATTAACAGTTAAAATATGATCAATATCCTGGTGAACTCTCATTTCATCCTCCTGTTTCTTGTGCCAGAGTAAGAGGCTTGCAGAAATGAGAAAATATGAGTTTCAATATATAATGCTGCCTCGCACATTGTTTTCCATAGTTTAGAAGTTGTTGTGTGTTTTCATCTGGTATTAGCTTACTGCATGTTTCAAATACTTGATTTTAAACAGTTTTTTTTAATTGACCAATGTTATTGTTTTATTCATTTTGTAAAGTGCTTTGGGTATTTTATTACAAACAAGTGGTATAAAAATGTAGAGAAATAAAAGTAAGTGACGTTCCAGCACAATGTAACCATCATACAGATAGACTAATCAGTGAGCCACAATTCTTTGCAGGCCCCTGTCAAACAGACACTTGTGGCAAAGCCAGTTTGTTGACAAGTGATGTGTGGAAATAGTCCCGTGACACAGGGAGGAACCATAACTCAGTGGCAGAGTACATGCATTGCATGCAAAAGATCTCTCCAATATCCAATCTCTGGCAAGATTAGATAGCAAGAGATTTGACAAACTTCTGCCTGAAGCAGTGTTGAGTCCTTCCTAGTTAGGGCAGATAATATTAGGGTAGAATGGCAAATAATTTGACCTGGTTAAGGCAGCTTATTATATCCTTTCTATATCCTTTCAATGTAGTGCAACAAGGGAAGGGACAGACTACTTATGAAATGCATTTGATATTCACTGAAAAATGACTGGAAGCATTTGGGTTTGAATGGTTCTGTCCTCTATGTCCCCAGTTTTCAGTCAAGATGCCCTCAAATTTGATTATTATTCAGTGTTACCCTGGGTGTAAGTGGGACTCACTGAAGCTGAGAATCAAAATATGGCTACCCCAGATTTCATTAAGTGCCCCTACCATGCCAGGCAGAGCCAAGTTAGCAGTTCCATTAAACCTTCTGTAAAATTGATATTTTTTATTGCCCAGACAGAAACAATTTTCTGGAAAGAAACCTAAGGGTTTCTTGCTTGTTGCTGTTGCCTAGAAGAAAGCAAGTGAATGGGAGTGTGTGGGGAAGAGGAAACAGGAGAACTTGGGCTTCTGCATGTCATATGGAGAATATTCCAGTTTATTGGAGTAGCCATGGGAGTGGGAACAGAACAAGTAACAGTTGCCCATCCTAGATGATAAACAATATTGCAATGGTCCTCTTAAGGTACGATGGGGGAAGCACCTAGGGCATGAAACTATGGAACAGTAATCAAAATTGGACAGCAAGCAATAGGGCTATTTATGTGACCAATACATGATATGATCCATATTATAGATGCTCCCTAGTGAAAAAAAGTCAAAGCTCAAAACTTGCTTTTAAATATTAAATATAGCAGGCACTGAAGTATTGATGTAACAGAAAATTACTTGTACAGATTATGTCTTGTATTTGTAACCTCATGAGACCTATTCAGGCCCTTTCTTCTTTCTTTAACTTCATTTAATCTCCATTTATGTTATTTCTTATATTATTATAGTCTAGTAATAATAGCAGTCACAGTAGCAACAGCAATAACATTATTAACAGTAATTAAATGTTTGCCCAGTAGCCAAAGGCCTTCCAGGCACATGCACATAATTAAAATATTGATAATGTTCAATTAATTCACAACTAAAGAAATAAAAGAGATTAAAAACAGGGATAAACTCAGATGCAGAGTCCTGGCTACACACATTAGCACAAATTTGTACCAGTAACTCTGATGGAACACAGCAAGCTACAATTTTCAATGACTGCTGGTAATTTAGTCCCAGAAAGTCTTTTTATGGACTTTAATGAAGCCTGAGAATGAAGTCCAAACCACAGTACAAGCCATAGCATAGAGCCTTTACAACTGACAAAAGTTCACAGTATTTGAATATTGAAGACCTCGCTCTATCCTGATACTATTCAGCTAAGCTATTACCGGTATATACAATGACAGTTATGGAGTTCATTGTTCATTGAGACTAATAGTCATGGAAGCCTCGGACTTGACCCAGCAGGACTGAGACATTTCTTAGGACATGTTCCATGTATAGTAAGGTATTCAAAGGAATATGCTACAGTTAGCTATGTTATGGTAACATCAAGAGTGGACTATTGCAATGCACTTCACATGGGGTTGCTTTTCAGAAGCTTCAGTTAGTACAGAATGCAGATCCCCAACTCTTCAAGGAGAACAGATCTTATAACACCAATTCAAAAGGCTGATTTTGACCTATAGGACTCTTTACGGCTCAGGTCCCAATAGCTTCTGGGATGCCTCTTCTGATATGAACCTAACTGTACACACATATCTTCTTCTCTGGAAGCCCTTCTCTGGAACCACCTCTGAAGGGTGATGACAAAAAAGAGGGCCTTTTCAGTTGGGGCTCCCTATCTGTGCAATGCTCTCCCTGGTGAGGTCTGTCTTATGCCTTTGTTGACACTTTCATCTCCTTGATGGGCTGAGCTATTATTGTGCTACCAAAGCTTCCTGTTGCTCTCATAGGAGGTTGAGAGTATGGGGAAATATGCATACAGGACACACACTTTTGTGATCATCAACTCTTTCGAGAGCCGATGTTGTAGTTGTGCTTCCATCCCATATGGGAGCACTTGTTTCAAATAACCAGTGAAACTTATTTTTGAGTTAATACGTATAGGAATGCATTGTTAAACGTTATGCATTTCACTGATAGCATGGGATTTATTGCAACTACAGGAGATGGTCTTCTGAAGAAGGGTTAAATAATTCAATAATATATAGCAATTATTACTGGAGAATGTTGGCATGCCGGGGGGGGGGGGGGTTGACCAATAGAACTTTATGGATGAGAATGCAGGTTTTATTAGGCTTGTTATAAATTTTCCTCCCCCCTCCTGGGGGATATCATCAATTTGTCCCTTGGCACGGGGACATTCCCTGTGGAACTGAAGGAGGCAGTGGTGCGCCTGCTCTTAAAGAAAACATCATTAGATCCTTTAGATCTATCCAATTACTGCCCGGTTTCAAATCTTCCGTTCCTGGGTAAGGTGATTGAGAGAGCGGTTGCCGAACAGCTTGGTAGGTTTCTGGATGAAACATCGGCTCTGGATCCATTCCAGTCCGGCTTCCGCGCGGGTCATGGGACTGAGACGGCTCTGGTTGCCCTAACAGATGATCTTCGTAGACAGCTGGATCGAGGCGGGTCGGGGCTGCTGATTCTTCTAGATCTGTCAGCAGCTTTTGACATGGTTGATCACGAACTCCTGGACCACCGCCTTGCCGACGTGGGGATTCAGGGCACAGTCCTTCAATGGCTGCGCTCATTTCTCTCTGGTCGGGGACAGAGGGTGGCGCTTGGGGGGGAATTGTCATCGCGCCACTCCTTGGTGTGTGGAGTACCTCAGGGTGCGATACTCTCCCCGATGTTTTTCAACATCTTTATGCGCCCCCTCGCCCAGCTTGTCCGGAGTTTTGGGCTGGGTTGCCATCAGTATGCTGATGACACCCAACTCTATCTGTTGATGGATGGCCATCCTGACTCGGCCCCAGACACACTGACCAGATGTTTGGAAGCTGTGGCTGGATGGTTACGTGGGAGCCGGTTGAAGCTAAATCCTTCGAAGACAGAGGTCCTGTGGCTGGGACGGGATGATATGGGATCGGGGGGGGGCAACTCCCATCTCTTGCGGGGGTGCAATTAGTGCCAGCACCATCCGTTAAGAGTTTGGGTGTAATCTTCGACACCTCCCTTTCCATGGAGGCGCAGATTGCAGCTATAACAAAGGCAGCATTTTTTCATCTCCGCCAAGCTAAGCAGTTGGCTCCTTACCTCTCTCGCCCTGACCTAGCCACTGTGATCCATGCGACGGTCACCTCCAGACTGGATTATTGTAACTCGCTCTACGTGGGGCTGCCCTTGAGACTGACCCAGAAACTCCAGCGGGTGCAGAATGCTGCAGCGAGACTCCTTACGGGGTCTTCGCTGCGAGACCACATTCACCCGGTGCTATACCAGCTGCACTGGCTCCCGGTGGAATACAGGATCAGGTTTAAGGTGCTGGTTTTAACCTTTAAAGCCCTATACGGCCTAGGACCCTCGTACCTACGGGACCGCCTCTCCTGGTATGCCCTACAGAGAAACTTACGGTCTTCAAATAAAAACATCTTGAAGGTCCCAGGCCACAGAGAAGTTAGGCTGGCCTCAACTAGAGCCAGGGCTTTTTCGGCTGTGGCTCCGATCTGGTGGAACGCTCTGTCACTAGAGACTAGGGCCCTGCGGGACTTGACATCTTTCCGCAGGGCCTGCAAGACAGAGCTGTTCCACCAGGCCTTTGGCCAGGGCACAGCCTGACTCCCTCCCTCGGCAATCTTCGTGGAGCTCTGGCACAATGGTTTCCAGTGGCCTGATTTGAATCAATTTTATAATGAATGATTTTAGAGTGTTGTTTGTACTGTACTTTTGTACTGTTTTATTTTTGTTAGCCGCCCTGAGCCCGGCTTTGGCTGGGGAGGGCGGGATATAAATAAAATTTATTATTATTATTATTATTAATATTTAGAGATAACAAAAATTCCTTTATTGTCAAATTTTGATGGCAGCTCTAATATAAATGGAAAATTAAATCATAGCTGAAATATTGGCACTCCTGTATCTCATTTTGTATGTATGCATTCTGTACCTTAACAAAAGACCTTAACAAAAGCGTTCCTAGGCATCAGCTTATATAATCTAATGCTACACATTAGCAGCACATGACAATCCCTGCCACTTCAGAGAAGGGAAAGAAAAATTACTGAAAATTAAAGGAAGTTGCTGGGGAACCTTCTTGACCTCAGCTGGTATCTACAGCAGCAACAGGTTTTGCACTTGCACATTGCTTAAGGATGAATCATTTTAAAATGTGAGGCTAAATTAAAGCTATTTGATATGTAGCCACACAGAGGAAAGGTTTCTCATTCTACAGTCGCTGGTGATGATATCCTTGCAAATGAGAAACAAACTACCAGATAGCTAGAAAGTATTATTCCCTGTGATCGCTGCTGGAAATGAGTTACTCGGTTCTTATCATAGAAGCATTTGGGCTTTGGCATAGTATACTGAACCTTTCTTACGTTTCATGGCCTTTTGACTCTACTGTTGAATTCTTTTCCCCCTCCGTACTCATGTGTGTATATATATCTGCCAAGAGAAGACAACACTTGGTGCATCTGACAGTGTGCTGTGGACCGTGAAAACTTATGACACAATAAATCTATTAGTCTTTAAGGTGCCACAAGATTATTTGCTGTTTTGACTTCTGAAATATGTTCTATGTGCATCTTTCTGATGTCATTTCAAGTAGCCACTATCTGTTCTAGTGCAAGAAATCACATTTTCATGCTTATCAACAGTATTGTTGAAAATGTGAAATATGAAAAAATGCTTAATTCCTAAAGGGAGGGCAATTATTCTATATTTACCACACACACACGTTTGTATGTCACTTTTCATTTTGAAAAATGATCACAAAGCAGTTTCTAGAAAAAGAACAAACAATAGAGTTCACTCAGTAGGTCAGAGAGCTGATTTAAAACTGCCTTGCCACATGACATTCACATTCACCGAGAGCAAGTTATTGCAGCTGCAGATCTAAAGGGCATCTAGCACATTGGTGTTGATATCAAACTAAGTCATAGGCAATGTATGTCCATTGATTCCAATAGGGCTGTTTTGAGTATGACTAACTTTTGATATCATCCCATAATTTCCCTTCAATAATATCATCAAAGCTTGAAGTTAGCTTCATGGCCTTCTCATTATTGTTAATAACATTGCAGATGTTATTAACAAAATGTAACCCTAGTTTGACACAGCACTTGTGTTTCACCTCTTTATGCCTGGGTCTGGTTGCAAAAGCTGTTGTAGCACTCAGACCAGCACTTTATTTGATATGACTTCTTGTAGGTAACAGGTTACTTCATCAGATGCATAAAGAACACCAACAATGCATTAAGAATAAATGTTATGAAGAATGTTGACATTTACCAATATATTTTTTAGCAAAATAGAAAACCGGTGCTACATTCTGATTACCAGTAAATTTCAGTGTCAGCCAAGTGCCTTTGGCTAATAACCAAATTTCATTCTCATTTCCCTCATTTAGCAGTGAAGGATGACATATACAATGGCTGATTGGTAAGTGTTCAAAATAGACCTGACATTTGTCTTCAACAAGTGATCCAATTTCCTCCTGATTTCCATCATGCCGCAGTAAATTTACCAGGATATGCTGAGAAATGTCCAGAATTATGAAAATAACATATGATTTTTGTTCAAAATTTTCTTGCACCTAAGTAAGTTTCTCAAACTTACTTTTATATAATAATTAAAATATACATTCCAGCAAACTGATACAAATAAACAATTACTGGGAAAGAAAATATGTTATTTCCATATGCAAACTTTGGCCAGAATGAACTGACTAAATCTAAATATACCCTCTCCTTTGACTAATGTTAAGATTATACCCAAAGTAATCTCTGTTGTTAACTCATCACACTGATGAGCTATGCAACTCATGCCATGCACTGAACCTTACAGATAAACAAATGGTGCTCTAATTTGGTTACAGAGCAGATATTAATTTCTTAAATAATATATGAAGAGGATTTTCAAGCTTGAAATTGTTTAGCTCTGTGTTCAAACAAAGAAACAGTGAATACTGCAATGGATGCAAAATGCTATAAAGAGTTTTGAGATACGTAATTGGCTGACTTTTCACTGGATTTGAACAAAGGAGTGACAAGAACCTATTTTAGTAGTATCTTTATCTCTTCACAATGTTTTTCTTTTTAACAAATCATGGAACTCGCAAAGATAAAAACGAGGCTACAGTAGAAATGTTTAGGGGTGGAATTATTTCTGTGTCAAAGACTATATAAAGTGCCTCCTTGGTCGGCATTTATAATGCACACAGTATCTGCTGAACTCACATAAGATGAGATGCATCTTCACTGAGATCCTTATTACTTTAAGTTTCAAATTTATTATCTGCAGTTGAGCTTATCTGACAAGAATATGTGTAGCCTTATCATTTGGGCCTGTGCATAGACAATAAAGCAAATCTCAAAATAAACAGCACAATTGACAGGCAAACTATGGAAATGGTGAGGAATTGAAGTTTTGAAACCTCTTTACTGCTGCATTTTACAACCATGCATGTTGTTTATCTTGCTTTTCAGTGTCAGCTGTAAAATGTTTCTTTCTTGGTAATAGCACTCATGACAACAGGGATGGTTTGAAAAAGTAATTCGCTATTTTCCTGCAGACCACCAAGAAAGTGAAGAACATGTTGAAACAATAAGCACTTAAAGTGATCATAACAACAAGATTTACAGGGGGCTCAGAGCATAAGTTCATGGAAGAAAGGCAAACAGCATGAAACAGCTTTTAAAACAAAGCTAAAGCCAGCCAGTGTGTTACTACACAAAGCATTGTGGCTAAAAGTGAAAGGTACAGTGAGTGTCTCACAGTATGACTTCAGGGCAACAATGGAACATCCCCTTCCCCACCTGCCTTGGCCACCCAGCAGATACAGTCACATTGTGAAGAAAATGTCTGCTCAAACAACAAATATCAGGGAAGGATTGTAATGGATATACTAGGGATAGATGGGGAATTTTATTTTGGATTAATGTGATGTTCACATGTACTGCCACAGTTTTGCTCAAAAATTATATGTTCCTCTAGAAACACACATTCCTAAATGTATTTGATCTCAAACTATGCACTGAATGCTGCATAGGCCCTAGAAGGATGGAGCATAAATATTTACAAAAAATAATTGTTGGCTTGCCACTATCTCCATGGGGGACTTCCTTTGTGCTGCCTCTGCAGCCAGCAGGGAAGCACTCAAGCAGGAACAGCACCATGGTGCTGGAGCCCAGGACAAACCCTGACACACAGAGAGTGCCAATCAGAGGATTCAATGGAATGAACTTTGGCCCACTCCTAGGTTATAAATTGATGCCATGGGTGCCAGGATTCCCTGCTCCCAACTTAACCACCCTTCCTAAAAAGTAGAGAATGCTTGTGGACTGTGGCCAGCCACACTGGTTGATGGGGCTTCCCCCTCCACACCAAGGAACAAGGAGCAAGGGAAGATCTACATCAGGAACAAGTGGGGAAGAAATATCAACACTGGGATCTGCTGCCCTGGTGGATCCTGCCACCTGAGACAGTCACCTCACCTTGCCTCAATAAAGCAATGAAGAGTTCACCACTGCCATAGAAATAAAGAATTTCTTGTTCTTATGCTATTTTTTAATCACAAATTGATATGGCAGGAGAGATTGGGCAGGATCAACAGCCTACTAAAAGGAGCTTCATGAAAAGTTTTAACTGGAACCACCTGACAGTCACAGCTCCAGTTTACAGCATTAAGGCTGGTTGCCAAACAAGCAGGTTGTGGGCAGGATCACCAGAATGCTACACAACATGGTGGACTTAAGAGCATGGCCAATCCCTCCTTTCTCCCCAGTGAGAAGGAAAAGCTGGGCAGCAGGTGGGCTGCCTGATGGTAGGGCTCCTTGCCCTGTGCCACACCAAGCTCTGACATGCTGGAAGTATTACAGTGGTGGGCATATTTAACGCACTACTGGATTGGTGTGTTGAATGCTATCCCCCCCCCCCCCAGGCTGCTCATTCTCCTCCAAGTGGAGCACAGATAATAATGTTGAGTTGTGAACCCTGTTGCAACCTTCAGAGAAGCGCAAAATCCAATGAATACATTACATTTCAGTCCACATATTAGGCTGGGAAGTGCAGATCAGGCCAGTCCCTATCATAATTGACAAGGACTGCATTTCTCAAACATACAGTCTCTCCCTGTTGCACACACATCTTTGAATGAACTGCAAAATGGGGAACTGTGGAGGGACTGTTTTCTGGGATGGTTTTTGCTGATGTAAACTCTAGGCCACGCTCTATGCTGCAAGGCAGAAATCCTATCACTGATTAAAGGATCCTTGCGGTGAGGAATGAAAGGCAAAGGCAGCAAGAAATTCATTAAAATTTTGGCTTATAATTGAGAAAGCTATGCTGTATGAGTGGTACATTAGATAGATAGATAGATAGATAGATAGATAGATAGATAGATAGATAGATAGATAGATAGATGATAGATAGATAGATAGATAGATAGATAGATATAGATAGATGATAGATAGATGATAGATAGATGATAGATAGATAGATAGATAGATAGATAGATAGATAGATAGATAGATGATATAGATGATAGACAGATAATCCTTTAACATTCTCTCCCTCTGCCGACACTCCTACTACCTTGCCTGTCCCTGTTTATGTCTTTCCCTCACCTTTGTACCTCCCTTCAGTCATTACTCTCCATCATTTTCATCTCATATTCTCTTTCACAACCCCCCTGCCTCTTCTCTTTCCCTCTTCTATGTTTGATGTCTTGTGAGATCTAGGAAAATAAGGTGATGCCTTGTGTCATTTAGCTCAGTGTTGTCTGAATAGATTGGCAATGGCTGTCTGAACTTTGAGGTAGGGGTCTTTTTCAGCACTACCAGGAGATGCCAGGGGTTGAGCCTGGGACCATTTTCATGCAAATTGTGTGCTCTCACACTAAGTTACGTCGCTTTGCTAATAGCTCTGCACTTGCATAACAGCTCTATGGAACTGGCCAAAATAGTGGATCCAAATAGTAGCCATGCTCTTGGAGCTCAAGCATAGCTCCCACCCCACAGAATCCCATCTTTCTTAACAGCTCTGCTAAGTTGGTATACAAGTGGAACCATGTGGTAGTGATGCCCCAATATCTTGGTTGCAGCTGTCACCTTAGTGCCATGGCTCTAAATCCAGAGTCCTTAGACCTTGAGTACTAGAGAAGTAATAGCTCCAGAGAAGAAATGGATCCACTCCCCAGCTCATTCTGAGTAGACCCACCAGCATCAGATTCTACACCTAGCCACCCAAACACCAAAGATGTATCTTTGCCTCGGGACTCTGAATAATCAACAAATGATTCCTTTAAGGATCATGGAAGTGCTGCAGAGAATACATGAACTAAGGCCCCACATCTCAAAGCATTGCCACCTAGAGGGGCTGCATTAATGGTCACAGGCCCTTTAACTAGCAGGCTGAAGCAAATTGGGAGTAGAGTTTTTGTCTATATCCTCGAGATATGGCTATAAAGCTTGGATAGTTGTAACAAGGGAATTTGTTCCCTCCTGCTCTCAGACTGCTAACCATGGTCCTGAAACTATTGTTATTGCATTGTGGTCTAGCACTCAGGTCCAGGGTCCTGTCCAAGGTCCTGACCTTCCTCTAGCACAAGGATGGCTTGGGCAGCTCAGAGAATGCTTCTGCCATCTCTTTCGCACTGTTTCCTCCTCATAGTGACAGGACATTAGAATAATTTACCTAGAAAAAACAACAAAGCTAGGAAGCAAGAAGAGTTTGAGATACAGCTGTTAGCTGCCTAGTAAATCTGTGAATCCAGTGGGAAACAAGTCCCAGCGAAACAACTCCTACCCCACACCCTACACCCCATCTTTAAATGATCAGGTGGCAGTCCTCCTCACAGCTTAAAGGATTCTGGCAGAGGGGGATGTGCATCCAATGGTAAGCATCCTCCCAACCATTTCCCCACCATCACTTCTCCTCTCATCAACACACCTAATCCATAAAGCTGACAAATGAAACAAACAAAAAAATCCCAATTTACTTGGAAGAAAATCTCACTGATCTCACCAAAATTAATTCCAAATATCTGTGTTTAGGATTGCAGCTTAAGGCTAATAAATGACAGTTTGCAACCTTATCCTATAAATCCATATTAGCTCTTGAAACTCAAGCAGAGGATTACGTAGAAGTAGTTAAAGCACCATCTTGCACTGTAAAAATAGAAAGGTGGACTAGTTTTAACTGCTAATCTCCAGTTTAAGACTGAGGATTTGTTTACTTACTTTTCCCATCCGAGAGGCTTGAAAGGTCCATTACTAAATGTTACCTGCTGTAATAATGCTCTTTGAGTCTTTATTAATATTAACAAGAAACTATGATTTTACATAATGGAACGTATTGCTATTTTAAAAGGGGAGGGAAGTTTCCTCAGTAAAGGAAGTCTGGAACCTTAAATGGCACTACAGGTGCTCCAGAAGTGCCATTCAAGTGTCATTCCAAATGAAGGATCCATCCTTATACCAAGGATAGGAGTCAATGAGATAGATAGACTGCTGTTCTTAAGAGTACCATGACTTGTAGAACCAGACTGCAAATAAACTGAAGTTCTGTTCTCATAGGTGAGTTCCATAACCCCTAATATCCATCAAATAGTTTGAGATTGTGTTTTACTCACTTCAAACTGGTGATAATGAACTGTTTTACCAGGTAAAAGACTTTGAATTGATTTTTTTTTAAAAAAACCTTTTTATCATATTATCAATGCATAGTATGTTGCAGTCAAACACATAATAGTAAGAAGAGGGGGAAATAACATAAGACATATATCTGTAAATAATAATAGTAACATAGCTTATTCCTCCAATTTAATTGACTCCTATGAGGCTTAATTTTAACTCTCTTCTATTCTTTCTCTGGTATCCTATCTGTTGTCTTTTGACTGCATTTTCTTATTCTACTAAATTATTTTCATTACCTTACACTGTCCCACTTTGTCACATCCACTGCTGAATATTTTTTTCAGTCTGTTACACTTCATTTCTTGTTATACTATTTTTTTCCTATATATTCTCTATATATGATGTCCAGTCCTCTTTTAAATTTTTATCATCTTTATTTCTTAATCTGTTTGTCATGTTGGCAAGTTCTATATATTCTAATATTTTAAGGTATCATTCTTCTCTTGATGGTACTGCATCTGTTCTCCACTTCTGTGCTACTTTGACAGGAAAAGCTTCTGGCAGAAAATGTGAACTGCCAATTTGTCCTACTAAGTGTGGCCATGCATACACCAACACAACAGTGTTCATATCCATTGTGGGCTCTCTACAGATGCATTCTAATGAATGTATGTAGGTCAGGTATGGAACTTACTTACACTGTGCCACTTCCGTGGCATGTATTCATTTGATTTCACATGAAAATATGAAATTGGCTGCTGTATGAAAGACTGGGGTGTAAACAACCTGAAGATGCAAACAGAGACTCCACATTTTCAAGGTTCATTACCAAAAATTAAGGGGACTTGACTTGCTGTACAAAAAATAGAAACTTCCTTTTCATTATATTGGTTACAGGAAGACCACCAAAGTGAGCCATTCCAAGCCAGAAGAAAGATTTCTTTATCCTTGAGTGACAATGCTTGTAATCTGTGAAGCACCCACATAGTTCATTGATCTGTGCTTTATCCAGTACAAAGTGCTATATATTTAGTACAGAAGGAGATTGCTTGTAAAAATGTCAAGAACCCACAAGTCACTCTGATGTTATTTCACAGGACTTATTCTAAAGAAATAAGGAAAGAGGGATCTTCATAAAGGTTAGGAGGTAGGGGCATCATGAATAGTGTGTCTTATTAATGTTTTTGAGCAATAAAAGTTCTAAGATCATAAAGAAAGGTATGAGGTGGTGTTTTTTTTTAAAGGAATGGGGTTTTATTATGCTTTTAAAGATTGCTAATATTTTAATCTGCACTAAGTAAGCTAGTTTGGACAAACATACCAGCCATGTGCAACAGGGGCAAAGGGATTATACTGTTCTGCCTTGCCCTTGGGCAGCATCCATGCCTATGGGCCCAAAGGACATCCACAAATGGCATAATATTTGAATACAGCTGATGCACCAAGGTCTGAATTATGTAGCCAATTTCCAAAATGTATGTGGGTTGTTGATTTTATCAGTTGAGCCTACACTTGTTGGATTTTTCACATGTAGCCTCTGTGCTAACAAGGATACCTACAAGGAGAAGCCTGGTAGAAGACCAGGCACCCCCAGTAGAAGACAGGCACCCCCAGACTAGTGGGCAGGGTACCACATCCCCTTTATGTAGCTGATAAATACATGCAAACCAAATGTAGCTGATAAATACATGCAAACCAAGCCTAAGGATAGTCCTTGACTCGAGGGCTTGCAAATTGATATTAAAAAGGCATGTCATAAATTGGGGAAAAGGTCAGAGATGGATAATAAGTTTGCAATGTAGGAAAGTGGGAATGAGTTTGCTGTAGGGGAATCTCAGGTTCACTTTTATTTTGCTCATTCAGTATCATTTGCCAAATTCAGAAATCTGTGGTATATCTAGAAGTTCCCTCTTATGAGGATTATATCATTGTTATCTCTGGCCACTGGTTTAGTTCATGGTTTGCCAATGTGGCAACTGCAGGCACACATATGCCCAGAGAGGCCTTTCCAGGGCCCACAGTCTTCCCTCTCACGCTGAAATTAGCCTTGAAAGAAGCCTTTCTTCGTCATCAGAAAGCTTTTTCTTCAAGCCTAGTTGTGGTATGGGGTATTTTGTGAAGTTGCAGCCAGAGTGTGTGTGGTGTTCATAACAGTTGCTGTAGTTTGCAGACATGTCCATAGGACCAGAAAGGTTGGAGACCACTGATCCAAGCTCTAACTGTATTGCATTGCATCCCCTTTTAATAGCCTAATTGCGATGTAGTATTTTTGTAGTGTTGTTAACAGATTTCTTTTTACCATGCTTCACTACAGCTCATCAGTTTTGTCTTCTTTGGATCACCCTTCAACTTTAACTCCGACCTGACTTTCAACACACACTTAGATTTGTTACTAGCCTACTGTTCTAAGGCTGTGATCTAATTTGAAACCCATCAAACATGTGCAATATCAGGCTGCAAATCTTCTTTTCTCTCCATCTCTTCCTTGGCTTTCAGTATTTACTATGGCCATTTTCTGCAGGATTCCTCTGCTGTTTGGTGGTTTTCAAGTTTAAACCATTTTGGAAGCAAAGAGAAGAGAGCCAGATTGTATTCCTGCTTTCTCTATAGAAACAATAGCATTATTGTATAGCAATAATGTAGCAATAAATAATGTAGCAATATATTCCTGTAGGATTTAAAATATATATATACTCCCACCCCCTTTTTTTAAAAAATAAAACACTGTACATTTGAATGTGTTGAAAACAATTACCTAGATATACTGGGCATATTACTTCAAATCTCCAAATAAAATTTCTTCCCAACTCCAGGTTTGTTTGTTTTGTACCATACATGGCAAATACAGAGTGAAGGATACAAGGTGAATGGTACTTACTCCTGTTATGTAGCGAGGTCTATACTGGATGGTTCCAAATAAGCCAAGTATGACTATAATAATGTGTACAAAATTTGCCAGGATTGGTGCCCACTGATAACCAAGGAAATCAAATATCTGTCTCTCCAGCACACATACCTAGGATTAAACAGCAACAATGATTTGATTAGAATAGCTCATGAGAAAAAATAGAGGCTTTGGAAAGCATTTCCCTCTTCACTTACCACCACTAGAAACATAACATTGCCTCACTAGATATATGGTTCAGGAAGCGGGGGGGGGGGGGCGGTTTGGAATGACTTTGCAACAATTCACTCCTTCTGTTTTACTGAAAACAGCATTTCTGTGACAGTCCATTGAGTTATAATCCGATAGCAAAAATATTCACAAGGACAATTTTGCCAAGATATTATTCCCATTCAAGGAGATGCTTTAGTTGAAGCAGGTACAGCATGACTGCATCTGTCATTTATTACTGTTATTACTGACAGGCTCTCTATCACCAGCTGGTTTGGAAGTCCAAGCCAAGTTAAAGACACAGCTACCCCATCGTTCCCCTCTATTTGCACCAACTCATCCTTTCTCTTAGCCTTTGCTTCAGATACATTTCTTATAAATTTCTTATAACCAAGAGATATGTGTGTATTGTTTAAACATGTGTGTGTATCTCTATCTATCTATCTATCATCTATCTATCTATCTATCTATCTATCTATCTATCTATCTATCATCTATCTATCTATATCTATCATCTATCTATCTCTCTATCATCTATCTCTCTATCATCCATCTCTCTCTCTCTCTCTCTCTCTCTCTCTCTCTCTCTCTCTCATCTATCTATCTATCTATCTATCTATCTATCTATCTATCTATCTATCTCTATCGATCATCCATCATCTATCTATCTATCTATCTATCTATCTATCTATCTATCTATCTATCTATCTATCTATCTATCATCATCTCTATCTATCTATCTATCTATCTATCTATCATCTATCTATATCTATCTATCTAATCTATCATCTTCTATCATCTATCTATCTATCTATCATCTATCTATCTATCTATCTATCTATCTATCTATCTATCTATCTATCTATCTATCATCTATCTATCTATCTACTATCATCTATCATCTATCATCATCATCTATCTATCTATCTATCTATCTATCTATCTATCTATCTATCTAATCTATCTCATCTATCATCTATCTATCTATCATCTCTATATCTCTATATCTCTCTCTATATATCTATATATCTATATATATCACATCACATACAAATCTACCCTTTTGGAGCTACTTTCCATCACACTTTTCACCTACTTGGGTTATTAAAACTAGGGATAGAACCAGGGAATAAATCAATGTCATCATGGGACAGGACAAAATTCCATTCCACCCTGTTTCCATGTGGGTTGTTCAGGACAGGTTTCCAAAGTATATATCCTTTAAAATCTGCACAGAAGTTGTTTAAATGAAAAAAACAAAGTGGAAAAAAAGTTTGTTTTATAAAATTTATATACTGCTTGGTTGTAAAACAATAACAACTCTCATACCACTTACGAGGTGGTCTAAGTTGTGAGCTCTCACAAGGTGATCTGGGGGCTGTCTGCCTAATCATGTTGTTTTTAAAAAGCGATTTCATCCAGCTGTGTACAGCTAGCCTAAAAAGTGGTTTGTTGCCATGCAGATTGAAATCACCGTAGTAAGGCCTGCTGGAAGTTACAGAATTTGATCACCTACCATCGCTCTCAGGGGAAATCGTAAAATGCTTAAAATGTGTGTAAAGTACATACATCTTTTTACATACATTTTACTATTTTACATTGAATTCCCCCCTTGAGTCTTGGGGGGGGGCATTAATTTTTTTAAAAAAGTAAAATATGTCCAGTTCCCCTTAAGAGCAAAGGTGCATCAATAAGACAAAAAGAAATGCTCTTTTTAAAACATGCTGCCAGATTTAACACTTTTCTTGTGCAGATCAAATCACAGCTGATGTTAACTGCTGCATGATAGAAAAGGTGATTGGGGAGAAATTCCTTTCAGTTCATATTTAAAGTTCAACCTCCTTCATCTGCACTTTTCTGAAACAACAGGCAAACAATAGACAGCCATCCCTTGAAATTCACACTTTTCTGAATTTTGCAATGGATTTCGCCAACCAACCAGTGTATACAAAAATGTATCTATTAAGGCAGGGGTGCACCATCTGTGGCCCTCCAGATGTTTCTGGACTACAACTCCCAGCCAGCATAGCCAGTGATCATGGATGATGGGAGTTGTAGTCCAACAACCATCTGGAGGTTCGCAGGTTGTGCCCCCCTGTACTAAGGTAAAAGTATGCATATGATAGTGAAAATAATGTTTTAGGGAATATTGCTTTGCAATACTGCATATTAGACAAAAGTGAATAAAAACATGTGCTTATTAGGAGAAATTTGCACTAAAATGCACAGAGACTCTTTAAAAAAATAAATTAATTGCAGACTGATGGAAATGTGGAGAACTCGAGGTTGGGGGGAAATGAGAACCTGAGAAAACCAAATCTGACAAATTTGCCCATCTCTAAGTTCAAAAAGTGTGCTTAATACATTCATCCTTGAAACGGCACCAAACTCTGGAAGACTCCAGAAACTGCTTTTCTGCAAAATGTCAAGCAATGCTCAATGCACTGATTTTGACCAATCAAACACTGTTTGTCATACATCTGGATGTATACATCAAGTCCCAACTCCATAACAGACAGCATCAATCCATCAGTGGGAGCTACAGTTTAGCTATGAATGGACATCACAATGGACATTCACCAACATTCTACCTTCTGTCTTATTTTCAGCTGCTCTGTATAGAAGGAACCTCTTATCCATACTGAGTCGGAGGGTGCTTGAAATGAAATTTATTCCAGGTCCAAAACATATTGGAACAAATCATTCACTGAGGCCCTGTTTTTAGCAGCAATTATCACCAAATACATGGGGCACTGTAGTGGATCCTGTGGATTCTCTGAACTGATAAGAGAGAGAGAGGTGATGATTTCCTAATAATCTTGAGAAAATGCAGTGGTGGAGTGCTCCTAAAGAGGGGCTCTTGCTTCAGATTGTATAAAAACATCTTCATGTGGTACTTTTGGACCCAACTGCAGAGTGGAGAATAAACACAAACATCACCATTTCTGAATGGATTACATGAGAATCAATTTTGGCTTTTGAGGGCAAATATTCAGCAGCAGACTGATAAGAATTAGTTTCCTCCAGAGAGTTTGATTGGTTATGTCCTTGAATGCCTTTCTAAATTAAAATAAAATCAGTAAACAAAATTAATTATTCTGGTGATACTTAATCTCAGGCCCCAATATTAACTTTTAAATTAACTAAGGTACCCGCATGACATAAATGCCTAATTCAATTGATCCATTGTCTCTTATGTGCAAGGTAGATATATTCACAGTGTATTTCTGGGCTTTTTTTTTTTTTGCTCCCCCCCCCTTACTTTTTAGAAGGAACATCTTCCCCATCTTCTTTCTTTGAAGTTTTTGTGCTCTGAATTTATAGTCAAACGACATGATCAGCAATTCCACTTGATGTCTGTTGCTTGACTATGGCTACATTCCTATACATGGTTACCTGAACTATATTCCATTGAACTCAATAGGGCTTACTTCTGAGTAGACATGAATAGATCTGCACTGTATATAACTTCAGAGGTTTGAGAGCAAACTTACAGCATATGCAAAAATCCAGTATAGCAATGAGAAGAGCTTTAGCCTAGTCTTCTCCAAAACACAGTAGTTATGTGAAAGGATGTTTATTATTACTATTTTGTATCAGGGAGCAACCAAGTCTTCAGTTCTCCAATTATAGTCTGATGTGGTGTTGTCTAACTGCTGATCATCATGTGAACTTGCTGATCATGTGTTTCACTTCTTAAACACAATTAATGCAGAAAAAAATTACAGTGACCATTGATCAAAATGTTTACATTTGTGGTTCACATTCCCATCCCAGAGATGTACTTTACTGAAGACATTTATTAAAAGAGTTATAATAATCAACTTAGAAATAACTGCTTATTTCAGCAGTGTGTTATGACAAGGTGGAGAGATAAGCCTGTCACAACTGGTGTGGAGGAAGAGAGCAGGTAATAGTACCTTATTCACTTTTCCCACACTACTTATGACACATCTATTTTTCCACCCTCCTGCTCTCAGAGATGCCTTTTCTTCTAAGCTGAAAAGCCCTGAACATGCTAGAATTTCCTTCCAAATATTTTTTTTCATGCTTCCAATTATTTTGATGGTCCTTCTATGTATCTTTTATGGTTCAGTCATACCTTTCTATAGTAGGTAAACAGCTTTCTCGGCATTCTTGAATGAGACAGCACATTTCCCCCCTCCCTTTCACAGTAAATAATAATAATAATAATAGTAATAATAAAGTAGAAAATTATTGGGTGGAGTTGATGGGGGTTAAGCCCAGCACCATACAGATAACTGGGCCTTTTTGTGATGACTTCTAAACACATTTCCCCAGAACAACATATTGTTCAAATCTCTGTATTTCATTCTGGTTGCTCAGTTTGCTCTCCTAATTTTTTGCACCCCCACCCCCATCCCCAGAATTTTATAGACCAGTAATGTGCATATTGTATCTATTTTATTACCAAGGTTGTGAGGTAGAAACCTAATAGGAAAACAACATGGGTAAGTAAATAATGCATTGAGTTATTAAATTAAAAATGTATCCACTGACTTAAGTTTTCAAGATGACAATTCCATAAGAGTAAACTGGCTAGATGGTATGTGTACTGAGAGGAAAGTGGTTTTCCTAGTGGCTGCTAATTACTGCCCAAAATACACTTTCCTTTTTAAAATATACTACAATAAATGTGGGTACTAGGGATTTCTGAAGTTAAAGTTTATCTGGTCACAATGTGCAGTGTTGTCATTGATGGAAACTTCACATGCTGAACTTTTCTGTATCTTGCATCACTTGTTGATCTCTCTTTGGATTGCTCTGTTTGGACTATCATATACTATTGGATTTGTTCTTAAGTTGCTATTTGTACTTATCCCATCTTTCTGGTGAACCTAGCAGAGTATGATTAGCCAGGATTTTGGGAATGGGTTGTATGTTTAGGTATGAGGCAATGTTTTTAAAAGTACCATTCCAAGGATGACTAATCTCTGTAATCACATGACCCTTCAAGGCAAAACAACAGTTTTCACTTCAGAAATGGAGAGTACTAAAATAGTACTCAACAGACAATTATAGCTGCAATCCTATACCTTTCTACCTGGCAGTAAATCCCAGTCAACTCAGTGGGACTTATTTCTAAGGAGATATGCACAGAATCACACTAAGTTGTTTTTCAGTTGCACTGTTGGAGGAATATAAAACAACTTTGCCAAAGGAAAGGAATAATGGGACATCTGTATAATGCAATGGGTTGTGACAACTTACTGAGAGTTATAAAGTCTAGGGCAGAAAGTTAAGAAGCAGGTAACAATGTACTGTGTTCAACTAAATAATTGTGGAAGCAGAATGACCTCCTCTTGTGCAACAGGATTTCCCACCTCTGCTCCCCACATGTGCCTTGCACCAATCCCAAATTGCTCTAGAAGGTTGGTGGGGGACCCAAACTGTTAACTGAAATGCAATGAAAGGGTTGAAAATTTGATCACCGCAAGGACAAGAGGTTGCTTCAAGAAATTGAGAACTGCTTCAAGAAAATGGAAGATATATTATATGGACAGGCAGGAAAGATCTGTTTCAGGAACAAAGTATTTAAGTCCAATCAGAATTCACTATATGAAGACAAAAATCAAATATAACCAAATGTGCAATATTGAACAAGAAAGAAAAAAATGCTGAGAGATATAGCCATAAATACAAGGAAAGGGGGCAATCACTACAGAAGGTTTTAACACTGAAACATTGCCAATAATCTTTATTTGTATAATTAGCTTATTGGCAGTGGGAAAGACTGGCACCAATCAGATATCAGCAACTGTAACTACAGAACAGCTTGTTCAGTACTACAGATGCTTAGCGAAGTTTATGAACAGCTCCTCAATAGCCCCTACAGCAAAAACCACTCACTAGGTGCCACCAGAAACTTGAATGCATATGAAATGTGGTTCTTTCTGAAAGAAATTATAGCAAGGGCTGGACTTATCAACTGATTGGAATCAATATGGGTTCCCTTCAGGCACTAAAAGAATGCTGGAAATAATGCTTTAGCTTTCAACTCAAGGTAGATGCTTGACAAATAAAAAATAAAAAATCTGAGCTACTAAACCTATGCATTCAATTTCAGCAAACCTTAACATTGTTTTTTAGATGGCACTTGACACCTGTCACACATACATCTCAAAACCGACTTATTTACACGTGATAAATTTACACAAGGTGGAAAGATTCTGGTGCCAGGTGCTTGATTTCTCACCTAAATGTTCTTGTGATTCCACCCATTGCACTTTTAAATATCAGAGATGGGCAAAATCTTGATTGTAAGAATAAAGACGTAATCCACTTCCTCTTACTGGTGCCTAGATTAACCATTACAAGATTCTGGAAATATTAGGAAAATGCCCCTTTATAATATTGGCATGATAAAGTCTGGTTTGGGGCTTTATCTGAAAAGCTAACCCAAAATATACATATACATAAAGGAATAACAAAAAAGGTACTTTTTGATGTGGTGTGATTTTATCAAATTTATTAATGAAAACTGGAGGTTCCAGTAACCGTCACTTAATATGTGGGTATATGGAATGGTTTATAGCTGAAATAGACTTTCTATGCCTTAACTACATTTGCTAAAGCCTGTAAAGAAGATGAAGCAGTTAAAAAGAACTCTGATGCTTAATCTATAATTTGTTTTCCTTTCCTTCTTTTCTTTTTCTTGTTTGGACTGTAAAGTATTGGGTGGCTAATTTGTTTTGAATATTTTGTAATGTCGGTTCACGCACACACACATTTTCAAAATCAATACAAATTATATTTAAGCAGAGAGAGAATGCAAGAAAGACTTTGATTTAGAAAATTTTTCGGAGGCCCAGGGTGGCTGCATTAAAGTTGTTAAATTAGGCTGCCAGAAGAACCTGGGGTAGATTTTTGGGAGACTTGTGATCTTTGATTCTGAATGGTAGGATGTGACATATTGATGTTCCACACGTGTAAAAAGCGTAAGACCACCATCCTCTGAGAATTCTTTAAAACTTCACCCACATCCTGAAAGTTTCTGAATACCCCTTTAGTGAGGGACAAGTGGTCCTGCAAATGAAGAGAGGCTATTCAGGCTACATTTAGTATGTATGGATACTTGAGTTACCAACTTGAT
The DNA here is from genome assembly GCF_964234715.1 of Podarcis melisellensis. Taxonomy (NCBI): domain Eukaryota; kingdom Metazoa; phylum Chordata; class Lepidosauria; order Squamata; family Lacertidae; genus Podarcis; species Podarcis melisellensis. The sequence goes on from NC_138530.1 coordinate 65,928,662, forward strand.
ATGCAGGGACAAGATTAATATCAATGTGTTTTAGAAGACAGTCTGAACTGCATACTATCTAGCATTCGCTGACACAGAGTACCAAGATTTATATCAATCTATTATAAAAATAGCATCTTGAGAAAGCTAGCCATGTGAAAACTGTTCTGTGTTAGATGTTCAATATTGCTTATTTGCAATTTCCATGCTACAAACTTGCAGTGCGTAATATAATCTTTGAGATGCAGTGAACTAGTAGTCTCCATACCATATTTGATTTCCTGTTCATTAACAACTGCAATAACAAGCCAAGCACAAATCTAATGAGACACTGTTGCATTCTACACATCCTAGGAAACAGATTGAATCTTTAAAGTTACTGCAAGTGACAAATATAAAAAAATATGAAATTCTATCAAGATATGATGTTACTTATTATTTTTATAATATGAAATGTCCTGCTCACACCTCTAGTATTTATTTTTGGTAAAATATTTTTCATTCATGAAAAAATTAAATGGAGGTAAATTTAACCCTAAAGGAAAGAGATTATATAAAAACTAACATTTATACATGTTGTATATGTCAAACAGGATGCCCTTTAACCAAATTAAATGTAGAGATTTGTATGCGAAAAGGTATATTGTTGTATATATTAAACATTTATTATAAAATTGACCATGGGTGGGATTCACCTAACCTGCTGCATAAGTGAAAGTCCTGTATAAGGACTCCTGCTAGCACAATGTGCTGCTGGATTTTGTCATGCATTTAACAAAGGATGCTGTATGGGTAAAGGGTAAAAACCTGACACAGGGCTTCATATGCAGTGATCTGTGCTGGACTGATTTTGCGCAGGATTCTCCTAAACAATAATATGAATAGCCAGCTCTGACAATGATGATCACCTGGTGTGTGTATGAGAGAGAGAAGTTAGACAGACACCCCCATAGGTCATCTACAATGTCTAGCCAGGCTATGCACAATCATCTGTTCAGTTGATATTATATATCCTGCTTGCTGCTGCACTTTTTTTAAACCAGTGTCCATTGGATAAGGCTAGAAGAACAGCATTAAATTTATACACTGTCAATCATTTTCCAACCACGTCCTGCTAAACTATAAGAGAAAATAGAGGAAAATATGATTCCTCTTTAGCTTATACCATGGACTTTGTTCCTTGGCAGAAAATGCAAGCAAGTCCAGTGAAACAAGAGCTTGTAACACTGTCACAAATCACAGTTTTCCATACTACATTTGCCTTCTAATCCTCTCTTTCCCCACCCTCCGATTTGGTTTCTTTGCTTCAGTGCTCACAGCAATTCCCCTTGGAAGCAACAAATGCTGTAATCTAGTGTTGCTGCAAGCTATTCTCCAGAACAGTCCTGCCTCTGCCAAACAACTGCCATAATTCAAGTGGCACTTGCCAGGGTTCTAACGCAGAGATGTTGCTATTTCAGTACTCTGTCCTTTTTTCTGTTGGCCATATCTCATATCCCTATCTGATCCAATAGGGTTATCACCTTGCTGACTTGATGAGGTCCAGAAACTCAGCAGTAATTATTATGCTGGCAATGTGGGATGCAGCCAACAATTCAGTGGCAGGGTTTTTAATGCTGCCTGTCGAAAACAGCAGAATCTGCTAATTTGTTGCACTGAATATTTGTTGTATGCAATAATCATGAGCCTTGTCACAGGCTATGAAAGGCAAATTAAACTGTCTGCGTCTGACTATTCTGCAGTGCCTATCAGGAAAAAAGTGAGCTGAAAATTTCAGGTTAGCCACTTAAATTTGTTCATTTTGAGTACTCTGGCTTGTTAGCTAATGACCCTCTTTGAATGGTAAGAAGCAATTATCTATGCAATCATGACCTGCAAAAAGCTAGGTGTTTACAATTGTTTTTGACCCATTTAACATGGATTAGTCTAGGAGAAGAAAGCTATGAGGGAAATCTAATGTTCCATTTAAGTTCGTAAGCAACAGAAATTCTCAGCAGTTGGTAGCAATATAAAAATACACTGAATGCCATTGAGTTGCTGCTTTTTTGCTTAAATGACCATATCAATGAAAACGCTAAATTAGGTGTGCTAGCCAATTTGAACATATTTCTAACATACATTCTTCATGGCAATATTGCTAATTAAAAACAAAATGTACCAATAAAAAGGTAATTCTTCAGCCTTTAATGACCTAAATGAGAAAATATGCAATTCAGTATTCTGTGCCAGATTTCAATAAACCAGATTCCACATACCCTTGGATAAATGATAATTATTCTGAAAGATGCAGAGCTCAAAGATCTAAATATCATGTATCAGAGACAACCAGAACTAGAACCAGGTGGCTTCAAATTGGAGCAGAACATTAAAGGTTGCAGAATGCTATTATACCTCAGGTTCTAGCATAGCTTCATCTACCCAAGCATTGCCTGCTTCCCTCTGGCCTTGCCATAATTGGTTTCAGGTAACTCTGATTCTTTGCACAGGGAAGACCATTATCAGCCACAATTTATGAATCTATAGGTGCTTTCTAAGTAGCTACCTTTCCCAGTTTCCCTGCCTAGTGCTCTAATCTCTCTCTACCTGCTGTCCAGCCCCACCACTGCATTTGGCTCTAATCTCATCTCTGTCTGCTGAGAATGGCAGCTTGCCTGCTGGTTAATAGAGAGTGGAGGTTGCAGCCTGGTGCAGCAGTGACGTGATCTTCTGGCTTCAGCGCAGCCAGGGGAGGTTCTCACTTGCTCTTCCGCTGGCTGTGCTGGCTCCTGAGGCCCACCTGTGGTTGTGGCCAAATGTGGACGAGCTTGATAGTGCAGTTTAGGGAGTGGACCAGAGGAGGAATGTCTTCCTTCTGGTCCACTCCCTGGCCATAAAAGCCAGCCATGCATAACCCTTGGCCTCAGTTGGCACTAGAGACATTGGGTTAGATTCTTAATCTAGGTGGATGGTGGGGAGGGGTCAGGACACCCCTCCAGTCCAAGGAATCAAGGTATCCCATTAAAGGGATCCACAGGGAGGTGCTGTCCAGACACCCAGACAGGGGCTGATGGCCCCCTCATTGTACGTCATAGGGCTATCCTGAACCTTGGTTAATCCTACCAAATGATCTACCAGCAGACAAGATGGTTGATTCAGAATACACACCCAATGCTTGTGCCAAAATCTGCTGACATCTGTAATCAATAAAGTTGTGGCTTGTTTAAACCCCAAGTGGCTGTCCTGTGCTTATAGCACTTCATTGTGCCTCAGCCCACTCCCTGCAGCTTCCCACAACTTTACCTTCCTGGCTGTTCATGTCCCAACACTGACAAAATGTTTGAGGCTATAATGGATATGAACAGTAATTAAACCATTTGCACTACAGGAGTATTCTTGGATTTGCCCATTTCAGGGTTGCCCCCTAATACTCAGGGCTTTGCTGTTTGTCCACTTCTTAAATTAAGTGGAATACAGATTCATGCATGGATTGAGAGTGTTCGGCTTCCTAGCAGGTCTAGTTATCCCTATTGATTTTTAATAGGTTTTAGGCACTGAAGCACTGTGTGTTTGCCATTGACAATCTAACCAAGAATCAATTAAGTTAATTGAGTCAGGTCACCCAAGTAACTGAGTGGTAGAGCCTGGGGAAAAACCTATTTCTAAGACTTATCTGTAAAAAAAAGATGCTTTGGCATGGCTTTCTGTGAAATAAAACCCAGTTTATTCACCTATGAAAGTACTGCATTATTTTCTAAGTCAGTGTCATTCAGGCTACTCCAGGAAACAGTTTTCTCAGTGTATTAATCTAATTTTTTGCATGTTTGCAGAAAGTCTAAGATATCATGCCATCACAAATTATTGACATGTAAGCAGCATAGGAGTGAAACCACACGCAGGATCAGTGCAGACATATTGAACTGCTTCACACATAACATTAAGCCAAACCATAGCTCAGCATGAATGCGTGAGTGAGAGCGTTACTTTCTAGAGGATATCATAGCTGCTGTGCTTCTCTCCTAGTCCTCCTCCTGCTGTGCTATAGTGAGCTAAACCATGGTTTGGCTTAGTATGTCATCTGCACCTGGGCTCATGGTTTGTCTTGAGAAGCCAAATAATAAATTTGTATACCTCAAAAACAAAAGAAACAAACAAAAACCCTTGGCCACAGCTCTACAAACCCCGAGCCTGGATTTAGATGACATGCTAAGCCAAACCAACCACACATTTCTGCTAAACCATAGTCTGATTTAGTGTCTAGTACAAAGCAATTCAATGCCTCCTCCTTCACCATGGTTAAAAGATTGAGAGCCTGTCATGATAACTTCCCCCGCTCCTTTCACCCCCCTCTCCCAGAGCTATTGGAAATATCAGCACCATTTTTAATCATGCTTACTGCTAACCATTCCCATTTCCTATCAAAGTTCCTGTTTCCTATTATGATTTAAAGATCATTTCAGAAATCCTTTAGATATCACAGTCAATTTTGTGGACTACTTTTATGGTTTTATTTCCCAGTTCTGGTGACACATTGATGAATCAAGCTATGTGGGCCCTTCAAACCTTATTACTAGGCTATTGTGGAGGGGGGGGGAATGCTGCTTTTCTTATATTTTAGGGAACCACAGAGTACAGTTAAATGGGGAACCTTGGTTAGCATTAACTATGGCAAAGGATGATTGCTGAATTTCCTGTACACCATCGAAATTAATATGATTTTTGTGTGTGTTTTTAAAATGCCCCTGTTGTGAATTTATTCTGTTTTAATAGGGCTTTTCAGCTGCTGAGCACTAAATGCCAAGGCACCATGAAGAGTGTATACCTAGGATACAATGTCACTCTAGAAAATAAATCAAAAATGTGTGTCATCACAAAGTCATGTCAGATTGATGAAGCATTATGGAAGTCAGAGCACCAGAAGAGAAATGATTTTTGGCATTTTGAAGTGTGCAGTTTGAGGAGAAAGGGTATCTTTTAGCAAATCCTGGATAGGAACAAATGTGGAAAGCCAGATGGAAAATTCCATGGAGTGCTTTATCGGCCACCTGCCATCCTCTAAAAGTGGTCAGTAATGAACCCACTACTTATTAAGTTTCAGGGTGAAAGACTGGTGGGTGAGCAGGCTGCTTTAGGGTAATGATGCATATGCAGTGGGTGTGATACAGTAGAGTCACAGACAGCATTTTTAGAAAGCTTCATCATACTGTACTAAATCAACTCATCATCAGTTAGCTTTTATGTTAAGAACGCTGCAGCATAGCAACTGAGCGAGAGCATCCATATATTAACTATTCTGTAGTCTACATTTCCTTTATATCACCACACCGGCCAACACTGTTTCCAAGTTGCAAGGACATCTGAAATTAAGGCAGCCTTCAAGCAATCTGTGATTCCCTGCTCCCAAGCCTTAAACTGTCAGTTTGTTTACTCCTGAGGTTTTGTATTTGGGGAACAGACTAGGCCTAAGGAAATGGGGGTGGGGGGAAGGTGTACATGCTGAAATTAAAACAAAGCAGAATGGACTATTAGAGCTAAGTTATATATGCTTATAGAGGCACTTCAAATTCCATACTGCACATGTGACACACAAAGTATGGAATTATAAAATTGCCATAGAAATGTCATACCAATTCTGGAAAACACCACAAATACATTATTGTCAGAGAATACCTCACCCATATATCCTTTAGCTGTGAAGTGTTGCTATGGTAGCCCAGTCCAGAATGGATGTAGAGAGCTTTAACAGCTTAGCATTGCGTGCTGTTATGAATGCATATTTTATCCTTGCATTTGAAATTTGTAGAATGGATTTTGGTGTCCTCCCTGTAATAAGTTGTGTGGAATCATTGTTTTGGGGTTATGTGTGAGGAGTTGTTTTTCATTGTTTTCATTGTATTGTGTTTTATATGCTCTAACCTCTCCCAGGGCCTTTTGGTGGGTTAAGAAACACCCTAAATAATAAAAATTAATAATCTATTAACAATCTAGAGTCTGCTGCCCCATTCAATTTAAACATCTCAAAGGAGATAGTATGTACTCCCATATAAATAAGTAATATTCTCTATTATCTACACTTAAAAATATTATCCCCAAATAACTGCCAAATTCAATTATTCATTATCATGGAGGGTGAAATGACATCCTGAAGCTGAACAAATTCTAATTCATTCTAGAATAGAAACATGTGAGGTAGTAAATTAACTCTTAAACATTTTTCTCCCCCTCTTGCTTGTCCATGAGTAAACATGGCCAGTCCTCCTGCCCCCTCACTTGTGACATTAGAATGTAGAGTGGCAAGAAATGGTTAGGACATGTCATCTCTTCCCCACTCCCTTCACTAACTAACTATGCACTAAAGGCAAAAAATGTTTGGTCTTTGGACATTATAGTTTGTCAAGTTCCAGGATAATTGATGCAACCAGTAAGTAAATATGGGGGAGGGGGAGGAGCACTATAGAAATTATTCAGGTGATATAAACTTATTGGATAGGGCCCAGATGTGCACAAGGGCAATTCAGATGCTCCTTTCCTTATTCGCCCATAAATGTCACCCTTGAAAGTCTGGCAACCTCTAAAGTGATATCTTAAAGTATACAAGGAATTTTAATGCGGGCGGGGCAGGGGGAGCACACATTCTAGATAAAGTACTTTAGGCATGCAACAAGGGCTTTTTGAACACCGACTGTTCGTTCTAAAGACCCATTCGCCTTTCTATATTCATCAATGAAAAACGAAGAAACAAAAAAGCTTTTCATCCTTTTGAGTTTCTTCAACATCCTTCACAAACACAAACATAAAGATTAAAATGCTTTGCTTTGCTGGGAACCACACCAAGACTTGAAGGTTTAGTAAAGCTGCTCTCTCCTGACATACCTGACTTATTCTATGACGCCTTCAATTATTCTGACTGTGATTCCTGGCCTTTGTAGAAAACAGAAGGCACAAAAGATAACTGATGTCTCTCCATCTGTTTCCTTAATAAATGCCCTCTGCAACAAAGAACCGGTGTTCAGGCAACAAAATAGAACTCACTTATCAAGCCTTACACCCCAGGCCACCAGAGAACCAAGCTGTGTTTTGATAAGGATTTCCTGGACAATGTGACAGAATTCTACCTCCTTCTCACAGGTATCATGGGTATCTGGAAAACAATGCCCCAACCTGAAAACGAAACCAAGTAACATTTAATTGGTTGTCGTACTTCATTTTTTGAAATCCTGTTTTTGTATTTTAAGAAATCATTTTTTATACATTTGAAAACAAGATGCTGTGCTATTTCCTAAAGCTTCAAATCAGAGCTAAACGAGAAAGAAAGAAAACCCTTTGGATATCAGGTAAATGTAAAGCAGCCTTCAATTTGCAATCAGAAAATCCACCAGTGATTACTGTGACGCAATACTCAAGGTCTGCTATTAGGTGTGCCACTCAGTTGCCCCCCCCCCCAAGTATAAAACCAACAGCTGTAGGAAATTTTGAAATGTACTCACATTTCAGAGAGGCCAACAGACCCATAACTAACTGCACATTTGTTCTGGTAAGATTAGAAAAGATGTTCTGTTATAGATAAAGGCTTATTTCTTAAAATGCTTTCCTAAGAAAATTGATCGTTTTCCTCCCTTTACTTGCACACCCAAAGGGTGACTTTTAATATTTGAAAATGTTCTGGTTGCTTCTGGAGAAAATCCTTTTCTAAAGCTGCTCCATATGTAGAAATGTAAAAATGCAAGTTGTGCAAGTCATATTAGATTATACCTAGCTTTTTTTTTAACAGAATAAATAGAAATAAGGCTGGCAGCTATGTTACAGCAGATAAACAAGGTCACAGGGCTCACCAAAAACTCCTGCTACCCATTTTTGCGTTGATGTTGCATCATCTGGAAATGTTTGATCACACTTGGATGAGCAAGCCAGAATTCATCATGGAATCTGGTGAGGCCATCTTAAATTTCCCTACTGAATTATGGAATTTGCAGAAAAACTATTTATCCCCGGTAACTATGCAATCTACAATGTTGGAGACTAAGAATGTGGAAGTAACTACAGCTCATTGCAAACCATTTTGTTTCAGGTAAGTGGGGCCTCAGTTACTGTTAATGAATATGCTCATACACTTACATGGCTGTGACTTCCTACTGCAGCCAAGCATAGCTGTCACAATCCTTTTTAATTGAAGAAAGATTATCAATTTTATTCATTTATTCACTATAAACATCCCTGTGTGGTTTTTTTTTAGACTGCATAACTAAGCTACACTCTTGTGTTCTAGAGATAGTTCACAAGGCTCTGGAAGATTGCCCAGGACACCTCCCTTCAATACTTTGGGGTGGGGGTAGTGGGGGGAGAGAGGGGGAACACTGGATTTACTTTCCCAAAGCTCCAAACTCCAAACATGTCATGCAGAACAATCCACTCTCATATCTTCCACTTGCCACACTCTTGCCCACCTGGAGGTAATTTTGAGGGTGCTTGAGGTGAAAGAGAGGGAGGAAAGTCCCATTGCGGAATATCGCCATTGGTCCAAATTGTCTGTTTGAATGTGTTTTCCTGAAAGGAACTGCAAAGACACAATTCTACAATGAAGCTCTTCTGATCCAAACAACTTTAGCCTCCTGTTATTTACTGTCTCAATTGAAGTTTTTTGCAAGATAAACTGTATGTGTTTGAATTGGTTACATTTATAATATTTGAGAAAGATACCCACTGCTACTTTATATATACACTGATGATAGTAATTTTAGACTAAACTCGTCAGCCGCCTAAGAAAATGTATGACTATGGAGGGAGGAGTTCTCAAAAATAAGTGGTGGTTTTCCAGAAAACACTGCCCCAGAGGTATATTTGCAGATATTCAAGCAAAGTGCAACTTAGGTCTTTGTAGGAATGATGGAAGAAATGGCACTGCAGTGAGCCAGAATGAATAATATTACCCAGCTATTATTTTTTAGCTACTGATATCTGTGCCAAGGGGTCCAACATTAATTCAGTACAAAGGCTAAGATACCAAGCAGGTTTCATCAATCAAAGAGTAATGAAAGCTAAAGAATATGCCACATAGTAAGTGCATCAGTGGTACACATATTTATGATATTTTATCTTACCAGAATGTAATTTTATTAGATACATATTTCACAAAGAAAATGAGAGTTTAAAATAGATGTACAAAAGATTCATACCGCCGATGATAAATATTATCTCATAACTATTACATTAATACAGCTTGGCAAAGGACTGAATATTTTTCTATGGAAAAGAAAGGAAGATTTAAATACAGACTAACACAGAGACTACAGTTGCTATTGCTGCTCAATTTGCCACACATAATTCTAAAGCAATCCCATTGACTTTGGCAGTGCTACTCTAGGGTAAATGTTAAGACTGGTAAGGATTTGAGATTTATGGCAGTGACTCAAAGTTGGAGTGATTCACTGTACTAATACTAATAAAAATTACCCAGCCTTCAACCTAAGATCCCAGGGCAAGGATTAAAATATAAAATTAAAGATAGTTTTACAGTTTACAATCAAAGAAATAAAGTGGGTTCTAAAGAGGCACATATCAAGTGTCAAAACCCAGGGCACAAAGGTGTGTCTTCAGCATTTGCTATACAATGAAGGTGACAGACATACCTCTGTGGGGAAGGAATTCCATAACTTAGGGGCTACCACAGAAATGCCCCTACTAAGCCACCAAATGGGTATAATGTTTGTTTTATTATTATAACATCAAGATTTTCAACTCTCAGCCTTGCCTCATGCACCCAGCCATCTCTAATCTCCACAAACTGCCTGTAGATCTCGGCACACAATGCTTTCATGAATGTTGGAAGTTCATATATCTTTTACATGTTATATGTGAAAAACTAGCACATAATTTGTGTGGCACTTGTCCTGTTTAGATTTAAAGTAATAATCAGTTAAATTCATGTGAGCAGAACCTCCTGCCACAGAAACTAATTGCTGGATGGAGAATGGAGTCAAAGAGAGGGTCAGGGGTTCTTGACTCCTGCTGCAGAGTATGTCATATAGACAGGGCTTTCTCCCCTTTCATACCAAAGTATTAGCAGTGCTATTTTTCTAGAAAAAGAGGTGCAGGAGCTCACCATGATTTTCTCCCTTGTTACCTTAGAATGGCAATGGCATCCACCTGAGAGGGGCCAGAACTGAGTTCCCGTGAGTTCTGGCTGAAAAAAAATCAGGATTTTTTCCTGATTTAGTTTGGAAGACAAGAAATTGCATGCTCACTGGCAAGCACTAACACAACTCTGGAAGTTCAGTAGCACTGATTCTAATTAAGGAGCTGCTAGGAAGGTTTCTCCTGTTGCTAGAGAGCCCACAATGCCACCAGTTTCCCCTCCTTCTTTTCAAAGGTCATGATTTGGGGTTGGGAAGACAATAGGACACTTGGTGGGAGTTCATGCTTCACACAACTGCTCCCTCCATCTTAGGGATCACCCATTTATCTCCTCTGAAATCAGCTAAGCTGGGAACTTCACCCAGCCAAATACAGCCCACAAACTGTCAGTCCACATCAACTGTATTTTACAGACCCAGTCAGGCAACAAATCTTAGAGATATATCTGTAAGTTGCTGCATTCACTATATTACTTGGTACCCCTTCAGGTTTTGCCACCTGAAATGAAGTATTTAAAACAGCAGCAACTCACATTTATCTGTGTTGCAAAAGAAGGGAAAATAGTATTACGAATAAGAGTTAATTGTGTCTACTTTTTACATATAACTTTGCCAATTGGATCATTATCTTTTAAAAACATGTTTTTCTAGAGCTGCTCTTTTCCAACCGTAATTTTAAAACTATTCCTATTAGTTTCCAGGATTACTTATTTTCTTGGAGTCAAATATTCAATCAAAATGAATATTCAACAAAATGTTCAACCAGAAAATTAAATCCAACCTTAACAATCCAAGGGCACTTGTAATTTATGGACCACTGGCTGTTATAATTAAAAATTTAAAAAAATGAACTAGAAAATTACTTAACTGTGAGAACAGCAACTGAATGTGTTTCCTAGCTACTTCCCTAATCTATCTAAATTAAAAACATCAGCAACACTATTGATGGGACTGCAGACCCAAGACAGCGAATAAAATCTGCTACTCTTGTTAGAACATTTTCTCCTTGGCATTTAAAGCCCACCCATCTACACAAAAACTGGATTTTATATTTTCAAAAGTGGGGGATCAAATATTCCATGTTTCTTCCTCCCATCAGCCATAGGTTCAAACTGAAACCTGCAGAGGACTTCAGTGTGCTGCCTTGGAATGTCTGTTGCCTCATCCCACATTCCATCTTGAAACTGACTCCATGCAGATTCGATCCATGCCTCCAGGATCACCCATCCAGCCTGATGAAGAATTCTAGAGAACCTGAAAGCCTATACATTGCACACTCTTCTGCACCATTTTGGTTGGCCTATTAAGCATATTGCCATAATGTAGTGGTTCTCAACCTGTGGGTCCCCAGATGTTGTTGGACTACAACTCCCATAATCCCTGAGCTCTGGCCTTGCTAGCTGGGGGTGATGAGAGTTGTAGTTTAACAACATCTGGGGACCCACAGGTTGAGAAAGGCTGCCTTAATGTGTATTTTGGTGTTGAAATTTTGCATCTCCCTAAAACACTGGGTGCCAAAAGTTGAATCACTTCAAATCTCCCACCAGCAAAGGCTGGTTGGGTCAAGGAGAAAAGCCTGGCACGTCAAGTGATGAAGTCTGATGGGTCAACAGTTGCAGCCTATAGAAAACACTCTGGTCAACTATCTACAGCTGTTGTGTATACTTACAAGTCCACTGTTGAAACACAATGTCAGCTATACATGATATTGCCACCCCCATACATCGATACAATCCAGACTGAAACTACAGTGCATTCAGAAAGAATGATATAACCTACATGCAGAGCAGATACCTTAAGGAATTCTAAGTGTTCACAATCAGTTGATCAGCAGGGCTTACATACAGTTGTGCTTGGAGTTTTGCCAACTATGATGATCAGCTGATCACTGGAGCTTTCCTGTGCATTGCCATGCAAAGAAGGTCACCTGACATCACTGTGACATCAGGTGATTGACAGGTGGATGGCACACCAACCTGTCAAAGTTGGTATGCAGGGGGTGAGAAAGTTAAGGATGAGGCCTACCAAATGGATTCCCACTCCTGATTTAGAATGTAAGAGCCCTTTTGGATTAGAGCAAAAGATTATCTAGTTCAATATCCTGTTTCCCACAGGGGTCAGTCAAGTGCCTCTTGGAAGCTAACAAGCAGGGGAAGAGGGCAATAGTTATCTCACACTGTTGTTGTTTCCTAGTAACTGGAGGTAGCACATAGCCATAAGTTGTGACATGTTGATAGCCTTATCCTCCAAGGATTTGTATAATCCCCTTTTAAAGCCATCTGCAAGAATTTCTCCTATAGATACCACTCAAATTCCCTTCAATTTATTTACCCCAATTTCATTCTTCTCTCAAATAATTTCGCTGTGCATTTTCCAAAAGGAAGAGGGGGGAGAAATCCAGTTGTATGTCAGCAAAGCAGGCATCAAGGCCAGTTTTCTCTCAGAGTCAGTCTCTCCCACCTGCATTAAAGCAGCCTGTGTGAGTGGAAGATAGATCTGCCTACAAATTTGCAGAATTAATCCACTCGTAGCGGACGATTGCCTCCAACATTCATCCACTTCTGTGAAAACGGGGAAATAAGATAGCCTTTTTAGAGTCCCTATTAAACTGAAATAGTAGGAAGTGCCCAGCACTGCCGAGGAATTTTTAGAAACCAAAAACCTTTTTATGATTTTTAAATGGATAGTATAATTTATGAGTTTGGAACCGTCACGCTAAAATTTGTGTGAAGTTACACCAAAGTCATGTTTTGGTCTACCATCTTGATTCAAAATGGAGCCTAGTGTTCAAGCGTTGACAAGACCCCCCACCTTGGGAATCTTAGTGCCAAGCTTGGCAATATCTTAGTGGTGGCCAAACAGATAAAAAAAATGGGCACAGTCACACTAAAGTTTGTCTGGCATCCAAATGTTGATGGAAACTATCAATCTGACCTTGGGAAACCTCATGCTGAGTTTGGTGATGATATCTCAAGAAACAGACAGACAGAAAAACCACCCTCCAAAATATACACTAGATGGGGTGGGTGGGGACACGGCTTCATTTTTAATAGAGCTAATTCAGTCACAGATAATGAGTCAAACTGGAAAGACAGAACAAGTCCAAAACAGAGTGGACTACTCTCCCAAAGCTGCACATGCAGATACAAGTCAAATATTGCAGTCAGTGCACACTGCTGGTACATATAATTAACCAATGCAATTAATTGCCATAGAAGATTGGAATGGCCACTAATATATAAGGTCTTTTAAAAGAATATGATAATACACAGTTAGGATAGGTATTGTGAAAATAACCAACCAAGCAAGAAGAAGAAAAAACTGTTCATGGACAGCTTGGGACTTGGCAACAAACATCACCATCATGCTTAGTTTGTGTTGCAATCTTCCCTATGGCATGTGACTGATTCCTGCTGGATGATGGAATGATGAACTAGAGGGATCAGTGCCATAGCTGTCAACCTTCCCTTTTTTTGCGGGAAATCCCCTTATTCCAGCGCTGTTTCCCACTGCTATCCCAGATTGTTGTTAGATATCCCGTAGACTGTCCCTGGGATAGGTGAGGCTGCTGATCCCTTATTTTCGAGGCTGCTGTTCCCTTATTTTCAAATCTGAAAGTTGACAGCTATGATCAGTGCTCTGACTGTACTTGACAGTTCTTACGTTATTCTCAATACTATAAGAATACACAACTATCTTAGCTATGCATGTTAACATATTTGCTTGAAATACTGGCGTAATGATATTATACTGGTGTAATACTACCCTTCATAACAGCATACCAACCTGGTCTTCCTTATCCTACAAATGCCTTTCCTAGCTCAGTTAATCTTAGGATCAGTGCTGTTTTTCTAGAAAAAGAGGTGCCGGAACTCACCTTGAAAGCTTCCCATGTTCTCTTAGAATGGCAATGACGCCCACCTGAGAGGTGCCAGAACTGAGATCCAGTGAGTTCTGGCTGGAAAAAAAAGCCCTGCTTAGGACCAAGCTATAGAGCACTAATTACAAGGTGGAAATAATAGATACTTAAAGCCAGGGCCACTAGAGACTTTTTTTTAAAAAAAAAGATTTCACATGCTCAAATCTATTTCCAGTATGCATTTGTTGAACAATATTAAATTACTAACAAATTCACAAATAGTAGCAAAGCTTTGCATGGATAACTTAAAAATGAAGCTGAATTCATTGAATAATTTGCTCATTGCAGCAAATAGTTTCCTAAGGAGTTATTATGAATAGCAACACTTTCATTATGCATTACATGAAAGGAATGAAAACAATGCTAATGAAAAGGTCTTTTACTATGATGCAGTTTATTGTTATTTAGTACAGAAAAGCTCAGTCCTGTTGTACTGGATATTCTTTCTGTTTGCTTCTGGGATAAATGTCATTTGCTAACCCATGTGGAGTTTACTTTCCATAAAGGTTTGAATGTGTTAACTATCGTGTCATGGTTCAGACATTGTGCTCAGCTATTGCTAACCTTTAGATTGGCAATTGGCAGCGCCCTGGTGGCTCCCAGACGTCTTTTCTCCACTCTCCCATTTCTTGTTAGCAATCATATGGTTCACCATGATATCTGAACAGTGTAACTATGGTTACCATTAACCCTGGTTTCCTATCAAATCAGAGAAGAAAATGAGTGCAAACTATGATCAGCAGTAACTGTGCTTATGTCTGCAACAATTATGATAAACCATAATTATTGCCAAGGAGGAGTGGGGAGGGAAATGATGCAATCCAAACAAGGTGTGTGTAAAAAGAGGGCTTCAAAACAAAATTTACTAAATTCTTTGCTAGAATCACACAACTGTGACTCCAGAAGACCATTTCACCCTAATCTATGCCCTGTAGGGAGAACTCATAACCTAAAACATTTAGCAGAAATGCTCTGAACACTCTCCTTGAAAGTCTTCTTGTAAGATATTGCTGTTTAATTGGGGGAATTTGCCTTTCAATCTTCTTCATGTTTACTTCAGATTTACTTTCTCATAGCTTAGAACACTTTCTTGCCTATCTATTCTGAATAGGATAATGTTTCAGGCTACACTTGGCAAAGAGCATGGGGATGAGGGACTCCTATTTCTTTGACAGTTGTGTGCCTGAATGCCTTACAACCATATAGCTATCCCTGGCCTCGAACAGAGAATTGAGAATAGTTATGTGGACACATGCGTAGCCGGAGTGGCTAGACTGGCTCTCCAGGTGTTTCTGGATTACACCTCCCATTATCCTTACCATTGGCCATACTGACAGACTGCTGGGACTGGAGTCCAACAACAGCTGGAGAGCCATGTGTTAGCCATGACTGGTCTAAAGCACATGCAGGCCTTTGGGACAGAGAAAGCATATCTGAGGATAGTTTCTGTATCCAGTGCTTTTTACTGTAATGTAGAAAGGCTGGGTCTGAGCTTTGTCTAACTGATACCATTTTAAAACATTGATTAGCCTTAATCAATGCACTTGGGAAAGGCTACTTTCTTTAGAATCTGACTTAGTTCTAATTACTATAACAATTTCTGCTTTGTATATTTCTTGCAACAGGTGTTACTGCCCACTTCCCCTGCAAGCTTCAAACCCCAACAAAACAGGCTGTGTTCACACATGAAGGCTCTCCTCCATGTGTTCAGTATATGTGTGCAGAGTGAGGGCTGCAGGCTCTGACCCCCAACATATGTGCATTGGCATGCACACAGCCACATTGCAGATGTGCAGATAAACATGCATATTACAGGGGCAGCCACCCCCAACCTATGGGCACTCGTTTTGCAAAAGAGTCTGAACATATGAGAAACACCTGCAGACCAAGATAGTTCACCAGTTCTAGACAAACAGGAACAATAATACAGGCCACAAACTTTATGGAAATTAGCTCAAATAATTCTGCTGGATTCCAACACATAAAAAAAGGCTTTAAAGAGTAAATGTGTTCAAGACAATATATTTAATTACACTTTGTTAAGTATTTGTTAAGTATTTTGTTACTGAGCAATCTAAATAAATTGCCCATGCAGCACTAAGTAAAAAGTTCAAAGGTTGAGTAAGTGTTGCCGCCAAGCAAGAGCTAAGTATAGAAATGAAGTTGTTGATGGTGTAACAAATAGAATCACTTGTTCATCTACATGAACTTTCACTTGTGTTACTGTTTTCTAGAAACCAAACAAAGACAGGTTTTCCCTGCTCTATTCTCAGTGCCATAAATCCACCACCTGATAAAATAAATATTAACATCAAAAAATGCAATTCTTTAATCAAAGATTATCAGACAGGCAATGGAAAACTAGTGCCTGGGAGAATTTTAAAGAATAAGCACTGAAAGCCTTTTCAGAAACCTCTTGTAGAATGTCCCCTACAATTATGCTGCATGCAGTGTATAGTGTATAGAGAAAAATGAATGTGTTTTAACTTTCATGTGCATTTACTATTCTTCCCTCTTGGTCGAAAGGGAACTGAATCTCAAAGAGTGAACATGTCTAAACATGTTATGCTTTTCCACAAATGCTTCTGTTTGCTCTCATTCTAACAAGTAGCACTTATTGGAACAGTGGCCAGTACTTATCTGTGAGGTGCTTGATCTACACTTTACAGGAGTCTAGAAGAGCACCTCCTTTAGCTCTATGCACTTCATGTTTGTGTGCATGCACTTTCTTTTCATTACATTGAATGGAAAACAGCAGCCCTAGTAAAACAATTGTGAATGGAGAAGCAAGACAAATGTAAGAGAGGTAGAAATAATATTGTACCACATGCAATCTGCAATACAAAGCCAATATTTTAAAACTCTGATAAAAACATTGGTTGTATTAAGAGCCTTATCAATGAACTCACATCCTCCTTTGAAGCTATATCACTAGCGGCTTTTCAGGAGAGTGTTTCTTGGCAGATGCAGCTTAACATGCATAGGTGACAAAAGCCACAGAGATTTGATTCATGGTACAGGAATGCTGTTCTGGTTTCACCCAGAAGCTGCAATGTGATCTGGGGCATTGTCCCTAATACCATCACACCAGTGGTTGTACAATGCCACATTATTTTAACAAGTAAAGGTAAAGGGACCCCTGACCATTAGGTCCAGTCGTGACCGACTCTGGGGTTGCGGCGCTCATCTCGCTTTATTGGCCGAGGGAGCCGGCGTACAGCTTCCATGTCATGCGGCCAGCCTGACTAAGCCGCTTCTGGCGAACCAGAACAGCGCACGGAAATGCCGTTTACCTTCCCACCGAAGTGGTACTTATTTATCTACTTACACTTTGACGTGCTTTCGAACTGCTAGGTTGGCAGGAGCAGGGACTGAGCAACAGGAGCTCACCCTGTCACGGGGATTCGAACCGCTGACCTTGTGATCGGCCAGCCCTAGGCTCTGTGGTTTAACCCACAGCGCCACCCGCATCCCTAATTTTAACAAGTAGGCCCCCATAATAAAAAGTTGCAGGGTATCCTTGTACATGTACGTGCATTTGTGTGTTTTAAATACATGTAAAAGGATTGAAAACAGATGTTAGCTGTAACAGATGTTAACTGTTATCAAAAACAGTTGTCCCTGATGTAGCTTGGGTCTTTTCTCATGCTTATTTATTTATTTAGCTAGCTGCGGGAGGCAGTGGAAGACAGGAGTGCCTGGCGTGCTCTGGTCCATGGGGTCACGAAAAGTCGGACATGACTAAATGACTAAACAACAACAAAAGCTTTTGAACATTCAAAAATGCAACAAGTCTGCATGTAGCATGAAGTTTCTGCATGCAACTGCATGTTTGTTTTGGCCTGGGTGGGAGGTCTGAGGAGGCAATTTAAGTAGACTGACCTTTGGTGCAACCTAAAGGGTATGGAGGGGTTTTGACTGGAAATCCTAACTGATCTGAGACCTATTACAGTATTGATAATGGACTACATTGCAGTGCTCCCTCTCCCACTTCTCCTTTCTCAATCCCAATCTTCCAAACTGCAATGAGGTATAGCCATAGTATGACCTCCATTATTCTTGTCTACTACTCTCAATCTAACCCACAATGTGGGGATAAAATCCAGCTGCTCTCTCAGCTTTAGTCCAAACATCCAGACAAAACTGCAGGATTGTTGTAAAACCCTCAGAACTTGATCTGCGATATTGTAAACTACATTGCAGGACTGTTCTAAATCATTCTCTCTTACAACCACAAACCTTTCCAACCTGAGACAGTTAATTGCATTTGCTTTGGAATTTGCATTAGCAGGGCCATTTATTTTTCTAAAACATTTTAACCAAGAGCTTTATTTGGTGCTAGCTTGAGGATGGGGTGTGTGGGAGGGGTGTGTGTGGAGCATACCTACTTGTTCCTATTCATGGCTTCATTAAAATCTTGGATTTCTCAACCAAATTCTATAGGAATAGCTTTAACAATAGCTTCTCAATGTGAACCACAGGCTGATCTGTCCAATGAGATGGCTGTATTATATATTATATCTATGTCTGCTTCCCAAGCACTCCATTCTATTCCTCCTCCCATCCTGTTTTCTGACTGTTCACCCCACCCCACAATAACCAATAAGTATTCCATGCTCATCGAGTGTGCTCAGTCCTTACTGGGCTGTTTCTTCCTATAATTGTTTTGTACTTCGTGGAAACCTTGTTGTTTTCCAAAGCTTCCAAGTATATCCTGTTTGTGTGTGGCTATTGCTGTTTTGGCACTCTTCTCTGAAAGTTGAAAATAGAATATAAAATAAAAATGCTATTTATATATATTGTGTGTGTGTGCGTGTGTGTGCGTGTGTGTATACGTACACACACTGAATCACAAGCAAACCTCAGAGACTTCTTGTCCCTGTAAAAAAAAAAAAAAAGGCTGGCAATTATTATTGCAGCTCAAATTATATAAAATGTTATGGAGGACTTTAAGACCTACTAATAGGTCTTAGTACTGAGCCTGGCCTTGGCTGGGGAGGGCGGGGTATAAATAAAAAATTATTATTATTATTATTATTATTATTATTATTATTATTATTATTATTATTATTAATAGCCTACTTTATTTACTGCACAGTCACTTTTGCTTAATCTGTATTGATTGATGTACAGTACTGAAAAGACACATTCTTAAAACTACTATATTTTTAAAAGCACTGTCAGTTATGATAACATATCCAGCAAGACACGTGGTCAGCATTTCAGTGATGCCTTAAATTTCAGTTACTTTTGCAATATCAGTAAGCTTCATGCAAAAGGTCACTTTCCTGGCAGAAGCACCAGAAAACATATAGCTTGGTTCAAGGTTGTCTTTGGTATGCCAAGCCTCACTCCTCTTGGGGAACTGTGCCATTTCCCCCGCACGCTGTCTCCCTAAGCTACCCATACCTCCACCTTCCTTCAGTCGACTGTATACAGTAGATGGACTCCACCTCCTCTCAATAGACTGCATACAGTACCATAGGCTTTCCCTGCCTTGCAATATATTCTGCCTCAAGTATGTGGTTTAAAATGTCCTCAGTCTAATAGTGAGCTGGGGTGATGAAGCGTCCTGAAATTGCCATTGCCCAGGAATCTGAATCAGAATCTACCTCCAAACAAAATTCTAAATGTATAAATGTGGAATTCTCTGTTATTTGCCTGCTGGTTGCAATCACTGTTATTCTAAAGCAGCAATGCAGCAGCAAGCAAAGGCTATAGCAGCCAAGACTGCTGCTTGTGGCTGGAAAGCCAAACAGGAAGTTTGTGACTGTTGCCATGGGAACAAAGGGGCAGTCCATTCTGTACTGAGCACCGGATGTTAGCTCAGTGGGTTTGTCATATGACCTGTGCTGGAAGGACATGGGTGGAGTTTATTCTAACTGCTGATGAGTGCAGACATGTTTTCTCTGTACTGAAGTAAAAGACAGGAATAAAAGATGTAAATAGATTTCTGTCTACTTCTTTCCCCTCCCTGGGGACACCAAAGGGGAGAGAGGAGCAGTTGGTGTGTTTTCCTCACAGCCTGAGGAAAATCGCCGGAACGGACCTCGAGTATGTTTTATTCCTGCCGGGAGTCGCCGGAGGGAGGTCTAAGGAATTCAGCCGGTGCCTGAACAGATAGGCACATACCTCAAGACGGGCCAGAATTCCAACAGTGGTAGCAGACGCCGGTTGCTGTTTTCATCGACCTCTGCATCAAGAAGTGGCCTCCATGGAAGCCTGAGGTGAGCAAGCTGATCCTCTGCAGCCAGAAGCTGACCAGAAGGAAAGACAGCCAAAGCAACGGAGCCCAGGTATGAGATTTTCGGGCTTAGAAGTGTGAATGCAGATTGATTTATTCTCTGCTTCGAGGGAGAAACGTTTGATAAAAACAGCTCCAGTCAAAAGAGAAACCGCATTCCAAACATTCCTGTGGTTTCCTGTTCAAGGAAAAGGAATGCTGTTGCTTAGCAACGAAGGCCATGCCTCAGAGAGGAGAAGTGAAAGTTAAAATGGAATGTTTTGACTACACAGTCTGAAGAGCTCTTGGAAAATTCCAACGCAGCCAGCGTTGAGAGCTGCCAGGTGCACAGAGTGTAAACAAGCCAGCTATTGGATTTTAGAGGCTTGTGTTTGAGAGTCAATGCAAGGACTCAAAATGGATGCCAAGAAGGGGGGAGGCCTGCCTACTCCAGACCTTCTGACCAGTGACAATTATGCATCTTGGTCTATTAAGATGAAGGCCCTGCTGCAGAATCAGAGACTGTTTGGGGTGATTGAAAACCCCATTCCAGCAGCACCAACGCGTGCTTGGGAGTCACAGGATGTGAAGGCCAGAACTGCTATAATTCTGTGCGTGTCAGACTCTGAGCTTATCCACATACAAGATTTACTGCACGCGAGAGATGTTTGGGACACGCTGAGAAGGACACATCAGAGAGATGCAGGTTCTTCAGCGTTGCTGTATTTTGAGAAGCTGACCAACCTGAGGCTTGCGCCTGATGGAGATGTTCAAGCGCACCTGACGGAAATGAAATTTCTGCGTCAACAGATGGTGGAACGCAATTTCCGTCTGCAGGAGGAAGTGTTTTGCTTCATGGTGATCAACAGTCTGAATCGGACTTACAAAACAGTTGCCAGTCAGCTGGGGTCTCTCCCAGCAGCGGATCTCACGTCGGACAGGGTCTTTGCCATCGTGCTGAATGAACATGACAGACTTTCCGCCCTGGAAGTCAAGGACAGGGGGAGCCAAGAACGGAGTTCTAACGCCCCTACTGCTGTTGCTACTGGAGAAAATGCTGTAGCTTTGAACGTTGTCCGATGTTACAATTGTGACCAAACTGGGCATCTTCAGCGGTACTGCAAGAAGCCACGTCAGAAAAGAGGAGCCAAGGCGAGCTCCGCAAAGTCTGAGGCGTCAGACAAAAGTCACACCAAGCCAAAGGCAAAGACTGCAAAAGCTTTGATGTCGCTAAAAGCCACACCAGAGGTGGGAAACTTCTTTGTCCTAGACACTGGAGCCACAGTTCACATGACAGGACACAGAGGACTATTTTCTACGTTTAAGAAGCAAAGCTTCGCGGTGCAACTAGCCAACGGTCAAGAGCTGGAAGCGACCGGAATTGGAACTGTGTATCTTAAAAGTCTGAACTTGACTATAGACAATGTTTATTTGGTTCCAGAGTTGAAGTTTAATCTGCTCAGCGTATCGCAGAATGCCAAGAAGGGACTAAAACTGTCCTATGATGATCAGAAATGCGAGATCTACAAAGATGGAGAGTTGTATCTTTCTGCCAAAGAGAAAGATGGACTGTATTTGTTGACTTTTGATCAAAGTGATTACATGGAATGTAATTCTTGTGATTCTAACATGATCTCTTTTACAGGTGTAGCCAAGAAGAACTCCAAGCAGGTCACCTCGAGGGTCGACAAGGCATTTCAGCGGGTGTATGCTGATGTGATTGGTCCTTTAGCACCGTCTAGAGGCAATGCAAAGTATTACCTAATATGTGTTGATTCTTTTACAGGTTTTGTCTGGATTTATCTTTTGGAGAGACCAAAAGACGCCTTAGAAAGGTTTAAAGAGTTTTGTGACAAGGTTAAAAATATGCATAATGCTGACATAGATTGTCTTTGCACAGATGAGAAGCCAATTTTTCTTTTACAGGAGTTCCAGAGGTTCCTGAAGAAGAAAGGGATAAGACACAAAACTGCTAGTTCCGAACAAGCTTGGAACAAATGTGTCTGTAGTAGAGTGAACAAAGAATTGCAAAAGGGAATGCATGCGCAATTGCTTAGTTCACATCTGCCACATGAGTACTGGGCAGAGTCGCTGATGTCATTTTGTTACACGTGGTTGAGAAAGTTTTCAAAAGAGTTGGGAAGTTCTCCTTTTGAGAAACTGTTCCACAGAAAACCTTCTGTTGCCCATTTCAAGGTTTTTGGGTCTCATGTGAGGACAGAAGCTCCGGGTGGAGTAAAGAATGCCAGAGGCATTTTTGTGGGTTATGAAAAGGGTCTCTACAGAGTAATTTTGTCTGAATCTGGTCAGGTGATTCTCACAAAATTTCTAGAGAGTGCTCCTGAACAGGAGAGAGTGATTGTTAACACATTTCCCACAGGTGATGATTCTGATGATGATGATGATGAGTTTGATCTTATTGAGTTCAGTACTACTGATGATGACAGCGATAGCTCAGACAGCTCAGTTGTCACAGTCATTGAGAGGAAATCTCACAAAATGTCTAGATCCTCAGAAGAGGAGGATGAACCACTGATTAAGCTTAGTACTGGTTCTCCAGAGAGTCCAGAGGCTGAACCAGAAATCAAAGAAGAGCAGCACCTCTTACGTAGGTCTGAGAGAGCAACGAAGGGTGTACCACCCAAGAGGTATTCACAAGAGTTTGCTAACTTAGCTGTTGCTGTTGTAAACGACCAAGGTCAAATTGAAGCTGTGTCTGAGTCAGAGACAAAGGCACAACAGAGAGTTGCTAACCAAGGTAATGCAGATGCACTCATTCCTTGGAAGTCACACAACCAGAGAGGTACATTGGTAAAACCAGTGGCGGGTAGTTCCAAGGGTGGAACTGAAACAACAGGGGTATGTTATAAGTATAACAACTGTTTGTTTTCTTCTCTGGATGACGCTTTGCTCGCAGCACGCATTGATACTTTAGGGGGAGTATGTTATTCTAAAGCAGCAATGCGGCAGCAAGCAAAGGCTATAGCAGCCAAGACTGCTGCTTGTGGCTGGAAAGCCAAACAGGAAGTTTGTGACTGTTGCCATGGGAACAAAGGGGCAGTCCATTCTGTACTGAGCACCGGATGTTAGCTCAGTGGGTTTGTCATATGACCTGTGCTGGAAGGACATGGGTGGAGTTTATTCTAACTGCTGATGAGTGCAGACATGTTTTCTCTGTACTGAAGTAAAAGACAGGAATAAAAGATGTAAATAGATTTCTGTCTACTTCTTTCCCCTCCCTGGGGACACCAAAGGGGAGAGAGGAGCAGTTGGTGTGTTTTCCTCACAGCCTGAGGAAAATCGCCGGAACGGACCTCGAGTATGTTTTATTCCCGCCGGGAGTCGCCGGAGGGAGGTCTAAGGAATTCAGCCGGTGCCTGAACAGATAGGCACATACCTCAAGACGGGCCAGAATTCCAGCACAGTGCCCTCCAGTCTTCAGGCTTATCTCCAAAGCTGTGAGCAACAGAAATAAATTTAACTTTTATTTTTTGAGACAGTTAAAAAGAAGTTTGAAACTACCATTTTTTAGAATAAGTATCTTGGTAGCTCTTTTTGGACTACAGGATAAATGTAGCCCACCTCTGTTGGTAGGTGAAGACTTTCTTGTTTCACAGACTTTTGGGAACTGACTGTACGGTTTAATAGATTATAGACAGAATTAATAGATTATAGACAGAATTAATTATTGGGGTTTTCCACTTATGTTTTAGTTGTTCTTATTTTTATGAGAAATCGGCTCTGGATCCATTCCAGTCCGGCTTCCACGCTGGTCATGAGACCAAGACGGCTCTGGTCGCCCTAACAGATGATCTCTGCAGGCAGCTGGATCGAGGCGGCTCAGGGCTGCTGATTCTTCTAGACCTGTCATCAGCCTTCGACATGGTCGATCACGAACTCCTGGACCACCGCCTTGCCGACGTGGGGATCCATGGCACAGTCCTTCAATGGCTGCGCTCGTTTCTCTCTGGTCAGGGACAGAGGGTGGCGCTTGGGGGGGAATTGTCATCGCGCCACTCCTTGGTGTGTGGAGTGCCTCAGGGTGCGATACTCTCCCCGATGCTTTTTAACATCTTTATGCGCCCTCTCGCCCAGCTTGTCCGGAGTTTTGGGCTGTTTGCCATCAGTATGCCGATGACACCCAACTCTATCTGTTGATGGATGGCCATCCTGACTCGGCCCCAGACACAATGACCAGATGTCTGGAAGCTGTGGCTGGATGGTTATGTGGGAGCCAGTTGAAGTTAAATCCTTCGAAGACAGAGGTCCTCTGGCTGGGACGAGAAGATATGGGATTGAGGGGGCAACTCCCATCTCTTGTGGGGGTGCAATTAGTGCCAGCACGGTCCGTTAAGAGTTTGGGTGTAATCTTCAATACCTCCCTCTCTATGGAGGCGCAGATTACAGCTATATCAAAGGCGGCATTTTTTCATCTCTGCCAAGCTAAGCAGTTGCCTCCTTATCTCTCTCACCCTGACCTAGCCACTGTGATCCACGCGACGGTCACCTCCAGACTGGATTATTGTAACTCGCTCTACATGGGGCTGCCCTTGAGACTGACCCAGAAACTACAGCGGGCGCAGAATGCCGCGGCGAGACTCCTTATGGGGTCTTCGCTGCGAGATCACATTCATCCGGTACTATGCCAGCTGCACTGGCTCCCGGTGGAGTACAGGATCAGGTTTAAGGTGCTGGTTTTAACCTTTAAAGCCCTATACGGCCTAGGACCCCCGTACCTATGGGACCGCCTCTCCTGGTATGTCCCACAGAGGAACTTATGGTCTGCAAATAAAAACATCCTGAAGGTCCCAGGCCACAGAGAGGTTAGGCTGGCCTCAACCAGGGCTTTCTCAGCTGCGGCTTCAATCTGGTGGAACGCTCTGTCACAAGAGACTAGGGCCTTGCGGGACCTGACATTTTTCTGCAGGTCCTGCAAGACAGAGTTGTTCCACCAGGCCTTTGGTCAGGGCGCAGCCTGACTTCCTCCTCTGGCAATCTGCATAGAATTTTGCTTAACGGTTGCCATCAATTTGATTTTAATTAAATTTTATAATGAAATGTTTTTAGAATGTTGGATTATTTGATTGTTGTTAGCCGCCCTGAGCCTGGCTGCAACAATTATATTAACAGCCAGCAGAATTCACTGTGGTTCCTTGTAATAATGAGAGGGCAAGTATATCTGAAATTCTTTTGTAATAAGACAGCTACTTTGAGATCTTGTATAGAATGTCCTAGGAGATTGAAGTGTTCTCCTACTGGTATCAGGAATCACAAGACAGAGAAACCAGTAGCTGTCTTATTACAAAAGAATTTCAGAAATAGACTGGAAAGAGAAGCTTGCAACTTGCAACCAAACTTAAAACCATGGAGAGACCTGGTCTGAATAGAGACATTGGATTCTTATCTCACTATACATGATAAAGCTATTTTTAGCCATCTCACCCCTTGCTTTTTCCTGTAAGACCAATTGCAGTCGGTCAACGGGTTTACCACACCTATCAGGCAATCACCCATTCCCACCACCCTTCTGAGTAAATACCCCTCCCCACCCTCTCACTATATATATAAGGGTCTGGTGACTTCTGTTTCAGTGTATCTGAAGAAGCGTGCATGCACACAAAAGCTCATACAAATAACTAACTTAGTTAGTCTCTAAGGTGCTACTGGAAGGATTTTTTATTTTTTATTTCATTTTATTTTGATTATTTCTCTATATTCTCTGCATCATTAATGTTCTGCAAATTTAATGCAAGTCCAACTGCAGTCATATAACAATAATACTGACACAGGTGAGTACCTTCCTGAAGAGACATGCTTCAGAGTTGTTCCACTAAACAATAAGAAATCACAACCGGCCACCGGAGAATGGGTTTCAGGACTGTCACTTAAGGAATTTCTCAAATCTACAGCAGTACTATCAATCATAAAACCACGGGAACAAATAGCAACAAACAAGGTCAGTGCCTGAAGCCGCATTTATTATTTGTTCAGGATAAGGGTCCAGATGTATGTGGAGTGGATGGTGAGTGACAGGAAAGCAGTGAGGAGTGAAAGGAATGGATGAGTGAAGTAGCCCGTATAGCATTGAATTACTTACCTTTACAATGGAACAACACTTAGAATGGGCTACAGGTTCTAGCAATTTCAACTGAAAATCAAAGCATTTGAACAAAATATTTCTACTTCTAGGCAATGTATAAAGTTTATATAGAATACTCTCTCTTAGAACTGATATTTTTGCTCCAGTATGATTAATGTCAATTTGTTTATTTAAAATATTCAAATACTGTACTACCCATTCACACAGAATATCTGCTTGGTGTTGATATAGCTTCGTGTACAGCATGGGGAGAAGAGTTTTTAATAACTTGATTCTGTTAATGTCCTTGACCTGGGGTGAGGAACATTTGGCCCTCCAGATGTTTCTGTTGAACTAAAAATCCACATCTGGGTGGCCAATGCTTCCTCACTTCTGCTCTTAGGGATGAACAAATCTGTCATTTTTTATTTTTCTGAGATTCCCATGTTTCCAACCCATGACCCTGAAATTAAGAGTCCCATGCTCTACCAACTGAGCAATGTTAGTATAAACATGGCTTCATGGGTATTTTCAAGACATGTATTTTCAATTATCCCCCCCACTCTCTCTCTCTCACACACACACCATTCAAGAAACTCCACTTAAGAACAGAGACACAAATAGAATAGCTTATTAATTCACGTCAAGATACTTCAGTGCTCGGTTAATTCATAAAACATTGTTAAAGGCACAGACCTATCTTAAACCTATGAAATTAACTATAAGATATTACTGATGATTTGCTTTTAATTTCTTCTCAACTCTCTATTTTCTACCACCATTCTGAATCCTTTAAACTTGAGACAGGGAGGGAAAGAGTGAGTAGTACCTGAAAACAAAATGTATGCTTAGAATAATAGAATTGTAGAGCTGGAAGGGACCCATAGGGTCATCTAGTCCAACCCCCTACAATGCAGGAATCTCAACTAAAACATCCATGACAGATGGCCATCCAATCTCTGCTTGAAAACCATCCAACGAAGGAGAGTCTACCACCTCTTGAGGGAGACTGTTCCACTGTCCAACAGCTCTTACTGTCAGAAAGGTCTTCCTAATGTTTAGTTGGAATCTCCTTTCTTGTAACTTGAAGCCATTGGTTCAAGTACCCTCTGGAACAGGAGAAAACAAGTTTGTTTCATCTTCTTTGTGACAGCCCTTGAGATATTTGAAGATGACAATCATATCTCCCTCTCAGACTCCTCTTTTCCAACTCCCTCAACCGTTCCTCATAAGACTTAGTTTCCAGAACTGTGATCATCTTTGTTGCCCTCCTCTGCACACATTTCAGCTTGTGAATATCCTTAAATTGTGGTGCTCAGAATTGGGCACAGTACTTCAGGTGTGCAAGGTACTGTTCAAGGAAAGTACTGTTACTTCCCTTGATTGGGACACTATACTTTTGTTGATGCAGCCTAGATTAGCATTAGCATTTTTGCTGCTGCACCACACTGGTAACTCGTGTTAAGCTTATGGTCTACTAAGACCCCAAGATCCTTTTCACATTTACTATTCGCAATACAGGTGTCTCCCCCTTGTATCTGTGGAACTGGCTCTTCCTGCCTGTGTAGAATCTTACATTTTCCCCTACTGGAATTCATTTTGTTAATTTTGGCCCAATTCCTCAATCTGTTAAGGTCATCCTGAATCCCGATTCTGCCTTCAGCAGCATTGGTTACCTTTCTGGTTTGGTGTCATCTGCAAATTTAATGAGCACCCCCTCAATATATTCATCAAAGTCACTTATGAAGATATTGAACAACAACAGGCCCAGGCAGAACCCTGCAGCATCCACTTACCACTTTTTTCTAGGATGGTGACGAACCATTAGTGAGTACCCTTTGGGTTTGGTCAGCCAAACAAATACAAATCCACCCAACAGTTACCTTATCCTGCCCACATTTTACCAGCTTCTGCACAAAAATATAATGGTGAAATCAAGATACACTATGTCCACAGCATTCCCCTGATCCAACAAGCATGTAACTCTAACAAAAAAAGAAATGTGATTCATCTGGCATTTCTTGCTTTTGAGAAAACCATGTTGGGTTTTGGTAATCACAGCATCCTTTTCTAAGTAGTCACAGTTTGACTGCTTAATTATCTGTTCCAGAACCATAAAATGGAGATGGATGAGATAGCAGACAATGGGGGGACCACTAGGGGCGCATCAGAAGATGGCTGACAATAACATCTCTCCAACCCACACGAGGTAAATTGGAGGCTGTGATGGGAGTAAATAACCTCCCTACCCCCCAGGATTGTGGTGGGGGACTGTCCTTGCCTGCTGTGCCCTATACCACCCCCGAATTGGTGGGGATGGGGGCACTAGGCACAATGCCCTCCTGTGGGATTTCGGCGCTCCTGGACGCCGTCTCTGATCCGCGCCACTAGCTGCAAGAACTTCAAAAGAAACAATTTGGATGAAGCGAATGCACATATCTCAAGGAAGAAGGGGGAATAAAGACTGCTAACAGAAGAGATCTCTGATAAAACAAGACGAGTCGGAGGAACAAGTATAAATCATGAGAAGATACGCCAAGACTCGGTATGGCAAAGGGACTGATGGGGGAGGGGAAAAAAACTTTCCTTTCTTTCCCTTATGTGATTAAACAAGAATCCTCCCCCCTCACAAGTCAGAAATGTCGTTTTAAGGACCTAAGCTGTGGATTTAAGGCTGTGTGGAGATAAACTTTTGAACCAAAGCATGTTTTAAGAAGAGCGTGGAATGTATAAGGGCTTTGGAATGACGCAGTTAAAAATTCTGTCGCCATATTGGGAAGTTCTGTAGGAGGACTTAAGTCTGAGAGGAGAAATAGAGCTGTTTTTATATTGTGGGTGAAACTCCTCAGTGGGACTTAAGAACGACAGTTCTGTAATTAATGATGGAAAGAGCGCTGTTATCTATGAAGGCGATGATATATGGAAACCATCTCGATTTGAGGATTGGAAGAACGGAAAAATTCACACAGGATTATTATTGGTATTTATCGGATTAAGGAGACTAACAGAAGAGATCATAAAGAAAAAAGAAAATATATGAACAAGATGTGATGTGGAAACAGCAAGACTGGATAGAATTATGAACTTTGGACTGATTTGGACATTAACGCAGTGGCAAGAAGATGATCAGACTCCCCCTTCGGATCTTGAAATATGGGTTCCCTCAACAAAATTTAAAATTCGGCTTTGTAATTCGGAATTTATGCGATGTGATTTGATTTGATTGGCCGGTTAATAAAAATTATTTTTTTAAAAAAAGAGATAGCAGACAATGTTCGAAACTCCCATTGTTCTAGGCACATTTTGCAACTGAGAATTTCATTAGCACAAGCAGTTTGAGTTCTGGGTGCAGTACTGCGCCTAAGATTTCAGATTAAAACTGCAGAGTGGAAGGAAAGGAGGACCTTTTTCTGCCACTTCCAGCTACTCTCTGAAGACTGGAGAAAAGACCATTTTAAGAATATTAGGTGGTTCGGAAGGACTAGATCATGTGAAACATGAACATAGTGTTTTAGCTGCAGTTAGTTCATTTTCAGCTTTGTATTCGTGTTATTAAAAAAAGCGTGCCTGGGCATTCCATTGTTGTGTCCATAACCTAGGTTTAAGGTGCCATTTAGCTCCTAGCTTTCATATCTCAGTTTCTAACGCTGATAGCCGAACAATAAAGATAAGAATGAGTGTTCAAGTACTTGATTTGATGAACACAGGAGAAGACTGAAATACATGAAAATAACCATTTGTTCTGCAAGCAAATAATTATTTTGAAGGGTAAATATCTGCTATAAGCAAAAAATAAATCTACAAAAGCTAAATGGTGAACATTAAATTGTTTTAATATATTATTGTAGTATTCTAATACTTTTCAAACTTAACTCATTTTGAATACAAGTAATTTTATTTCTTAAGTGCTTCAAAGTTACCGTATGTTACCTTGAATTTTCACCCTTAAAGGGATTAGAGCCTTCACACAGAAACAAATTTCGAAGACCCAAATACTGGCAAACTAGCCTGGCAGTTTTGAGGAAAAATGCAAGTACAGCAGTAGTACCACACAACTGCATTTGCTTGCTCTTTCAATGTTTAAAGAGAACAGGAGCAAAGCAGTGAGCAAAGTAAGAGCATACACATATGAGAAGATCTAGCTAGTTTCAATGATTTGCTCCAAGGGAAGAATTTTAATCTTTAGGGCAGCAGTATATTCTGTACTGATCTTTTAAGCATAATTAAATGTGTTCCAGGGCTCACCAGGTTTGGTTCTGGAGCCAGGTTCAAGACCTGTTCAATATATTTGATGTAGTAATACAGAAGGGGAGACATAGTATCATAAAAAGAAAGGTTATAGGACACATTGTATTGCTTCCAGGGAGAATTTACTGCCAGGGCTGTTACGTTTAGAAATCAAGCACTGTTTCTCAAACAATGATAAATATAATTGAAATGCTTATATTTTGTAACTGTACATTTTCAGGATTACCTAATAAACAAAACTAAACAAAAAAATTCCTTCCAGTAGCACCTTAAAGACCAACTAAGTTAGTTCTTGGTATGAGCTTTCGTGTGCATGCACACTTCTTCAGTGTGCTTCAGTGTGCTTCTTCAGGTATCTGAAGAAGTGTGCATGCACACGAAAGCTCATACCAAGAACTAACTTAGTTGGTCTTTAAGGTGCTACTGGAAGGAATTTTTTTGTTTTGACTATGGCAGACCAACACGGCTACCTATCTGTAACTGAAACAAAACTAATAAACCCTACTCTTATAGAGGAGGCACACACAAACATCAAGTAATTTTGATTTTTTAAAAAAATAGCACTAATGATCACTTATGTCACCAACAAGTAGGAGTCAATTAGCTTTGTGGAATTACATGCCACACAATAATCATAGCAGCATAACCATCAACACTCCATTATTTTCAGGTAGAATATATTGAGGTCTGGAAAAGAAATATGGGGTTGTTATCCAATGACAATACCTGGTTGTACTGGAATTTCTTAATTTTTAAAGCCTCCTGGGCTTTTTACAATGGGACTAGCAACCTAAACCTACTAATGGTTTTAACTGTGGTTTTCCACTATCGTAGCTATGCCCATCATTTAGCTTTCTCATATCTTCCAGAGAACCCTTCACCACTATTAACAAATTATTCCACCTCATCTTAGCCTACTTGAACAGCCCTATCTCAGTTGTACCTGCCCACACCTTTGTTTTTGGCAATGGCTCCTGAAAACAGAGTTTTCTTTTTCGTGAATGTAAGACAGGGAACAGACCAAGACAGGGAACAGACCAAATCAGGGCTTTTTAGTTTATAAAACTTAGCAGCTGAACACGTTAAAATATAAAGATTAAAAAATAGGTAATTGGTTAAAAAAAGAAATGTACCACATCCTCTGATAGCAAGCTCTGTGCATGAAGGGAGACAGAATTGCAGCCAAAGTTGGGCCACAGACAGTCAAGGTGAAGGTATCAGACAGTACACCAAAGTTTGTAGAAATACAAGAAAAAAATATTTGACAGAGGACCCTAAGGGACCAACCTCCCCTTCCACAAGTTAACAACCCAATGAGCCACAGAACACTAAGTCCGCAATCTTAAATCGACTTACCTAGGAGTAAGCCCATTGAGGTCAATGAGACTTACTTCTGAGTACACATGTATGGGATTGCACTGTCACTGCTGGGTGGAATAGAAAAGGTGGAGAATGGAACAGAATGTAGTCTAAGATATATCATAGCTGGAAGGCTTGAATCCTGAATAGCAACATATTTCTTGCTAGTGCCACTCCCCTCCCATAAATTATTATTTTTATTAGTATACCATCCTTCATAAAAAGGGTTTAACAAGTGCTGTTTGGCCCCTGTTACATTAAAAAAACCTCCTGTGAATAGTGTCTTGAGTTTTCAGAGAAGATAGATACTGTCTTGATCTCCAGAGAAAAAAGCTACATAGGCCTCTGAGGTCAATAAAACAAATACATATATATAATAGCCCTGTCTTGAGATAACTGTTCTTATTACAGTTGAGTTAATTACGGTAGCTACTTTTCTCAGTTTTCATTATATCCCAGACCAGAATGGGTGATACTTGACTTCAGAGTTCGCCAGAGGTCTGCAGCCTAATTAGCTCAGCATATATTTCCTCCCTACCTGCAGACAATTGGCTTAATTTAATGGTTTTGCTCTTTTTTCCTTGTTCAGCCTAATTGGATGAGTTCTTGCTGCTCAACTTACTGTCAGAACTGGGAATAACTGTTCTATTTGTGCTTTATTGATAGCAGTCTTCACCAACATGGTACAGTCCTGCAAAATACGTGGTGTGTGTGTGTGTGTGTGTGTGTGTGTAATAATTTATTATTTATATCCCACCCATCTGGCTGGGTTTCCCCAGCCATTCTGGGCAGCTCCCAACAGAATATTAAAAACATGATAAAACATCAAAGATTAAAAACCTCCCTTAACATAATTTAGATGTATTCAGTTGTATTGTTTTATTGCTTATATGTTTGCTGCCCTGGATACATGACCTGACTATCTCCAGGTACAGCAGTTGTCTGCAAGGAATTCCCACAAGACAGGTTTGATCTTGGCAGCCTTCATGTCATATTTGCAGGCATCTTTGTAATGCGGAGTTGGTCTGCCAACGGGCCTGGTGCCTGAAGCCAGATCCCCGTAGAGCACATCCTTGGGGATGTTGTCATATTCCATTCTGTGGACGTGACCATGTCAGCGCAGATGCCATTGAACTGGAGTGTGAACATACACTCTCCCAACCCACATTTCCCGCATCTGTTCTGCCACTCAAAATCTTCTTGACACAACCCATGTGGAAAGTGTTGAGGCGTTGCTCAGGGTAGTTGTAGGTTGCCCACAACACCCTCCCATAAAGCAGCATGCTCAACCCACAAGCCAATACAAGCACCCTGATTAAGGAATTCTTTCCCATATCAAATAAGGTTGACATTATGATCTGTTTTTTGGCAGAAACTTCCAGAACTTGAGAAATTATTGTTGCTGATTTGCTGTTATGAAACTTTCCTGATTTTCCTGATGTTTATTTTTAGGTTATTTTATGTTTGCATTTTAAGAATTTATCCATGTTGGGATGCATGTTTGGTAAAGAAAAGCAGGCTATAAATATTTTAAATAAACAAAGTAAAAGAAACACGACAACCATTTTTCTGTGGAATAATGCCTGTTTTCACCTAGGGAAATCTCTTTTGTATAAATTATAGAGAGGCATGGGTAAATAAAGGTTTATAGAACATGAACTGTATTCACAAATTGCTTCATTAATTCAATTTAGTTTCTAAAAGCATACTGTATCAGTGCAATGCAATCACTAAATAAATATCAGGAAACTAAGGTTGACAATCAATTAAAACATTTTAGTTGATTAATCATCTGCCTTTTAACCAGTTACTCAATTCATTTTAAATAATGGTGCACATCACCTAAAATCTCAATATATAAGAGTGTTCACACAAAATAAAATGAGGTAGAAGGAAACAGCTAAAACATTGTCTTTTTCATTCCTGACTACAGTAACACAGGGTAAAAAACACACAGAAGAAAATGTCTATTCTCATCCCCATTGATATATGTTTCCAGATTTATTTATTTAGATTGTAGTCCTATATTTGTCTACTCAGAAGTAAGCTCCATTGAGCTGAACGGACCTTACCCCCAGAAAGATTTGTGTAGGATTCCAGACTTTAGTTAACTAATTAAATTGGTTGAATGTTAGAATCTGACTACTTATGCTGAAGTTGATTCACTATCACCCTTAATTTGCCACACATCTGCCCAAACAGTGCTCATCTTCATAAATAAATCCCATTTTAATTTCTCAATGTATGCATTTTTGGGGATGTAATTTGTACACGTTATGAACTTCCAAGTACTTCCCTCCAGTTTATTGCATTTGTTCAAGTGTCCAGTGCAATCACAGGCTCATCTGTCAGTTATGGTGTAGTAGTGTACCCTTCCCTCTTGCATACAAATTTACCCTACACCATTCTTCTTCAAAGATAGTCACCATAGTTCAGAGTTATAATTCAGCAACATTAAGGATATCCTGTTTCTAACTCTAATGGTAAATGCTAGTTCTTACCTAGCCATGGTTAACAACAACAGTGGTTGGGAGACTGTGGGCACTGATTTGGACTAGGCCGTAATGTGTCAATCACAATTGCTCCCACAGTTCACCCTCTTTCATAAACAATATGTCCTGAACCCCTGGCCTACCTGGCAGCAAGTCAGTATGCCAAGTCCCCCATCCAGGGTCAATCCACATGTCCAAACTGAAGCACAATTCCGCAGAGATCCTGAAGCAGCCAAGCTATGGTCCTTCAACATGAGCAGACACAGCACCTGAGCTCTGCTGTCCTTTTTACTATGCCTGCTGATTGCAGCATCTGGGCTTGATGAGGCATGTGACCCTCACCTGCTCCAAGCCTACTCCAGCTGAAGAATCCCATGCCTCCTCCCAGAGCTAGCAAGCCTCACTTGGCCAGCTAGTGAAGCAGGCTGTGGACCCTTGCCTGCCTCTGCCTCCTGGAGCACCCCACCCACTGCTCCCTACACCTCAGAGCCCACCGTGTTCACGGAGACAGGGGCCCCACTGACTCTGGTGATGGGTCCTGCTGCTCTGTTTCCTGTGCACTGACCTCCATCCCCTCATCATCACTCTATAAGTACTTCCTACACCTCTCCTTCCTCATCCCCAGCTTGTCCCAGTGTGTCCCTGTCCCGGCTACAGCCCTCACTGGGATCCTCCTCCTCCTTCTCCCCATAGGCCTGCCAGTTCATGACACAATTGCTGTATAGTATAACTCTAATGCTTGGGTATCTAATGTGTCCTTGTTCAGAATCATTCTATGCACCAACCACAGAAAGGAGGGCACTCCTAGGTTTGTTGCTTACAGCAAAAGAGAGAGATCCTTCACTGAAAAGCTATTTTACAAATTTGTGCAAAGCTCAAGACGAACAGCAGTACCTTCAATGAATGTGCTACATTTTTCTTTTTCTCAGAAATTAGCAGCTGCCATGAATAGAACCAGAAGATGTAGATGCCATTAGGTAGGCTGCAAGTTAAGTAAAGTGTCTGTAGTTCCAAAATTACACCTCCAACAAAAGATACCTAATTTCCTTTAACTGCTTTTCACTGCAATGATCCTTATTAAGAGTTATTATTATTATACTAACATTTTTTTTGGCCTGAATTTTAAAATCTGCCTTGCAACAGTACACCTTCAATATCAGTTAACTTAGAACTGGAGTTCTTCACAATACAAAGCATGCATTATTTATCTTTAAAAGCAGTTCACAAGGGGTGGCGGGGGGGAGAGACAGAGCAGTTCACAAAGGAGGGAGAAGGAGAAGGAGAGAGATTTTGCTGTAACAAAAGCCAGACATTCATTTGGTTTTTAGATGCAGGGCTTCAGCTAAAGGACAACACCAAACCCAGATTCACCAACAGGTAGTCATGCATTTTAAGTTCCACTGTGTCTTTTTGGTGTCCTTCCTTTTGTTTTCTCCTACCATGTTCTTATTCTTTGCCCCACTGACCTTGGGCTAATTTGCTCACCTTGTTGCAGCAACCCCTATGATTTTCTTTACTATGGGCACCCATGCTGTTATAGTATCTGATGCACAGAAACAGCAACAAAAACCATGTGGGTTGCTGCTGCCTATCCTAAGAGATGAAGAAGCAAAAATGTGCAGAAAAAGTAATGCTGTTTTGTTTTCAATAAGTAAGAAAATGGGGTGTGCTATTTTGAGACTGATGAAAACAAACACAGAATGAGCTTGGAAGTTTTACTGATTAAAGCTATATATTTCAATGAAGGGCAATTTTGTCTCTATCTTTCTCAGGGTACAACATATATTAGAAACACGAATCCTTTTCTAGTTCCAGATGGGTAGGTAGCCATCCTATTCTGCTGCAAAAACAACAAATCTTGTGGTACCTTAGACTAACACATATAGTATGGCATATATTTTCATGGACTATAGTTGACTTCACCAGATGAATAAAGCATTATCCTGAGTTGAAAGTAGGAATAAAAGAGAAATTTATTCAGGACGCTTTTCACATTGGACCAACCGAATTCAGCATATCAACCTCGTTTGCAGAGCAAATGCCAGTTGGATTATTCCCTTCTCCAGATTTTGCTATTTCACTACCAACAAGTGTACACATAAATATGCATTTTAAGTAAGAACTGCATTAAAAATACATACCTCAGATGAAAATGCATTGAAAAGCACTGAAATACATCATAAGTTGAAAGTTAGGGGGAGACTGTGTACAAAATACGTACAAAATATGTACGTTTCCGAGCACAATTCAAAGTGTTGGTGCTGACCTTTAAAGCCCCAAATGGCCTCGGTCCCGTATACCTGAAGGAGCGTCTCCACCCCCATCATTCTGCCCAGACACTGAGGTCCAGCGCTGAGGGCCTTCTGGCAGTTCCCTCATTGCGAGAAGCAAAGTTACAGGGAACCAGGCAGAGGGCCTTCTCGGTAGTGGTGCCTGCCCTGTGGAATCCCTTCCCACCAGATGTCAAAGAGAACAACAACTACCAGACTTTTAGGAGACATTTGAAGGCAGCCCTGTTTAGGGAACATTTTAATGTTCGATGCATTACTGTATTTTAATATATTGTTGGAAGCCGCCCAGAGTGGCTGGGAAAGACTCTCCTCCTGGAAGAGAGGGGAGTGGTTGCGGGCGGGAGCCGAGCTCTGCCTCCCACTCACCTGGCTGGCGCCCATGCCCATCGGCAGACACCCAACCAGGTGCCTCCGAGGGGGCGTGTACAGCAGCCTAAATGCTGCGCGCCAGCCCCTCCTCGGCCTCACTCTTCGTTGTCCCGTCGCGAGTCACCCACCCTCCACTCCCTTTGAGCTCAGGGTCTTAGTTTTCTTTGGCCTTGCTATGGACCTTAGGTTGGTTGCCCTGGTTGTCCGGGGGGCCTGGTAGGAATTTTTCCATTTGGCATTAGGCTTTTGGGTTTTTTCGCCTACCTCATAGCAATCGTCACAACTTTCGTGGTATTGGTGGGTAGGTTAGGCATTGGAATAATGTGTTGTGGTGTGTCGAAGGGCTAGGTGTGTCCATCGCCTATGCCTTCAATTTTTGGGTATTCCGTTAAAGGAATCTGGCGGTCGTGCATTCTGTCCGATGCCTGCGTGGTGGGAGGCCATGGCACGACCCTCGGTGACATCAGGGGAGAGCCTATAGTTGGATTAGCATCAACAGGCTCCACCTACTGGTGAATAAACCCCCCTTGTTCTAGACTTACCACTCTCTGGGGGGGGGTGGAGTCAGCTGACGTAATCCAGTGCCTAAGCCAATACCTTTTCACTTGCTGTAATCAATAAAGTTGTGGCCTTTTCTTGCCCATTAACCTTATATCACGTGTCCTTGTGTATTTATTCCACTTTGCGGGGATCGGGTCCTCGAACCACAAATTATTATTATTATTAATTTACATGCAGATTTTGTGTGTGTTATTTTGAAATTTTCAGAAAAACCAAGCATGCACAGCTACACACCAGAATGGATCTATGACTGAGCACCAGTGAAAATTACACTGAATGGACCTAGATTGCTCTGTCCATGTAGTTGCAGGTACACACACACATATACAAACACAAACACGGTTTCAAGAGGAGTGGATTGTACAACGAGGTCATAGGGGAAAGAAGAAAGAGACGGCAATAATTAGGTAATTAACAGCTCTTGTCGGTGTCTATTAATTTGCATGAGAAGAGTTGTTCTCACTGTTCCATTTCAGGCCTGATTCATATAGCTAGTGTACTGTATGTATGCAGTTGCAACCCATCTTAATGTGGATTATGGTGAAATGAAAAACAAACAATGGCTGTGTACTCACTCATCTGTACACACACAACCCTCCTAGGTCTGAATGCACCCTGAGAAAAGTTAACCTTGTCTTCCATGCCAGATGCCCTCAGAAGATCAGAAGCTGGGGGAAATGGGTGATAGCTACCCTTTCTTGTTTGTTTCTAACACCTGGAAATCAGAGCTTGGAGATCAGTAGATAAACAATCCACAGCACTTCTCTGTGTTGTGCAACATTCTGAGTCTCATCCAGAGTTTGAGAATGCATATGAAATAATTCTAAGAAGAAAAAAGTGACTTGTTTTGTAAAGTATCAGAAGCATTAAATAATATGTTAGGCTAGCAGGACAGTAGAAAATTGATTGTCTATAATGAAACCAGCAGAGCTTGGCAGCATTGTTTGCTTAAGTTCTTTTATTCTTTCCCTCTTTATCACTGCTCATTTGTTAAAGTATGTCAAGACCAGAGGTTAATATTGTTACAATTTCACTCCTTCAGAGGCAGTGGAGAAAATACTTATATGAATCTAAAACTCTTTCCTGAACCCTTCAATAATCATCTCCTCCTCATCCAAGTTGTTTCTACTTCATTATCTGTTTTGTCCTAAACCCTTTGGTCTAACATCACAGCAATTATGGTTATTTTTAAGCACATAAATGTGCTTTATCAGTCTTATCCTATTTGTTCTCAGCATATGAGATTTATCTTAGCATGACAGATAAGAGAATCTGGATACCCAATGAACTGAATTTCCAACCAACACTCTGCTCGCCAGCCCTCTCCACATTAACCCTCTAGAGCTTCCCCTTCCCACTCCATAGAGCTACACCTTTCCAACCCTATTTTTGAAGCCACATTTCTCTTCTG
This sequence comes from Podarcis melisellensis, assembly GCF_964234715.1. NCBI lineage: Eukaryota > Metazoa > Chordata > Lepidosauria > Squamata > Lacertidae > Podarcis > Podarcis melisellensis. The sequence continues at coordinate 65,967,699 of NC_138530.1, forward strand.
TTCTGCAGCCCTGCTGTGCACCTGTTTTCGTGTTATCCCCACATCCATGCCTTCCCTCCCCCTCCTTTTCTGCAACCCCCTCTTACATACAGACCATCCCATGGCAACCGCCTGCATTTTCCTCCTTCCACACATTGCATCTAAACACCCATTTCACCTTTGGCTGAATAATGAAATCACCATCTCCTCCTATTCTGCAGCCCCTTTTCTACTCCTACTTTCACTCCCATTACTAATCCCTCCTACTCCCTTTTTGGCATCCACCTTTGGCATCCACCCTTTTCCCTCCCTCCTCCTTTTTCTCAAATCCATCTTGCACACAGTGTGGTATCTGTTCCAAATTAGTACACTGAGTCTGGAACTTCATGTTGAAGACTACCCGTGGTACCAGGGGTGAAATACACTATGCGAAGTGATATGGAATATTTGAGGGCTCTACATCATTTCTTTTTCTTGCATGACACAGCTGAGGAAAGGAAGAGAGATAAGTTTGAGTCTATCAAAAATGGATCTCCTTCATTTCTCTCAATGCACCCTCTTGCTCATCCAGAGCACTGCAAGTGCCCTCATTAACCCCATCCACTTCAATCTTCCCTTTCCCTCTCTTTTTCTTTACATTTGTCACCAAAGCTCTAAAGCTCCCTCCCCCTCTCCTATATACCCCTTCAGTCCTCCAAATGCTACCTTTATCCCACTCAATTCCACCGCCCCCTTCCCTAATTCATCCTTATCTTCTGTCCCCCTATGTCACTCGAGGGCTACGACTGCCAGACAGATCCTGCTTTTCCTCACCCAGATCTTCCCTTGAACGCCTGGTCATTTACTACAGACATGAACCCCTGCTTTTCACTGCCCCCTCCTCCCCCTTCTTGCTTTTAGAACCCTGGAAAACAGTAAATGAAAACAGTGCAATGATGGACTACTGCAAATATAATATAGAAATATACAGCAGGGTTGCTCACTTTGTAGGCCCAGAAAAAGAGGCTGTTAACCTGTTCATCAATAAATACCCATCTGCATAGGAAAATGAAAGTACCTACAAGAATAAGCTAAAAAACTCCAACCTATAATAACTGGAGACAATGTTTAGCACTATAATTTCCCATTACTACAGCTTCATGCTGCCAGCAGGACTCCTGGGGTGTTTTTCAAGGACAATAGACAAAATATACAATAAAAATCCTTCAGAATGAAGCAAATACACTAAAAGCATTTATCCACAAAATTCACATAACAACAAAAAATAACCATGCCATTCACGTAATGATGAACACAAAAATAAATTGCTGAAAGTCAAATTATCATTCATGGGGAGTGAATTCTGCTTAGCTCAAACCCTTTATTTTGGGAATATATAACAGATTTTGTATATGGCCCTCTGCTTTTGCTGCAGTGACAATGGATTGAAGCCTACCTGCCACTGAGTTAGTAAGCTTGGGTCCTGATGTACCACTTCAGCCTGCAAATGAAAACTGAGATAAAGGAATGTTCCTTTGCAGAAATCTAGCATGTTAGGAAGAAGGCTTAGCAAGAATCCTTCCCCTTGAAATCTAATTTTCTATGTATAGGGTGTTTGTATATGTGTGGGTGTTTTCCATATAGAGGAGAATCAGTTATCTGTGCAATCAGCTGGAGTCTGAAATTGTAGAGCTGAAATAGAAGTTTACCATCTCAGTGACAGGTGAGCATCTGTGTTCTCCATTCTTGCTTACCATGACTGAATAGATAGGAGAGACTAGAGGAATTTAATACCCATCTTGAGTGAAGGAGTGATGTTGAAGGACGCAAAACATCACCACCTATTGAAAAAGTATTTACTCAATGTGTGTTACATGGGCAATTTTGGCCCATTTTCAACATACAATTTTTGAAAAGGGTTATTTCTGGAGACCGTAGATGTTCTAAACTTAACACTGAGACTCTACCATATTCTGTGTCCTCTGATTCTATATGGCCATGGACTAGGAAGGAAGCCATAGCATGTTGCGTTTCTAACAAAGCTCTGAAAGGACAAATATATCTTCCTAGTATTTATATACCCGGTGGGGGGGGGGGAACACGTCTTTTGTTTCTTCTCAACTTTCAGAAATCCATACTCCATTTAGTTTTGTCCAAATGTAATTCTAGAAGCTTCCCCAGATGGTTAATCTTTATAGCAATACTTTGAAAAACTTCATTCATTGATGTAGGTCAATTACAACTTTCTCAGGGATCATATGAATGATATGGCTGCCAAGCAAGCTTGATGCAGCTCCTATCGATTCTTAGGCATCTTTTATTTCTTACAAATTATTGCTCTAGCCACCATTTTTCTTCTAAAGTCCTCTCTATTTCTATTCACAGAAGGAAACATTAAATATCTGATTTTTAATGTCTGATATTCTGCAATTCAGAATATTTGGAGAAGTCAATAAAGATGCAGATGTTATGTCAACAGCTTTTATCTTTCTCTCTCACACACACAAATCTATATGCTCATAGCAGGTTCCATGTTATAAGAGTAGATGTCATGTTATATTCTCAATAGACTCAGTCTAGGCAGCTTTCCTCAATATAGTGCCCTTGAAATGTTTTGGACTATAATTCTCACCAAACCTAGCTAGTACAACTTGATGGCATTAATGGGAAGAGAATGAAAGATATTTAAAACTATAAGAATATGCAAGAAATTGTCTGAAACCATGGCAAACTCCAGCTAGTCATTGACAGCAATACTGAGCTCTATGAACCAATTGTCTGAAAGCATTCGTTGTGTTACTAAGGAGAACTAAAGCCATAATAGATTCAGCCAGTCCTTTTTGCAATCTGGAGGCTGAAATATAGTATGGACAGGCCAGAACAGAATTGTGACAGAAAATATGTGGAAAAATTGTGCCTTCATATTCACAAAGCATAAGTGATGAGGTTGCATAGGAGAACTATTCTTTGTAGGAATCGTTAGGTAAAGGTAAAGGTACCCCTGCCCATACGGGCCAGTCTTGACAGACTCTGGGGTTGTGCGCCCATCTCACTCAAGAGGCCAGGGGCCAGCGCTGTCCGGAGACACTTCCGGGTCACGTGGCCAGCGTGACATCACTGCTCTGGCGAGCCAGAGCCGCACACGGAAACGCCGTTTACCTTCCCGCTGGTAAGCGGTCCCTATTTATCTACTTGCACCCAGAGGTGCTTTCGAACTGCTAGGTTGGCAGGCGCTGGGACTGAGCAGCGGGAGCGCACCCCGCCGCAGGGATTCGAACCGCCGACCTTTCGATCGGCAAGTCCTAGGTGCTGAGGCTTTAACCCACAGCGCCACCTGCGTCCCTGTAGGAATCGTTAATAAAGCCTAAAACTAATTCCTTTAAAAGTCCAAGCACTGGTTTCAGAAGACAATCATGTATTGGCCAAAATGTTTCTTTAAAGGTGTTTGGAGGGGAGACAAATTAGTCTATAAAACTGCACCTGTCACTGGAAGTCTGACTAGGTTTTGCAAACACAAGTGCCATCTTTTAAATAGCACAATTATATTATAAACTCATTTTATATACTTTTTTTAATAAAAAAAATTACATACATGGCAGGGGTTAGGATCATATTCCCTTATAGAGAAGCTTCCACGTGTTATATGCTGATGGTGGCAGGAGATAGAAGGAAAAAGTGGACGGAACCTAGGGCAAAATATTGGTGAGGCAGCAGATCAGACTCTTACCTTCTGTCCAAGTAAAAGCACATGAGGATGCATAAGAAGACTGGTAAGGGGTATGGACTAGAAAGAAGTGATACAGCCTTCAGGAGAATCCTCAATAGAGAAATATTTGGTTCTTGGTCTCAAGGTGCTAAACTCCTGATACATGCCAATATAAAATTCTTGTATATATGAATGAAAAAGATTTTACACTGGCATATGTTGTATGACTACAGACTAACAGAAAGTAGTCTGTGGTAATTCAGTGGTAGTTACTGGTGCATCTCTGTGTTTTTGGACAAGAATGTTTATTTGACAACATTCAACAAAGCTATCTGAGGGTTATAAGAATATGCAGAGGAGCGAAAACATTTCTAAGGTCTGATGGCACTACAGTAATACCTGCACGAACATCTGCCTTGTCTAGCATCCATTCCAATACTGGAACAGGTTTGCCCTGTGTCCTTTTCAGCTAGCGGCCGGGGCTCTGGAACAGATCCCGGCCACAAAACGAGGTACGACTGTAATGGGATTGGGGGTGTGTGGCTTAATAGGTTAAGTTACATACTCAATTTTTGTTGTGTGGCACAAGGCACACTGCTTACCTTTTGGAACTTAAGAAAGAGCAACAATTGAATTATTTCAAAATGATCCCATCTTTATAAGATTTCTTTTTGAGTCTTTTCTTCAGCCATTTTGGTCCCTGAAACAGACAGAATTCTCAATATCTCCTTGAGTGAATTGATTGCCCACATCATTTACTACATACATACATACATACATACATATTATTTGTATGCCGCATTTCCACAGTTCAAACCATGCTCATGTTGGCTTACAACATGAAAATTTCAAAGTGTGGTTTGCCGTGCATTTCCTGACAATATAGCCCATATGGGATTTGGTTCCTAAGAAATTTCACATTGGGATTGATCTGGACCTGATGTTGGTAGCTCAGAGGTACCCTTTGCCCCTTTTCAAATAAATCAAGTAGAGGACTTTCCTCAGGATCAAGGATGTTGAATAATAGACTGCTCTGCGACCTTTCTATACAAGAAAGTACAAGTACAGCAGTGTTTCACCTTTGCTAGCCAGTGGGGATGACAATATTAATAGCACCATTAGCCAGGACCTGCATACCAGTTGCCTCAAAAGAAGCTAATACTTACTGACATCATCATTCAAGGAGAACAAAGCAAACAGAAGAAAAATAAGGACAAAGGGAAGATCAATGAGAGTGCTCCCTTACTACCCAAGGAGACATGGAAAGAAAGAGGCCACCGCTCACTTCCGGAGACAGATTGATTCAAATGTGTTGCAAGACATCTGTGACTTAGCTCCCAAAGGATAGATGCAATCATGGAGGAAGTACCTGTGTGACTATTCTGTGGGGGGAACAGCTATAGAGCCCTACTTGTAAAGACACAAGTAGCAGAGATGTGACGGCTGCAACATCTCTCCTGATTAATATGAAAAAAGGGCACTTCAAAACAAAAGTGAAAAATAAGGAGTGGGAGCATGGAGCCCTGCATTTTTCTTTCAGTCCAGGGTCTTTTGTCCCTTAGGGCTGTGGGCCATGGAAGCTTACTATATACATTTTCCATTCCTACCTTAGACTTCTGATGAAAGGCTGTATAATTCTGAATTTTAAAAGTATGGAGCCTTTCCTCTTCTAGCCTTGGCAATCAGCCTGGCTTTCACACTGGGTGTACTGAACCAGGTCAGTCCTCTCAACTGGGTGGCAACAGCTGAGAAAGCCCAGATGTCACGATGGATGCTTTGTGGAAAGGTCCCAGTTCACAAGATCATCTGGGAGAAACCAGGGTTCAAATCCCCACTGAGCTATGAAGCTCACTCAGTGCCCCTGGCCAGTCATTGCCTCTTAGTCTAACCTACCTCACAGGGTAGGGACGCAGGTGGCGCTGTGGGTAAAACCTTAGTGCCTAGGACTTGCCGATTGTATGGTCGGTGGTTCGAATTCCCGCGGCAGGGTGAGCTCCTGTCGTTCGGTCCCAGCTCCTGCCCACCTAGCAGTTCGAAAGCACCCCTAAGTGCAAGTAGATAAATAGGGACCGCTTTATAGCAGGAAGGTAACTGCGTTTCTGTGTGTTGCGCTGGTGCTGGCTCACCAGAGCAGCTTCGTCACGCTAGCCACGTGACCCGGAAGTGTCTTCGGACAGCGCTGGCCCCCGGCCTCTTAAGCGAGATGAGCACGCAACCCCAGAGTCGGACACGACTGGCTCATACGGGCAGGGGTACCTTTACCTTTACTTTACCTTTTACTTACCTCACAGGGTTGTTGTGGGATTTAAATGAGGGGAGAGCAAACCATGTGGACAACCTTGAGCTTCTTGGAGTAGCAGGTGGGAAATAAATAAATTAAATAAATAACCCCAGACACCATACTAATTGTGGTTTTTGATTATTTTACTTTTTGCTCCTGCTATCTGAATTCAAAACATAGTGACAATCTGCTTTTAATTGTTGTCTTCCATAGCTTTAATAATAATAATAATAATAATAATAATAATAATAATAATAATAATAATTTATTATTTATACCCCGCCTATCTGGCTGGGCCTCCCCAGCCACTCTGGGCGGCTTCCATAAAAACCAAAAATACAGTAAAATATCACACGTTAAAAACTTCCCTGAACTCCTTTAATGTGAGAAGATCACTATGTCTCCAGCAGGACTGAAAGAGAACTGTAGCCATAGCATTTGCTGTAACTCAACTGTGGGAGGAGGCAGTGGGGAGCTGGCTCATTGCCTTATATTCCCTCCTTCATTTGGCTTCAGTAAGTCAGATGCAGGCCAAGACTTGATTGGAAGAAAAGGACTGCTAAGTGACACCAGTGGAGTTGCCAGATGCTCCATTACCAAGAGAAACATCCTATGCCAAATAGATATACCCCAGCTTAAGTAGATATATCCCCAACAATATATGGATTTGCAGAAAATAAAAGCATGGGGGAGAGCAGTGTGGTGTTGCCATGGAATTCAAGGGCTCCTGCTTGTTCTGGCACTCTGTAAAAGTGTTCAGCTAGCACGTGGCCAGCGCTAGACTCCACATGGTAACTTGATTCTCTACCTTGTGACTGATCAGTCATGTAGGGAGCATCACAGCAACCTTCCTGTTACTCCTTTAATCTTGTATCCCAACTGAGAGCTGGCCAGGGTAGACCAGAAGTGGAGATGTGGGCCAGTAACACAGCAGGAGCCAAATGGCCACACAGAGCTAGGGGATAGAAGAGTCACTGGCTGCACATCCTCTGCAGGTCCTGAGAATGAAAAGGTAGCATTTAGGGATATATAAACAAAGAGTGCAGGAAAGGAGAACTGAAGAGAAGGAGAAAGTTAAGGGAGAAGAGAATAGAGAGATGTTGAGGAACAGCTGGCAACTATTGCCGCAGGGCTACATTAGAAAGGAAGGAAGATCAGGGGACCAGGAAACATCCAATGGCAAGATTAAGGGAGTTGAGAAGGAATTCTGTGAGGTAGGGAGCCTACCCTGTGTGACTGTAATCAGGACTATTTAGCTGAGGAAATAAAACGTGAAACAAACAGTATTAATGATGGCAAGAGCATTCAGGTTTCTGAGAGCAATGGGCTCACCAGGTGGTCTCTGAAAATAAGAGACACTGTGGGGTTCTGAAGATCCTTGGGACTTTAAGGGAGGACTGGAGCAATTTTGACATGCAATTTTTCATATTTAAGGAAAAGCTATATTCAAACAATTTTTAATTTTAGTTTTATTGTGTGCAACTATCATAGTTTGCTTGTTCTTTCAATCCCTTGTCATCTTGTGACATTTATATAAGAGACAGCTTGAAATGCTGAATGAAAATTCAATTTCTTTTGCACTCCCACAAGTTTTCCCATGAATTTTGCCTGAATTTATTTTCTATTTCAGACATTAACAGTAGCAGCTGATTTGATCTTTTTATGGCTGCATTTTTCATTCATGGCATAAGAGCACAGAAAGCTTTTCATGTATTATAAATCAAAATAAATAATAAATATGGGGAAAAATAATAACAGCTAATGAGGCACTTGCTGCTTTCCATGTTTTCATTTCAAAGGCACAGTGAAAGTATTAAGGATTAAACACACACACACATAGACTCACACAAAATGATTACCAGTACTCTTTTCACGACTATTGTGAAACCACATGCATTTATTGAAGAGCTCCTTAAAGGTTCATATGGTGAAGTAGCAGGCTTAAAAATAAAGATTTCAATGAGCTGAGAAGCGATACTGTATTTATATACTTACTGGTTAAATATTACTGATATTGTACATGCAGGTACTGAGCATCACTTCTCAAGCCATACTTAAATATGATTAACCCAAATAAGTTGTATGTGCATTGTGCTCACCATGACCAATACAGAGAAATGTACAAAATGATCCTCACATGCAGCAGCTAGCATTTACTTTACTTTCTTGACTTTCTGACTCTCCATTCATGTACCATATATTTTGGAAAGCTGTTTGTTTGTTTCTTTGCATTTGGACACTCTTTAAAGTATCATAACCAAATCTGAATGACGGTTCCTGAGATCAAGGAGCATGTATTCATTTATGTATAGATAAAACTGGATGCCATTTTGAATAAAGATGGCGGATGGAAACTTTCAAAACTGCACTGGTTTAATTTTTCTTAGATTTCCCAAGAGTTCCAAATAAAGGAAAGTCACTAGATTATGTTCTGGCTACCACAGTGCCTCCTGGAATGAGATGGGAAGATATGTCAAAGGAAGAGGAACCAGAGGTTGAGCAGTGACTTGGGAGAGGGTTCTGCCACATTGTTGCTGAACAACACAGAAGGGGAGGGGGAGCCACCTGAGAAAGTCACCACTCTGCCCCCTGAATGCAAGGTTCCCAGGGCAACCGAGGAGATGGTTGGTGAACTCTCAAGGTTTGCCAAAGTAGAGGTGATGGGAGAGTCAAGAAGATAGGATTCTGGTCTTATCATCAAGGAGCCTCCAGCATCTGGGCTGATACTTTCACTGTGTGCTGACTTCTTGACTAATGTTTCTGGGTTTCCTTGAGTGGAAAGTCCGAGTATTGTGTTTGAGTTACAGATAGGTAGCCGTGTTGGTCTGCCATAGTCAAAACAAAAAAAATTTCCTTCCGGTAGCACCTTAAAGACCAACTAAGTTAGTTCTTGGTATGAGCTTTCGTGTGCATGCACACAAAAGCTCATACCAAGAACTAACTTAGTTGGTCTTTAAGGTGCTACTGGAAGGAAATTTTTTTATTGTGTTTGAGTGAGAGTCAGTATTGTATCAGGAATAGTTCATAAGTATTACTAACCCAAAGAATGTTATTAGAAGTTCAGTATGCTGTTGTAGTCCTTGTGTTGTGCCAGGCCCAGTTCGTATCAGGGCTGGGATGGGAGAGAGAGAGGCAATGGCAAGGGAATGGACCAAGTGTGGCCAGACAAGGAACTACAGGAGCAAGTCAGGGATGGACAGACTTCAGGTTTGTCATAATTAATCTAAAAGTGCACATTCTTTAGAGCCTAGGGATTGCTTTCAACATCAGAGCTAAACACTCCTTTCACACAAAATCTACTTCTGTTTTGCTTTCTTCATTTCAGTAGCCTAATTTAAGTGGAACAAGTTGTTTTGCTGCTATTTTTAAACAAATTGGGAGTCAGAAACCCTTGTTGATCTACTGCAAATCACCCAGAGACCTGTCCGTAGAATCCAAGCTGCTTTCTGCACATCCATGCCCTTGTTGCTGATACTAATGAGCAAGGCTCACCTGAATACTTTTAATAGGTGACTGGCCTATAGGTGTTCTGGCATGTTACTGCTGGCCTAGGTTATCTCCTTTTACTTTCCCTCTTTAGCCATATCTAGAGACTGCCAGTCAGTCTGACTCACTGTTCCTGGCATCTCTCAGGTCCCAGAGTCAGAATCTGTAGTAGACCACACATCTGGCAGGCCAGCACTACAAACAGCAGCTCAGAAGAGTCCTTCAAAAAGTTTCAGTAAATCAGTAGCTCAAAGGCTATATTCACTGTTGGTTTCTCTTAGAGCCATAACAGTGGTGGTGTTTTAGATTATTTTCATGGGGTCATAAACTACATGATTATGAGGAAATCTGTTCCTCCTAGGATCCCAATATCAAAATCTGACCTCAAATTATGGAAATGTTAGGAGGGTGGCTTTTGTGCATATCTTCCACCCCAAATTTATTCTTTTTATTGTTTGGATTTGCAAGACCTAACATTTCAAGCCTCGCCAGGATCAATAGACCTTGTGCTTCAGTTTAGTGTTCCCAGCGACTTGCCAACCAGAGTAATAGTTACAGTGAGTTCAAGCTGCCTATTGAAAAATGCCACTCTTGAAGGATTTACAATAATTCAGGGAAACCGTTTAACTGAAAATCAAAACTCTTGCTGGATCATTGATTTTGCACGAGTCTACATCATTATTGTTTCTGACAAGCCTGGTCTGCGTGTTCCCTTATTGAATTTGTGGGACTGCTCGATAATTCTGCATTATTATGCTGAAGTTCTAACATATATAATAGACATGTTAAACACTTTTTTAAAGCCTTAAATGACTCAATAGGGAAACTTGCATTTATTTAGGCAGATAAATATTCTATCATGTGGTGAAAATGTGTCAGGTTTTTTTTCTTTTTAAGTTATGGAATTCTAGAGTTTTCTATATGTGTTCATGTTGCTACATGCAAAATATATACTTGCCACAGAACATCCTCGCCTTATCCCTCTGTATTAGGGGAGTGGGGGTTTCTGGTAGTTGATTCAGCAAAAGAGGTCAATCCCACAAAACAAAATACTGTAACTGTCAAGGACTACCTTCCAGATACTATTGGCCTCCAGTTACCATCAGCCTCAACCAACATGGTTGATAGTCATAAATGATGGGGCCTGTAGTCCAATAATATCTAGAAAGCCACAGGTTCTCCATCCCTAACCTAAAAAAAAATAAAAATGAAACCAGTCTGTTTATGTCCTCACAAAGTTGCTCACAAATCAGGTTCAGAACTTGGTGCATACAGTGTTGCTATATTTCCAGCAACCAGAGCGTTCTTAAGTGAATGGCTAGTTGGGATGCTCCCAGGTGAATCTTGGCCATGGCTGAAGACTGTCAGAAGACTTGTACAAATTAATATCACATTAGGGAAGCTGAGAGAGTGATGAATTGATCTCTAAGCCACAGCTTTCTTTGACGTTGCAGATTGTTTTATTTATTGTTGTTATTAATTAACTTTATATACTACCCTTCATCATAAGATCTCAGGGCAGTTAATAGCACATCTAAAGATAAATGTTACAAATTAGTGCAGGGGTTGGCAATCTGTGGCCCTCATTTCTAACCTTTGGCCATACTGGCCAAAGCTGATGGGAGTTGGAGTCTAAAAACATATGAAGAACCACAGGTTAGACACCCATGTCTTAAAAGATATCTAGGACAAACAATAGCTTTCAAACTGGCTTTTGTCTGATAATGTGAGATCAAATTGGCCTACGACTGAAAAACATTACTGACTTCTGACAACAAAATCCATCATGTTATGTTCATAAGGGCAGTTAAGAGTCAATGTTCAAAAGATCAAGGCACTGCTCTGTTCAGTTCCTTCAGCCATCCAAAATGTACAAAGTGCAACAGACCTTTATCTGATACATTTCAGGTTCTTTCAATATCAGAACCTCTCTTTCTTCTCTCAGTAAAGTGCTTAACAGTTAGGAATGTCTAAGTGAATTGTGTATTTTCCATTTTAGAGTAATTATTTTTATAACTTCCCTGACAGAGATATTGTGATTTAAGAGGCTCAAACATTTGGCACCAATATCTAGCTAGGAAATGAGATGTAAGCAATTGAGGAAAAGCTGTAAGTGATCAATAGCTAAGGCTGGAAATACATATGCACTGTTTGTCTACCTCATCTCTCCCTCAGTGATGGCCATGCCACTGCTAGACTACTGTCTGTGGGATGGGCTAGAGGCTTTGGATTTGCACTGCTTACATGTTTGTTTATTGGCTTAACTAAAGTTGCTCATTACATAAAACAGGGATGGGGAATCTGGACCGTCTTGGATGTTGTTGGACTACAACTCCCATCATTCCTGAACACTGGCCATGCTGGCTGGGGCTGCGGAGAAATTGTAGTGCAAAATTTGGAGGGTCACAGGTACCCCAACCTGCTTTAAATAAACTAACATGGGGGAAAAACTATATCCAGACTATTGGTCCATCTATCTCAATATTGTCTGCAGTACACTGATGGGCATCAGCTCCCCAGGGTTTCAGAAAAGGGCCTGCCAAAGAAGCTAGAGAATGTAGCCTTTTGCAAGCAAAGCACATTCACTACCCCTGATTCATAGCCCTTCTCCAGACCAAAGAGAGGAAATGTCAAAGGGATACAAACAAAACTTAATTCTACACCATTTCAAAATATTCAGGTTCTATTTTTGCCTAATGTTTCATAAAACTTTGCTATTCTTCTTCTACTATCTCTTATTTTAAAGCATGCTGTCCCTGGAAAGCCCTTATTTTGAGGTCATTGTACTGCACCTGACACTATTGAATTACAAGAGGATCTGTCCTGGAGTGTCAACACAAGGGGGCTTGTGAAGAAGGCACAGCAGAGACTGTATTTTTTGAGAATTCTAAGGAAAAACCATCTTCCGCAGAAACTGCTGCTTGCCTTCTATCACTGAGCCATTGAGAGCGTGCTCACTTATGACTTATGTGTGTGGTACAGAAGCTGTACTACCCTGGACAGGATGGGTTTGTGCAGAGTTGTTAAGGCAGCAGAGAGCATTGTTGGCTGCCCACTCTCCACCGTAGAGCAGATTTATGCCACAAGGTGCCATAGGAAGGCACTGGACATAGTAAAAGATCCATCGCATCCTGGTCACTGTCTCTTCGAGCTCCTGCTGTCGGGACGGAGATACAGGACGATGAAGACAAGAATGAGCCGTCTTAAGAACAGCTTCTTCTCCAGAGCGATCTCGGCCCTGAATGGGAAGCCTGGACTTTGAAAGTCATCTAATCTTCCTTGCTGTATTATATTGTATTGTTTTAATTAGTGTTTTTATAGTTGTTTTGATTTTGTGTGGAGTGCCCTACCTGGTTGGATGTAGCAGCCAAGTAATTTCGTTGTCCCCGAGAGGGGGCAATGACAATAAAGATATTATTATTATTATTATTATTATTACAGAAACACAACAAAAAGCTCTTGATCAAATGAATCCCAAATCCACCAATCAACTGTTTGAAAAGGAAAAGAAAATAGTGTTGACTGCATTTATCTCCCAGTTCCACATGACCAGCCAGCATAGACGTCACTGAGACTGTGAACATGCTGGGAATGTGGGTTTAGGAGAGCAAATCTTTGTTTGCTGGGCTGGCTGTGGAATTAGGAGCCAACACCCATTCTTATGCAACTAGGAAGATGCATGGAGAACCTTGCTTCCATGTATGTATCATCCCAAGATGGATCAGTTCATTTAGAATGGTTTTAGTCAACATTAATGAATAGTTTTAAAGATCTTATGATTGCCAGAATAACTTTATTCTAAAAAACAATGACAGCAACAACAGTCACCCATATTACTATTATTACAATATATAAATAACTTTCATGTAATCCGTCTTCTTTCAAACACTCTGAAACTAATTTGGACTTTTAACAATCAAATTAGTCCAAGTACAAATAATAGTAAGAAGCCTAAGATCTCTTGACAATGATGAGTAGTCTGGTGTTTTCCATCGTAAAATAAATAAATAAACTGCATGGAAAGCTAATATTTTTTTCGCCTCCTTTTTAACAGCTGCTTCACAAAAGCAAATATGCTTATTTGAATAATTATAGAGATTGTACTCCATTGTTTAGCTATAACTGCAATTAGTGCAACCAGCATGAAAAAAGAAGCATTAAGCTGCAAAACACTTTATCAGTCCTTCTATAAAGTGTTTTCTTTGCTAAGCATATGAACTGGAAAATCATGACTCAGCACTCGGTTTTATATCTTGGCTATATCCCAAGGGCCTTGCTACTGGCACATATTTGCTTTTACCATCCATTACCTCAGTTTTATTCATTTGAATCAACACTGTGGTCTGAGCCGAGTGCATAGAATTGAGCAGGACATGTCTAGAAGTCTCCAGTAGCTGGCCTGAGTGGGCAGTGCCAGGCCTGAGAGATCTTAACTGCCTAGGCAGATGCTATCAGCAGCTACAACATGCAGCAGGCACACACGTCTGAAGGTTTCCAGATCAAGACCTGGTGCCTCCTGACACTATTCTGTAACCCTAGTTCTGCCTTCACCAATCTGGTGCCTTCCGGGATATGTACAAACTAGAGCAATACTTAAATCTGCACAGGACGGACCCACGGGTGTTGCTTAGTATGTGAAAGACTCTGGACACAGGCCCATGATACAAATTTCCATACAATTAAAGTGATCAGTAGGCATGCCCAGCAGCCCAGCATGCTGTTGTACTATCTATCTATCTATCTATCTATCTATCTATCTATCTATCATCTATCTATCATCTATCTATCATCATCTATCATCTATCTATCTATCATCTATATCTATCATCTATCTATCTATCATCTATCTATCATCTATCTATCTATCTATCTATCTATCTATCTATCTATCTATCTATCTATCTATCTCTATCTATCTATCTATCTATCATCTATCTATCTATCATCTATATCTATCTATCATCTATCTATCTATCTATCTATCTATCTATCTATCTATCTATCTATCTATCTATCTATATCTATCTATCTATCTATCTATCTATCATCTATCTATCTCCATGCCTCCACTACCTACTACTACAGTTATAGCAGCTGATATAACTGTGTCAATCCAATCAACCCTGGAACTTCCCAAGCTATGGCAGCAAGATCAAAGATATGCAGTGCAGAAGAAGACAGGGAGAAAGCAGGAACAGAAATGAAAGAGACCTTTCTAGCCATTACAGTGATATTTTAGTTGCTGCTAATGTGAATGAGAGGCGTTAGTAATGAGAATGAGCTCTCCAGCCAATGCAGGCTTTATATTTACATCATAAATGTGGCTGAAACAAACATTACTTTAAGCAGAACCTGTGACAATGTGGTAAGAGATTAGTGCTTGACATATTCTGCATAAGTCAGCATATTTTAGAACTTTGGTTTGGTATGATCTGGTTTAATTTGGTTCAGTTTGTGGAGTAGGTATGAACATCAGGCACCATTACAGGATAATTTGATGAGAGTTTCAAAGTAGGAAATTGTTACACACACACTTTCTGTTCTGCTAGAATCTGTTAACAAGGAAATAGCCTCCTTTGTGGAGACTGTCATTAGTATATACACACGCAAACAGCAGACTACTACCATCAAGTAAAAGAGCAACTGTAGCATGCAGGATTTAAGATAAA
Source organism: Podarcis melisellensis (assembly GCF_964234715.1). Lineage (NCBI taxonomy): Eukaryota > Metazoa > Chordata > Lepidosauria > Squamata > Lacertidae > Podarcis > Podarcis melisellensis. Next base: position 65,982,799 of record NC_138530.1, read on the forward strand.
ATGCAGACACTCATAAAGAGGACCAAATTCCAGATTCTCAAAATTGTCATGCCAGCACCATTCAGTGATGATATGCAACTACGTTAAAGGGCTACTTCTGATAACCTGGCATATCTTAGAATATACACATTTGTATGCACAAGGAAAACCCTGTAACATCAGAGAGGCAAACATACCTCTTTTGGTTCTAAAGCGCATGAGTGTTTGTATATCAGTTAGAACATGGTTATGTAAACATGGTGAAAAGTAATTGTTCCTGTGTAACCTCAGCCAATTACTTTTGTTTTCTGTGTTATACAGAAGCAAAGTCAGAATCTGAAGGCCTGATGTTCAGACCTTAAACCAATTTTGCTCAGATGCAAAATCTATCTAAAAATGGTGTGGGTGGGGGAATAATTTAGTATTAAACAAAGAACCTTATTTACATCATGAAAGAGACTGATGAATGCAGCAGGTTTAGTTGTTTTGTTCTAATGTGAAAAATGAATTTCATTAAGAATCTCCAATAACCTTTATCAAACTATATCTGTCTTGATTTGCCTCCAGACTGATGCCTCCAGTTCATAAAAGTAAAACAGTAAAGGACCTTTGAATAGTTAAGTCCGGTCAAAGGCGACTCGGCTTTCGGGCCGAGGGAGCTGGCTTTTGCAAAACAAACAAACAAACAAACAAACAAACAAACAAACAAAACCACCCTTCTGTCTACCTCTGCCACTGCATAGCAATGGGGAAAGACATAAGGTACTGTTGATCTTCTTGTGGGAAATACTGTTTTGCTCCCGATTCCCTAGTGGAAGTGAGTTTAAAAGAACATTTCATGGCTATTTTCTTCTCCATGGGAGAGCATACTGGGCTTTCAGAGCTTCTGTGTAAAAACATCTTTTTATACTTTCAGCAGTTATGGTTGAAGTGATAGCAAGTAGCCGTCAGAACAGAAAATACGATGCATAGTTTAGGAACCAAACTTATAGCCCTGGAGTTTCACTCAGAGATAGCCTTTATTTCTGGCTCTCAAGGCAGTCCGATCAGAAACCTTCCCCGGGATTAGGTAACGTCCTTATTTCTTTTCTCAAGCACAGTAGTCTTCTTCTTCTTTGTCAATCATTTTCCTCTGTTCATGGGAGGTGGGGTGGTGATCAAAATGAACCCCAATCAGTGAACTTATTCCTAAACAGCTTGCTGCTGCCCCACCTCCCAAGAGATGGTGTTCCACTGTTCCAGGCTAATTGATACACATTTGGTCTTAGCCTAGAAATTTATTTGTAGCTTTCAACACACATCCATAAACAGTCCAGGGAACAGGTGACATCAGCTTTACAACATAATGCTTCCTTCAAGGCTAATATTAGTGGGGAGAGGGGACACTGAGGGGACACAGTAAAAGCCTCTGGCAACCCCTATCAGAGGAGGATAAAAACTCATCAAAAAGTTCCAAGATGAGGAGGTCTTAATATGCATTTTTGATCAACTGCACTTTCCTAGCTTGGGATGGGGGAGGAGAGGAGGGAAGAGATTATTTCTGATTAATGTGGTGTATCTGCATTATTTTTCTGAATTGTAAAGTTGAAATAGGGAGGAAGTGGTGATTTGAGACAGATGAAAATTTATACTTCACAACTCAGCCAATACAATCAGTTTAACAAAAGGCATACAAATCGTATAAATGAAAGTTCATAAGGGCGTAAGAAAAGGGAAGTGAAGGAACTGCATATACTATGGGAAATTAGTGTCTGCTGAGGAGGGTCACTAAACTCAGGGCTTAGAAGTTACAGAAAATATTTTCAGAAGCTATATTCATATGATAATTATTTTCCCTGTTATTTATGGATCATTCCATGGGATATGTACAGCAAATACTTTAAAAGAGAATTAATGCCGTATTAAACCTGAATGAAAAGAATTTATATTCCATGCATTTAATGTTCCTTTGTATGCCCACTGTTCATACTAGCACATCCTTGAGTTTTTTTACAAATCAGTTCAGTACAGTGGTACCTCGGGTTAAGAACTTAATTCGTTCCAGAGGTCTGTTCTTAACCTGAAACTGTTCTTAACCTGAAGCACCACTTTAGCTAATGGGGCCTCCTGCTGCCGCTGCACGATTTCTGTTCTCATCCTTAAGCAAAGTTCTTAACCCGAGGTAATATTTCTGAGTTAGCGGAGTCTGTAACCTGAAGCATATGTAACCTGAAGCGTATGTAACAGGACAAGACACATACACTCTAGGCCACTTGTTTTTAACCTTTTTTTTTACTCGTGGTCCCCTTTGAGCATTTGATGAAACCTATGGATCCCCTCCCCAGTCCCCCCCCAAGACAGTTTTCAAAGTAACAGGAAGGAATCTGGAAAAGGTGTGTGTGTGTGTGTGTGTGTGTGTGTGTGTGTACCTAGTCCACAGACCTGAATCACATCATGGATCCCCTAGGGTCCATGGATCATAGGTTAAGAACCACTTTTCTACACAAAGAAATGTATATTTTTTATCTAGTTAAATTCCAGCTGGACAAACAGAAGCTTTTGACAGTCCACTTACACAGAAGAAACAAAATTATTTAAGATTAGTAGTAGCTAGGGTTGTGGGACAGAGCTGCAGAATTGCCCTCCAACCACTATTATATCTTCCCTAGATGAGAACTGGGTGGGGCAAGATGGTGCCAAGATTAGGGCTGCCCAGATGCACCTGAATAACTAATCTGGCACACCTGCTAATGCATCCACATAGCTCCTGACATTGCCCATCCAGGTAAGCTGTAGTGATGGCAGTGTCAGGAGAGTGTCTCTGCAGCTCTGTCCCACCACACCAACAACTATTGTTGAAGTTCTAATGGGCATCAATGAATATTTATGTGATGGTAAGAAATAATAGCTGAGGATTAAGGCTAACAGAAAAGTCCCTTTCAGGTACTGCAGAAATCACCTGCAAGATACATATATCATAACTATTTCTCTCATGTGCGGCAAATAATCACTCTAAAGCAGTATAATATCCACTGTATCTACTGGTATTGCCCTGAAGGGGTCCCATGACTGTGAAACTCCCTCCTGCTGGAGGTATGGATGAGATAAACTCTGGTCAGTTTCAGTCAGCAAGTGAAGACATTTTTATTCTCCCAGGCATTTGGGGCAAAGTTTACCGAGTTCACATACCGGTATATATCTGTGCTGGTGTGTTTTCCTGAATAGCTTTTTAGTAGCCTGTTTTAAATAAATGTATATGTGATTGTACCTTTTGTAGCATGATGAAAACCAGCCTGGGATGACTCTGATGTGAATCCACAAATTTGGCAACAACAACAACAAATTATTTTGTGGAGAACTGCAGTTCTGGGAATGGGGAGGAAGGCTATTCCTTTGGAATAAAGGACTTTTAGACACAGGAGTGTATTGTTCTTTAAACGTAATCTGAAGCAATTGTGAAGTGAAAGAAGAGTCCCTTCAGAATTCAAGAAGGCATGTATATTACTCAAGCCTAATTCTAGGCATGTTCAAGCACCTTGAGGACATATATTAAAGAATCAACAAATGATACCTACTATTTAACTCAAAACACAGTGTAAAAGGAGGTCAACAGGGTTAATACCATCCAGCACCTACACTGCAGTAAACTGGTGTCATGTGTCACTGCTAAAAACACTTTCTATCGATTGATTCTACTGAGAAAAGGGCATGAAAGTAATAAGACAGATTTGAGTGCCTGAAAGCTGAGAAAAGCAACATGCTATGAAAAAGTAATTCAGGTTGGGACAACAACTGAAATAAAAGCAACCCAATTTATGTTACAGGTCAACGGCCCAGAAATGTGTAATAAAACTACTATCACTTTTTTAAAAAACACCATTCCCTTTTTCTGTATTTAATTAGAAAAGAATAAACTCTGCATTCCACAAAGAACAGAATCAAGAAAATTAGTCAAGGATTTGACTAGAGTGTTTTATTTCTGCTGCCCGCACATGACAATGCTTGAAATAAGCCTCAGGAGCTTTGAAAAGGTGCTAGACAAACAACAAAACAGAATAATCTACATCCCAGTATTTATTTATAGAACAGGTCCAATCTATTTGCACATCTCTGGATTTGGTGAGAACACACACTGACATTGTTTCCACTGCTTCAGCTTCTGTGCTAATTCAGTCTTCTCCATAAGCAAACAGTGCTGAGTTGGTATAGAATGGTGGCTAAGAGTGTAAGCAATAGAGATGGACATTGGTTCAAATCTCAACACAGCCAATAGCTCCCTGGACATGGATAACTTTATGGAAAGGGCTGTCTTTCAGCCGCACATCTGTGATATGGGAATAATACTGGTAATATTATTGTAAGCGCTAGCTTTTCACATTTAGGAAAAGGATAGTGATTATTACTATTATGAGTCCTAAAAGTGATAGTGAAAAATATTTTTCTATAGTGCTGCAGGGTTGCTATAATACTAAACATATGCAGTACTGGTGAAATGTGAAGCAAATGGCAGAAGGAATCGCAAGATAATATTGCTCAAGTAAATGGTTTTGCATATCCATTTTGAGACAACGAGGCACAGTTTCTGGGGCTTAGGTTTTTGTTCTTCCTTCCTCTGTAAATATGCTTTTTGAGTTGCATGCCACCAAAGCCCTTTAAAAATTTGTTGATGATGTACTACAATGTGGTTATATTATGGGTGGGGCACATGCTGAAGCAATATAAAAGAATTTAATCCTTGGACTTGCAGAAAGATGCTAGTAGAATACATTGCACACAAGTGCACTAGGCATCTGTGACACAATAAACCACAGTGCCTGTTTCTGTCATCACTCCACCAACAGGAAACATCTGAAATTGGAGGGCAAAAAGTTTCATTAGGTGATTTCAGTCAATAGTCCACACTGACCCCAGTTATTTGTATTAGATACCAACAGGCATGCTTTCATAAGTTGTCACTGGGAATGGACTAAAGCCATAAATCAGCAGTTAGAAAGTGATAAGATCTTGTTGCTTCTGACTTGGATTATATTTGGACCAGCAAGCTAGAGAAGTAAACCTTTAAATACAACCTCTTCTGTCCCTGAGTCCCTTAGTCCCTTAGTCTCTGTCTTTTGTAATAAAGACGAAATCGCCACTATTGACTTCTTTAGCCTCACATAAAATTCAGTGTGTCCAGAGTCACTTCCAGGAACTAAAAGGAAATACTGCCAACATTTTTAAGTACTAGCTTTTGGAGAGTACAAATCTGAAACTGAATATGACAGAACTCTCACTCTAACCATTAATAGTTAAAACATTTTGAGGGATGCTTCTCTTATTTCCAGTTTAATGATAATGTTCCAAGTAAAGTCAGCTCATTAATATTAATAGACAGCAAAGGCCTGGTAGAAGTTGCAAGTTTTTATGAAGCACCAAAACCCACAAACTGATCTCTTAGGGGAGGTTGTTCCATGGGGTGAAAACCACAACAAAAAGACTCTCATCCTGATTCTTGAAAGATGGACCTATTGATGCAGACTCCTGCTGCAGGAAGACCAGGGCCTTGTTTGAAGATGTTAATGACTCTGCAACAAAACTTTAAACCTGAATTGGTAGCATACTGGCAGCCAGGGCAATTCTTGTAAAAGTGGCTCATGGTAAACTGCCCCAGTCAGTGGATCTAGTCACTGCGTTCTTCACTAGCTGCAGCTTCAAGACCTGCCTTCTAGGCAGCCCCACACAGAGTGCTTTACAGTAGCCCATAATTTTTCAAAATAAATTTAGGCTAGGATTATGGTAAATCCTCAAGTGAAGCAAACTAAATTCAAGTCAGCTAATGAGAAAAAATATTTATGTGTCTTGGTATTTAAACTAGTTGCATAGGTACTGGAACTGAAACAATATGGACCTTGGACACAAATGGAAATCTAAGAAAATGTAGTGTGCACATAAAAATACCTATTTTACAGATTTTGTGATCCCTAGAAACACCCTCAAAACAACAGACCCCCCCCCCACTTAAATCAAACAAAACACAGAGCAAAAAGCAGGAAACACCCTCCCTAAACTAACCTCCACTCAACCAAACAAAAGAAAAAACAGGCAAAATACACTCCATACAACCAAAAACAGTAAAGCAAGCAAATGTCTCTCCCCAGCATTCAGGGTAAAGGGAATTTGCTGAGTGGATGCCTGCACTTTACTTTCTGCCAACCCAGTGCCACCCATGGTAAGAATTTCAAAGAATTAAAATTGGAAGTGGCAGTAGGCCTTGATGGGCACTAAGGGTGTGTGTTTCTGAGCATGCCATGATGCCCATGGGCAGCAAGGTGCCATGTTCAGGAAATGGTGTTTTTTAAAAAAAATAAAAATAAAAAATCTTAATGATTGCAATGGGGGTATGATTGAAACAGACAATCTTCAAGGGCATCTGGGGCTCAAGTAACTTATGCCATAAACCACTGAGCCTTGGGCTTGCCGATCAGAAGGTCAGTGGTTCGAATCCCCATGACGGGGTGAGCTCCCATTGTTTGGTCCCAGCTCCTGCCAACCTAGCAGTTCAAAAGCATGTCAAAGTGCAAGTAAATAGGTACCGCTCTGGCAGGAAGGTAAACGGCGTTTCTGTGCGCTGCTCTGGTTTCAGCAGAAGCGGCTTTGTCGTGCTGGCCACCTGACCTAGAAAAAATAACTGTGGACAAACGTCGGCTTCCACGGCTGGTAAAGCCAGATAAGCGCCACAACTCCAGAGTCGTTCGTAACAGGACTTAACTGTCAGGGGTCCTTTACCTTTACCTTTTATCCTGCTTTTAAAATTATAGGACCCTTTCTGATTACTGATAAAAAGGGTTGTTTTTTTACCGCTCTAGAACAAACTAATGTAGCTGTCATCATTAAAAGCAGTGCTGTCACAATCTAGGGACGTTCTGTGTAAACAGTGTACCTGCGACTTTCCCCTCAAGGCCAGCTCACTTCAGTGTTTGCTGGAAAGGTGAAGCAAGTAACACGCACCATCTTTCCTCATTTTGTTGAAGTGCACAGTCCAGGGACATCCTCTATCAGAATTAGGATGGTTCCTTTACCTGATTGTACAGTACAAAGTTAATTTATTAAGGCTGATATTTTTTCCATTAGAATTCATGATTTCTGGAATTTAATGTGCAATACTTTAAGATACAGGAAATGCACCCTTATTGTGGCCATTTTTCCACTGACAAAAAAGGGACTATAGATCACATCTGCAAGCAGCAGGCCTATTTGCATAGTTAGAAGAGAGCTGTAATGCTTTATTTTTAGAGGCAGAGAAGCTCCCATTCTGGAAGGCAATAATCATTTACCAATGAAGTCAATTTAGCTCTACAAAAGATTTACGGGTGCAGAGATAGAGTGACTGGATGAGAAGCAAAACCTTTCCATGATACCATTACAAGGTACTATTTGAATACGATGCTAATGCACTCACACTGCACTTCAATTATACCGTCCAAATCTAATTTCAAGGGACAACCTGTGCTTTTAAGGTCCTTAAGTATGTGTGATATATTGTTCATCTGCTGGATATTTTTCAGTGGTTCTTTTGTACTATCCTAATACATAGTTGGCAATAAGGGGATTTTATAGAATTTACATTTAATACAGTACACATCTTGTGAATAAATAATCAAATCAGCATGCCTTGAACTTTCACAATGCAAAAGTTGTCAGGGAGCCAAATCTTGCTTCTCAGCTACTGTTGGTGAGGAAAATGTAAAAAGATGAACCACGATACTATTGTGAAAGGATGTTTGTTATTTCATGCACTTCAATGTCTTCCATTTCCCCCATCATATATTCCTTTCTTTGTTAGATAGCTGGATAGCAGTAGTCTCTCAGCCTTGTCGCACAAAAGGTCTAAACAGAAACTGTCACAATATTTTCAAGGAATTACCGCTACATGCTTATACACTGCACTTAATGACAGTTGTACCGACAAGCTTAAAGAGAGACAATTGGTATTCACACCAGTATTGTGGGCTGTTTGGGGCATAGCGGGTTGAATCCTTGCTTGCTTTGAGAGAGTCACTTTGTGCTGTACACCAGGGTGGGGAAGGGGCAGGCCAGGTAATGGATGCATAGCAAGGCAGTTAGTGACTGTGCCACATGCCGGCCCTTCCTCCAACCTGGGGAACTCTGGTTGTCCTATTAGCCAGCCCTCGGGTTTGTGGCTGCTGCTGTTGAATGCCAAATCGGCTCTGAATAAGATATCCCTCACCCATGATCTGATTGTGAATGAGGAGGCTGGTCTGTATCACTGAGACCTGGATGAGTGAGAAGGGTAGAGTTGGTTTCACACTGCTGTGCCAACCTGGGTACTTGGTGCAGCATCAGAGCAGATTTTGAGGGTTGGGGAGGGTTGTTGCAGTCTATAGAAATGCCATCTCTCTCTCTCCAGGCTCTCTGTCCAGTTGAGGAGAGATCTAGAGTGTGCGTTTGTGGAGTTGGGCAATTGAGACAGAATAGGGATTCTGCTGGTTTACTGCCCACCTTGCTGCCCAGCAGTCTCCCTGCCTGAGCTGACAGAGCTGTTCCCGGAGGTGGTGTTGAGGCCTCCCAAACTGGCTCTAGCATGACTGGCTCTAGGGTGGCTCAGGACTGTGACTGCCATGACAACCATGGAGATGTTTTATCATGTCATTGGCCCAATGCATGTGGCAGGCCACACTATGGACCTTGTTTGTTCAACTGAGCAGGAAGAGGGTGATCTGAAAGTGGGGGATATTGACATCAGTCCCTTGTCATGGTCAGATCATTTCCTGTTGAGATGTAGGCTTTCAGCACCTTTCCACCTCTGCAGAGGTGGGGGACCTATTAGTATGGTCTGCCTTAGGAGGTTGATGGATCCAATAAATTTCCAGACAGCTCTCATGGATTTTCTAGCTGATATGACTGGCACTCTTGTCAAAGCCCTGGCCAACCTCTGGAACATGTGACTCTCTGAGGCCTTTGACACAATCATCCCTGAGCACCATCTCCCACTCATAGAGCCCACTTGGTTCCTTGGTATACTCCAGAGTTTAGGGCAATGAGACAAGTTGGAAGACAACTTGAACGCATGTGGAGGAAAACTCCAGTTGAATGCAATAGAACAGTGGTGAGGGTTCATTACTGAGCCTATTAAGTGGCAGTGAAGGCAACTGTACCCCTATCTGGACAAGGATAACCTGACTTCTCTTGTCTATGCTCTGTTCCATTTTTTAAAAAAAATATTGTATATATATATATACACACACACACACACAAACACACACACAAATTCAGACACAAACACACACACTAAATTCTGCTCATCAAGTCCTTTGCAAACCTTATGTGCAAATGCAAACCATATACTAAATGCCACTCAAAAAGTGGCTTCTGCTATTAATAAATAATGAAAATAATAAATTAGATTTTACAATGCACCTTAAGTCCAGAGGCACATATACATATTTAAAATATTTACAATGAATAATTAATTTAAATAAATAAATAAATTAAAAGATCAAAACCTCAAGGAGAACACATGTTGTGATTGATCAGAGCTGAGGTTATACTGAAAAATATGTGCATGCTGCTGCTGCTACTGTTGCTATTTTTTTTTTTACTAAGCTGCTCTATTAAAACCAAATAACTGAGATAGAAAATGGGTTTTCAGATGGTATTTTATAATTGAAGAGGATATATGAATAGCATTCCAAAAACTAAGGTCCAGAAAGAAAATCCATATAGGTGAGAAACACAAAGGATAACATAAGTTTTGAAGAGTATGAGAGAATATTGAAAGAGTGCCATGAAAAGCCAGGAAAGAGTGTAACAGAGTACAGATGCTTAAATGCATCTCAAAGGGAATATAAAAGAAAGCCAAAATCATACAGCAAACAAAAAAAGGGAGCATGGTCAAAAAGCAACAAGCATAAGAAAGATAAGCAACTGGATTCAAAGCAAGAGAGAGAGGTTTCAAGTGAGAAACAGATAAACATGAAAAAGGTATATTCAAAAATATTTGAAGAAATTACAGTATTCCAAGTGAGAGTGACTAAAGATTTTTCTATTTATCATAAGAGAGAAAGAGGCATATTTTAGGCAGGTTAAGCAGCAGGAATCAACAATGTTCTGCAACAAAAAGAAAAACACTGCCTGTTGAAAAACTGAAATCAAATTTGTAACTGCTGTGTTTAATTCTTGAAAATGTTCAATAGGGTGCTGGGCAAGAGCCCCACCCCAAATTCTGGAGCCGGCACAGAGAACAACAAGAAGTGTCTCAGTGGCCTAACAAGATTTATGGATAGACTGCCCCTATCCATGAGGCCCTAATTTTTGCTAGGCATGTGAACAGCTGCTGATCCCAAAAATGAATTTGTTATCTCATCATGTGTCCCAATGCACTGCACGATCCACTAGGATGGGAAACCTGTGGCCATCCAGAAGCCAGTAGACTCCAAATCCCATCAGCCCCTTGCCAACACAACCAATTGCTGAAGATCCAGTTTGGTGTTGTGGTTACAATGGGAGGAGGGACTAGGGACTAGGAGATCAGAGTTCAAATCCCCACTTAGCCATGAAGTTCACGGGAGAGAGTGGGACATATGTCTATCTGTCTCTTCCAGTTAGGATTCCTGCACAGATTCAGTTAGTAAATCCTTTCCCATTGCAGATCCTTGTGCTAATAGTCAATAAAGCTGTGGGACTTAACCTCATTTGTGGCCTCATATCTTTATTTCACATATTCAGCCTAACAAAGATATACTTTGGTCTTCTGCATTGTTATTAAAAATGTAGATGTTCAATTTGTACAAACAATCTAAGCGGCACTAGATGAATATTGGATTTCTGCCTTACACTGTTCACCTTTTATTCAAATGTAATGACAGTTAATTTGGCATCAATGCAGCATAAATGCTGCCCATTTTGGAGTGCACCATATGGGTTTTGTATTCTCAGAAGACAGGGAAAAGCAATGGCTATGCGTCTGTCTCCAAGGTCACGTGCACTTCCATAAACATTAGACTGCAGCGTTTGAGGGGGATGACTACTAGAGCCCTGCTAATTAAATAAAACATAAATGAATCTATAATGAAGCACTAAGCAAATACAAGTAGAACAGCTTTGCCAGTTGCTGAATTCGTTTTGACCAAATTGCAACATCACATGAAAGACTAAAGCATAGTCTTCTGATCTTTTTTTTTTAGAGAAGATAATTCTAGGACAATAGTCTGAACTGAAATGTGGAACATGAAGACATCCGAGTCTATCTTTCACAAATACACACCCGCTGCACTATCATTATAAACCAACAAATGCAGATATTCAAGCCACATACCTGACTCTCATACTATACAAAAAACCTTGTTCACACTTGATGCATAAAGGAAGAAAAAGTGTATATTGATGCTTATCAAGAGATCTTGTAGAACTGTTACACTATATTTTAAGGTGAGTCCCCTGCCTCCACACCTTAAAATAAAGCAGGCTGTGCAAGTAATACTTGACTCCACTCTTCCATTCTGAAAGCAACTGGAGAAAGCAAGAAGTACACCCCACACTTCTAAAGGGAAGCTTGTTGAAGCAAGCATGGAAGACTTTGCTTTACAAACATCACTGAGGGCAAATGAAGCCAATGCTTGGTCCTTATTTTAACCTGGTGTGGAGAGCATGGGGAATGCCTTGCTGCTGAACCAACCTCACATGTGTTGGTGATGGGGATGCCTTCCTTTTCATGCAAGTGTTTTCGTGCTTTTTGAGCCCTTCCCCACAAAGCAATTGCCCCCAGTGGGTTCTTTTTATGAAGGTTAGAAAAGATACAAAACTTCCTACCCCTTGTTACTTCATAGCGAATTCTGTAGCTAAAATTAAGCACAACATTGCCTCATACTTATTTTAGATAACAGTAGAGAAAGGGGAGCTAAGTGAATGATGGTATTTACTTTAGGGCACCAATGTAGCATTTTTTTATTATTATTTCTATGAATACAATAATCCAGAACAAAGGAGGATGTAAGGTCGTGCAAGTGAAGCAGCAAAAATGGCTAAGTATGCAATCCTGCATTCTCTCTACAAAATGCTACAGAGTTATGAAAGGCGCAAACTACCTTGCACAGCTGTGCACCTGGCAATTTGCAGACTGTGAACAGGTTGTCTAATGCATAGGAGGACATCACTGCTTTGAAAACGAGGGGGACTATATTACCTCCACCCCAGTTTTACAAAATTCCTTGCTGTGCCAGGTAGAGTCACTATATTTAACCTCCCCACTCCCCACACCATTTTCCTGAGAATATAAGCATGTTAGAGCTAGAACACTGAGGCGGTATTGTGTCTTTAAAAATAAATAAATAATAAACACACCCTTTTAAGCAACTTAAATTTACAAAGCTTTTGAAACCATAAGCCAGTCTCTGTTCCCTCTGTTCTTCCTTATCTGACTGAAGAAAGAGAAAGCATTAAAGGGCACCAGGAATAGCAGGCATGGAATAAAGCTGGGCCAATCATCTGTCCCTTGCAAAAGTTGGGATGATATTCAATGACTTTTCATGAGATGGTAAGGACAAACCGTAACAATTTTGGAAAGAGAGAGAGGGCTTACTAGTTGAGATAAGGTGTTTGTGGGTCTCCCTTTAAGCAGTGACTTTCAAAATGCCCCAGTGGAATTGACTCCAGGGAAAGGAAGATCAACGATCCACTGATCAACGATCATGCTCAGCTGGTATAGAATTCCAAATAACTTTGGACTGAGACCAATTCAATTTTGCCTTGTTTGTTCTCATTGTGAATATTTTTTTCTAAACCTGTTCCCATACACTTAAATCAGTATTGATATCCATGGGAAAAGACATAATACTCTTTGCTGGTTCTGCTAGAGTTGCTTGCTTGGAAAATGCTGCTGGGTGGGGACCAAAGTTGGACGGACTACCCCAGAAGGAGCATGACATGCCCCCCCCAACACAGATACTGCTGCTCCCAGAGACTGGGTAACAACATTGGACTACTGTGCTGGGTCTTTCTTAGACTCCCCTCAGCAATATTTGTAAAACAACACTACTTTACAGGACTGGTGTAACCCATCCTTTCTCAACCAAAATCCTGCGCTTCCTGGAATATGAATATACTAATGATGAATTTTATTTGAATTAGCTTGGTAATATTTTTAATGTTTATATGCCTAGGAAAAAATGGTGTATTTGTGTTTGTGTGTGTGTGAAATTATACCAGAGTTAACAGAGAACATATTTTGCTGCTACCTCTTGCTTTTGGGTGGATCTGCTACTACTGCCCAGTGAGAGCTGCACTAAAAAATCTGGATTTTTCAGCTATTTTTTTCTGGGCAACAATTCCTTCTCTACAATGGAAGATGAAAAGAACAAGGCAGTCCATTCAAAATTAACCAGGCAGTCTTCCGTTTCCTGAACCTAAAGTGAAAAATCAACCCCAAGAAAGATGTCAAAACAGCTTCAAAATGGGCAAGGAAGTCCCTTCTCTGTGACCCTACTCATCAATCAGGCTCTGACTTCACTCATTTGCTAAAAACACTGACAAATGACAGGCTCATTTCTCACAAAGTAATTACTCTGAATGATACCTGCACATTTTGGTTAAAAACATTTGTGTTCAAGAGGCTAGAAGCTTACTTAAAATATAATAAAAAATAAAACCCAGAGTCTGGGCCCCCTGCTTGCTGTAGGCCCAATACATTAGTAGCCCTCTGTTCCCACCCCCAGTGGCCCACACATCCATTCATGTCGTCAACTTTGCACTTGGTTACTGTGAATTTTAGTGGTACTGTAATTTAACAGAACACAAGTCTGAAACTCTCTTCCCACCCCATTTATCATAACTATTTAGCCCCTACATAGAAATTTTGCAAGGTAATTACCATGGGGTGCCTCTTTGGTAGGTGCTGTTTTCCTAATAAAGTTATTACCCACAAAGCCACTGGGAAGAAAGTGAACACTTTTTAATTATCCCCCACCAATAGCTTTAAAAGTGCCTAGTGAAACAAACATAGCCACCAAACCTGAACCAGTTTGTCTACAGTTTGGCTTGTTCCTTTCCTAGAGGCACAATACAAATGACTCATAAATTAATGTTGTTTTAAAGGAATGTTTTAAGACACGATTCATTTTTTAATTGCCACAAAACTGTAAAGGCTGCCTTTACAGGAAAACAGCTATCCTTTATAAATCTGCCAAGATTCATATCCCCTCAAAGGGGGCTACAATACCTAGAAATGTTATACATTATATATATATATATAGAGAGAGAGAGAGAGAGAGAGAGAGTGTACTCCTTTTTGGAAAAAGATATTAAACCTTAAAAGGTATCCAATACACACATAGAACCTATACACCTGTAATTTGGCAGTCTTTATTCACCCTGGAGGGGCTTTTAGGCATGAATATTTTATTCAATTTCATTAAAAATTATAGCATTTCTCATATATATATATATATATATATATAAATATAAATAAAAAATAACTAAAAACACCCCACTTACTTCTCAAAGGCCACAGATAGTTAAAGGCCAAAGGAATGGTTATAGAGGAAAGTTTTTTGCATAGTGCCTAAAGATATACACACACACACGTGCGCGCGCGCACAAACACACACACACACACACAGAGTTGTAGCCGAATCCTAAACATGTCTTATTCAACTGAATGGGGCTTACCCCCAAGTAGCAGAGTTAGTACAACAGCCTTATTCGGTATTGTTACTCAGTCTACAAAGTTCTCATAGCTTTCATGTTTAAATATGAAATAAATAATTGCCAAAACAACTTTAAACTGCTCCATCCTTTTGCTTGGTTCTTTTCAGAAATTATTTTGGGTGGTATAGTTATTAAAATTCTAGTTTTATCTTTAATTTTCTCAATACTTTCAAGGCTGGATGAAGGTAATAAAAATAATAGCTTAAAAATAATCCCTCCTACATACTCAGAACTCCCTCATCCCAAAGCAACATTGTGCCAAATCATGTTTAAAATAAATAGTATGAAAGGAAAATGCCCATCAAGGCTTACAAAGGGATAGCCTCTTCAAAAATATTCAGGTATTCCCGGACACCATAGCAACTAGAAATATAAATCACAGGTAGCAAAAGAAAACTCATTTCTACCTATCTTCTTTGCACAGATAAATTTAACAGCCATTCTGGCTAAAATATGTAATTAGCGCAGCAGGAGGCTAGCCATATTGTGGAAAAATGTAACAAAGTCAGTAATTTGCAGACTATAGCCTTTGTACTTCCCTAAACAGTTATGGTTTCAGCAGACTCAATTCCAACCAAAAACTCAGAAACCAGTTTGGATACTGAGCTCCGAACTAATTTACCTGAGTACTTCACTTCAGGTAAAAAAAATTTTTATCCGACCAATATCATCACCTTTAGATGGTTGTCTAAACTATGCCTCAAAGGAGGATTCAGACAACCTTCTTTTCAACTTGCTTATTCTGCACTGTACAAATAAAGAAGATCAAATCTAAGGGGGTGCCAGGTGTCCACTGTTTCCATTTGTAATGGGCTGCTAGAGAGCAAGGAATAGGGTTGAAACTAGTGGCCATTAGTAGGGTTTTCAGATAAACTTACGGTATATTTTTAGCCAAGAACCTACATTCATTGGCACCCTGAAAGTTTTTATACTGTTGTGGGTCATGACCAAATTATCTCTGCTCCTACAGGTGTTTTTTTAAACAAAAACAAAAAACCCCAAAACCTTATGTTTTATCTCTAATTTCCTTAATTTGTTGAAGCCTCCATTTAGCTAATTAAAATAGTAGATTAATAATGATTCCTCAAATTACAGTGTCTTAGAAGTGATGTGGAAAGGTTTAAACCTGAACATGCATATAATAGAGAAATACTGTCCAACAAGGAGTTTAATGATGGGATTAGCTCTGCATTTTTAAGGGCATACGAATACTACACTAACTAATGTGGACTTTATTAGTTAAGCATATTGTAATTCAATGACTTTCTACTGAACTCATTTGAAAGAGCTGCTCATCAGCTCCATGTCTCTGCAAAACCTGACTGTATAATTTGCCTGCCTAAGGCAGAACACTTTGTGTTCCTTTCAGGTCAAGAAGGTGCACTGCCAATTAATGCACTATGGATGCAGCAAAATCTGTGAGAATTGCATTTTCATTTAAATACTAAATATGCTAGATGGAAGCAAATGGCTATGATACAAATCCTGTGTGCAAATTTAGGCTACAATCCCAACTACACTTACTTACCTGGGAGTTAGTTTGTCTGAACTCAATGCACTTTATTTCTGATTATTATTAATTAATTAATTTGCATCTCATCCTTCAGCCTAAAGGTACCCAGTACGGTAGATAGATAATATACAATATAGCCATATAGAAAGATCACAAAACTAATAATCATAAAACTAATAGCTATCATAAAGAACAATCCAGCAACAGGGGGGAAAACCAGTTCTTTACTTCAGCCATTTTAAAAGTCTAAATAAAAAACCCACAAACTTTACTTGGTGTAGGAATTGTGGGAAACAGCTATATCTGCAATGAGGGAGGTCCACAACCAGGGGGCCACAACTGAGAAGGCCGTGTTCCATATTACCACACAATGAATCACAATAATTGACGGAGCCATAAGCAGGGGCCCTCCACAGATAATGGGAAAAACAATCCTTCAGTTATTTGGGTCCTAAACCATATACATCTTTATACATCAAGGTCAGCACTTTGAATAGGGCCTCTTAACAAACAGGATTCTGGTTGGGCTCCTTAGGAATTATGGAAATGCGACCCTATTTTGTGACACCAGTAAGTAACCCGGCAGCCTCAATTTGCACTAGCTGCAGCTTCCAGTCTGGCTTCAAGTGGGGTCCCACAGAGAGCACATTGCAAAACTCTAAGCATGAGGATACCAGAGCATGTACTAGTGTATCTCAACTATCCTGGTTCATGAACAGCGGAAGCTGGGATAGGTATTCCTTGCCACCTGTTCCCTCTTCTTTGCACATCATGTAACTCCATCAAGAACAGGCAAGCTTTCCAACTCTTGGATATGTATGGAATGCTGCCATTATTCTGCATTCATGTCTGTCTTTAATCTGCATTCAAGTGCCTAACATCACAACCCTGTGCATGTCTACTGAAAAGTAGCTCACACTGAGTGCTGGGGACTTATTCCCAGATAAGCGTTCATGGGCTGCAGTCCTATGTTCTCTTACCTGGGAGTGGGTTCCATTACTCATCTTTAACATGCAAACTCTCAAACTGTGTATGAAGCAGTGTATGAAGCACTGTCATAAATAAATGGTTATATTTGGTTGCAAATACACCCATTGGAAGGGAAATAATTGATTCCTAGAAAACAAGTCACAAGTGTACGCCGATGTGTTTAACAGCAATCATACTCTATGGGGTTTGATTTATGTGTAAAGTAAACAAGTGCTCTGAGACCAGAAATAAAAAAGAGAGAGAGGCAGGTGATGTGTAGACAACTTCGTGACAAAATACTGAACAAACTGTAACTAAGGTTAATGGAGCTACAGTGAGTCTAGCTGAATACTAGCAACAAGAAAAGTAGTTCAAATCAATATGACCATTTAAAATGAAAGAATGGGATCACCCGATAACTAGCTGACAGTCAAGTGGCCGTGGAACAGATGATGGTCCATGCCAGAGGTGGGGAATCTGTGCCCCCTCTAGAGTTCTTCAAATCAATATGACAATTGAAAACAAAGGGAAGACTTTATTTTAAACTTTACCGAGAAAAGTTGACAATCCTCCCCACCCTTCTATTGCGCTGTAATTCTTGAGATCCATTTTACAGGAAGTACAGATTTGGGCAAGAAATAGAAATGCATTCAGGGAAAGTTATTTCATATATCTCTGGTGAAGATGAGTCATGGCTTCGCTTCGCCCTCAGTGTCAACAAGGTTTTTGATGTCATTTCTGAGAGGCTAATACGTGATTTTTTTCTAGCTGCACTCCTCTCTTGTAATATAATTTCCCAGACTTGCTCAAGAGAGGCCTCTGGCTGGCATATCAGGGTTATTGTGGGTCAGAAATGAGGAGGATTGTGCTTGCTGACCCAGCTGAGCGAGACTGAATAGTGCCATCCCTTTTCTGTACCTGCCTCTAGTCAGTGCTGTTAATCTTTCATTCCCATGAATATTTAATTCCTATCACAGATTGCTAGCCATAAGCCTCTGTAATATACCTGCTTGAACATAAATGGAAGTTGGGATGGAACATTCCACAAAACGATCAGAGCAGAATGGAAGAAAACAAAACAGGTTGTAAATAAAATTCAGTTTTCCCCAAGTGAAAGAAAGCATCATGAAAACTTTCAATATGCCAGGCCACTAGCTGATTCTATCCATCTATTGCTTTGTTAGGAGCAAGATTGGGAATAAACCTTTTACAAAGATCTTCATCTGTTCATGGGCATTTTGCTAATAAATCCTCAGCAACTGGGTAAAGCAAGCATACTTTTCATTTCAGAAGGAAATTAAGACACTGAGAATTTGAGTCTGGACATTCACCTAAATGATCAATGGATGTGGCTTGGGGTAAGACAGAGGTATATCTGTACTGGTTATTTTTTCAAGTAACTGGAAGCACTCATTTAGTACCACTCAGTCCCCCCAGTTTACACAGCAGATGGTACTTGGCCCGCAGTAACCCTGCTACCTTTAGCTTGCCAACAGGGTTGGTCCCAGCCATTGTAGTATTAGCCACAGATTTATGGTTTTCTCTTCTTCTCCTGAATTTGGGGTTGACCTTTGAAGTGCAAAAATGAGAGCATGGCAAACTCACCTTTTCATTATATTGGTATGTTGCCTGTCCACACACACACACACACACACACACACACACTTGAACTCAGAGCAGCTTACAACAAAGCACTATTGTAACAAAATCAACAAGTTAAAGAACAATTTCATAATAAGAGAAATAATAAAAACAATTAATAACAACATACAAAATCGCATTTCAATATTTCAAGTGTAAAAACATCTGTCAATGGTAAAAAACAAAGGAGTATGAAAGTTTCACCTTGATCCTAGAAATATCCCCTTCTATGATGTTCCTCATTGTCTCTCCCCTGTAACAATTTCTTATTGTGTTTCTAAAGGTAGTGGGTGGGGTAATTCCCCACCAATGATGTTTTGTGCTCTACACCTCATGTGCACTGGGGAAGATGTGAAGTGTGGATATTCCATGGCTTCACTCTCCATGGGACACTGCTATAAGCAAACTGAAGCCTAAGGCCCCTGAAGGAGCGTCTCCACCCCCATCGTTCTGCCTGGACGCTGAGGTCCAGCGCCGAGGGCCTTCTGGCGGTTCCCTCATTGCGAGAAGCAAAGCTACAGGGTACCAGGCAGAGGGCCTTCTCGGTAGTGGCGCCTGCCCTTTGGAATGCCCTCCCATCAGATGTCAAAGCGATAAATAACTACCTGACATTCAGAAGACATCTTAAGGCAGCCCTGTTCAGGGAAGTTTTTAATCTGTGATATTCTAGTGTATTTTTGGTTTCTATGGAAGCCGCCCAGAGTGGCTGGGGAAACCCAGCCAGATGGGAGGGGTACAAATAATATATTATTATTATTATTATTATTATTATTATTATTATTATTATTATTATTATTCACACTACACATTTAATGGAGTATTCCATCACTTTAATAGTCACGAAGAAAGGCATACGACTTGGTACAGAGGCTGAGCACCAACTTGACTCTGAAATAGTTGGTCAGTCAAAGGGGACACGGCAGGAGCTGCCATTTCACAGGAGTGGGACAGGTCATAGTGGAGAGTTTAGACTAAATGTGAGCCACCTGGAGGAGGAACTGGCAAGCCACTCCAGTATCCCTGTCAAGAAAACTCCATGGACAAAGACCTTCTGAATAACTGGCCACAATGCAAGATGACATCCTGTGTCAGAGATAAGAAGCCTGTGGCCTTGCAGATGTTGTTGGATGATAGCTCCTATCATCCCTGACACCTGGCCATGCCAGCTGGGGCTGATGGAAGTCCAGCAACATCCAGAGGAGCAAAGGTTCCTCATCCCTGTACTGTGATGAAGCTTATTGTGTTGGCGAGCCACACACACACACACACACAATCAGTGCAAGCTAACAACCAGAAATGGCTTACATAATTGCAAGAACAGCAGCTATAGCACACATCTCACAGAACACTATGGTCTAAATGCTAGCCAGATGGATTAGAGCTAAGAAATTATAATTAGCTTGATAGCTTCCTGGGGTTTATGATGCTAAATGCTTGTTCCCATCTCCAAGGGTGTTTAAATTCTGAGTGGTATTTTTATTTTTTTGATAAGGCAATACATCTTATTAAAAAAAGATATTTCAACAGACCTTCCTACTCAACATCCTTAATGATGCTGATGGACATCCTATCTGCTCCACTAGGATTAGACTCACTGTGTGCAAATACCATTTGGTTCCACTAGAAAATATCTGATGAAGACATTGCATTTATGCCAATCAAATCCTTTTACAGAAATCACACTGAGAAAGTGTTATCACTGGATCAGTGCTGTTCATTCCAAAATGTCTCATGCTTCAGCTTGTGGCTTCAGCATTTATTCACCTGCCAAAAAACATTTTCTGTTCTACTTTAGTGGCATTTACACTTTTTCTTTGTCTGTACAGCACTCTGACCATATGGAACTATAGTTCATATTCCGTTTACACTCCCAGAGGAAGTAACTCTAATACGTCTGCCAACTGAGCTCTCAGGGTAGGAGGGTATTTCTTTTCCCAGAGACTTGGCACAGTTAAAATGTATTATTATGAGTTTCTGGGTGCCAGATCTTTCTCATTCCTGGATTCAGCAAGTGTTAGGATTTAAGCAAGCTTCCTGAATCCCTGGATCCTGCAAGTGTTAAAATATAAGTCAGACCAGCTTCCTGGTGAGGAAATGCTTGGGCTATTAAGATAATCAAGGGGTCTTTGGACCAGATGGCAAATAGGTGGGGCCCCTCCTTGAACTCTTAGGTAGTTAGAATGACAAAGCCAGAGTTTGAGAGTTGAGCTTGGCTGTGATGTAACCTAGAAGTAAAGTCGCAAAGCTAGAAAGCCAGGGAGGCAGAGTACAATGTTTGGTTTCTGTTTGAATGCAAGGCTGCAGCAGTGGGAGAAACAAGAACATTTTGGGGTGCTGATGCTCTCTAGTATGAAGAAAAGACAGCTCAGTAGACATATGTGCCACCTCCCTGGGGCCTGAACACCCACAAAATTCCCCATGAAGGGACCAGGCACCCACAAGCAGTGCTAGGGCCATGCATGCTGCATAGCACCCACGTCCCTGGGCACCCACAGTCGCGGGGCCAAGCTGGCACTCCTGTCAGTAGCACAGTCTAATTAAGAGGCTCCTCTACAATAATCAATGGTAGTTGAAAAGCAGTGTGGTATAGTGGTTAGAGTGCTAAACTGGGACCTGGGAGACCAGGGTTCAAATCCCTACTTGGTCATGAAGCTCACTGGGTGACCATGGGCCAGTCACGCTCTATCAGCTAACTTACCTCACATGGTACTTTTGAAGATAAAAATGGAGAGGGGAGAAATTTGTATGTGACCTTGAAGAAAAGGTGGGATATAGATGTAATAAATAAGGTAATAAATATATATTACTGTTGAGGGCAGATACAAATGAGTGAAAGTGAGAGGAGAGGTAACTTTGAATATACATATTTTGGCTATATTGACAATAGCTGTCACAAATTGTGAATGCTAAATTTAGAGCTCTGGTATTGCTACAAGTAAACCTGTGCTTATTGTTTAAAATTAAGGTATTGTTTCCTCTAGCAGACACTGAAATATTAGTGGCCATTGGCTGCATTTTATAATATGAATTTATTTGAATTTTAATCATTTATTAATATAGAAAACGGAACCATTATGAAAACTTGAGGAGGGGGAGGGGGCACACATAACCAGCTGGAGGAAAACAGGCTGCAATCTTCTCAGTGGAATTTAAAAATGCCAGGTGCCGGAATCAGGCAAATTAGACTTACAGATTGTGAAAGCATCTTCCATGCTACAACAGGGTTTCAATCAGCGCAAATTCCTCCACCTTCAGAGGAGATGACAGGAGCAGCAGCATTGGGAACCAAAAATGAGCAAGGGAAGCTTTCACAGCCTGTTTACCAGCTTTTCCTGCCAAAACATTTCCTCCTTCCATAAATCCAGAATTTACAGATAAAAGCATCCCTTCAGTTATGCAGTATGTTTTTGTGGCAGCAAATTGTTTTAGAGAAGTGGCAATAATGAGGGATTAAGTGTGTTTATCAACAGCAGCCCCAAGTATGCTAATGCTATATATTCAAAAAAGCTCTAATTACAGGTAGGTTTGCTATAGTCGAAACAAAACAAAATAAATAAAATATAATAAAAAAATTCCTTCCAGTAGCACCTTAGAGACCAACTAAGTTAGTTTCAAAAAGGGGAAAAGAGAGGACCCAAATAATTACCGCCCAGTCAGTCTGACATCAATACCAGGGAAGATTCTGGAGCAGATCATTAAGCAAACAGTCTGTGAGCATCTAGAAAGGAATGCTGTGATCACCAATAGTCAGAATGGATTTCTGAAAAATAAGTCATGTCAGACTAACCTGATCTCGTTTTTTGACAGAATTACAAGCCTGGTAGATGAAGGGAACGCAGTGGATGTAGCCTACCTTGATTTCAGCAAGGCATTTGACAAGGTGCCCCATGATATTCTTGTAAAGAAGCTGGTAAAATGCGGTCTTGACTATGCTACCACTCAGTGGATTTGTAACTGGCTGACTGACCGAACCCAAAGGGTGCTCATCAATGGTTCCTTCCAACTCTATGATTCTAGTTACTGTTATTGTAGACAGAGTGTATTTATTCTATGAATAAAGTCATGTGAAACCAGTCAGAAATGAACAGATAATAATGAAGTTTCCATATTTTGACTTTAGCTTTCCTCCCTTGGAGGATGAGACACAAGATTGCCGAATCTGACTTTGAAAAATCTGGGTTCAGATTTATGCTCAGGTATGAACAGAAAGCTGACCTGGAAGCTGTACGCTGGATCCCTTGGCCAATAAATTGAGATGAGTGCTGCAACCCCAGAGTCATCCGTGACTGGACCTAATGGTCAGGGGTCCCTTTACCTTTACCTTTATGAACAGAAAGGCTGATCCTTGAACCAGACACAGTCAGCATTATTTTATTTTATTTATTAAATTTGTCAGTCACTTTATCTTGCCAAGGGCATGGGCAACCCAAAGCGACTTACAACCAAACAAAAAGAAAATAATATTAAAATTATTAAATTATTAAAAAGCAAAGAATATTAAAATTAAAATCATAAAACATACCAAGATATAAGCAAACAAATGCAAATAAAATGGCAACAAGATCTAGAAACTGAAGATAACCAGGAAAATCAATCAACATTCAAATCAAAGGCCTGTCTGGATAAAGAAGATTTCAAGAGACACCAAAAGGCCACCAGAGGAGCAGTGGTCAAACAGATCTCACATTGCAAGGAATTCCAAAGAGAGGATAGCAAAACTGAAAAAGCCATCTTCTGATCTTGCCAACAGCACTTCAAGCAATATGTAGACCAAACAACACCTTTAAACACACAATTATCTAGCAAATTATGCTTGCAGAGAACATATTCTATGCTAAAACAATCAGTGAAAGTGGGACCTGCATCTGTCCTCTAAATAGTGTCTGCCACTCTTCCTCGCTTCATCCAGTTCTGTGTTTCTATGACTTCTATGGCTACTGAGAATGCTTGGTCCTCTTTGGACTCTTGTTAGGTGTTATAAAGACTGTTTTCTTTAAGAAAGAAAGAAAAGTATAAATTGTGCACCTTGAAGTTTCCCCAAGCATGCTGATACCTCCCTCTAGTTTCTCTGTGATCCCAGTTGGGCTAAAACCCTACTGACACTCACTATGTGAGTTTGCTATAAGAAGGAACAGTAACAATTTAATGATACTCCATCACTTGCCACTAAGAAATCCTCAAAATATCCCTGGAACTATTTGTGTCCCTGTGTGAAAGTTGTTAACAAAGGACAAAAAAGGGAAGGGAGTATATTTTATATTAAACATACTTTCTACACAACGTAGGCATTACACACTTTTGTGTGGAATGGCAAAACAACCTTTAGCTTGATGTGCGAAAATAACATGTCGCTTTCAGCAGCATCATATTCCCTCTAAGGGACCATGTTCATAGTCTAGATCCATCTCAGTCACTAAAGGCCCGGTGACCTCAGCAGCTAGGAGTGTCTTAGTTGGACATCTACAGCTGTTTCTGGACCAAGATTGCCTGACCACTGTCATCCATGTGTGGGTAATCTCACCAGAGCAGACTATCACCACTAAGGCTTTTTTTTTCCAGCTGGAACTCACCGAAACTAAGCTCCGGCACCTCCATGGTGAGTTCCAGCACCTCCTTGGTGCGTTCTAGCATCTTTTAATGTTGCTGCCGGAACGCTGCTCATAGGAGGAGGCTTTTGGCAGTGCTGCAGTTGCTGCAGCATCAGATGTTAAAAAAGCTCAACAACTTAGGGTGGGAGTTCCTGCACCTCTTTTTCTAGAAAAAAGCACTGATCACCATCATGTTACACCACTGCTGAAAGAATTGAGCTGACTGCCAATTAGCCACTGAGACAAGTACAGCTTTGGACTTTGATATCTAAAGGATCATTATATACCCTTAGATACCTAATCAATTACTATGCTCTGCAGAAGATGTATGGGATGTCTGTTCTTTATTATTTAAGAACTGGGGTGTTAGTGTGCTGGCACCTACCCTTAGGAAAGTCCTGGCATTCTGTAATTGTGTTTTCCTTCTCTGTTGTGTTTTCCCCCTTTGTTCTTTCAATAAGGATTTTAAGTGGAGACCCCAGTCTGCTTCTGTATTGGAATTATTTTTGATTCATTTATATATGGAATCATTTTCTTTGCATTGTGTTTGTGTGTGTGGATTTGGTGTTATTTTACATATAAAACTGTTTTTAATATTTTTTACACTTTCCGTGTGTTATGGTTTTGACAGTTGTATTTGTTTTATAATTGTACATGTTATTGTTGTTACCTGCCCTAGGATTTCATGGTGAAGGGCAGGTAAGAAATCAAATCTATCAATCAATAAATAAATATTATTACAATTCAAAAGATCAACACTTGCTAAGAATGAGCAAATTACCATTACTTTGAAACACACATATCAGTTTGCAGTGTACAAATAAAAAAATAGGATGCAATTTAAAAGTTACTGTGGTCTCTGAAGTTTGAGAGTACGAAGCACACATTCCCCAGGGCCAACACTCTTTCACAGCTCCGTCACTACTGAGGTCCTAAACATATAATTCTTGTCTTCAATCTGAAGGGCAGTTCCTATGGGATGCCTTCCTTTGCACAAAAATAAGCAGCTGCAAAGTTTTGAGACAATGCAGTTAATACTTTTCCAAACTCACCTTTTTACAGACCGTTGGGATTTCCCCTGATACCTATGTGAAATATCTATTTACTTTTAGAAACTACTGAGTAGAAACCCTGGTATAATGTGTACCATCCTAATGACATTCATTTATTCATTTTCAGCCCGAATGGGAAATACGTTCTGTGTATCTTCATCAGATCTGTGACTCAGAAGGTGTGGTGTTTTTCCTACATAGTTATGCTTCATTACAATTATGTGGAGCCTTACTGTTATGAAGGGTGTTTTTTGGGGGGGGGGTTATGGGAGTAGGCTGCGTGTGAAATCCTTCTAACCTCTGGATATAAGCTAGTTTCCTTTGTTGAGGTTATAGCCTGCCAGAGTTCCCTACCATTGTGTAAGAGATAGTGATGCACCATGCAAGACTTCTATTTTTATGTATTTAGCAGTAGGATCCAAAGTGGCCAGCTTATGATTGGTCATTGAGTTGACAATCCATTCAAACCTACTGGACCATAATTATAGGTCACATTCCAGCAGAAATATGTTGACTGACTAGAGAATCCTGCTGAACAGAGAATATAAGGTCAGCCTCAGCACTGTATGAGCATCAGAGGGACAACCTTTGCGGGACTATGAAGTGGGTCGGTAAGGGACTTAGGAAGCGGATCCTCAGATGCAGAGGAAACCTGCACAAAAACAGCCTGGGATATTTATTTATTTAAATTTGTATCCTACCCTTTCTCCCAAAGATACCCAGGCTAACAGACACCAAACCGATTAAAAGACTATTAAATATAAAGCAAAACTGTTTTAAATAAATAAATAAATAAAACCTTTGAAAACATTAGGAATTCATAAAACTATGTAAAGCAGTCACATACCCTAACAATTAATGATTTCAAGGTTGCCAGGAACAGTGTGTTTCAATCATCAAATGCCCAGGTAAACAGAGATGTTGTATGAGGAAGACAGATAACACTTCATCAGGGAGAGCATTCCACAAACAGGGCACTACCAAGAAGGTCCTGTGATGGTTTAACACCACCCACCTGCCAATCACATGGTGACAATATGACATCATGTAAAGTGTTTCCTTTTGCAGGTTGGCCTGAATTCAAGTCAGTCTTAAAAGGAAAAAAACCCAAAAACATCTGTTGTGCAATTTGGCTCCACTTGGGACCTCTAATCATTCCTCCTGAGTGGAGCTGATCACAGGAGTGCTTCTGTTTGGCACCAGATTTTCAAAGTGTCAAATGCAAACCCTATTTGCAGGTGAATAACTGGAAGAATCAGGCCTCCAATCAGTCCTTTACCTGTCCCACTCCATACTTTATATAGTCTACATGTGATATTGGTGGCTCAGGAAAACAGCCTCACAGGCCAAATTAAGACCCCCCACAAGGGCTATTTTGGCCTAAAGGGCTGCAAGTGCCACATCCCTGTCTTTGGGAAAATTCATTGAGTCAATTATTTAAAAACACATTCTAATGAGATCCAGCTAGACTTTGATCTTGTCCAGTATTCCAATAAATATTTAAGGTAACTGACCACAAAGTCTGAAAGAAATTGTTTGCCAAAAAGACCACAAAAATTGACCACAAAAGTGTGAGGGGGAAATGCTTGCCAAATACTTTGTGGTGTAAACACATCTGAACAGATCTTATACCCTCATACTTCTTGCCATAGATAAACTGAATGAAATTTTAGATTCCATTGTTCATTTCTCTAATGAAGCTTTTGGTTAAAAAAATAAATAAATCAAAAGTCTCCACCTGGGGTTATTCATCACTTTCTATAAGCACCTGTGTTCAATTAAATTATTACAGCCTTTCATACAAATTTACTAGTGACCATAAGAGAAATGAAGTTATCAGAAAATACTGTGTCAAACGTTTCTGATCTGATACAAAGGGGATTAGTACATGACATTAAAACAGAAGGAGAACTACAGCACTAATACATCACCTTGGTTTCCTGCTGTCAAACAGATTAACAAGGAGACAGAGCAATAACTTATTCATGCAAACACGCTTATTTACTTCATTAGATAAATGCTTGGTGTATTCAAGGTTTTATTTTCTTTTGGCATTCAGCACTAAGTGCTGCTGATTCTTTTTAAATGACCTTGCTGCTGGGTCCATAAACTATCCCATGAAAGCAATTGCATCCAAGGAGCCTTGGATACATTTCACCATAACTACGTGTAACCACATGCCAATATAAAGACACACTAATTTTGGCAACTGGTTTTTCAATCTCTAAACCAGCCATAAAGGCAACACATTCAACAGTTCCCCAAGGGGACTGCTGAACTTGATGCTTAATACAGTGCCGCTTGGTGGAAAAAGATGATTGCTTCCTATTATTTTCCAAAGGAGGAAAATAAAAATGAAGTCCCCAGAGAGCTGTTTACAATATTACTGATAAACTCCTTCAAAGAGAGAGAGAGAGAGAGCACTTAGATGTAAATGTGATATCCCTGTAAAATGCTACAATCTGCAAGTTTGAAATAGCACAGTATAACTCTATGTAGCACTGCTAAGAAAAGACTGGTTTATAACATGTTCACAGAATGTATGAGAGTATCTTGATTGCTGAAACATTAGTACTGTACCTCAGTCCTTAACTTGTAGACAATGATGACACCAGAAACTGTAATTACCTAGTTTGGTGTATGAATCTGTGCAGTTCATAATGCTCTGCTGCAATACAAACTTAGTGCTATTTCTCCTAGAAGTTGTTTCTAGTTCAAAATGTCAAATGAGACTGTGCAGGATTTCAGGTCTTGTAAAGCAGGGAAAGCAACATCCTGCCCTCCAGATGTTGGATTACAAGTGCCACCAGCTGCAGTCAGCATGGCTAATGGTCAGGGGTGATGAGAGTTGTAGTCTATCAAAAGGCATCATGTTGACCAGCCCTGCTGTAGAGGATCTGTGCATTTTGAGTTCCTTTTACAGAGATGTTCATACTTAGTGTTTGGATGCTTGGGGTGGGTTTATGCAACATCTGGCAGGATCAGCAGTACAATTCCAGAGTGTGGACAGTAGTTGTCACACACTTCTGAGTGATAGGGAGGTCTTCTTGAGAAGATGTACCACTCTCCCCTTCAAGGCAGACAGCACAACTCCCTGCCACATGGAAGCATCTGAACCACCAACTGGGCCCATCCATTGATCTTATAAGCCAAGATGGGAAAGGGTTGAGAGTACTTTTTTCTTTCTTTCATACAGTCTATGCCATCTCAAAGCAAAATAAAAATAAAATAAATGCACTTTTGCAACCCTGTTACTTGCCACCTCCATATTACATTACTTTAATATATTGTTTCCTTTTTAAACCAAACTCAGATGAGCCATCTAACCTGTCCATGCACACAATTACTTCAAGGTTGCTAATATAGTTATCTCTGGAAACCTTTTTTCTTTCTTTCCCCAAGGAAAACATATGACATTTTAACAAGCAGCAGAGTTACACACACACACACACACACACACACACACACACACACACCAGCTACCATCCAGGATTAATTTAGATCTCTCTTGTATACAGAAACATGCATTTCTACCATTTCGCCTACATGATATTCTAGAAAAAAGATATTTTGGCTCACTTTCATTTCATTTTTGCAAAATTATACTATTAAATAATACTAATGCCTAACATAGTATTTCTAGAGATGACTATCTTTTCGCTACAAAATCTGCTGCTTTTCTGGTCCCATAGAAGTTTACACAAAAACACACTAGCAAAATTGCCAGTGCAAAATTGCATTCCAATGAATTAGTTTACATTAATGAACCTATTTAATTTAATGAAAAGCATCTTCTTAAAGTAAGTTGTTTTACAATGCTAATGATAATACAATGCCATATTCTTGGTCTGAATTTGAAATGTATTGTGCTGACATCACCTTGCCGACAAAGGTCCGTATAGTAAAAGCTATGGTTTTCCCAGTAGTGATGTATGGAAGTGAGAGCTGGACCATAAAGAAGGCTGATTGCCAAAGAATTGATGCTTTTGAATTATGGTGCTGGAGGAGACTCTTGAAAGTCCCATGGACTGCTAGACGATCAAACCTATCCATTCTTAAGGAAATCAGCCCTGAGTGCTCACTGGAAGAACAGATCCTGAAGCTGAGGCTCCAATACTTTGGCCACTTCATGAGAAGAGAAAAGACCCTGATGTTGGGAAAGATGGAGGGCACAAGGAGAAGGGGATGACAGAGGACGAGATGGTTGGACAGTGTTCTTGAAGCTACCACCAACATGAATTTGACCAAACTGAGGGAGGCAGTGGAAGACAGGAGTGCCTGGTGTGCTCTGGCCCATGGGGTCACGAAGAGTTGGACACGACTAAATGACTAAACAATAACAGCAACAACATGCCGTATTATACTAAGCTAAATGTTTAAACCCCAAACAACCAGAATTTACAATAGAAATTTGAGGGAAGCAGTCTTATTCAAACTTCTTAAGTAACATGTGACCCTTTGAATCCGCCTGTGGGCTTCAGAGAGGACGTGTTTCAATTCCACTTCTAATCCTGAAGCATTAATCACTGAAGGTCCTGGTAGTTACCAGGAGTGGCTTGCTGATTGAGGGGGAGCTGCTGCAGTAGCCTCCTATAATCAGAAGTACTACAAATTACTGGGAGGGGGAGGGGAGGAGGAGATGTTGGGGGAGGTCAGAGTTGTGTGAATGTACTGGCAGGAGGGCAGTTTGGCTCTGCCAGTGTGATAACTGGATGAACAAGTTCTCATGCAATAGTGAAATTTTCTGTGCTTGTTTCTTTCTCAACTGGACATGCTGAAATATTAAACACATCCAATTGCTACAAAGAATTCCCCACAAAGCATGTATGTACAATAATGATTCAGATATGCACACAGATTTAAACTTTGGCAGAGTCTAATTGCTATAGTTGCTCCATCAGCATGTGGGTAACTGGAAATAAATCTATGAAAGTGAAAGTTTTGCATATCCCTATGATGCATCCAAGTTTAAGCTCTGTCTGTTAACAACTAAATTTGCAACTTTTCAAAAGGTGTTGATGTTGGGAAAACTTTATTTTACAATTTGGGGGGACGATGACATTTATTTGCATTTTAAATTAAAACAGCATTTAAAAACTACTTTAAAAAAAAAGTTGTCAGTATTCCTACCCAATGAATAAGGCATGCTAATCTCACCATGCTACTTTGTGTCAAGCGCTGGCTAGGAATTTTGAAACTGACAGCAGGCTGTGCTACCATCTGGTGTCTGGTGATGTGTCTTGAATGTTTCCTCTAAACAATAGACTTTATCACCCCCAAATTTAGAATGAATTGATTTTGGCAGATTTTGTACTATTAAGAACTACATACACTTGCGCGCACACAATTATGCTCAACAGGCGCATTCACATGACCTTTTAACTCATTGTGCCTTGAAAAGATAGCTAAGCTTCACTGCCCAGAAAAGTAGAGGCAGGAAATACGTTTAAAAGGTTGTATGAATGTAATCTAAGGCTACAGAAAATTATGTTTGTACCTAGAACAAAAAAAAGGGGGGGAAGCGCTAAGAGTTTGTGTCATTTAACTTACTTATTCAATCTATTTGATGGATATAGTGTTACAAAGAGTTTAAGGGGAGCCATATATTAATTTAAGAATGGATGTATTTATTGAGATAGGAATGTGACAGAAGCAAAGGCTGCAGACATCACCCCAAATAAACTTACTCTGTAAGTGGCCAAATGCTGGCAGGCTATAATAACCATGATTTAGAAAGAATAAGAGCTTGTGTTTATTGCTTCTTTTATACTTTCTCTAAATCCTGGCAAGTGAAATGACCTACACAACTGTGTATTTTTTCATATTTAGTTTATAGTTTCAGTTTGACCAACAACACAAAGCTACAAGGGCTGTAAACTTTGCAGGTTTAACAGTGAGTGTGTTTTGAAACATATGACCTTGAATTTTATGTGAATGAAATGATCTACATCCTATATACTTTGTTTGTTTGTTTGTTTGTTTGCTTGCTTGCTTGCTTACAAAATTCTGTTTATTTTTTCTGATGGAATGAATTTTAAATTATTATTATTAAAATGGTTCATACCATCTTTAAATATAGTGGCATTTGTGATTTCTCCTGTGAACAAAAGTCAATTTGAGGAATGTCGTGAGAGGAAAGATGCTGACATTTACAGCAATCCTTGAACAGTCCTTTACTATTTCAGTAGAAATATTTATCAGGCAGCACAGGCCTTGATGTTTACAAACATTATCTTCTTATAAGTGTTAAGTATTATCTACAGTAACAGAGAATCCAATCCTTTAAACCTGGAAGGAGCTTTTCAAAAATCCTTCCACAGTCACCAGCCAGCAGGCAGTACTAAAGGTAGATTACTTGGCAATGAAGAAAGGGGATTCTTCCTGGACTTAGGTTAATTGGCTGATGGGAAGCTATTACAATGATTCCTTAAAGCCAGCTGTGAAGATCAAGAGTTTGACCTCACAAATGTTTGAGACAGACCCCTTTCACCCAAGGCTGTTCTTATATACAGCTACTATTTTCAAGCTTCTTACCCTAACACACACACACACACACACACACCCTCACATATGCCAACACATATTAAGCTGATCTCTGAGAGGCTAAGTTCTATCTATCTGTTTATACATGCATATTTCACACAAAACTTTATACTAGGGTTCAACTGATCAAACAAATTGGTTTAATACCTAGTTTTGCACTTTCAAAAACAGACCACCTGAATCCAAAGTGCTTAAAGGACTACCCGATTCAACTTTGGACCTGTGCAGTACTGGGACATCAAAAGCATGGTTTTAGCTCCTACCAGCACCAGCACATTTTTACATAAACTGATGGAATTAACCTGCATGCAAATTTCAAAAAGTAGATAAAACATGCCAAAATTCAGACTAATAGGTTCAGGGTGGGTAGGTGGTCTACTGGTGGCCAATTTTTATGTTACTGTAGTACTTAAAAGTAAAATCCACCAGGTGATTCAACTGGAAAGCTGCTGAAGATGTGTAACTTTGTAAGAGATGAGTGGCTTCCTTACCAGTTTTCTGTCAAATATTGAAATCAGTCTAGATTTGGTCTGCTCGCTGCTAGTGGCAAATGGAGCCATCTGACTTATTTACTGAAAAGAGAACCTTCAGCTTTTCCACTGCAATCCAATGTTGACTGAAAGCTGGCATACAAAACTGCAGCCTTTTCTCATTGCGAAAGGGTCAGATAAACCTATTTATCACAATCAAGTAGTCAAAACAGGCAAAAATATAATCACTGGAAGGAGGATAGTCTAAGCGGCAAGAACAACAGGCAGACACCTTGTCCAGAATCTGTTTCAGAGATTTGTCCACTTTTAATAGCATTTTAATACCACCCACAATACCAGCTCCACAACCACTGAAGCACCTAAATATTGCCAAAATATTAGTCAGGGTTTGTGAACCAACCATCTACACAACTCAAAACAGCAATAATCATGGCCAATATAGGGCCTGTGAGAGAAAAATAGAGAAACTAGCATGGGAAGTGCCTACAGCAATCCAACAAATGTGTGATCCATCTGTACTGAGCATTAACTGAGATTTATTCTTGTGTTGTGGGGTTAAATGTGTGTCTCATTCAAAAATGACCCTACATCAATTGGTAGTTATTAGCATAACATGGATTCAATCTACGTCAGCTGCCTGGAAGGTTTGTTCTTAAACAGAGATCGTTCTTCACTGATTTCCTGTGCCATTTATTTAATTATTTATTTAATAGCAGAAGACACTCACACTGCATTTTTTTCTCACAAAATACTTCCCAGCCTTTGAGCTTTTTAAGAAAAAAAAATCTGCAATTGATCACAACGGATTATATTGCTTTAAATGTAATATGAGTACTACAGGGTTTGTAGTCTTTTCTTATGAAATCTTATTCTTGCCTTCTAAGTATTCCTTCAGGGCTAATAGCTGATACTGTTAATCAATCTGGAACAAAAGAAGTTAATCTTTTTTGCCATTTTGTTTCCCTTCAGACAGTTTGGAGAGTTCATTTCAGAGCTCTTTTCACACCCACCCACCCCACTCCCCGCCCAAAAACTGTCCCAATGCTTGTGTGAACTGCTGCTCCCATTATGGGTAATCCATATTAACCTTTGTAATTCCAGACATGGCAGCAACAGAAAATGTGTGCCCACCAACAAAGGCAGCAGGATTAAACTACTTATGCCTCACACATACATTAAATGATTAGAATCCAGTAATGTGAATTTTGACAAGTGGAAGCTATTGTTTATAATGCATATTTAAATAAAAAGAAAGCACACATGCACATAACCTGCAAATAAAGACAGAATATTTTTACTGCTGATTATTGTCAAAGGGCTTGAACACCATTAGTTACACTTGCAGTGGCATAGCAATAGAGGGGAAACTGTTCAGTGAAGCCAATATTGAACAGTTTCATTTTTTAAAAAGATGGATCTGGATATCTTCCCAGGTCATACATCTGCCCCATTAATTAACTAACTTACACTGAGCTGACCTCTATCTGACTTTTTCTGCAAGTGTATTTCTGTCAACAACAACAAAATCAGTAACATAATAGTTTTCAAACCATTGCAAACTCTTACAAAAATAAAGCAACAACCAAATATGCAATGCTCTCTTTACAACAATACATCTATGCCAAGATTTGGCTATATGAGGGAAATGAACTGTGCTTTTCAGCTGGGCGCATGTATGTGCTACTTAAATATTACAGCTTTGTATGGTTGTCTGGCATGTGAAATATCAATCTTTCTCATTCACCACATGTGGGAAGAATATCATTTAGATATTTAGAGAATACAGCTTCACTATTTTCTTCAGAGCAGGAGTGATGACATCATCTGCCAGAGAGTACTTGGTAACTGATAGAGCAGGGGTCAGCAAACATTTTCAGCAGGGGGCCGGTCCACTGTCCCTCAGACCTTGTGGGGGGCCAGACTATATTTTTTTTGGGGGGGATGAATGAATTCCTATGCCCCACAAATAACCCAGAGATGCATTTGAAATAAAAGGGCACATTCTACTCATGTAAAAACACCAGGCAGGCCCCACAAATAACCCAGAGATGCAGTTTAAATAAAAGGACACATTCTACTCATGTAAAAACACACTGATTCTGGGACCGTCCGTGGGCCGGATTTAGAAGGTGATTGGGCCAGATCTGTCCCCCGGGCCTTAGTTTGCCTACCCATGTGATAGAGCTTCCTTGCTCCAGCAAGTGAACAAGGTGATAATGAGGCTTTCAAGGCTATTTCTGACATATTAGCACAGAGGAAGCAAAGGCTAGATACTTTTCCTTTGATGGCATTCTTACTACATGCTATGCTTAAATAGTACTATTTTGCAATATTAATTGAATTTCAAATTAAATGGAAAAGGATGCATTTCAGGTCTTTTGCTAAAATGCAGTATGTTTTATGTATGCAGCTGAACCTGTGCAGTCAGAAGTAAGCACCGGTGAGTACAGTGAAGCTTACTCCCAGGAAGCTATGTGCAGAATTGCACTGAGGCATTATAGTATGTCAGGTTGTTCTTTCTCATGTGTTTTACATATTCTTTCTCATGTGTTTTACATATTGCATCAACACAGTCGCCTGAAATCTCTTTGTGGGCTTGTCTCACCTTGAGGACATGGCTTATAGGGGCTATCACCATGACATTGTGTACTTCAGATTTACCACTGCACCTCAAGAAAAAACATTCCCAATCTTAGGCACAATGAAAAATGAATCAAGGGCACAATCCAATGCTCTGATCCCCGGAACAAATTTTTTGGGGGTGGGAGGTACAGAAAGGAGTAGATAAAGATGCAGTTCCATTGTGTGGGCAGAAGTCTGTTCTACTCATGCCTGAACAACACTCACTCTCATACATGGTTTCGCCCTAAGACTGTAAATTCCAAATACTGCTAGATGTTATAAGTTCTCCTTTCCTTTGTTACTATTGTATACTGTGATAAGCTGCATCTGCCATTGTTCATACCACTGTCTGGGTTCCAAAGAACTGCACACTTAGGCTTGAATTTCGCAAATAGCAGCTCCTCCCTTATCTCAATGGCATGGCAAACCTTTTATGGAATATGTAAATAAAAATAATTCACTATATATTTTGTAGGGGACATGGTCTACCTACAATACCATGGTGTACCTACAGTAAGTTTTCTGATCCGGGCAATTATGTTCAACAGTACCTCTGTTGATTGGCTTATTTCATAATGCCTCCCCCCCCCCGAAATCTAATAATGACAAAATCTAAGCAGCCCCATTTAGGTGGACCAGATATCATGTATATTTCAGCTTCTGCTACTCTGTCAATATTTGTTTGGTGTACAATGCTCTATATGCTATAGTGGATGCAGAATGGGAGGGCTTGCAGTCTGCAACAGACAGAGAAGATGGGTGTGTGGGGACCATTGGGGTTTTCTATGTGAGGAATGTTCATCAGTGTTCAAGGCCACCAAGGAAATTTTTAGCTGTTTATTTGTATTTTTCAAGGTGCAAGTCATAAATTTTGACCTTGTGGAGGTGTAGCAGCTGCTACTTAGGCTAAGCACTTATTTGTTGGCATGAGTATCTTAGGAATGAAGAGTAAATCAAGCATTTTACCAGGCCACAATCAAACACTTCCACCAGCTGCCCGCAACATGATGCTGCCTTTTGCAATGTTGCACAGGTGGCTTGCACACTACCTTCCAAGAACTTATTGCTGGCATGTGAACTCAATTAAGGACTTAAAGAGGTGGTAGCAAAAGTAAACTGAAAAGGCACTTTGAATCTGGAGGGGACGGGACATTTTCTGCTAAGAAACTGTCCTCTACTATTCATTTCTGTATATCTGTGTGTACCAACCCCCAAATGCCTCCATTGCTAGTATTAGCATCATCCAAAGGTGTCATTGTACAAAATAAGAATAGGAAGTAGGTATTATTTACTCATCTAGCACGCGTTGCATTTTAAAACCAACGTTCACTGAAAATAAAGACCTGGCCACCCCATGGGTTTGATTGAGACCATTTCAGTATGCTTCACTAGGCACTTTATATGGTTAAGTTGCTGCCTCTCTAAAATGACTGATTTTGTAAAATACCCTCTTTAGCTGGAGGGCATTCAGATATATTTGCTAGCAAAGGGGTTAATGGATTCAGCCTTTGAAAAATGTACTTCTTTAAATGCTTATAATATGATGGATAGTTAACTGCATGCACATTGGTAAACAGAGGTGAAAAAACAAATTAATTGGAAGGTATAGAGTTTATTGTTTGCTTGCCATTTGATAGATGGGTCTCATTATTTTCCTTGGGTAGACAAAGCCATAACAGTTTCCTGAGAAAGGAGAAGTGGCAGCTCCAGGAAACTGCTTACAGATGGACAGCCAGCAGGCTAAAAATATTACTTCTGTCCACCTCATCAATAAACCGACTCCATGCAGAATGGCAATTATTCTTTTCCTGCTTGGGCTGCCCTTTATGAGGCATAAAGAATGTTATTGATAATAGAAGGATGTACAACAAAATATATACAGTAACGCAAACTCATTTGCTATGGTAAATCTATATTGGGTAGCTGTGCAGCCTTTTTATGCCATTATTTAAGGTGGCAGCATGCACTTGTCAATGTCCAAAGGGATTATGCTGAGCCTGTATTTTGTTACTAACCCATTAATGATTAATGATACAGATTTATTATTTGCCTATATTTAGATACCGTGTGTTCCACATGAAAAAAGCACCGCTGCCTTTCCAACACCCTCCTTAACGTCAACATATTTAAGTGGTACAAGGACATACCTTTATAGCCTTTGTTGTTGATGCATACAGAGTGTAGTTGCGCAAAGAACTTGGGTGACTGCACAGAACGGAAAGTTTAGAATACTGAATGAGGACACTCCCTAGTTTAAGTGCAATGTCATTAACTGCCCCCTAAATTAGATTGTACAGCTCTACAAAAGCATAGTTTCTGAGCATATACAGCACTATGATTTCCCACACAGTATCTCTGTTTAGAATCATGGGCTTTGCAAGAAGTGACACTGTTGAAAATGTTCCCTGTGGAGCACCAAAGAGCTCCTGATTTTTGTTGTTTTGTTGTTGTAGCACAGCACTGGAAGGTTTTTTAAAGCTGAAATTAGAAGTTTCATCTAACTTTTTAAAGAATCCTACACTGTTCTGCTTTAACAGGAACAACAAAGAGAGTTCTTCAGAACTCTGCAGGCAGCATTCTGGAAAGCTTCACATTGCAAGGCCTATCAAAGAGCTGCAAAGCCTATTGGAGGACACAAAGAAACCACCAGAAAATAGGCCAATATGAAGCTGCAACATATTTTTTAAAATGTACAAGCAGGAATGCACACACCTTCACCAGCTCTTATTTTAAAAGAAGAAATAGATAACCCACTTCCCTGCATAAGGGATTATCCCTTGACCTATTTTTCTTCAATTGGCAAGCAAATCTGGAGAAGTACCAGTACATGTAAATTGCATCCACTTTGGTCAAAAGGGGGAAAGGTATCAACCCTATTATAATGAAGGTGGAAACACAGCCTTGTTTTATACAATGTGGCTCACAAGATAAAACACAGGTTAAGGAAGGGGTAGTCAACCTTTTTATACCCACTGCCCACTAATGCAACTTTTTTGAT
This sequence comes from Podarcis melisellensis, assembly GCF_964234715.1. Taxonomy (NCBI): domain Eukaryota; kingdom Metazoa; phylum Chordata; class Lepidosauria; order Squamata; family Lacertidae; genus Podarcis; species Podarcis melisellensis. The sequence goes on from NC_138530.1 coordinate 66,020,874, forward strand.
GGTAAACTTTCCTTACCGCCCACCAGTGCTCAATGGAAGGAGGATTCAGCTTGTGTCGTAGAACCCCCTACCGCCCACCTAGAATCCTGAAACGCCCTTTAGTGGGCGGTAGCGACCAGGCTGACAACCCCTGGGTTAAGGGGGAAAGTGTGCAGAGCGACTGCACACACACACACACACGCATGAATTATATTTTATTATTATATCTAGACATATTTTTAATTGAGCTTAAGTCTACAGAACAAAGCATTTAAAAAAAATGCAGTAAAGAGATGTTCTACATTCAAGCTGTCATCTGACTACCTTTGATATCCCCCCTCCCTGAATATTAACTGAGTAATGATTCAGGTTACCTCATAAAAGTAAAAGATTACACAGGTCTACTAGAACAACACAGCATAACAATTTGGGCTGTGCACACTTACCTAGAGGTCACCTCCATTAAATGAAGTGGGATTTATTTCTGAGTAAACACAAATGAGATTGAGCTGTACAAGTAACTACCTCATATGTAAGACTTGTTTTCATCTCCAATATTTGGAGAATAACGGTGTGGCAGTGAAACAACAGATGGGCAAAACTAAAAACTGGATTTGCTATGTAGCATAGGAATTTGGGGGAGAGGATAATCATGAGATTTTGGTTTGCAAACTGCTCTTTAAACATAGGAAACCTTCAACCCCCCCCCCAAAAAAGTCACCACAGCCAAGAGAAGGGTCACAGTTCATCAAGGGCCTTTAGAATATAAAAGAGATTTCACATGGCCAATGTACTGGACTTCTCTGCTGCTAACTAGAAAGGAAATTCCCCAAAAGCCTTTTACTGAATGTGGCCCCTATCTTCATGTGAATCTGAATGCTGTGTAACAAAATGGAGATCCCAATACTGGCTGCAATGAGACTACTATGGACCATGATGGATGGGAGCCTAGAGGCATTGCTGGATCACTTCATTTTTCTTTATATATTGGATGACATCCAGAACATTCAGGTGATCTGAATTCACATAAATGGAAGTACTAATTACATAGGCTTTACACGTTCCAGAGGTCCGTTCTTAACCTGAAACTGTTCTTAACTTGAAGCACCACTTTAGCTAATGGGGCCTCCTGCTGCCGCCGCACCATTGGAGCACAATTTCTGTTCTCATCCTGAAGCAAAGTACTTAACCCGAGGTACTCTTTCTGGATTAGCAGAGTCTGTAACCTGAAGTGCATGTAACCTGAAGCGTATGTAACCTGAGGTACCACTGTATAAGCTGTTTAACAGTGGAGCAGTCTGTCTTAGAAAGTAGTGGACTCTCCTTTGAATGTTGGTGTAAGTAGAAAGCATGACCTGCTTGGTTTATCTACAGGAAAGTTATTGTCTTTTTGTGCTTCAAGTTAAGGAAGCTGTTTTGTAAACGTACATGACATTTTTGCTGAGTGCATACTGGAATGCAGAACCTATTGGAACATGGAAACCTGAGTAAGTTTACCCATGGCACCCATAGGGGGAGAGGCACTTTGAATTAAGTCCAAGTGAACACAGTAGGTCCTCCACTGGGGGGTGGGGGGATGACATGCATGCAATTGTTTTATTAATAATGTTTTATAGACTGTTTAATTGTTTCACTGATGATTTGTTAATTATTCTATGTGATTTATGTTGTATTTGTGATAGTCTATTATGTTATTGTTACGTTATTGTTATTTATTGTTCATAAGCAGCTTTGTGATTCATTTGACTGAAAAGCAGCATAGAAATATAATAAATCAAATCACTGTAAATCCTATGCACTCTTACATGGCAGCCAGCTTCATTAAACTCAGCAGACTTACTTCCAAGTAAATATGCAGAGTATTGAGTGACATGGATGTTTTATCATTCAATGAAAATTAAACAAAGATAGACACTGGTTTCAATTACTTGTGGCCAGAGGCAAAAATGTATATGAAAGTAGAAAGGTGATTGATCTGGCAGGAAATCTACATCAACAACAGGTGGTTTAACACAATGCATTATAATACTCCTGCATTATAACATCATGTTTTAAAGATAAAGACATACTACGTATCTTTCAGAGAAGATAAACTAATCTTAAAAATTGTTTTGAGGTGATGAGAAAATGAGAAAATAAAATACACATTTTGCCAGAGAAAGTGAAAAGTTGTGGCCAGGCAGTAGTTTTCAATTTAGTATTGACGAAAACACCTGATTGCTCTGTGAAATTATTTATTTTTAAATTGTCTTTATACTCCATAATTACATATCTTTAAGTGGCAGGCAAAAACCAGGCCTTTGGCTGACTGAACATTCCATGGCCTTTTAAATGTTTTTGTGGGAGGGGATTTTTGGTTTGTTTTTGTCCTTGTCTTATTATGCATTTATTATTTATTTTGTGTTCTCATTTTGTATTTTTATTTTGTGAACCACCCTGTGATCTTGTATACTGATGATGATGATAGGTATATAGGGGATGTTTATTGCATTGTATGGTAAACAACAACAACCCACAACGTGGGTTGGGTCAACATTTTAAGTGTGTGTTTAATCAAACAGAATACTATATGGCATGGGATAATTCTCTGTTAAATAGTTAGAGAGTGGAGGGAGATGCCCTTCCCTTAACCATGTGACAAGGCAGGGGTGTTTTTCTTTCATTTTAAAAAGGGTCCCATGTTGCTCACAGTGGTAAGGGGCCCTCTTTGTCTCATCTCATTTCCTGCACTTCCTAGAATAGCTCAATGAAATGTCACAATGTATTGCTTCCATACCATTCCAGTAAGTGGATTGGTTGCTTCCTGCTAGCTGAGCTTCCTAGAGTGGCTTTGGAGCAATGCAACTTGTCACATTGATCCCAAGCTACTCCAAGAAGTGTGTGTGACGGCAACGCTGCCTGGCTGAAATAGTCTGGCGTGAAAGTTCTTGTTATCCTTCTGCTGTGGGGATAAGTTACTTCTGGAAATGAAAGGGAAGTGCTTGCATCCACTACCACCCTACACACATATTTATCTTTCCTCTGTGTATAGTTATGATGATCTGAGAAGCATTCTCTCACAGTGCCTTTGCTCTCGTGCACCTGCAGACTATGCTTTTTTAGCTTGCTTTCTAGGCCTGCCTCTATATTAGCTTCTGTGCCATTGTAAGAATGCTGCTTTACTATCATGCTGTCTTCTGCTTATGTGTGTCTGTGCAGTGCCTGTGCGACGCCAATATTCAGCACTCCCCACCTCTTGCCTTCCATTCTACTGCATAGCTGCAACAACTCCTGCAGGGGCTGCATGGCTCCACACCCAGGACGACTGAACCAGTTGCACTCCCCTAAATCTGACTCTGTCCTCTGCTTTGTCAAGTCTGCTCCCCATGTCTGCCTATTTGTGCCCATTTTCTTGTAAAACCTGCCATCTTAAGCCTGGTACCCAGATAGTGTGCCATTTTAATTGCTTATAAGTTGGGATTCCCCCTCTCTGAAATTTTGCAGGTTTGATCCCTTGGGGTTTTTTTTGGGGGGGGGGATAGGCAGTAGGATGCCTGAAAATATGTGTCAATAGTATGAAAAACACTGAATATAAAGGCACCAGAACATCTGGCTTTCACATTGAAATAAATGGTAACAAAAATAAATGGGAATGGAGGGGGAGGGAAGCAAATGTCTGCGATAAAACCAAAGCTTTTGTAATATAATGGAAACAAATGGAGAGACAAAGCAATTTGGAAGGGCATTGCCCATACCTATTAAAAGTTAACACAGATCACTCTTGATCATCAATCTCATTTATATTACAGAAGAAAGTTTTGTCCTACTCAAATAAAATGAAAGTATTTCCATTGCAACAAACATAGGATTTATTGATGAATGCCAAAGATCAGTTTTCTTTTCTAAAAATTCAGTGATCTATGGCTTCCCCCACACTTTTCTAATTCACAAAAAATAAGAATTGTTCTGCAAAATACACATTTTATTAAACAAGATAAAAACTGACACACAGACAAATTTTAATTCATCAAACCAAGATACCAATCCCTTCCTATTGAATGCTTCAGATAAAGGTTTTCAGCAATACTGCTTTATTTTCATTCCACAATCCTTTTTAAAAATATATATATTTGAGAAAACCAGCAAGGTCTGTCTCAAGTAACTTGTATTACCCATAAATTAGGTGACACCATTTTTGCCTGAACGCTCCTCATGTCTCCCCATGTCCTTGTCCTTAAGCATGGCTGGGTTTTACGAGACAACTTGTCTCCTTGCAAATGAAATCTAGCATCCCTACTATTCTCTACAACTACTTTTGTATACTGCATGGTAGGGATGAATTGTTCATGCTCAGTGGCTGAAATATGGAAGCAAACTCTGCATTTAATTTTATGCACTTCCTTAGCAGCTTCCATTATTCTTTCCAGCTGAAGGTGAATTATTTAGATGAGAGCAAAGACTCCTTTCTTCAAGTTTATTTGCATACATGTGATCAAGAGTTAGTGTTCTGAGCCTGTGAGGAAATTTCCTTGGAGATCCCTAATCACAGTTAGAAATATATTCTAATGAAAATCTATTCATCTCATGGTCTTTCCAACATTAAAAATGTATCACTTTTTACCTTAGGAAGTAATAAAACCATAAACTTTTCTAAATAAGATGGATTCTGTAGAAGAGACCCAAAATCTGTCTTATAAAAAACAGATTATATTCAATTTATGATGTGATTATTCTGTATAATCACCTATTTGCTTTACTTATGGTTCCTTCCCTCATAAATACAACTCTTAAGTAAAGACGACCTACTGTTATACCTCAACACATTCATTTCATTGCTTATGTTCTTTAATTCATTATTTGGGTGGTAGTAAATCATTTTGTCTGTGCCACTGAAATCATTTTTGGACTGCACAGCAAGAGGTCTGAGAGGAACACACTGCTCATAATTCGAAAGGTTATGTTAAAAATCATCACCTCATTTTGCAGCCACCTACTTTATGTGCTATGGGTTAGTACTGAAACATAAGAAGCAAAAATGAAAAGCAACTTTTATCATTCAAAATTTTCAAGCTGGTTTCCTGGTAGACTTATTCCAGACAATGGTTGTGTCATTGTTAAGATATGTTTTTTTTTTAAAAAAAACATAGTTTATTCAACAAACCACAAGCTGTCTCCAAAGCTCGGCTTCTTTTCCAGATGCTCTTGCATCTCTGGAGCTTGTCTGGGATGGCATGGCCAAATAAACCATGATTTTTTTTTTATTTATTTTTATAAATATTTTATTAGGTTTTTAATAAACAAATTTCCACTTTCAAATACAAACTTCCATAGATCCAATGGACTCCCCCCATCTCCCGAGCACTGCATTCCCTGTGTAACCAAAACCTCAGCAATTTGTTAACTTATTTTATACATAACAATATATCTTCCATTTTATCGTGTTATCTGATGTAGACATTTCAGTACAATTGCATTAATTTTTAATTTCCACACAATAAAAATATTTCATTATCTCACTTCTGTCTTATAGTGTCTTATTTATCAATTCAGGAATTTGCCGATACTGAAGCTATACCTTCCTAGATAGGAGCATTTTTTAACATTCATACAACTTATAATACTTTTTCAAATAGTCCTTAAAATTTTCCCATACTTCCTCCATTTCTTTTTCTCCCGAGTCTCGAATTCTGCCAGTCATTTCAGCCAACTCCATATAGTCCATCAGCTGCGTCTGCCATTCTTCCAATGTGGGTAGATTTTGTGTCTTCCAGTGCTTTGCCAACAAAATCCTCGCTGCTGTAGTAGCGTACATAAAGAAAGTTCTATCTTTCTTGACCATCCTCTGGTCTACCATGCCCAGAAGGAAGGCCTCCGGTTTCTTAGGTAAGGTGAATCTCAGCACCTTTTTTAGTTCATTATGTATCATTTCCCAGAAGGCCTTCACTTTCGGGCAGGTCCACCAGAGGTGTAAAAATGTCCCTTCCTCTTCCTTACATTTCCAACATTTATTATCGGACAGGTGATATATCTTTGCAAGCTTGACTGGGGTCATGTACCACCGGTATATCATTTTCATAATGTTTTCCTTCAAGGCAGTACATGCCGTGAATTTCATTCCGGTGCTCCATAACCTTTCCCAGTCTTCAAACATAATGTTATGCCCCAAGTCCTGTGCCCACTTTATCATAGAGGATTTGACCATCTCATCCTGTGTGTTCCATTTAAGCAGCAAGTTATACATTCTCGAAATTAGCTTAGATTTTGGCTCAAGCAACTCTGTTTCTAGTTTCGATTTTTCCTCCTGAAAACCCACTTTTTTGTCTGCTTTAAAAACTTCCTGGATTTGAGCATAATGCAACCAATCTCGCACCTTGTTTTTTAACTTTTCCATACTCTGTAGCCTCCATTTATCTCCAATTTTTTCAATTATTTCCCAATATTTAGGCCAGTGGGCCTCCATATTGAGTCTTTTACGTGCTTTGGCCTCCATCGGTGAGAGCCACCTCGGAGTTTTACTCTCCAATAAGTCTTTATATTTTGACCAGACCATGAAAATTGCCCTTCTGACAATATGGTTTTTGAACAATTTATGAACTTTAACCTTGTCATACCACAAATATGCATGCCACCCAAAAGCATTATCAAATCCCTCCAGGTCAAGGACATCGGTGTTCTCCAATAAAATCCAATCCTTCAACCAGCAGAGGGCTGCTGCTTCATAATATAACCTCAAGTCCGGCAGGGCAAACCCCCCTCTTTCTTTCGCATCTGTTAGTATTTTAAACTTTATTCGGGGCTTTTTGCCCTGCCAGACAAATTTAGATAAATCCCTCTGCCATCTTCCAAAACATTCCACCTTGTCCACGATCTGGAGGGCCTGAAACAGAAATAACATTTTCGGCAATACATTCATCTTTATAGCAGCTATTCTACCCAACAAGGAAAGTTTCAGTCTTGACCATGTTTCCAAGTCTCTTTTGATCTCTGACCAACATTTCTCATAATTGTCCTTAAACAAATTCAAATTTTTGGAGGTCAAGTGCACCCCTAAGTACTTTACTTTTTTAACCACATTTAATTCCGTTTCTTTTCTGAACTCCTCTATTTCAGTAGTTGTCAAATTTTTTGCTAGGACTTTAGTTTTTTGTTTGTTCAGCTTAAATCCCGCCGCCCGACCAAAGTCAGAAATTAATTCTAACGCTCTTTTAGTACTAGAGGCTGGCTCCTGTAGTGTTAATACCAAGTCATCTGCAAATGCTTTCAGTTTATATTGTTTCTCTCCGACCACAATTCCCTGTGCCAACCGGTCATTTCTGATCATGTTCAATAGCACCTCCAGGACAGAAATAAACAACAGAGGAGATAGAGGGCACCCCTGTCGTGTCCCTTTTTCAATTTTGAACTCCTCTGTCACCACGTTGTTTACTATCAATTTAGCTTTTTGTTCTGAATAAATTGCTTCTATTCCATTTTCAAACCCCCGCCCTACTCCCATCCTTTCCAAATTTTTCTTCATAAACAGCCAAGAAATGTTGTCAAAGGCCTTCTCCGCATCAATAAAAATCAACACCGCTCTTGTGTTTGAATTAATCTGTAAAAACTCCAAAATGTCGATGATGTTTCTTGTGTTGTCAAATAAATGCCTACCAGGGAGAAAGCCTGCTTGGTCCTTATGAATCACTTCATTTAAGACTTTCTTAAACCTACTTGCCAAAATGTCTGCAAAAATTTTGTAATCCACATTTAGGAGTGAGATAGGACGGTAGTTTTTAAGTTGAGTTTTTTCAGATTCTAGTTTTGGGATCAACGTAATGAAAGCTTCTTTCCACGTTTCCGGTGCCTTCCTCCCCTCCATAATCTGGTTGCAAACTTCCAGCAATGGTTGTATCAATGAATCCTTCAATACCTTATAATATTTGGAAGTAAGCCCATCAGGTCCCGGAGATTTGCCCAGTTGAAGGTTCTGAATGGCGCATTCAATTTCTTGAGTTGTAATATTACAGTTCAGGATTGCTCTCATTTCCTGGGGTATTTTTTGTAATCCATTAGTTATAACAAATTGGTCCACCTCTGAGCTTTTTTGTGGCCTTTGAGAATAAAGTTCTTTGAAATATCTCTGGAAGGACTTTCTAATTTCGTCGGGTTTCTGAACCATTCTCCCTTCAATCTCTAGATTTGTAACTGTGTTAAGTTTTTGTCTCTTTTTCAACTGCCAAGCCAACAATTTTCCACATTTGTTAGCAGATTCAAAGGATCTTTGTTTCATTTGTTTAATTTTCCATTCCACCTCTTGATTTATCAGTTTCGAATATTGTGCCTGGAAAAACTTCACTTCTCTCAATACTTCCTTTGATTTAGGCCTGGATCTCAGTTTTCTCTCTCCTTCTCTTATTTTCTCCAAGATCTTCTCCTTCTTTTCATTCCAGAGTCTTTTTTTAATCGTGTTCTGTTGTATTAGAAACCCTCTTATAACTGCTTTGCTTGCGTCCCAGATTATTCTTTTTTCCACATTTGTCTTTAAGTTTATTTCAAAATAGTCCTTTAAAACTTTTTGGGCCTTCTTAACAATCTCCTGATCTCTTAACAAAGCGTCATTCATTCTCCATCTGAACGATCCGGTTGTATTTAGTCTCAGTTCCATTCTCAAGGCGTTGTGGTCGGAGCAGGTTTTTGGGCAGATTTCCACTTTTCTGGTCTTAGGTGCCAGCCCTCTAGTTATCCATATTTGGTCGATTCGCGTCCATGTCATATGGGCCTCAGAAAAAAAAGTTCCTTCTTTCCCTAGAGGGTTCTTGATCCTCCATATGTCAATCAAATCCAAATTGTCAGTCATTTCAAAAAAGGTTTTTGGTAGTCTGCCATCTTTCGTTATATTAGCACTTTGTGACTTATCCATATTCACTGAGGCGACACCGTTCATGTCTCCCAACATGATAATGTTGTTGTAGTCCAAATAGTCCAGCATAATCTCGTGCAGCTTCTTAAAAAATTCCGATTTTCCATCATTTGGGGCGTAGATTCCTAGAATTAAAAACTTTTCTCCTTGTGTCTGGATTTCAATTGCCAAAATTCTGCCCTGTTCATCTTTAAATACAAATTTTGGGGACAAGTTCTCCTTTGCATAAATCACCACTCCTCTTTTCTTAACTTTATCCGATGAAATAAATTCTTGGCCTAACCTTTTATTGATTAACACTTTTCTGTGGAGTCTTGTCACATGCGTTTCTTGCAGGCAAATAATGTCCAATTGTTCTTTTTTCAAAATATGAAATACTTTTCTGCGTTTTTCTGGAGAATTCCCGCCATTTATATTCCAACTAAGAAGCTGTAGAGACATCCCGGCCTACTTCTTGGGTATCACAGTTGGGTATCTAATTTGTCGTCCTTTTCCGGAAGCTGTGGTGCCGGGCCGCCTCCAGATGGTATAGATCCTGGTGGCAATCCCGGTGGTGGAGGCCAGGAATCTGCAGCTCTCTTTTGGAGGTCCTCCTCGTTGTCGTATAGGAACTTCTGGTGGTCTTCTGGTGTTTTAATTCTTACCTTCTTTCCTCTATAGGTGAATGACAGACCTTGAGGAAATTCCCACCTATAAGGGATTGCGTTGTATCTTAACAATTTGGCCAAGTCTGTGTATGTGGCTCTAAGGTCCAACAAATATTTAGGAATGTCTCTATAAATTTCTGCCCTTTTGCCTTCAACTTCCAGGGGCCAAATAAACCATGATTAAACAAGGCAATGGGTTCAGGCACAACACCAAACTATCGTTAAAAGCAGGCCATGGTTTATAAGCTAACAACAACCATAAGTCAGAAAATGAACCATGGAATATTCCAAACACACCACACCCTGGCTAAACAAACCATGGCAGAGCTGTGTCTAGCATCTTGGTCCTGATGCTGGACCTGTCTTTGAGGTTGCAAAGCTCCCTGGCCCCACCCTCTAATGTTCATGGGCATCTTGAGCTGGAGAAGCTTATTACATAGACTGTGGAAGGTGGAACCACGATTGCACAGGATTCCAGTTACCATACAAACTGCCTATGCATGCAGCCTACTCAGCTGTCCACAGTTAGTAAATGGATGCCAGAGGGCAGGGGGGCTAATGTAATATCAGGAGTAGGACCAATGGCAAGTTCTGTTAGCACTGCAGACCTTGCAGCTTGGGTTAAATTAGACCGAAATAACCACTCACTGTTTCTGGAATTCAAAAACTTTATTCATGCAGAAACCATTTACAGTATGAGCGGAGATAAGAGAGAATAAATAGCAGATATCTTATCTGGAGAGAAGAACAAACAATCTCAGCTTTTTAGAGGTGGGGTTAACGTAAACATAGAGGCTTACAAACAAATGCTGGCTATATTGCTACACAAACAGTGCCCTTGTATGATTTAAACTTGCACATGCAATAACTAGAAGTTCAGAAGGATATGTATTTGCTTTTCTCCAACAAGTTCCATTGTCCCTAGCAACATTGACCCCTTCATGTGAAAGGTACTCATCAGACACTTCCAGTAAGGTTGTCCCCAACACAGGGGCATCAGAGGTCAAGCAGGAAAGGGAAGGAGGAAGGTGAAGAAGAGACTATTAGATCCTGCTTTGGATGGACTGCGTTTTGGCATTGTTTGTTTAACACGTATAATTTAGTCTGATTAATAATATATCGTATTTTTCCATGTATAAGACAATGTTTTTTGATTTCAAAAAATAGTCAAAAATTAGGGACCATCTTATACAGTCATACCTCAGGATAAATACGCTTCAGGTTGAGCACCTTCGGGTTGCACTCCGCGGCGACCCGGAAGTAACGGAGCGCATTACTTCCGGATTTCGCCGCTTGCACATGCACAGACACTCAAAATGATGTCACATGCATGCACGGAAGTGGCGAAAGAAGACCTGCACATGCGCAGACGCGCTGTCGCATCTTACATTCTGTTCAGGATGCGAACGGGATTCCGGAATGGATCCCATTCGGATCCCGTTCGCATCCGAGGTACCACTGTACATGAATAGTGAATGCACAGGTGTTCAGGTTTGGCCTCTAGTGTGGATGGCCTCGGCTCGGGTTCAGGGTCTGGCCTGATTTCTTAATTTGGGGTTCAAAAAAATAGGGTGCACAGAAAAGTACAGTATTATTATTAGTGGTTGAGGATGAGGCAGGCAGATCAAAGTTACCACATGGTAACTTCAGCTATTTTTATGTTGAGTAATATTGTAACTTTACTAGTACAGTAAGTTATACTAGTGAATTAGGTTCTGAAAACCATGCATCAACTTTGTTTAAAAATGTGGGTAAAATGTAATACAGTGAAATAAGCTGCAACACTATAATCACTCTTGCCATGAAAGAACCACTTAGCCTCATTTTTAAGCCTTCAACTACACAAAGGTTACTAGGTTACCATCCCTGCCCCCCCTCTGTTAAGTATTAAGCTGTTATTCATGATGCTTGCAGTGATTGTTCAGACAAGGGCAGACATGAATAAAATCTGCTGAAAATGTGAGTATTATGCATAGCAGCTGCTAGTCCCTACATTTTCATGGAAATAAAAGTGTTGGCACAATAACTGTTTGTGCCAACACATCTTTCAGATGAGCCACTAGTCTCCTGCTTGCTCCCTATGGTTATTGCAGTTAGCAACTCATATACATACCTTTTGGCCAAAATCTTTGCAACATACTGCAGCAGTCCTACTATGAGCATTTGCTTGGGGGGAAACCTAAGGAAAAACTGTGGGGTTTGCTTCTGAGTAAGCATGCATGAGACTGCACTATTAAGTAATTATGCCTGAAGCCTATAGGTAGAATTATATTTCTATTTCCCTTTTCCTGTCCCTGAGCAGGCCTCTTATGCAAGGGAAAAAAATAAAAAATAAAAGCTGCCTATTTCAGTTCCACATGGTTTCTATTTACATTTTTCCTTCTTCACTTAATATATTGGATGCTTTTGAGCTCATACACTTCATTCATGGTTGCATCACATCAAGGCTTTGTAACCCTAAGGCAGCATGCTTCGCAACTGTTACAGGTGAAGATGGTTGTCATCAGGCCTTGTGGGAATATGAACGATTTACTGTTGAAATACTGTGAGAGTGCTTATATCCCTGGAATACATAAAGCTTGTTTCTGCCAGCCAGTCTTTTAGGCAGATTTGTTGAAAGCACAACTAACAGCAGCATGGCTACTAGAAGTTTGAAACCAGTGGTACATACCCTGCATGTGTCCCAGAAAAAAACAGGGCATCCCATATTTTATCGTGAGAGAACAGCAGCCATTTTGGTTGTCAAGACCAGATATGATTTCAAGGTGCATTTCCCCCTTGCGGGGAAAAAAAACCCATTTCCAGTGTTGAGATCTGCTATGGTGCTCCAAAATGTGTGTTTTGGGGCCCTATGCCCCAAAGAGAAGAGAAGAAGAAGAAGAAGAAGAAGAAGAAGAAGAAGAAGAAGAAGAAGAAGAAGAAGAGTTTTCGATTTGCTATCCTGCTTTATCACTGCCCTAAGGAGTCTCAAAGCGGCTAACATTCTCCTTTCCTTTCCTCCCCCACAACAGACACTCTGTGAGGTGAGTGGGGCTGAGAGACTTCAGAGAAGTGTGACTGGCCCAAGATCACCCAGCAGCTGCATGTGGAGGAGTGGAGTCGCAAACCCGGTCCCCCAGATTATGAATCTACCGCTCTTAACCACTACATCACACTGGCTTTCGGGGGGGGGGGGGACCACAGTGTGAAATTGTGGAAGATCAGAGCAACCCAAAGGGATGTCAGGATCTCATGATAAAAAAATGAGAAAAGGGAGTCCAGGAAGATGGTGACCGGGAAGATGGCATCCTGCATTTGGGCTTCACAGTGTTGGGGGGTATGGAGGTGCTGCGATTATAATATCTGGCCTGTTTTCCTTCACCTCTCCCTTTCTTCCTCCTATCCCTAAATTTCAGCAGCATGTATTGCTTTAGTAGCTAAAAAACTATAACCAAACAGAATGGAAGGACGTGAGTACCAGAAGGGCTGGATGAATCTGTCAATTTTGTTCTCTCTCAGTCTCATTTTTTTCCAGTGTTAAATACAGTTCTCCACATTTCCACATCAGCTTGTGATTTTGCTGTAATGGTGCTTCGCAACATTATCTCACATACATCAGCACTAGTGCAAGGCAAATTCCCCTGGAGACAGAATTCCACATACAAGCTGGCACTACTGAAAATGTCCTCTATCTTATAATTGCACATCAATCAGATTGAAGGAAGGGGGCATGAAGAAAGTCTTCTACTGATAAGTGCACCACTTGGGCAAGCTCAAGTAGCAACCCCATTCTTAATGACAATGGGTAAGCAGATGAAACATAATTTACATCCAATAATTCATAGGTTGCTGTCCTGCACACAGAGAGCGAGAAAACTTTTCTCTAACCACTTTCTTCATGCCATGCATAATTTAATAAAGTTCTATCATGTCGAATCTTCTTTGCCTTTACTCTAAACTAAAAAGACTCAAATCCTTCAACCTGTTCCATGTCCTTGATCATTTTGGTCGCCCTTATCTGAACCTTTTCAAGCTCTATTGGATTGTTTCTGTGGTGAGGCAGCCACAAATGTACACAGCATTCCAAATGCAGTCACATTCTAAATTTATATAATGGCCTTATCTCAGTTTTATTTTCAATTCCTTTCTTCATGATCCCAGCATAGAATTTGCCTTTTTCACAGCTGCCATGCTCTGGGTTAACATCTTCATTAAACTATCAGCTATGATCCCAAGGTCTCATTCTGGTCAGTCACCATCAGGTCAGACCCCATAAACATATGAAATTAAGATGCCCTCCTCACCCCCACTTTACGCATCACTTTACGCTTGTTCACAATGAACTGCATTTGCCAGCCCCACTCATCTGAGAGGGTGGCTTGTCAGACAGAACTGGGGGTATCTACTGCTTATGCTTAAGGCAATATTAGCCTAGTCAGGCTTAGCATTGCTCACAAAATGCAGGTAAGGAGGAGGCAGCAAGGTGACCAATGTCTTAGCCAATTACTGCACAGGTAGTTATGCCTTTGCTGCAGATTTACATTGTGAAAGTTAAATAAAGTTGTGTCCTTTAGTTCACCCATCACTCACATTCTGGCTTTTTATTCCAGGTTTGAGGCTCATTGAGCTTTCACTGTCTCAGGAATGTCAGCTAGGCTCCATGACCATGGGCGCCTGGGGCCATGGGTGCCATGCAGCATGCATGGCCCTAGCACCAAAATTTGTGAGTGGCCCCAGTGAGTTGGCATCTATGCACAGTGTTATTGACTGTCTTCTTTCTTTCCTTTTTCCATTTATTAATGTCTTATAAAGTCCATGCACCTACTACTTTAATGAGATACTAAGATACTTTTTGTGATGGAGTTAACTTAAGAGGCTACAAATTGAAATATGCACTATGGAAAGAAAGCAGATGAAAAGCACGTGAATAAAGGCCTTAAAATTTATCTGCTTATGTACAGTAACTTATTAGTACCCTCTGTGACATAATTGAGAAGGATTATATAAACTGATCCATACATCTGATGAAGCTATACATAATATCGACCAATAGTCACATTTCATAATATAATTCCATGCAGATGTAATTTTAAATAGTAAGCACTGCCAGTTTACTAATTAGTCATATATCTTAAAATATGTGAAATATATGGTGTGTGAACATTTTTCAACACTATGCAACAGGAATAAATTACCATAGATGGCTAAACTGTATAATTGTTCAGCTTAATTAATAAATATGCAAATTACTATTTATAAAACTCTTACATAAAATTCCATTTCCATTCTGAATTGTGAAAGAAGAAGAAAAGAGTGTTTTAACAGCTTTTGTAGATGGCCCAAGAAACCAATGAAAGTAAATGAAACACCTTTCTGCTGCTAAGTCTTTGAAGTTAACACAAAATCTATCACCCACGTGAAGGTGCCCAGTCTTTTTGGATCTCTTGTGTATTGAGCCCTTTTAATGTACAAACGTCTTTGTTATTTTCAGCATGTAAATGATGAAACTAATGCCTTAATTCACTCAGCAGCACTCCTTCTATGCAGTCCCAATTGAAATAAATATTGTTTTTCTCAGGGACAGTACTACTTTTCCCATGCTGATTTTTAGCCTGCTTTTTCAAAAGGGCACAATTTTTTCTTAATATGCAAAACCATTTCAAAACATCTTCTTTTATTAAAATACTATGTTACTGCACTTTTGAGTGCAGTATTCCCCATACTTAACTTTTCAATTACACAGTACAGTATCAGTTTTTCTAATAATTTAAATCATTTTTCCTCCTACAACACTATCAATTTCAGGTCAGTCCTAGTCAATACTTGCTGAATTGTTCTTTATCTACCTCAGGTTCTTCCGAAATTACAGTCAGTCAGCCTTTTTGAACTCTGAAAGTTGAGTGTGCCTTAAGTTCATTCCCTGAACCATACAGGCAAACTGGGACAAGATTAGCTGCAGTTAGATGTTTTCAGGAAAGAAAAGAAAATATGGGCTAGTCATTGGAGGTGCCTAAGATCTAAAGCAGTGGTTGGGGATCTCAGGCCTCAGAGATGAGTATGGCTCTCTGTGTGGCCTACAGGACTTTCTAACAGGCAACACTGCCTTCCCAGCTACAATTTTACTTTTGAGGTATAGCAACCAGAACTGTACACAGTGTTCCAAGTGAGGTCTCACCATAGATTTGTATAAATGGCATTATGATATTGGCAGTTTGCAATTCCTTCCCTTGCTGGTTTCATTGCCAGTTCAGACCTCAACAATAAATCTGTGCATCACTTTACATTTGCTTACATCAAATCACATTCTCTTATTCATCCAACCTGGAGATATCATTTTGGATCCTACTGAACAGAGATCACTTGGTCGTGCCATGGTTATGTCCAGATTTTATTATTGCAACATGCTCTACATATAGTTGCTCTTGAAGATGACTCAGAAACTTCACTGTTCCAAAATGAAGTTTGTGGATTTAGAACTCCTATAACTCCTGCATTAAAGCAGCTGCCCTGATTGCCAGTTTGTTTCTGGACCCAATTAAAAGTGTTCATTTGGTGTTTAAAGTCCCAGGGTGCACCTAAAAGAATGCTTCCTTCCCTAAAGGCACTCTTGGGTGTTAGCTTTGACCAGGGGGTGGTGTTCTTAGTAACTGTGAGTGTTGGGGCCAATTACTATTTTTGAAATATAAAAGGGAAGGCAACTACTCATAGCATTGTACTGGGAAACAAAAACATTTATTTATTACTTGTCTTCTTTGAACCTGCTAGGTTTTGTATATGCAATGCCATCAACGCCATAAAGAGCATAATGAACATTACTTATAATGTAAGTTTTATTCACTGTGATTGTTTACATGAAAATTACATGGAGAAGCATGACTCTCCGACCAGTGAATTCCATTCCATTCGCTAATGGAAGCAGTGAAACTATTCTTCAGTGCCTGTGCGTATGAAATTTTCCACAACTATAACCACGGTAATTTTAGTTGTGTTATTCACTGCTATAGCCTTTGACGCTTATACTGAAACTGGCTATCTATGAGATCTGGGCTGACCAGTTTCCGCCTGGGAATGCCATTTGATAACAACAGAAATGAAACTTTGATCACCAAGATACCCTTTGATAGTGCATCAGTTGAATTTAATACTGAGTAGCAAAATGGTTTATAAAATTTAGCTGATGGCAAAAGGGGAATACAAGAAGAAATATAAACGAAAGCTTCTCTCCTCTTCAAAAGCTAATCTTTCCAAAGCTTTCATTAGCCATTAAAGAAACTCCTTTGAAACAGATAAGAAATGGGCTTGATGATACCGATTGCTATGGGGTACAGATTGTATCCCAGTTTTTATGAACAGGCAACACAGGGAATTAAATTCGCTGTTGTTATAGTTGTAAAAAGGTTTGCTTGTAAAGAACTAAACAGTATATGGTAATGTAGAACAGATTATCAGAGAAATTGATAATATAGCTTGTCAAATGAAAGTACAAGGATCTTTCAAATGTAGACACAAAATGAGATAAAAGGGTTGGTTTCTAAAAGATGACATTTTCTTAGTTTTTGGTGCAATTGAATTGTTGAGATGAAAACAGCATTACTTAAGGGTAACACACATCTCAAAAACACAGGTTGGGGTGTGAAATCACTGCCAGAGAAGTTTGATGTACAAAAGCTACAATTCACACAGGAATTAAATAGAGGAACTGGGGCATTGAAAAGTGAACATAAAAATGGGGATGCTAGAGCTATTTTTAGTGATTTTTGTTGCAAAAGCAATATTGTCCTGGACTTAAGACTGTTTATTCTTCTTCTAATACATGGCCATCAACATAATTGGCACTTTATAAAGTAACAACAAAAACAGATTCCTGATCCAACAGTTACAATCCTGAATCACAGATGGGAGGAGAGAAGTGGAGAAGGCAAAGGGATGACTGTATTTAAACGGACTCAAGAGTTTATTTCATTTAGGGAAGAAGATTAAGGGGATAAGCCAAAGCCTTCCTGTAAAGAGTTTTAAGAAGAAGTTTGACAGAAGGTAGAGGAGGTCTCTTGTTCTGTGGGGGAGTTCCAAGCATAGAATTAGTATTTTTATTATTATTAACAGCACCACAGTCTGTCATCTCAGTGATAAACTGTTGCGCCACTGATTTTATGACAGCAACACCAGCCATACGACTTGACAACTACAATGGTCTACAAATTGAGATTTCTACCCACACATATTTTATCGTGCAATAAATAGAGGTGATATATGTTAACTTCTTTTCAACCAGTTCCCAGCAAAGGAAATCCAGTCCATGTCTTGACAACACAACGCAAATGTTGATGTCAACAGTACAGGACCACCAGATACACATAGATGGTGTCTGTGAAAGGTCTCAGGAAATAACCTTTCAAAAATCCACAACACATGAGGGACTGCTTGCTCCTCCTGCTTGGTGCCTCTTTGCAACAACTCAGCCTCTCCTGTATCAAGCACAACCTCTTAAGCATGCCTGTATTTCTTTGGGTGCCAGGACTAGACACTCTCCCTCTCTCCCTTCTGTTCTGATCACAGGAGATGTGCAAAGATATTATTTTCTGTGAAGGACTATGGCAGTGGCTGGTGCTGGTGCTTTTCCCCATTGAGGGAGGGGTTTCTGGGAGGGGAGCATGTGCATACCAATGTGGCCCTTTCTGTTTCTCTGCTCTTTTAGATGCCACAGTCATTTTGTGTAATGACAGGTGATGCTGAACCACAACTTGCATCAGCCCCAACAAGCATGATGCAATGGTCAGGAATAATGGGGACCATAACATCTGTAGGAGCCACAGGTTCGTTGCACCTGTGTTATGCTATGCCTCATGGCAGCTATTTTGTGTTGTACCATGCCTTCAAGACAGATGCTTTTTGATTCACACCCAAAGCACTTTTTCTAAATCCCAAAAGAGCCCACTGGCCCCCAAAGGTTGGTAACCCTTGCAAATAGTACCTGCAATTTATAAGGCATTTCTGCTTCATCTGCACTACCTCTGGTGTTTTAGTAACAAATTCACATTCTGCTGCACTTGATACTAAACACTGTAATTAAATGTCATACATTTCTTTAAATTCCCTTTTTAAATCATCTAAGCACATTTCCCCCTTCTGTTTTCACTTAAACAAAAACTGAGAATCAAATGTGATCCCTTTCCTTTAAAGGACATTTTTTCTCTGCTATAAATCTATTACAGTCATACCTCAAGTTGAAGTAGCTTCGGGATGAGTATTTTAGGGTTGCGACCTGGAAGGAACGGAGCATGTTACTTCCGGGTTTCGCCGCTAGCGCATGCGCAGATGGTCAAAATGACATCACGTGCATGCGTGGAAGTGGCGAATCATGAGTTGCGTTCACTTCTGGATACGAACGGGGCTCCGGAATGGATCCCGTTTGCATCCAGAGGTACCACTATACTGATACTACAGGATAGCTGTCTTGAGTGCATGTCTTGAATGACTTGGTGTTCTAAGGCTGGATCTAGACATGTCAAAGAAGCAATTCGGTTAAATGTGTTTTAAACTCATACAGAAAAATCTGTTAGGGAAAGACGGGACTCCACAGTGCCATCTGGTATCACAGTGTTATATCACATATTGTATACAACGCATATAAAGTGCTTTTTCTTTGCCAATGTAGCTGAGTCTTAATATTGTGCAAGGCAAAAAAATAATGGGAGAGCTTAACATTGTGCTAAGGCAATCATTGTGTCAGAGCAAGCATATTAACTTGCCAAATGGAATGATCTCCCCTGTCTTCCCCATGTGCACTGTTCTGGGGGAATCTCCCGAGCCAATTTTGGGTGGCACAGGGGACATGTAGGAGGAAGAGGAAAAGCTCCATGATGCAATAAGTCCTTGTGCAGGGCTTCCACTGATGGGACTAATTTGTTGAATCCTGTCCCAAATCTGCAGGATTTCATTTAATTCATTACACCGCCATTAAAATGTAGGAGAATATTAGCCATTCAGAGCCACATTAAAATAAAGTATTTAGTAAAAGTTTAAGAAAACAAACAGAAAAAAGCCCATGAATGTTATTGCATAGCAGGTGTTGATAGCAAATAAAAAGCACATTAGTTTTATTTTCTTGCCGTTAACTAAGCTCGTCTAGCAGACAGTATTAGTAATCAAAAGCAAAAAATGAAAGATGAAGCCATTTCACAATAAACCTAAGCATGTAGTTGCATTATTCCCGTTTCCTTGACAACCTGCCAACATTCATGACCCAAGAAAATTCCCAACTGAGCTGCTGATCCAGATGTTTAATAATTCAGAGGTCTGTTTCCCTCTTTGGGTGGAATGGCATTTGTCACTAATGAGTGAACCACCAGCAAACAGCTCTGTGTCCTCTATCTTAATGTGCCAAGTGTGATGTGATGTCAGCTTTGTTAAATTAACTAAATCACCTCAGATGCCTTTCAATCAAATAACACTGAGAACAAAGGATAGAACACATCACTTACACAAAGAGCTATTTCTTTCCCGCAGTACCTTGGCTATTATTTCTCATGCTTTTTAAAACAACCAAAACACACACACCCCGAAACTGTTTTTCAGAAATGAGTTCTGAAAGAAAAATGAAAGAAAAATGATATAAGTTACAAATAGAATGCTTTATTAGTAGGTACACATGGAATAGTTTATTATATGCAGAAGCCAGTTAGATTCTGTTAGTTATTTAAAATTGTATCATGCCATGCTAAAGCTGAAAATACCTGACCAAGGCACACATGTATGGCTTATTCCATTAGTCTGCCAGTGCTACTCTAGGAATATTTCAGAGGTCACATACTATCATACTGCTGCATAGGAATTTTCTGCTCACCAGCGCTCTGCCTATTTCTCATCTCACTGCATGCTACCTCATTTAAAAATACAGGAGTCTGCACAATACCTATCAAAATCCTTAAGAGCTAAAATGAAGTTAGTTAGTTAGTTAGTTAGTTAGTATCCTATAAAAAATATTATGTGAACAGTTTATACTGGAAAAAATATTTTGCCGTAGAATAATATATTTTAGATTTATTATCGCTGGAGCGTAGGACAAATTTTGCCACTTCTCCAGTTCCTACTGGATCTTCATCCAGAACGGATACACACAACCCTTTTTCTGTGTCTGTGTCTGATATTTAGAAAAACTGTCATCAACACTTACAGACAGCTAACCAAACCTGGATCAAGGAAGCTCAGCTCAGGATAGGAGAAGAAACTACCACAGAACCTCCAGGGTCCTGGCATTTCAAACAGAGCCTGTGTTTTCCCTGTGCCACTTTCCCCAAATTGTTTTTCAATGGGGAGAGGACTTGACTATTCCCATACTCCCAGAAGGATGCTTTTATGCCAATGGCCTTTGTGTGTCCCACTTCATGTGTCAAGGCAACTCTACCAATAGTCACTTCTAATCTCCTAAGCAATTTATGACTTTCTAAGGCTAAATAGGATGAAGAGTCTAACAGGAGAGTGACAGCCACAGAGTCTACATTTCCCAACCCCTGCTTTTCAGTTTGTTTTGGTCTAGCTGAAATGAAAGTGGATTTCACCAAGTTAAAAGGTTAGTGTTAATCAGTGGATCCTGACATGTCAGCAATCTAATGGACAAAATCATATCCTTAGACAGGAGACAACAAGAACTGTAAAACCATTCCTATTCCTGCTATGTATGTAAAGTCCTATGTTCTGCTCTTTTCAGTGAATGTGCTTGGGTCTGATTCACAAATGCAGATAGGATACAGGCATGTTATGTAAGGATCTTTTGGCTCTAAATGACTTTTAAGGAACCATAATATCAGCAGTGATATTTACACTGCTTTAATTCTCACGATTCTAGATTTAGCAACAAACCCAAATTCCTACAACAGTTCATTGAAGTCCCCTTGTTTTCATATACTACTCCATTGTTTAGAAGGGGGAAAGTCCCTCATATTTAAAGATTATCACAAAGAGAAAGTGGCTAATGTATCCTCCTTATGAGTACCTACAGAAGAAGATGTGTAGAGAGAAAGTGGGAAATAGGAGACACTCCAAATAAGATTCTACACTGGCACTCCAGTGTTTCCACAAAATCTGGGAACCTGGAGAAAATGTGAATCATATAAATTATTATGCAGTGGGCAGTCATTAGTCTGATACTCCCCCCCCCTTTGTTTAAGAAACTAGATATTAGTGGGGGTCATTTTACTAAGTTCAGTAGGGGAGAGATTTGCGTTGAAATTTGGTTCTTGTTGATGAATGAGAATCAACTTGCACCACTTAGCTGGAAGCAGAAATGAAATTATTTTTAAATAGGAGGTGTGGCTCCACTCCAGGGAAAAAACTTTAATAAGAAAAATTGTGGTACTAAAAGAAGGGGAAATAAATAAGCTTAAAGCACAATGAAATAAGCCGTGGTGATCATATTCATTTTGAAGTTAGCTTTGATCCTAAGAAGAGGTGTTTTATCTCTTTTAGGCAGGTATATGGCCCACAGAATGACATAAAAAGTTTTGGAAGTTTTGGAAGAACTCTAAAGCACAGGCAAGTTACACTCCCACCGGGCCACAGAATAACTACAGTTTCATTGGGTATTCTTTAAAGAAGTTGTTATTTTCTGTGTGCTACATATCTTGCAGACAACTTGAAACTAACTGAGATTTATTTAAAAACAGTTAAATTTTAAATTTGTTTTCCATTTAAATTACTCTTTTATCAGTAGGAAAAAGTACCAAGCCTAGAGTAGAAACATAGCCAAATATGTAAAAATGCTGCTAATTATAATTTTTCTTTTGACAGCTACCATTTACTTGTTGTATTCCTTCAGTTGCACAGCTGGTGCTGGATATGCATAAAAGTAGGAATACTAAACTCTTTGTCTGAGACTTCAACAACATGGAGTTGCAAAATGGAGACACTTGTGAAGGCATTGGTAGCATCTTCACAAGACATTCTTAATACCTAGGCCAAAGATAGAGAGAGAGGGCACCCTCCTTTGCCACATCTTTCAGTCATGTTAACTAAGTCAAGTAGATTTATGGTATTCCCTCAAGTTCCAGATAAATTCATAATCACATAGTATTACAATCCTGCAGAACAAATGGCATACGTTCAAGTACAAAATACTATTCTTAACACTTATAACACAAATATCTAACTGATGGCAGTGGTCTGGCATTTTGCCATGCTGGGTCTGCCCTGCTCTTTTCTAAATCATGTAACTGCTCCCTATTCTTTCATTTTGCTTTGAAGAAAATCTGCTGCAGTTTCTTTAGACTGTGCAATTTTTCTCATTCTAATTTTAAAATAAATTGCTTCCATAAACCACTTATTGGCATCAGTCAACCTTTTATATTGATTCCAAATCATTACTCGTGTCCAATTCTGCAGGCCAATGTTTTAACCAGTCTCTGCTTCCTAAGCCCCATCTCATCTTTTGTTTGTTTTTTTACACCTGAAACAATTGCAAACTTTTTTTTACTGTTTTTATCCTCTCCTTTCAACCTAGAAGAATGTGTGTGTAGCAAAAGGGACTGAGGAGAAATATGGTTTAGTTCATAGTGTTTTGAATCTGTGGGTGCAGGGCACCCTATAATACTCCAGATCAACTTAGTGTTAGGATATCATTAAGGCTGGTGTGATAAAACCGGTTGCTAGGCCCGTGTGTGTTAAGATGTCTGTTAGATTTAGTTGAATACATTCAATCCATGCAAAAGTCAGAGGTACATACATATACATATACCCATACAGATTCACATGCACACATGCACCCAGTGCTTTTTTTCTTAAAAACGTGTTTAGGGGTGCTCTCATTTTTCTACTCATATTGAAATACTGCCCCGCTATGAGGCCAAACTTAGATTCACAAAATGTTTAGGGGTATGCATACCCATGTATCCCCCCCCCAGGAAAAAATCACTGCATACACCCCTCCATCCTCCATGCAGGGCCAGTGAGGGATGTAGCCTACAGAAAGTGCTGAGGGCCACATAGAGAAGCCTGGAGGGCCACACTTGGTTTGGGAACCTGAGGTTCCTATTTGTGTCTAATATGGCAACTATGGCACCTACACAACACAATAATGGCCAGAAAATACCCGGAATATGGGAGCAAAACAGCTGACTGGGACTACAATCCCTGAACCTGATTTGCAAAAAGGCTTCATGAACTGGGTCTTTCCAGACCCTATGTACATAGTCCTATTTGCCCTTGTGCCCATTACAAAATTTCTTGTCAACTTCAACCCAATCCTTTCATTTCATTTTAACACTGACTTATCACCTCACTCTGTTTTTCTGACCTTGTGGGTGAAACTGGTGTGTAGCATATCAATAGCAAATATAGTTCTAACACAGAGATAAATTACTGTGATAAATTATAGATATTGCTTCCTTCCTGTCTAGCAGTTTCCTAATGGGCTTTAAATAGCAAACCACTAGATTCAGATAAGCCTGTAATGTTGTCCATTTCCTTCTACCCCTTTCAAGTATTTTCAGAAGTGTGGTATCCAAGGACACTTGTTTACTTGCACACTGATGCAGAAATGTTGGGGACTAAACTTAAGACTGGAATAATGAAAAAACTGAAAGAAACTGAAATTTACAGGTCAACCCATCCCTAGACAAACAAAGCAATCTCTTACTTGCTATGCTAGCAAATAAGTGTTTGGGATGGGGTGAATTAATGCTGATCTGGCATAATTTAGGGAATATAACATTCACCCAGTGCTTCTGGACCAATCATTTGACACAGTGGACCAGTTAGACCATAACATGGCTAAGTACAAATACACAAGTGTGTGGGTACTCATGGCAAAAATCACGGTTCCTTCACTCCTCATCAATTTCTCTTGCTGTCAGAGTTAAACCCTGGTATGGCTTAGTGTTACATTTTAAGCCAGGTTAGTAGTTTATCTCCCCTAGACAAACTATAAGTGGTAAGCCAAAAACAAACTTTGGTTACAGCTTGTGCTTGTCTGAAGTGAGACAAAACATGAGCCAAGCCAAACCAGGACTTAGTTCTGGATAGCACAGTGATAGCAGAAAGATCAGGGAGGAAATTGCGGTAAGTGACCACAATTTTTGCTGAGAGTACCTGTAGTCTTGTGTGTTCACATATAACTGGGGTTTGGCTTAGCATTATGTGCAAACTAGGCCAGTATGAAACAGCATAGATTAAATACTAGATCTTATTTCCTTTTTAAAAACAATCCCCCCACACGCATTCTATCTGTGGAGTTTACTCTGATTTCCCAAATCTTAAGACTTATAGGGGCAGACTGGTTTAAGAACTCTATGGCTGTTCAGGTCTGGAAAACCTCTTAAAATATTTGAGAGACTCCATACTTCTTCAGTCATTTTTTATTATTCTTGAAAGAGAACCTCAGGGATACAAGTATACTGTGGGTTGTCCACAGGTCACTTAATGATATCAAAAGAATATCATGTAGGGAAAAGCAAGGAAGGGTTAGCAGGTTTCACACTCTAGCTGAAACGGCTGCTGAGTACCCTCCCCAAGGCAGTGGTTGGTGACATTGACTTCCTGCAGGGAACAGAATGTTGAGTGATCCCAGCAGTGACTGGAAAGTCAAATTAAAGAAAGCCTCTCATCAGGATTCTGCAAAGGGCCTCTACTAGCTACATGGAAAGAGAACATAACGGAACATAAGGCAGAGTTCTTATGCTCATTTAAAGAGGCTGTTTTCCAATTGCCATGAAAAACTTGGTGAGGCTCTTAGGTGATTCTCCTGTGAACCTTTTGATGGTGCTGGCTTGCTTACAATACTGACATTTACAGTGTCAAACCCCTCTTTTGGGAGACAGCAAAACAAGTTTGTTTAACTTGAGATGTATATTTTTGTCATCTGTCTGTCTTCTGGGCATCAACTCTTGCCCCTCATTTTTTGTCTTGCCTGGCTATTCATAACTGGCTATTCATAACAAGTATAAATAAATAAAATAACATTGTACCCACATGGAATAGTGTCAATCACTTAATACCAATTTGTGATCTATTTACTTTTTATAATTTTTTATCAGGGAACCATCTGAGGATGCAGACCTAAAGAATTGGTTGTTGTTCTAAACAGCTTAGTCCAAAGTTTTTCACAACCCTAGCCGCACTAAGAATGGTTCCCGAACAATTATCTCCTACTGTCCCCAGAAAAGTTTTCTTATTTTGAAAAGTTTAAAGTATCCACCATAAGTTCAATCCCTTTGCACTTTGCTTTGTGTAACTGAAATCCTTAACATGCTTTTCTAGTGGATCTAGCTTCATGTCTCTGTTCCATCTGACACAGGCGAGGCAGCTGAAGTGTTAAATCATGCATGGTGGTGACGATGTGGGCCAATATATTTAAGCTGAATCCTATAAAGATAGAGGTGTTTTGTGTTCCAAGTTCTAGAATCCAGGAAATGGAGAGATAACCTGATGGATATTCTGGACAGGGTTGCACTCCCCTGGAAGCGACAGGCCCTTTTGGCAGGTCCACTGCCCTCAGAAATTTGGGTGTTGGGACAGTGCACCAAAGGGCATTCTCAATGGCAGCCCCAAAGCTGAGGAGGTTCACCAGGCATTTTAATTATGCCACTTTTATTATGTGTTTAAGATGCCCCCCTCTCTCACACACCCACACACACGTTAGGACTACCCTGTTCTCTTGGCCATATTGCATTTTTAAATTATTGCAACCCAGCCTGATGACCTCACAGTGAAGAGCAGGTATGGAAATTCATTGTCATCTGCTCTGAGTCTTTTCACTTTCCATTTAAACCAGGTCTTAAGAAACGAGAGAGAGAGCAACACTAAGCACCTGGTTCACATAAGTGTATACAGAAGGCTTATTATCCCACTACGTCATCTATATGGTATATGAAAGGGACTATGTAAGGAGCATATATTATAATGGTATAGCTACAACACACTTCTGTTTGTGCTGTTCAGGGTAATTTTGAGAAGAAAGATCTAGGAATGTTGCAAAATAGGATTTTGGATTTTTGAGGGACTTCTGAATTAGATGGCACTTCAAAGTGGTATTGAGGAACTATTCTCAGTTTCTCTAGGGCTCTCATATTGAGAGACTTTGAATTGTCTCAGTGGGAATCTCCTTGAAATTCACAGCAGTAAATTAGTATATATTATAATTTAAATTTTATATAAAATAGTAGAGAGGTTTGGAACTGTAAAGCAAATCTTTGATACACACCCAACCTCTCTACAGTAACAACAGAGAAGATGGCTGTAGCCATGTCCCCTTAGTTTCATCCTACAACAGTCACCAGGGCATCTGAGAATAATTTTTAATGAAACGAAATGGGATTCAAGCCTGCCTGAAAGCCTCATCCCTTGCTGTGAAGTTGTTACTCTTAATGTCATATGCATGCTTGCAGGCTGTAGTTAATATGTGCTGAAAAGAATTTCGAATAGAATTCTATCATTATTGGGTTTGTATGTTTAGTATTACTTTCCTGATAAGAGACAATTGGATCTAATATCAATAAAGAGATATTACCATTTTGCATCCTCTGGTTCCCTCCCAAGCCACATACCCTTGCTCACCCGTGATTGGCTGCAACAACAAGCAAGTCCTGGCAGGCATACAAGGGCTCATTATCCTAGAGAAATTTGCTAGTAAAATATGTTGTTTTAGGAGAAATGCACGCTACATGTTCTCAATTTTGCAAAATAATGTCTTAAAAAAATCAGAAACTGATGTGGAAATGTGGTGAACTGAACCTAAGTGTGGAAAAATGAGAAACAGGAAAATAAACCTTGGCAGATTCATTCATCCCTAGTTCAGGCACCCTGAATGAACTGTGCACCATCCCCCTAAATCCAAGATAGATGTATCCCTCGCCCCTCCACTCTTTACATGGACTAAGAGGAATACTGCTACAGGTCTGTAGTGAGATCATGGATGATGTTGTTGTTTAGTCGTTTAGTTGTGTCCAACTCTTTCTGACCCCATGGACCAGAGCACGCCAGGCACTCCTGTCTTCCACTGCCTCCAGCAGTTTGGTCAAACTCATGCTGGTAGCTTCAAGAACACTATCCAACCATCTTGCCTTCTATCTTCCCCTTCTCCTTGTGCCCTCCATATTTCTCAACAGCAGGATCTTTTCCAGGGAGTCTTCTCTTCTCATGAGGTGGCCAAAGTATTGGAGCCTCAGCTTCACAATCTGTCCTTCCAGTGAGCATTCCTTCAGAATGGATAGGTTTGATCTTCTTGCAGTCCATGGGACTCTCGAGAGTCTCCTCCAGCACCATAATTCAAAAGCATCAATTCTTTGGCGATCAGCCTTCTTTATGGTCCAGCTCTCACTTCCATATATCACTACTGGGAAAACCATAGCTTTTACTATACGGACCTTTGTTGGCAAGGTGGACACTGTTAATAAATTTGTTTATATTTACTTCTTTTCAGTTTCAGGAAAAGACTGCACAAGAATGAGCACCTTGACACTTTAAATGGGAAGTCAGTTTTGCTTCAGACAAAGACAGAGCAAAGGGGCCTTTAAAAGGCCATTCCCTCTGAAGCTTCCTTGCTGCTTTCTCTGATGGCATAAGGGAAACAATGTTTCTCTGCTTAGAAATTGATGAGGATTTGTTCTGACTCTACTATTTGCAATAGATCCTAGCTGGGGAAAGCTTTTCTAGATGTGTGACAAACAGAGATTAGTGTTAACTGATGTAAAAGGTCGGTGCAGAAACAAGCACTGAAAGGTTATACAGTACTGTATTCCTCTATAGCTTCAATTATTAACACAATGCAAGACTGTAATAAAACACGAGGAGGAGGCTCTGGTTGCCAACCTTTTGGAGCATAGGCACACATTTGGATATTTGAGAGAATACTGTGGACACGACCCTCACAATGGCTGTTGCAAGAAGTGGCCTATCATAACTTGGCTATGATGTGGGTTCCACTGAGCACATAGCAAGGCTAGGATAATGGGAAATAATCCATCGCCAATCGCCAGTTGCCACCCAAATCAGTCAGGCAATGCCAACTGCCTCCATCAGGCTCTTTCATCAACTACTACCACCATCAAAGGAAATGAAGCTACTCAACCACCACAGCACTCAAAAGTTCTGAACATACAGGAGGAAGGGAGTCCAATCCTGCCATCCAATTATATTTAAGAGTGTGTGCTCAATCTGGGAGGAAATCTAGCCAGAACAGGCAAACAGTAATACAGTGTCTTGTTAATTGATTTGGGGGTTTTTTTGGGGGGGGGTTCCTGAAAACTTTCAGAAAAACCATACAAGTCTTCAGCAGGTGCACTGACACTCATGGGTCCTGCATTGGCAACCTGTGCACTAAGAGTTGTAGTCAGTAATGTCCTTCCACTTGTGGAAGGACTTTTGATCAAGTGAAGACCAATGCTAACAGATTCCTTCCCTCCCATCTCTAGCTCCTCTTCTGCTCTGGATGGTTGGCAGAACAAGCAGTACAATGTAAGAGGCAGTACCAGAATAATTTGTGAGAATCATCTTCCCCCTTCCATTACTTGAGATTTCTGTTGAATCAAATGCCCTGGAAGAGCAATACAAGATGCAACCTGGTGCTATTTATCCCCCCTTTTCTGAATGTCTTCTTAACTGATCAAATAGCACCAAGTCAAAACAAAACTATGAATACAAATAAATTATCTGGGGAACAGGATTGGGGGAAAAAAGATTTTCTATGTTTTACTTCTTATACAGGACAGAATAAGGACTTTGTTTGAGCTAAGTATGCTTCCAGTGCAATCCTTCACTTTCAGGAGAACGAAGTGTTGTTCCCTCTCTCTTGTAGCTTCAAATAGAACTACTATAATTTGATTACCTTAACCCACTTTAAAGCTCTCAGCTGGGACCTCAAATCTCCTCATATTGCTGGAAACTTGGAGTAGAATGCAATCAGTCCAAAGTTCACTAATGGCCTGGTCATAATGTAAGTGTACTCAGTTTTCACCTATGGTGTGCTTATAAATGCATAGCACAAGCCTTCTTGGGTTCTCAGTTCATGCTGATGGTTATGCCAATTATTCACATAGGTTAATTCTATTCTGATGGCATAACCGCCCCAACACATTTTCCCCTCAAAACCACCAAAACATCATTAATGCATGTCTAGTTCAGGAAGCATCAGAGTAATTAGATACACAGGCATGTTTATATTTACCCAAGGAAGTGTAACTTTCTGAAAACCTTTACCAAGGTTGAGGGCCTTCTAAATATTATAGGATGATATTGGGAGTGATGCTGGACTAGAAAAGAATCACCCAAATTGGCCAGAGGCCCTCTGACCCTCCAGAGAGGCTTTGGAGGGAGTGAAGATGGTTGTTTTCTTAGTAGATGTGCATGAAGTCACTGAGAATAGTCCTTAGGGGTTTTCTAGCACAGTGTCATCAGTATGCTGCTGGCATGTATCTCTGTTTCTCCATAATATCTGAATCAGCAAAGGCTCTTCAAGGCTTGGACAAGTGCCAGAATACAGTGGTGGACTGGATTAAGGCCAATAAAGTGAGTTGAATCTTGAGAAGCTCCAGCAGTAGGTGGTTCCCATGTCTGAAAGACAGGTCAACTGCCTGGTCTGGATGGGGGTACACACACAACCCATCCATGTATGTTGGGTACTACTAGAAACATGTATGTTGGGTACTACTAGAAACATATTTGCTTCAGATGCCCCAACTTTATCTGGTATGTGTTATGGCTGCATTTAGCTTAGAATAGCCTGGCCACTGGAGTCCATGCATTAGTAACCTGAAGACCAGAGTACTGCAGTGCCTTGGGCCTGGCCCAGAAGTTCCAGCTAGTGCAGAATGCAGCAGCTAAACTGTTGATGGGGGCAGACAGCTGACAGCATGTAACACCTCTGCTAAAACATCTCAATTGGCTGTTCATATGGTATCAGGCCAGGTTCAAATTTATGGTATCAATATAAAAAGCCCTGAACAATTTGAGACCAGGATACCTTAAGGAATGCCTGAGCCCTTATATCCCAGCTTTATCACTGAGATCATCCAGAAGAGTGGTGTTAGTTGTCTACTGTGTTTCAGACGACCAACTGAGCTTAAACTAGAAATTGGGCACCCCATGCTGTGAGTTACTCTACTAGCAAATATTTGACAGGCATTCTCACTGCTAATTTTCAGGCATCTCTTGATTACCTTTTCGTGCCAGGAGGCCTATTCAGTTCCTTAACTTTTTTTAAGAGGAGCCCATTATAATTCTATTATTTTGTACTGTTTTCATGCTTACCTTGCTGTACAGCACCTTGATATTTTATACATGGTCAGTTTATAAATATTTGTATACATTAGAAATCTTATTGAAAGATCCATGCTACATATATTCTCTGCCACTGTCCCTGCTATAGATATATTATTTGCCATTGCCATTTTCCAACAGTCTTGATTAACTACGAATCAAGATGCTGATTGGGAAAGTCATCTTTCCTAGTAGAACAGACTTTTAATCTCCTGAGTTTCAGAGGACAAAGGTAGCAATGTTAATTAAAAATGATGTTGAGCACTACATGTTGTTGATGATTCTTATCATACAATTGCAAATTCTAGTTCATGGACAAATCCCTGGTTCCACTCCCCACCCTCCTCCTCAACTAATCAGTCCTCACAGTCATATTCAAATGATATGCCCTTTGGGTCAGATCTTTGAAGGTGTACAGCATCCAGAATAAGCAACGGTGAAATCCCAAAATAATTCTGCTGCAAATTTTTCTCCTGAATTTCTGGCTTTGGTCAAAGATACAGTAACACTCATGCAATTTGGCACTCTGGAGCTATTTAAATTATAGTCCTGCCGTAGTCCTAGCCATATTTCCAATCAATTCCCAAAATAAAAAGATTTATTCATTTCTATAAGCATCCTCTTTGTGGCATTTCCTATCTGTATCAGAGTTTGATAGGTCACTGAAGTTCAGGTTTACCTTGTTAAGGGTACAATTTTGTCCATGGCATATTGTTCTCCTACAAAGGGAACACAATTTCCTTGAAAATTTCTGCTCCCTCTGTGAATGTAAACTGAGATACAGAGTATATACAAGTCAACAAGGAATCTGAAAATGTGTAGCTTTCCAGTAGGGATTTAGGCACCTTGCATGGCACACAGCTCTTTATCCTTTTGTTCTGAGTTTCTTAGCAGAACACCGGGAACAAGGAACAAGGAGATCTGGGACACGTGGCTTCTAGAACATCTGAAATCCCTGTTACACATCTCAGGGGCCCTGGCTCTTGGAGCATTATTCAGGCACTGCTCAGAATGCTGCCACCATGGCCAAATAAGATTTTGATGAAAGCAAGGAGGGAGTAAGGCAAGCTTCATTTGGGAAATATTCACTTCCAGCACATTCCTGTTTATGTAATCAAGATCATGACACAGTTTTCAAATTATAGAACTGTGTTAGGAAAAATAAACACATAGAAAATAGCTGATATCAACCAATATGACTACCACAATTTTCAGTAAGCGCCTCTATTGGTCTTGATAAGCTTCTGTAGCTCAACCATCCAGCCTCTACCCCAAACCTGAACCCACTACTACGTATATCTACCAAAAAGGGCCTTTACCTGTGGTCTGATCGCTCACTGAGTCTGCATTAAAACCATAGTAAGCTTTCTGCATAGTTATCTTATACAGAAGTGGACAAGATAAAGAATAGGGCTCTAGTCCTCTTCCTATGCAGCTACAGCAAAGAAAGGTGGCCTCTAGCTGCTGATGGAGCATAACCCCCCCCCCCAAAAAAACTATCACCACAGATAACTACATTGAGTTGCCTACCATTAACCTATTCAAATACTGGTAAATAACAATTAGTACTGTACAAAATAAGCCTATGCCCCTATGGAGACTGTGAGTGCCCCCAAAAGTGGCTTAAAATGGGGCAAGTTGTTTTAAAGTTAAACAAAATCTTTATCTGTGGAAAGGATATTACTCGGCAGAAACACACATACCACACAGTGAAAGCTTTGGACAGGCTGGCTCCTTAAAACACCCCTCGTCTGAGCACTCGAAGAATTCATTATTTTTATTCCCCTTAGTTTCCACAACCTTTTCAGGTTTTAAGGGCTTATCTAAATGGAAAGCCTCCCTTTTGCATGAAAAGGTCACTGGAGTTTTATTTGCACCAAAACAGACTTCTACGTTTCTTAAAAGCAGCATGGAATCTTCAAGGAATTAGAGATTATATCCATGCTGTGGAGAGTCCCATAATGGAACACTAAAAATTCATACAGTTTGTCCTGAGGTAGTAACACAGTTTTCATTTTAAGGCACTGCATGCTCAAGTATTCAAACCCAGTGGTCAACCCTATTAAATCCATTAGCAGCTGTTGCGGCTAGCTGTTTTGGCAACTGTATTATATAGAAAGGTTGAGGGGGGGACTCCATTAATGAATTCTAGGCTTTCTGTAGGGTTTTCTTCACGTCTGATATATTTTATACAGCAGCATAATGCTGCCATTTATCATTCTTCAGGTTTTCCTGAAGAACTTCACAGACATGAAATCAAATCTAATCCAGTTACCAAATATAGACTAGCAGAAGCTAATTTAATTAATGCTGCTAATGTCACAGAAGTTTTTAATTTGGAAAGTGGGGTTTCTTTTAAATTACAATATTATATATTTAACCCAAAAACTCCAAAAATACTACTACTAAACATTTTAAAAGAGATGTATAGGGGGCTAATAATTATTAAGGCTGCCATTCTATGCACAGCTGGAAGTAACTACTATCAAACTCCATGGAACTTAGTAAACATAAGTAAATGTGGAGAGCCTTCAGCTGCACAAAAACAGGCATCATTCGCCAAGTATGTGTATATGTACACACACACACACCCCACCTATAATGGAAAATATTATATTTGCATAATATTTCAAAATATGTATTGGGTATTCCAGTTCGTTTTGCTAAAAGTGTCACTATCTCCCAAAGTAAGAATCTATTTCAGACAGGGTTTTGTTCTCCTTCACTTGTCTATATTGTTAATCAGGGACAGTCAAGTAAGGGCCTCTCCACATCTCAGCATTATTTAACTGTTAGTTCACTTTCTCCCCAATTGAAATAGACTGCAATAGTCCACACATGCACATGCATGGATAAATAGTTGCACATGCACTTTGTTTTTTTCCAGATTGCATCAGAAATAGTGATGAGTATGCCAGAAAAGAAATGGAAACCCTGAGGAACTAGTGGATGTGAAAAGAAAAATAGCAGAAAGTGATGAGTAATCCACCATCCTAAAACAC
Source organism: Podarcis melisellensis (assembly GCF_964234715.1). Taxonomy (NCBI): domain Eukaryota; kingdom Metazoa; phylum Chordata; class Lepidosauria; order Squamata; family Lacertidae; genus Podarcis; species Podarcis melisellensis. The sequence goes on from NC_138530.1 coordinate 66,054,599, forward strand.
ATCATCTGCAACACTTAGTGGAGCAGTTTGGAGCTTGATGTTCTGCCCCCTTTTTTGGATTATCGCCATATCGTGTAAACCTACATTTAAACTGGTTTTGTCTGAGGATAGCATCATGTGGATTGTGTAAATTAAATGGAAATGGAAACAGCTGCAAAAAAACCACAGTAAACCCTGGTGTAGGCAAGCACTGAATCCATATTGTTATGAATCCTATATTTCAATGAACAGAACAGTGTTCATGCTCACTGAAGAGGACTTTAACTTTTCCTCTTTTTCTCTGCAGACCCTTTTGCCTGCATGGAAACAATATATATATTTGGGGAGTTTGGAGACCCATGTGAATGGTACAGGATATGGAATGGGGGGGTGCAGCTGGAAGGTGGGATGAAAATTACAAGCCCCTTACAGCAAGTGATTTAGGATCCAGACTATTATATGTGCTACACTGCTGCAACAGTGGCTAGAAATTTTCATTTACAACAGTTTTCCTCTTCTTTTTTCAGGCGGCAGAAAGTCCACTATAAAAGGGGAAACTTGAGGGGAGGTGGGGTGGATGTCATTCCCATTCTTCTAAGGTGGTTGCAAATACTACTTACACCGGGCGAGCAACAACCTGCAAGTGGGCTTTCATTTGTATAAGAAAATGGTATAGCTATGTAAATAGTATACTTCTCTGCTACCTAATATACAGATGGCATCTCACTTAAACTGACACATGTCATATGGAAAGAGATTATGAGGGCCATAGAGAACTCCCACAGGGATGGCCATATGCTCCGTTTCATGTTTAGAACTTATCTGAACATCTTGGATAATTGGATCACTCTAAAGAATGCTTCAGCCATTTTAAAGCAACAGATAATCTGCATCTCCAGTATGGTAGCCAATTAATTTCAGATGCCTTAAAGGCTAATGAATCCTATGGATTTATATGCTCTTTCTATTAGAATTGAAGCATCGCTGACTGCCGTTCTTGTAAGCAGGACTTTGATCCTAATTACAAATGGGCCATTGACTGTATGAAGTATGGGTGGCTGCCTTCTTAGTTGAAGCACACTGCTGCGATACAGAAAGGCAAGCTGACATATGTGGGAGCAAGTGAGAAATAAGTAAAAAATAATATAACTGGACCAGCATTAGGGGAAAGTAGAGGAAGTGAATGCAGATATTATTCAAAGCATGTGAACCAATAACTTCATTGAGTGGAGTAACATCTAAAATGCTGAAAGCAGGCTACCTAATAACACATAACTTTTCTCCAGGAAGTATTATTCAAAGTTTTTTTTTTTAAAAAAAAGTAGTAGTAGTAGTCCTAACAATAACATTAACAACAACAATTATGTTACATGCTTAGCCTGTGTGCCATTTCCTTCAACAAGAATTAGCAGCATTGCCACTACCCACATTATATGGTTTACATATTATCCACGCGTACCTTTCTTCCGTGCTTTCCAGTCATGGTCCACACTTTAAAGCTCTGTGTCTGAGTGACTTTCAATTCTATTTTTTTGCTCTGGAGCTTTCCCCATGAAAACCTGCTCTTTACTGCTAAACTGGAGCAAATGGCAAGCAGCAGAAAACCCCAACTGCAGTTTGTTGCACTTCTGCTTTAAGAGTGGGCTTTTGAGGGGACAGCTCCAGTGGGGGGGGGGTATGGTTGGGAGTGCTCTGAGCTTGAAAGTGTGGACCAGTGCCTGCAAAGTGTGGGGGGAAAGCGTGGATAAGCCCTAAATTAGATAGCCTGTGTAAATAATCTGGATTGACAAACACTTTAAGCAAACATAACACTGGTCGAGTAGAATTACATCAATGTGTGCCCATGGACCTACTTATGCATTCAAAAAAAGGAGTAAGGCTTTAAATACAGGTGTGGTAGCTGAGGACACCTACTCCAGCCCTGAGCTTCCCACGTTCAGTTGAAAGGTCTGAGAAGGGGTTGTATGTTTGATTGAATGAATGTGCTTATAAGCTTTTCTGCAATCTGGAATCCTGTGTTGCCAAGGTATCTGCTCCCCAGTGTAATGCTCCTCACCCATTTTTTGAACGTACGAAATGGGTGCCATCCTTCTGTGCACTTTTATAGATACATCTGCTTTTTAAAAGTAAAAAACTGTGCACCAGCTAACTCCATCTAAGCCCCAGGATGCCTTGCTAACAACCTTCTAAGACCAAGCATGACCACAGAATCATAAGACTCATTACTGAACTTGCTTTTAACTAGGCATCCTACAGTGCTATTCCATCACTTGCAGCCAAGTTAGGATTCAGCAGCATGTCCCTATGCTCATTTGAGACATCAGGTTATCAGTTGCGGCCTGCTCTCTGTCTCTGTCTTCTTAACCCCCAGGGAATAACATTTCAACGTGAGGACATTTAAAAACTATTTCCTGATATTCTCAAGTCTGGGATTTCAGACATACACTCTTATTACATTATTGTTACTACTTTGAGGGGGTGCTGGGATAACAAAACCAGGATATATTCACGTATGCAGTGATTAGTGTGTGTGTGTGTGTGTGTGTGTGTGTGTGTGTAAAACACCTCACATTACATAGCTTCCATATTATCAGCAGGCATGGGTGGGAGATGAATAAGATATAGTGGACCTGTACCCTGGGTATCCATTTACTAGTATCAGAACAAAACTTCATCTTAATATAATTCAGTACCGATTGCCTAGTTGGTCTGAAGCCACTAATTCTGCGTCAAGAGCCATTTGGCCATTTTCTCTACTATTCACAATTGATTTGTATAAGTCCCCTTTAAAGTTATTTCTCCTCCCCTCATAAATAGCTGAGTAAAGCACTACAATCCACATTTATTACCTTGGAATATGTGACCTGGCATTGATCTGTGTTTGATCAGGATCGTCTAAGGTGTTTGTATTACTGTTCAGCTGTCAGTTCAGGAGCAAATTAAACTACTAAACTGGTGTGTTGAGTGAAAGTAGAATAAGCCTATACAGAGTGCGGCACCCAGTTTGCAATTAAACTCACATTTACCATGCCGCCACTTAATAACTCAGCAACATTCACAACCTTTTCTTGTGCATTAACCTCTGTACACTGTAAAATGACAAATTCCACCCTCAAAAAATAATACAGGGAAAGATTTTTAAAGTTCCCCAGTTTTTTTAGAAAAGAGATACAGCTGTCCCACTCTTCTGATCCCCGTTGCCACCCAAAGCCAGCATTACAGTCAAAGGTACTGTTCACATTCATTTATCATACTGTATTTACGTTTTCATTTTAAAAAATGCAATACTGTATCCAGTATACTCATATCTTTTTTATAAGCCAATGTGACCTATGCCTGACTTTCTTCAATATGGGCATTCATTTCTAGTTCCCAATACTTTAACTAGGCTTCATTTTGTAAACTGGATTACATTCCTTAGAGCCAAAAATATCTTGATTCAATTTCCTTTCCAAGAGGGGAGAAAAACCCTAGATAAAGGAAGGAGAGGAATAAAATTGGAAAGAACCTGCCAGTTTTCACTTGAGTGAACTATAACAGGTAGGGGGTGGCAAAGATTAAAGCATCAGCAAAGGAGACTATAGAATGGAACATACATCCACAATCTTTCCTAAGTAATGATAAGAATCAGTGCATCAGTTTTTGGAGGCAACAGTTTGCCATCTTATACTTTATCATCTTTCTTTACAGCCACCAAGCATGATGCTGACCTCACTTCAAATCTTAGAGGGATGTGAATAGATGGATCCTCAATGCTAATGAACCTGTGAATTTTAGTCATGTTTTAGCTTCCCACTTCTCTCTTCTGTCCTCAAAAAACAATTCAGGCAACTGCCAAAAAGCAACTGCTGGGAGAGCGGGTGGAGAGCTCACAAAACACTTTTAGTCCCCTTAGCCATCCGTAAGCCAGTTTTGTGTTGTCTGTAATTATTTTTTTCTTATGTATTTGATTTTGTATTGGAACTGGAATTTGGGGGTTTATTTAAAGGGAAGGATATAAAGAGCTGTGTATGAATAGCATCTCAGTGTTCTCCACTCTGCTTGCTGGCAGAGAAACTGAGGTAGCAGAGGTGGGGAATCATTTCACCAAATTTATGCAGGGAATGAGAAATTCTTCAACATTTATTTGAGGGTGGGGCTCAGCTTTTGCAATAGCAATTGCACAACTTCTCCCCCCCCCCCTTTGGTGTTTTACCACCACCACCACAAGTGAACTGGTGGCTTGGCCATCATTTTGTATCCCCCACAATGCACCCGGTCTAGAGTTGTTCTAGGTCACCATGAGAGGTGAATGATACTGCCACACTCACCCACAAAATGGTGGACAATATTTGAGGAAATTTTCTGTGTGGGTGGAAAAAGAAAAACCTCAGAAATTTCCTTTGGAAAATGTATTCCAAAGAATCTCCACTCATTTCTAAATATTTATCACTATAGTTAACAAATATGTCAGGTCACATGCTGGATAAAGCAACTGGCTTCTGCTTCACATTCAAAAGTGTGTAAGCTATTATGGAACATAATATCCCATCATGCAAAATGAGGAAATGGCTTTCTTTTGGATTTTGTATAGCTTGATATAGCTTGATCAAGCTATACAAAATCCAAAATAAAGTCATTCCCTTACTTTGCATAATGGCTTAATTTGCATGATTTGCTTAATATGCTTAATTAGCTATTTCAAGTCCTAGAATTTGTATCCTCTCCATGGGTAGGGACTAAGAAAATAATTCTAGTGTTCAAACCTGAACTTTTAATGACTTTATGAGAAGACTACCTTTGAGGCTGCTGTTACTTCTGGGGACAGATGCGGTTGGGGACATATAAAGACTAGGGCCACTTCAACACTGTGCATTTCAAGCATATTTCAAGCACATGGCTTCCCCCAAAGAATCCTGGGTATTGTAGCTTGATGCAATTCTCAGTACCCTAACAAACTGCAGTTCCCAGGAGTCTTTGGGGGAAGTCATGTGCTTTAAATGTGCACTGAATGTGCTTTAAGTGTATAGTGGGGAGGTAACCCATTCAACATGTATAAAAGACATGAAGAAATAATATGGAGAACAACAGAAAGTTATTGGAACATAAAGGAACTTAACTCCAAGGGGGCTGCCTTGAAACTCATGCCATTCATCTCTGCTGTGTGTGGGTTTGGGTGGGTGCATAGTCATTTCCATGTTGCATATTTAATACTTGCTTGTCTCTAGGAACTTTAACAATGGACAAAATTTTCTATTAATTTAAAATTTGATGCCAATACTTTATTATTTATTGACATCACAGCATCAGCAAAATCACTTCTACCAACATCTCCAGACAAATTTATTTTCTATTAGTAATGTACGCTGAAAACTAATTCCCACAGATTGAGGTTAAGTCAAGCTAACATCGAAAACAATAATGTTATCTGACATGCATGACCTTTTTGATTAAAACAACTTGTCTCCTTTTCAAAAGGAAGCTATTACGTCTCATTAACTGCTCGGCACACTCACTGTCCTCTGAAATGCCATGCTGTACAATTCCTTTTTTTTTACTGGTAGTATTTTGGCTTTTATGTTGAAGTTGATCTGATAGGAATGGCACATTATAAATCATTAATGGCAGTTCAGTATTAAAGAGCACAGGAGACCCTTCTTCACTGAATCACCATCCCGTTAATCCTATATTCCTTCAGCCTTTCCTCACAGGACTTGTTGTTCTTTGGACATGTTTGAGTATCTATATATCCTTCTTGAACTGCACTGCATACCCCTTTAACTTTCGAAACCATATTGAACACCCTGTTTGTTTCTGCACCTGCAATGCAAGCAAATAGTAGCATTTGGGAGGGGGGATTTTCAGCAGGAAAGCAGTAGGGAGAAGTTAAGCTCTGTTCTTTCCACACTATGGTCCCAGTGCATACCAGTGCCCCCCCGACTGTGCATGGTTCCAATTGAAATGTACAGACTTAGATTTTGCACCTCACTCCCTATGAAAAACACACACAGCAAACTCCCAATCTGATTTTAAAAAATACCAAATCAAAACACAAATGGCTTAATTATAACACCATCAAGTCATTGCTTTTTCTTGAGAAAAACATTTTGCAAACCTGTTGCTTTTCCAGGGCAGTTAATCATGAGCAACACCAATGATTTAACAGTGACAATAGGAAAGAGTCCTCCTCTGCATCCAGGGGTGCAGGGCAGGCTGCATGGTTCACACAAATCTGCCTCCTCTCCAGCCCTTAGCGCCTGCCACCTGAGGCAGCTGCTCATGGCAGGGCCAGCACTGACAGCATCCCTAGCACTGTCAAAGCTGATAGAGTTTATCAGTTATTACATGAGTTTGATAGTGCGGGAAAGTCCTCAAGAACAGGCCAGCACTTGAAGCTTTTCCTGGGCTTGAATTCAGTGTAGTGAGGCTCCCATGCAGCCTGGCAAGGTCCTTGCATGGGCAACTGCAGTGAATAAAAAAGTAAAGCACTGCTCTACATTAGATCTTTTCTCTTCCTCATCTGCCAGCAGAGAAAGGCCTCAAATGTAGCACAGAATCTGTTGTTCCTGAGCTCAAGATATATACAGTCTCAGTTCAGAATGGAATGAAATGGGTGGTTTTAGTAGATACTCTCTGTTGGCTTTACCCAGGTATGATGCAGCTATTAATATTTTTAATGCTTTAGACTGGGGTTCCTAAACTGTGGTCCACAAACAACCAGTGGCATGGAAGCTTCATTCAGGTGGTCTGCACATTGTCTGTGAATTTGTAGTTGAAGGTGGGAGTTGGCACACCTATCAAATTAAATATTTATTTTGGTTTTTTTATTGCTTCTATTATTTCTTATGTTGTTTTTGTATTGTAATTTGGATTCTAACATAAGAAAATACAATAGATAAGAAACAGAAGAAGCAATAAAAATACAATTAAAAATCATACAACATCTAACAACCGTGCATTGCAATTGTTACAAAAGGCAGAAAAATCACAAAGTCGTCTGCCAAGACCCTCAAGCAATTTTCACGTGGTCCGTGGAGCGGGGCGAGTTGAGGAACTACTGCTTGAAATTTTGTGCACCTCTTTTCCCCCCAGGGCCAGAAAATCTTCTAAGCAGCTTGCTTTCTGGTATTTGGTGGCATCACAATATTTTCATTTCACAATAGCACATTTCCATCAACAGTATGTGCTGAAACACTTTGTGAAATTGTTTTATTTTGAGAAGCACTAACAACGAGGTTCCGATTGTCTTTTCATAGCACAGCTGCAGTGTTCTGCTAACAGATGTCGCCAGTATTCTGAAAACTTACAATTTTCTGTTGTTCTCTCCAATCATGCTTCTTTCATATGATCAAGGGAAACTTTGCTAAGGCAGAGGTAACTAAGTAAATCCAGTGCCCAGATATTTAAATAGCATTAGAATTAAAATGATCAGTGAAGTGCATTTATAACTAAATATTTTCCAGAACATAATAGCACTATAATTAAAACATATATTTTTTTAAAAAAAATACAGCTAGTGTTCGGTTTCATGATTGCATAATATAAAGCTGTTTTCTGGCACTGATGAGAAATGACAGAAACAGTCACCCTGTGTTATCCAAGTGTTGCATGATAATGTATGTAAAACATTGCACACAAGACCCAGAATAAAAAGTGTAGGTTGCCTTTATTATATTTTACTGACGCACAAAACTGCATTTCTATGATTTCTGTCACTCATCATTTTTTGAAGCAGTCATATTTCATAGTGACATTTTCCAAGCTTGGCCTCTGCCTGAGGTGAGGTTTGCACTAAGATAAGAAAGTTCATCCATTTTCGAGCACTTGGGGGGGGGGCACACCTCCCAACAGTTATTTTGAATTGGATCTGATATGCAGCAAGAAATGGATGAAGTTGATACTAGCAAAATACAGTTAGCATTGTTGGCTATCTTTTGGTGTAATGTGAAGAAATGTGACCACCTGGCTTTGTTGCATAGCACAAGTGGACAGCATCATAGCACATCATGTTGAAAAGTAGGTAGCAATGAGAAGTAGATGCCAGTCCTGAAGGAGAAGTGAGGTGAATGTTCAAAGAACTCCTATTTTTTGTATCATGTTTGGGGTGGGTTGTTTGTTTTGCTGTTCAGAGGTTGCATTTGCACTCCAACTTTAGCTCTAAAGAGGAGGACGAGAATGAAGGGCTGTCACTTTGTATTAATCACTGCTTTATAAAATCCCTGGCTGAATATTTGTCTTCACATCCTTGGAAATGACTTGTGCCCACTCCCCATAGTCTCTGAGAGCTAACTTAATATTATTGCAAGTAGGCATTTTAAAAACAACAACAATGAATGTTTGGTGACTGCTAGGGTATGTCAGTAAAAAGAAAAGAACAACAGGAAAATCCCTTCTTAATGCTGTTGTCCCACGTCAAATACTTTTTAAAGATGTGCTTATACAGATAATTGAAGAACTCATTACTGCATTTGTGCATTAACTATGGTTTGTGATGTTCAGATGGCTTCTTCTTAGCAGTTCCTGGTTAGTCCTGGTATAAGCAGGAGCAACAAACCATGATCCCTGGCTTAGTATTATCTCTGAACCTGGAATTGTGTTTCCTGTGCTCCAAACCAATCACAATATGAAGCCAATGTTTGTTCTTGGCTTCCCAACCATTGTTTGTTGGAGAAAAGCATGAGTGATCTCAATGTTCATGGTAAACCATAAACGACTCATTAACCAAGCACTATTGTTTAACATGATGTACGAATGTTGCCACTTTCTACGCATGAATAAAGATAACAAAGCAAGCACTGGAAGCTGTAGTTGAAAAACAACACTGTAAGGACTGCATATTTCACTGTAATATGATTATTTGGGCCTTTTTTATTACTATGTCAATCTACCACTATGATTTTGCATAAATTGTTGCCTGATGGGAGCAAGGGATATAACAGAAAAACCTTGATATCTCAGAATCCTTACCCAGTCTTTGAATGTAAGACTCACCAAAGTTCAAAAAGTTACACCCTCCAGCTAGAGAGAGGGAGCAACAGACTGCAGGTTTAGTTCACACACAGTGGGGGACAGGGACAGGACACATGAGCTATGGGATGGCTGACATGGTATAATTTTTGGTGTGTAGAGGGTATTTCTGGAATTCAGATTTGCTGGCTGCCGCAGCAGTGCCTACTTGCTTCCAAAAAAAGTTCTTTGCTGTTCATGTATTTGTAAATAAAGCAAATATTGCAGAAACTGCATAACTCAGGTTCATCCAGTGAAAATATGCCCTGTAATTATGCTTTTGAAACTTCTTACCATCTGGGTAAGTGACGACCATATAAAATTATATAAGGTTCTCACCACATGAACTGCATGTGACGGTATCTGTTCTAGAGCAAGATATTTAAAATATATGGTACTGGCATGGAAATGTTCAGCATGTTAATTATTATGGAATATAAATGGTAAAGTAGGCTTAGAAATATTCTGACCAATAAACATTCTAGTCTCTGCACAAGCATATTTCTGTTTGTGTCCACTGATGAAAAATAACTTGCATAGAGGAAAATGAAATGTTCCTATTCACACTCTTCATTACAGAATCCCAGGCAAATGACATTACTGACAAATAGTTCTTCCTTGCTCTGAGCATATTGTAAATGTAAAAATATGAAGTGACAATTTTATCTTCATTTTTTCCTTTGATCTGCCTATTCCTCTTCTAATAAACCATTATAGCTAAATAAAGATATGTACTTTCAGATATACTTTTGTGCTTTGAGATTCTTTTGACCTTCCCTTGGATTGAATGAACAGCCTTACATCTATTCTGGGATTCATTCATTCCATTTCTAAACTTTGCAATTATTTAAAGTGGACCTTGAGAACAAGAGGATTTGTAAATTTCCACCTGGTATAATGAATAGAAATGGTTTCTGAAAATGGCCTAGCCACCTTATTTCCTTGACCTGCTGACTTCTGAATGTTCTCTTTCCAGTAGAGTGGCTGTCTATTTAAAGATCACATTTGGTATTCCCTAATTTGCACAATGCTATGTTTTGGTGCTTCAACACTTATGTATTCAGAATGGTTTTACACACCATTCTTGGAAGCAGCGATTAATATGTTACCTACAGGCATCAAATCTGAATAAAGACATGAAAGAAGGATATCGAAAAAGTTAACTTCGAAAGAACAAATATATACGGCATATGCTACATCTTCATAGTAAATGATGGGAGGGTGATACCCTGATTCCCACTGGGAGCTTATGATTCCTTCATCATTTCTAAAATGGGAATCAAACTCTAAGGGTAAGTATTAAGCCCAATGTTGTTTTTTTAATTTGTTCACAGATTATCTGGAGTTGGGATAAACAGCAAGGTAGCCAAACACCGATGGCACACACAAAACTGCGGTAGTAAAACCAAAAAAAGAATTTCTCCAAACTGGGTTTAATGGCATTAAAGCAGCAAATATGGTTCAAGTGCAAGTGTAAAATGATGCACACAGGGGCAAGTAAATATTAACTTCCCTACAGACCCTTTGGGTGTTAAGATTACCATGGGGGGGGAGCTCTTGGTAGTTCCACCACTTCATAAGTTGGGCACGTGTAACCTAGAACATTTTCTGTTGCACCCCCCACAACGATGCACCTGGAACCTTCACTGTAGAGCTTTTAATGCATGCTAAAGATGTACCTCTTTCTCTTGGACTTCGACACTTGAAATATGTGTGCTCAGGGTGCTCCCTGTTCCTGTGACTGCAGTTTATTTTAACTGTTTATAATTCTGAATTTTAAATTGCCGTACCCTTCCCTGACTCCTGCTGCTGAAAGGTAGGTAGAAATAAATAAATAAATAAATAAATCTGAATTGGCAGTGACTGACCAGGAAGGAGATAATGGGGCTGCCATGAATAGCTTGATGAACATGTTGACTTAGTGTGCGGCAGCTGTAGAATAAGTGTGTCAGGAATAATTAGGAGAGGAAACCATTATATACTTCTGGCCATCACACCTCCAAAAGGTATGATAGGGATGGTAAAGGTGCAGTAAGTGCAACCAAAGTGATCAAAAGACTGGAGCAACTGCCCTCTGAGCAGGGAAGTTGGGTGATGTGACTATGCACAGCATTACACATAATGTATTAAAAAAATAATGAAAGAGAAAATCTTCTCTTTCAAAATACCAGAACCTGGGACCATTAATGAAAATGGATGTTGGAATACATAAAGACAGGCAAAAGGAAACATTTTTCACACAGCACATATTTAACTATGTAATTCCACTTCTCCCACAAGATGCAATCATGGCCACCCAGTTTGAAAAGGGGTTAGACAAATTCTTGGAAAATAAGGCCATCAGTGTCTACTAGTCATAATGGCTGTGTACTCCCTCCAGTATTGGAGGTGGTGTAAGCCTGAATAACAGTTGCTGGAGAGCACAAATAGAGAGAGCCCTTTTGCATTCATTTTCTGCTTGTGGGCTTCCTATATATGTTAAGTTGGCCACTGTGAGGACAGGATGTTCGACTAGATGGGCCATTGGCCTGATCCAGCAAGGCACCCTACCCCCATCCTAAAATTAAGAGCATTTTCGAAATAAAGTTAAGACAAACTCCAAATACACTGGGATTTGTGAGATTAAAGAATTTAAGTCCCATTGATTCAAATAAGAAAGATGTACCCATTTTCCCCCCCTTAACTATAACCAAATCATTTAGTATACTAAAAACAACAAAATCTGATGTTATATCTATACTAGAATGATGTTTCAATGGCAGAGCAGGTATTCACATTTATTTCTCGCCCATTTGTCCTTCCTTTTCTTCCTGAGTTCAAAGAACATGTTATTTCCAGTCTCTCTCTCACTCAGATTTTTCTGTCACTCTCTTTTCAATCCTTTTCAATCAGAGCTTTGCTCTGTATATTCAACTAAAAAGCAGTCTGGCTTGAATTTCAAATAATCTTCTTCAGGCCGAATTTCAAGACATCTCTGTTTTGCTCCTCCTCAAAATGTCTTCTGCTTTTGACATTGTCAGTCATATTCTTCAAAAGTTCGGTTTTCTCGTGGTTTCAAGCTTAACTCACCTGCCACTCTATTATTACTATACTACTAATACTACGTATTAGTACCTAATGCAGGCAGTTCTATAGATTCTTTTACTTGGCCTCTTCCTTCCTCTTGCCCTTATATGAGCCTCAACACTCCATTTGGGGTCTTCTCTAGCATGGTTTTTCCTTAGCTGTATCATTTCATGGAATCATAAACTGTAGAGTTCAAAGGGACCACAGGGGTCATCTAGTTCATCCCTCTACAATGCAGGGATATTTTGCCCAAGGTGGGGCTCGAAGCCATGACCCTGAGATTAAGAGCCTCATACTCCACCAACATGGGACACAGGTGGCACTGTGGTCTAAACCACAGAGCCTAGGGCTTGCTGGATCAGAAGGTTAGCGGTTCAAATCCCCATGATGGGGTGAGCTCCCATTGTTCGGACCCTGCTCCTGCCAACCTAGCAGTTCGAAAGCCTGCCAAAAAGTGCAAGTAGATAAATAGGTACCGCTCTGGCGGGAAGGTAAACGGTGTTGCTCTAGTTTGCTGCTCTAGTTTGCCAGAAGCAGCTTAGTCATGCTTGCACATGACCCGGAAGCCGTACGCCAGCTCCCTCAGCCAATAAAACGAGATGAGCGCCGCAACCCCAGAGTCGTCCGCAACTGGACTTAACGGTCAGGGGTCCCTTTACCTTTACCTTTTTACTCTACCAATGGAGGCATTCTGCATTACCTTTATGCTAACAACTTTCAGCCACAATATTTTAATCCTACCTTCCCTTCAGTTTAACTTTTCTAAAAATCATACAGTTCCCCCCCGCCGCCGCCTTTAACATAGCTTTCCTTTCTCATTTTCTCAGTATCACTATTGCCTTTTTCATTTTACAAGCTCCCAATATTGATGTTGGCACTGGTTTATTTCTTTATTTTCCCCTCTCAGCACCTCCATCTTCATATTTTCAAAATCTATTATTTTTCCTATCCTCAGATTGCTATTATTTCTTGCATTGTTTTGCCATTTTTCTTTCTTAGTCCACACACTTCAATTCGCTTCAAGACACTTCCATGCACCTAATTCATACTGCTCACCCTGAATATTATGATCACATAACACAATTGATAAACATTATAAATAAGTTTAATCCATTTAATCAAAATGCCAATGTTTTAAATGATAATGAACCGTTAATATTCAATTAATTAGAAACCAAATATTATTATATCCAGTCTTCCAAAACTATTTATAATAGGTTGTCTAAATGGTGTGCTCTGGTCCATGGGGTCACGAAGAGTTGGACACGACTGAATGACTAAACAACAACAACAAATTCATAAAGTAATTCATAGATTAATAAAATAAAAAGAATAATACACTTTAAAGTATAGTTATTTTAATTATTTATGAGGCATAGAGGTGAAAATTTTAAAAGGAATTGTTAGATATTAAATTGTTAGATATTAATACAAATGTGTAAATTTTCAACAAAACTATTATTGATAATAATAAAGTTGCCACTTGATTCTAAATTTCACTTTCTGCTGTTCCACATCTTTCAGTCTGACAATTTCACTTAATTTATTTATCTGCATTGTTGGCCAAACTTTACTTATCCACTCTCTATGTTTATGATTAATCTCACTGGCTTCCACATTCTCTTCATATAATCTTCAAAGCTATTGAAACTTAGCATATCAATTCTCTTGTGTGTCTCTCCATTCATAGGTTATGTTTAGCCTCAGAAGATGCATGTTTATATACTGAGGGGAACATTTTCTGGTTTGTTTGTTTTTTAAGATCTAAAATCTATCATGTTCAATTAGAAACTAAGCTGAGGGTCCATATAATTGCTATGATACAAACATAGCCACAATCATTCTAACTAGAAAATTACAAATACAAATACTCTGAATTAACATAAGCATAAGATGACATAGCCAGACATTCTGTTATCCTTATATGGGTCAGGAATTTCTTGTGAGTTCACATAATCAAAATAGATTATGCCCCGCCCCCCATTTGTATTGCACTTCCGCTGCATTGACCTGAATGGGGTGGAAGAACATTATGGCAACATAACTTAGGTAATCAATACCTAATTTCTACACAGTGAACATTGAGACAACAAAGTTTTTTGTGAAAGATGAATTGCAGCAGAATGAAAACAGTCCTGCATGTGACAAATACAAGGTGAAATGAGAAAAAATGATGCCTTCTTGTGTCCCTACTCACAACACTGTATTTATTTTATTTTCCTATATACCATATTTCCAGGAGTAACATTATCTTATACAAAAATTATGTCATTACAGATGAGATTTCTGGCTAATCTAACTTAAAAAACAAAGAAACTAAAAATAATTTTTCCTTTTTTAATGTTAACACAAATTTAAGCCACACTATAAATCAAAAGGAAATTAGGAGAATTAACTTCAAATCTGTGTGTAGAGCTGAATAGTAGAAAACAGTAGAGCTGAATAGTAGAAAATAGTAGAAAATGTACAGTAAGGTACATTTTGTTTAGTTAGCTGCAAGGAAACCAGCAGCTGCAGAACAACTAACCATGTTGTCAAACTGGAAAAAATACTGTGAATTCACTTAAATCCAACATAAAATAATTGACTGGGAATTAATTGCTGCGATAGGTATTAGCTCTCTTGCTAGGGAAGAATAAGGATTTGGTTGGGTTTGATGTTGAGGCACGCACAGAAGAAATGACAGAACATGACAATGTTATTTCTGACTTTCCATGCCACTTTCTTCTAAATGAATCACAGCTTCTGGAATTAAGTATTCACACATTTTTTTTATAGGTGTCAAGAGGCATGTGCTGACTATGAAACTAATTCCTACTACGCCAAGAGAAGAGGCCAAGACATTAGCATGATGAAGCTGACTTAACATTCCGTACACTCCTCCTATACTATATTGGTGGAAATTCATAACTTGATAACCGATCTAAATGAACCTGAACAAGAAGGAAGTTCTAGTATTAGAAACCATCTCTTAATTAATTAGCGATCATTTGCTCAGAAATGAAATCTAATAACCAAATGGAGTCTTAAATAAGACTATACAATTCCATTTTCTTTAAGACTTCAGTACACATTATCATCATTAAAAAGACCCCAGTGAATCTGCCTTTGAAGAAATCTAAAGTAGTGTGGTAGTCAGAAATATATTGTCTATATAGGGCCAAACGAAACTGTTAATTGGGCTGATTTCTTACCCTACCCATTAGCGTGATGGATATGGCAAGTAGTCTGGATTAGAAAGAGTTTGATTTGGGTTTTCCGTCTGATGTCATATCCAGTATAGCGTAACCTATTTCTGAAGGGATTTAGTTTTCATAATCCTCCAGATACTTTAGAATGCAATACAAATGGTTTCTTTCAAAAGAATGATAAAATTGTATGGCTTCCTACTCAAAAGATAGGAAATTTAGCAGTTAGGTTTTCATACCTAGGCATGATTCCATTTTTGGATTATATACATCCCTGTACAATATATAATTATATTCAATAAAGCAATAAAAAATATTCAGCTGTGGTTAGATTGTTTTTCCATCACTTTTACTGGCTAAAATACATTGTTGTGAAATAAATTAATACCAGCAATTTCAAGCTTTTCTGCATGTTCTGTGATAATATTCCTGCCAACCACTAAAGCATTCAGACCCAAATTTCATTGAGTAAAATTTGTGAGCATAATTTCATATTATTTGCAGCACAGTAAAACGCTGATACACCAAGTAAGCATGGGTCATTTTAAAATGTCTTAAGCAGAAATGAATATAAGATGTCATCATTTCATGCTTTTGGAATCAATACCAGTTATAAATAGATGCAAAAATGAGAAATTCCAGGTCAGTTTTTAAAAGCTTATATTAGAAAGAAAAGAAGAGAAGATAGCATATATCATTCAACAAGCATAATTGTTGACATCCATCTGTCTTGAGAAACAATGGAATGCATCTCCAGGGATGAAGTCAAATCGCTGTGTTAGCAGCACCCAAGCGACCTCTCTGGAGTACAAGCCTGAGCAGTGTATATGGAAGTCTGGGCTGCCCATGCCCCCTTCTTGGCCCCACTAATGTGGCCTAAAGGAAAGCACAGCAATGCATTTGGCACCAGCTTGGCTGCAGGAATGAGGCATACAGGTGCCATCCAATCAGCTTAGGGACTCCACTCTGGATCTGTGTAGGATTTACTCCTTAGCCTTTTATCCTCCTGAAGATATCCTGTAAGGCCGCAGAGGCTTAGGATCAGAGTTTTCCTTCTCCTAGATGGGCTACATTCCCAGGTTGACAAGCCTCATCTGCCCCTCACTTCCCTCTACAGCATGTGCAGAATCCATCTTCTTGACTGCTGAACCCACTACTAGTCTCATCTGCTCAATCCATGGAGACTGGCTTCACATGCAGAGGGAGTCCTTGGCTCACCACAGGTTTGAGACCCATTCGCTACCCTCACCTGGTTTAGCCAATCAGTTGAAGCTGCTCCCTGTGTCTGGTAGCTGTTGCAAGCTGACAGCTTCTAGGAGCTGACTGCAGGGTGGGGACCAAAGATGAACAAACTACCCTAGAAGGAGCATGCTGTGTCCCCCAGCAGAAGTACTTCCCCTCCTCTAACACCCCATATGCCCCCAACAAGCATCACTTTTACAGATACAGTATGTCTATATCTGTAAGGTTACTTACGAATATGCAACAGGAAACAATCTAGCTTTTTGTGGTTTACTATTTTCTTGCCTCACTCATATATAACTTTATTCCCAAACACATCAAATACCTTAAGGACCTCCTAAGCTCTTACATCCCAGCTCAGTGACTGAGTTCATTAGGAATGTTGTTAGTTATCCCCCAAGTTACATCAGTCTGACTGGCCTCAACCAGAGTTTGGACACTTAGTGTTGCCAATTTCATGCTGTGGAGATTCCCTTTTGAACTTCAGGCATCTCTGGAAGAATTTTTTTATGCAAACAGGCTTATTGCTTATTTTTTTTAATATTATTTTATTAGTCAGTCACTTTAATGCTTACTTATATTGTTTTTAATGGTGCTTTGTGTTTTATCATTGCATACATCCCTTGTCTCCTTAAGTACCTTAGTTTATATTCTGGGGGGAAAAATGTGCTCTTCACACAGGATTAAGGAGCCCTTTGGATCCAGAAAGCAGAGGAGCATATTAAGAGAAGGATTCTGCCAAAGATCTCATTGATGGTTCACAGTGAGAGGGGGTTAGAGAACTTTGTGACTTGACCTACAACACATGAGATAGGGATGTGTGAACATTTTAATCAGGGGAGCCTGGATGATTGAGGCTGTATTGGGAGCCACATGGGGAAACCATGGTTACCAGCATGAGTCCCTAGGCTGCCAGCTGTCTATCCTAGATAACTACAATAAGTTTTAATGTAGATGAGCATATAGTTAGATATATTCCCAAACATCATGGAGTTCAGACTCAAGGGGAATGTAAGAAAATCATCATAAGATAAACCTTACCAAAAAAAGGGACAGCATCCCTTTTTTGAGAACAAACAGGGGTGAAAATGTTCTCCTCATCTGCAGTATGATTTGCAGCAGCATCTGCTCTCCTCTCTTGATAAGACTGGGAAGAATCCAGCCCTTTATATTGCAGTGGTACCTCAGGTTGCAAACACTTCAGGTTACAGACTCCGCTAACCCGGAAGTAGTACCTCAGGTTAAGAACTTTGCCCCAGGATGAGAGCAGATATCTTGTGCTGGCGGCACGGTGGCAACGGGAGGCCCCATTAGCTAAAGTGGTACCTCAGGTTAACAATGGTTTTCAGGTTAAGAACAGACCTCCAGAATGAATTGAGTTCGTAACCAGAGGTACCACTGTACTACGGATCAGTTTCTTTGAAGTACCGGTAGTTGTTGTAGCCACTTAAGAAGCAATCTCCATTGTAATGCTCAGAAGAATCCCCTTGGCAAGTGTTTTGCAAAGAGTGTGAGCAGGACACCAATCTTGCACTGAAAGGAAAATTCCTTCTAAGAAAGTGCTGCTCTTTGGGGGGGGGCGGGCTTTTTTTAAAAACTGAAAATCCCATGAAATGTTGTCTCAGGCCAATTAAATAAAAATATATGTTTCATTCAGCACAAGGTGGCATTAGAGATTCCTTGCTATTGTCCCTATGAAAACTGAAGTCAAATATTTGCAATATGATTAATTATTATCTAAACTGAATCATAATCATAGGAAGCAGTCTTATAATGAGTCAGGTCATTGATCCTTCCACTAGCTCAGTATTGTCTACAGTACACTATCTGACAGTGGCTCTCCAGGATTTCAGAGAGGGTTGGTCTCTCAAACCTACCTTGAAGTGCGAGGGATTGAACCTTGGAACTTTTCCTCAACCTCTGAGCTCAAGTCATTCAAGAACATTAGGCTTGAATGGGGATAGCCAACATGCAGCCCTTCAGATGTTGGAATTCAGCTCCCATAATCCTCAGCTATTGCCCATATTGACTGTAGAAGATGGGAGGTAGAATTTAACACCAGCTGAAGGACACCAGGTTGGCTTTCCTTGGGCTACACAGTGGGTTAAAACAGAATGACTTCTTCAGCGCAGAGTTTTCCATGGCTATGTTAGTTTCCTGTTACTGAGATACAAGGGCAGAAATATAATAAATTATGCAAAGTGTAATTCATTAGTGAGGTGAGAACTGCTAGCAATGCAATAAGGGATGCTGAACTTTGAGTTGCTGTGTTCACATTTTCTAAGATTTATAATTTCTTTGGTCTCACTTTTTCAACCTGTGTAGCTTAAGGATGAACCAAATGCGTCCTCAGCATGCTCTGTGAATCAGGTTACTGATCCTGTTAATCCACAATGCTTTGTCAAGTGGATTTAGTTCTTCAAAATACCATTTGATACTTTGTTCTATGACAAATTTATTACAGTATCAGTACTCTGTATGTAATTTAAATACCTATTTAAAATGGGATTTTTAAAGAAATGTTTTGGGGAATTCCAGAAGATGACGTTTAATGCTGTGGGGTGGACTGAGGTTACAGGGAATGTGATAATCCAGGTATGTGGGCAATATAACCTCTGTGTGCATTTTATTGATTATTCTATTTTAAACAAGAACTTTGAATTGAACACATGTAATATGACTTTACAATAATTATGTAGAAAACCCATAAAACAGATTGATAGAATTAAAATGCACACATTATTCTGTTATTGTTTCTTTTGCCTTTATTCTATTGCCATTTCTCAACAAATATTATTCCATACCTGGAAGTATTTAATCATTCACAAGCAGAAATAGTAAAACATGACAGAGAAAGAGTTTGTGTGTGTTTCTAATATATGTTCCTCTTTGAAGCCAAAATTTGGGCACTGGAGAGAAACAGGCATGATTATGGCTTTACATTTTTACTGCTCCATCTCACTTGAAAGTTGATTCCATATTTACAACCATTGGCGTGCATTTCTGAGTGCTGAGAGTGATAGCTGCAATCTCAAGCTATAGAACTCAGAGAAAAGAAATCCCAGTACATCTAGGATTTACACCTCTTCTGATATCAGTCCCTGAGCCTTTAAACGCAATTGTGCGGTGGAGAAAAGGTGCCTCCATCATGTTATGGTTCTCCATTCACTTTTCTACAGACCCTTTTTTAAGGAAGAAAAATATGAACCATCATTTCTCACTCAGTTCCAAATGAACTTGACATTATGTTCCTGTGGAAGCAGGTATTGCATATGAACTGTCAGTTTCTAAGCGTTCTGGTTCCAAGTCCTGCTTTACAGCTCAGCCTCTCTCTTGGAATTAGCTGTCTGTTTCTGCAAGAAGGTACTTATGAGCTGTTCCGCCAGGCCTTTGGTTAGGGCGCAGCCTGACTCCCTCCTCTGGCAACCTTTACAAAACTTTATGGCTGCCATCAATCTTGATTTTAATTAATTTTTATAATGTTTTTATAATGTCGCACTATTTTGGTGTTGTTAGCCGCCCTGAGCCCGGCTTCGGCTGGGGAGGGCGGGATATAAATAAAATTTATTATTATTATTATTATTATTATTATTATTATTATTATTATTATTATTTCTTATGTTAACAAACCTCTCTGTGGTCCATCTTGTAAAACTTAGTTTCACTGCACATTAACATGACACAAAATTTTTGTTTGACATGTGTCCAATTTGGCTAGTCATATCTTACTCATGGAATGGAAGGAAGGCTGCTATGGGTTTGAAGATGGTACCATTCACCATTAAGCAGAGGTGAGGTCTCTTGCTGGAACAGAAGCTATTGTCTGTCTAATTATATTTATCTCAATGCTTAAAAAAAAAATCTTGGTTCCCTCATTGTACATTCATAGCCAACGTAACCTATGCAGGGAAGACAGATATAAATTTCTTCACCAGACTTCTGCAAATGCTTCTTTAACCACTTAGGCACTATTAATAATTTTATTTATTTATTCAAATCAATCTATATCACATTTCCTGATTAAAACATCAACTGGATGGGTAGTTGGAAGTTTACTTCAATATTGGCAACAGGACAGCTTCCTCCACTGTACCTAAAGAAGCAAACTAGCTTAGGAGGCACATGGCAGAAACATACCACTTTGTCCTCCAACACATTGCTGCTGTTCCCACCCTGCCCGCCACATCCGCTGTCTGAGATTGTTGCCTCATGCCTAGGGGCAGGACCAGCTCTCATCTTACGAGATTGTTGTTGTTGTTTAGTCGCTTAGTCATGTCCGACTCTTCATGACCCCATGGACCAGAGCAACCCAGGCACTCCAAGTGCTTGCAGGAGAGGGAAAAGGATCATGTTGCACATGCTTCAGCAGTAGTAGAAATATTTTGTGGGTGAGAAAGAAAGAGGAGTCACCTTTGTTACCTCTCAGATGGCAGCTATAATCAAACAATGTGAAAATTTTAGTTCAAAATTTGTTGAAAATATATTTTGGGTGTTGATGTAGGGTGGGACACAGGGTAGAATAAGCTCAGAAGGTGGACCCTGGTTCAAAAAGTGAGGAATACTGGTTTTAACATACTGCTATGCCACAGTATTTGGTTACAAGGTACATTATATGTTATAGACGGGGGTGGGGGAGAACCGTGTGTGTACAACAATCTGTACCTGTTGGTTAAATAAGTAATATATATTAAAAAGGGGGGCATACATGTTCCATAGAGCATTGTCATTAGGCACACTAACACAGTTTGAATAAATTTCTGCTGTGCCATTGTTATCCTGCTGGTATTGACTTTCACTGAAGTGTAGAATTAATAAAGGCTTTGGATCTATTGTAATGTATCTTTTTATACCTATTATTTAAACTTGCAACTTAAAAAGGAAAACACTGATCTTGCCACTGCAGGCAGCTAAACCTAGAGACAGAGCAATTCACAGCATGAACAGGAATGGTTCACAGCAATCTAACTTTGTGATAAGGTTTTCAGGGTTGCTTCTATTCTGACAGAAAATAAAAGTTTAGGAATTTATGTTGTGCAGCCCTGCAGCAGAGATAGACGGGTTCACAGAACCCCAGGCAATATTGCAACAGCAGCACAGATGTTGCAGTAGTCCACAGGCAGCTCCCACAGAGTGAAGAGCAGAGACTCAGAAAATGCCCTAAAAGGGCATCAAGCTACCATACTATCTAGTTTGGCCTTTAACTTGTCACACTCTCACAAAAATGTTTAAACCACTGAGCAGCAGCAGCACATGTATCACTAAAACACCTCACAAAAGGACCTTGTATTCACGCATACATGTAAGCATGTCAAGAATAACAAAACAGGAGCACTGTTTTATGAATGCACCTATACACATAATATACACATACACAAAAAACCGGTGCAATTTCTTCAAGCAAATTCTGGGATTGATTTTTACAAATCCATGTATATTAACTAATTTTTAGAAAATGTGAGATGCAGATCTGAGCAATCCAAAAGAATAATAAAGAAAAACAGAAAATCTGCTCACGCCTGAATATTTGTGTGTGTGCGCGCGCAAATACACACATGCTTGAATAGCTATAAAGGTAGAACATATAGACAGAGCTGTCTTTTACTCATGGTTTCCCATATTTATGACAGTTTTATAATTTGTTATCTTATTTTATGTTGATTTTATGTATACAATTATAAGATAACAAATAAAAGGTTTGGATTGGACTACTATTGGTCACAAGCAATTCTATCAGGAATTGCCAGCCACTCAATGACACAGTGTTAGGTTAAATAGCAATATTTTAAAACTTCTATCCTCACATGGAAATAGACTTTTTTGATAATGGATACAAGAGAATTTATCTTAAGAGTTACCATTCAGATTCTATTTTATGTTGACAGAGAACTGTGCATTAGGTCCAATGACTTATAAAGTAACCTACTATCAAGACACCAGCTTGAGTGGAGAGAAATTCAGTTTGTTGCACAGTGGCTGTAAAACATGCAAGTACAAGGAAAGCAAAGCTGCAACTTCAATCTAAACCAAGGCTGGGCTCATTATATACCATTTTCACTGGGCAGATGACAACTAGTAGCCGAAGGATGGAAAGCAAAACACAACTTTATGTCACTTTTATAGCCTATTCATTCCAACTTGCTTCAGAGGTTTAAAAGATCCACAAGCATTTCTTGACAACTAAATTCACAGTATTTATAGTGCTACATGTGCTAGTTTTGCTCCAGGGATATTTTTACATGAGCACTTATAGGGGGGCAGGGAGGTATGTAGGAAGTTTAGGCAGTATGCCGTAAACAGTGCCTGAACGTTAGGATTTCAACTCCAGATTAACATGAGCTTTAAGACTCGAGTTTTGTACATGCTTACATGGAAATAAGCCTTGCTGCATACTTCTGAGTAAACATCTCAAGTTATGAATTATCACTGTTAGTTATGCAATTTACCATCTGTGCTATTAGGCATTTAAGTTCCCTTCCACCACCACCATCCACATGTATATGCACCTGTAACTCAGGGTAATACTTTAGGTATTTTATGGAGTCTACTCCATGACAGCTTATGCATTTAAGGTGCCACATCAAAACTCTTCATTCTTTTAACCTTTCAGAGCATGTGGATAGGGATGATCCAGGACACCAGCCTTCCCCAAGGATAACCTCAAGCCACATATATCAGCCCCAGCCAGAACAGAACAGCCAGAACAGAACTCATAGTCTGAAACCTCTGGAGTCCACAACATTGGGGCAGGCTGCAGTAGATGTTCTATATTTGGAATTTCAAATACCTCATGATAAAGTTCCACATGAAACACTTCCAAATAAAGCTAACAGTCATGGGATAAGAGGACAGATCTTCCTATGGTTCAGTAACAGGCTAAAAATAAAGGAAGCAAACAGCAGGAATATATAGACATTTCTCACAATGGAGAAATGTAAGAAGTATGGTGCCTCAAGGACTGGTGCTTTTTAACTTGTTCATAACTGAAAGGGGTTGTGAGGGACTCCCCAAACCGGGAGAATGGGCAGTAAAATTGGAAATCACTCAATATCAGCAAGTGTAAAGTGATGCACATTGGGGCAAATTTCCCTCCCAAACTTCACTTACATATTAACGGGATCTAAATCCACACTGACCAATCAGGAAAGAGATTTTTGGGCCATAGTGCATAGTTCACTTAAAATGTCGGCCCAGCTGCTGTGAAAAAGGTGAAGTCCATGTTGGCGATCATTGGGAAGAGAGACTGAAAACAAAGCTGTCCATTTCATAATGCCATTATACAAATTTATATTCCGACCATGCTTGGAAAACTATGTACAGTTCTGGCCACCAGTTCTGGTCATCACATCTCAAGATAAGGATATTGTAGGACTGGGAAAGATTCAGAAAATGGCAAATAAAAATAATCAGCAACTGTCATTTTAGGTCAAGCCAGAATACTTGAGGCTTTTTAATTTAGAAAAAATATATGTGAGTAATGGTGGGGGCATGACAGAAGTGTATAAAAGTGTGTATAGTGTAAGAAAAGTAGATGGTGAGAATCTTCTCCCTTTCTGACAATATTAGAACCTGAATATTGTTCAACTAAGCAAAATGTTGGAGGATTCTGGAGAGGCAGGAAGAAGTAGGTCTTTAAACAGGACATAGGTAACAGGTAGACTATGGAATGCACTTCAACATGATGTAGTGATGGCCACCCAGTTGTATGGCTTTGGAAGCAGAATAGACAAATCAATAGAAAATAATGCAAAGAATGGCCACTAGTTATGAAAGCTATATTACCACTGAATAATAATTTCTGGGCATCATGGGCAGGAGAATATTGTTGAGCATTTCACACAACTGACTGGGTTGGCCGTCCTGACCATAGATAGGCCTGAACCAAAAAGGTTCTTATATTCTTCTTTTAATAGAACTTTGGAAGTGGTCTCTAGTGTGGTATAGGGAGCTATAATTGTAAGGAAAACACACATGCCAGCCCAGAGGAAATTCAAGTTCTTTTGATCCTGATCCATTACATTAGGTCAGTATTGTAGGACAAAAACTTTAACTGCTGGCTCCACTAATGGCAATGTCAAAAATTCACATAAACCCAAGCAGTTTGGCTAAATCAAGATATGGATTAGGCTGTAAGCCCTTAAAACAGATCATACATACTGCAATGTGTTTTCCACACAAGCTTTCACATATTTGTTTAAAAAAAAAAACACCTTGGAAAACCCATGACTCAGACCATCATAACATACTTGGTAAAAATAAGACAGCAGACAATGTATCCAAAATGGTGCTAGAAAGTGCAAAACATGATGTGGGTGGCTGAATAACAATTTTTGCAAACTCTTCCCAGTTAAAATGACTAAGCATAGAGAAACTAGAAAGTTCAGTAAGTAGGATTTGTTTTCAAAGGAAGCTTAAAAGAGTTGAAAAAACTCCCCCCCCCCAAAAAAACACACACAAAAAAAAGTGTATTATAAAAATAAATAACCTATAACTGTACCACAGTGTACAGCAGGAATTTGTCACTGATAGATGTAATATGTTGCATTGTTATGCTTGTTGGTAAGCAAAGCTAGAGCAGCAGTTACCCTAACAATATCATAGCAAGCTGCTTTATGCTTTATGCTCCTCAATCAGATCATTTGTACATCTAGCTAAGTACTGTCTAAACCAAGGCTAGCCCACTTCCTTGGCCACTGGCTATACTGGCTGGTGCCGAAGGGAGTCTGTGTCTAACAAGATCGGGAGATTCCACACTGGACAAACCTGCCCCATACTGACTCAGTAGCTTTCCTGGATTCCAGACAAGAGCCTTTCCCAGCCCTAACAGAATTAATCCTAATGTCTAGGGACCCATAGATGGTTCTTGGAAGCACCCTGTTTGCTGAAAATTATTGATGATAACTACAGCAAACAGGTTTTCTTGTCGTGGATTTCCCCCCCCCCCAAAAAAAAGGAATTGTGGGAGGATTTTTAATACAGAAAACGAGGGCAAAGCCTCTCTAAACACAATATATTAGGCTGCCTAGGATGGTACCCAACAAAGTCATAGACTATGCTTGTGTATGAACTAACTCAGTTGATTGAAATAGGACTTCTCCAAGTATGACTTAGTCAAATACCACCCTAGCACTTCAAATATCAGTAGCTTGGTTTTGTTTTGGCAATATCATAATGCAAGTTATCTTCAAAATTATGAATATTAAAATCAATGAGGTTTGAAGTACTGTACATTTTTAAAGAATTAACCACACACACTTCCTCCTTCCATGCAATTTTATAAATACTTTTTTTACTGCAATAAATGTTTTAAGACTTATATAAGTGCTAAGGCAAGTAGGCAATGCACTTTTAAAAATCCAACCACTTGTGTAACACCTTTTAGAGCGTATCATTTTCAGATATCAACTCATCCATTAGCTGCTACTCACCAACATACAGCCACCCTCTCCACTGAGTCATCCTTGTATAATTGCAGAGTAGCTACATTTAAAACAAGACATGTTCTTATGCAAAGTTCTGTTGCTGCTGACTAATAATTCATATGCATGCAATTCTGTAAAACCATACGATTAGGGTGACAAAACTCACAGAAGACTAAATCAGAAAGCCTCCAAGGAATTTGGTATTAAAATGTATTAATAGTCCACAGACCTTCAAAATAAAGTTGATTCCATGTAGCGCTAAAAAATTAAAATTAGGGCAAAATCAAAGCCAGTACCCATAGCATGGAATACATATTTTGCAACTGATTTTTGTTACATAAGATTGTGTATCCATGACCAGTAAGCCCATTCTTTTTTTTTTTTTTAAGGAAAAAATGCCTTCCTGGGAAGAAAGCAACCTCTACATTTATTTATTTTTAAATCTATATCCTAATTTATATGCATAGCTGAAAAATTAGAAATAATTACTATAATTTTAAAAAGAAAACAATCTCACCATAATTAGAAAGGCTATGAGTTGGTGACCTGTGTGCTTGCTTATTCTAATATCCGTGTTCTAATTACTGATGGGCAGCTTCAGTATCCCTGCTTTCCCATCTAATGATTGTCACTATACCAACATTGGATTTAACAGCCCTTCAAACAGAGGACCATATTTTCAACATGCGACACTAGGTCACCCTATCTGCATGTCATGTATGATGTGACCGACCTTCCAATTACAGTACAGTGGTACCTTGGGTTAAGAACTTAATTTGTTCTGGAGGTCCGTTCTTAACCTGAAACTGAGGTACCACTTTAGCTAATGGGGCCTCCCGCTGCTGCCACGCAATTTCTGTTCTCATCCTGAAGCAAAGTTCTTAACCCGAGGTACTATTTCTGGGTTAGTGGAGTCTGTAACCTGAAGTGTTTGTAACCTGAGGTACCACTGTATCAGTTGCTAATTTTAACAGAGCTAATAAACTGGTATGCCATTTTGTTTGAGCTATGGAGGAGCCATTTTGTTCCTGCTTGTATGACATGGGAACTTGCTTCATGGCCATTGGGTCCATCTAGCTTAGTATCATTCACACTGATCACAGAGTTTCTGATAGGGGTCTTTGGATGCAGTTGCCAGGGACTCAATATTGTCTGTGTGTAAAGCAGATGTCCTCTTCTTGAGCAATGATCCTTGTCCTAAGGGAGAGAACGGCTAACACTAGAGAATGATGATCTTCCAGCAAAATGTGATGCTCATATCCAGGAACGTAAACACTTTTCTTATATCTGTGAGGCAGGTTATGGGGTGCCCAGCCTGAGTAAGGTTACATATACATGCCATACAACTCTAGAGCAGGTTTTCTCAATCTCGGCCCTCCAGATGTTTTGAGACTACAAATCCCAGTATCCTTGACCACCGGTCCTGCTAGCTAGGGATCATGGGAGTTGTAGGTCAAAAACATCTGGAAGGCCAAGGTTGAGGAAGCCTGATCTAGAGCTTTCAACAAATCATATTACAATTGATACAAATATAGCAACTAGTAAAATTACATAAGTGTTTTTATTCTCATTTAATTCCCCAGCCTTCACTTTCCCTTCCTTTCAAGATTGTTTTTAAATTTTTATTAAATATAATAATAATGAAGAAAGTAATTTTTTTACACACATACAAAACAACAAAAGAGCACTAAAAATCATATTTAACATAAGATACAGCAGAAAAAGAAAAATCATTTCTTTTATTTAACCATTTCAACCCTCTCTACCAGTTTGTTTGATTTCACATTTATATACCACTTAATTGTAATAAAATTGTAAAATTGTCAAAGCAGTTTACAAAACGTTGCATCCTATCAAATATTTTTTTTTGATTGTTATGAAACCTCTTACTTATTCAACCCACTAACCAATCCAGACTTCCAAAACATAACAGGGGTGGGGGAAAACCTTCCCCATCTCTGATTTTATCTTCTTCTATATCACAACATATAATAGTCATAGTACGGGTAATTAATGTTTAGCTGCTTCATTTTCATTTTAGGCAGAAAGATGTCTGATTGTCAAAATCCTCCCAATGCCATCACTTATACTGAATTCTGCAGCTGAGTTTCCCCTCGTTCAATATAAAATAATGCATAGCCCTCCCCCTAGTGAATATCTGCATTGCTTTCTTTTTGAACCACATGACACACAAACTTCTGTGTAAAGCCTGAAAATGAATGTGGTATATTATTTTATATTCAAGGCAAAAACAGAAAGGCTGTAGTTAGCTGGTTGTTTTTTTTAAAAAAAAGCAGGCACCAATGACACAGCTATATACAGATGCTGTAAAACAATCAAACTTATTGTCAGCTTTGTTGTCAGTGTCACACTCAACTTCCCAGATGTTCAGATTTGAAAATGTCATGAAATACCATGATGTTCACTCAGTTGCTATTTTTCATTTTCCAAAAGAGGAAGAATTGGAAATATATGGCAGACCCAACAATAGTTGTAAAGTTTATCAATGCGGGGAGGGGGGACAATCAATAATATATGATTTGAGAAATAAGCAGACATCAGCACTTTGAAAACAACAACAACAGCAGCAACAAGTGTGCTTGTGCAAGTAGAGTTTTAACTTTTAAATAAAATACCAAAGTATGAGCCTGTTTGTCATCCTCTTTGCTTCTCAAAGCTCCTATTGTGCATGTAATAAAAACCTAATGCCAGATTAGTTATTAACAGAGCCAGTACAAATTTGCACCATGTTAATTTATCTTCTGGAATTTGATTTACTGCTCCGGCATTACAAAATGTAGACCCTCCAGTGAAATAAGCTTCTCATCAGTGACATGCACCTAGAGCAAGGCTTCACTTTAAAACAAGACTTTAAAAGGAAGGATTTTTGACTTTTGCCATGAAATTTTGAGCTCAAAGAATGCTGCAGTTGTTGGCTTGGGAGCCTTGTTTTTATTTAAACAGAGTTTACTCAATGTATTCTCAAGCAATCACTATGGAAGCACAAACACACACCCTTTTTTCAGTACACTCATCCCAATAAATAAAGTAAGATGAGCTGGATACCCATACTTTATAAAGATTTCAGAGACAGAATTCAGTATGTGGGGGGAGGAGCCTTCAGCTCCTGTCTGTGACCAGCTGTTTTTACACTGAGAATATCCCACTGCATCAAAACCCATAATAGTCAAGATTAGAATGCAGAAAACTCAAGCAATACAAGCATTCTGGTCTCTGGTACTCAAAGAGATTAAAGGAATTCATCCAATTCACACCCTAATTTTGTTTGCCCTAGGCCTAAAAAGCAAGATGAGCACCACACCCCATAGTCGCCTTTGACTGGACTTAACCACCTAGGGGTCCTTTACCTTTTCCCCTACATTTACCTTTGTTTCAGGACCAGAATGAAGAAATTAAATCAAAATAAGTCTAGATCTTTTTATTGCTGGCAGCTCATTTTGCAATGGTACAAAGAAAGGTGACATGGTATGTGAGATTTTTATCTGGCAAAATCAAACGTGACTCTTTTGTGTTAGTTGGGTGAGACTATACCAATGATGATCACCTAAGACAATTCCTCTTGCAAACCTCATGGGAAGTATGGAAGCTATTCCTTAATGGAATTTCTGGCTCATTTATTCACATTTCAGCCAGATATTCCTATTCAATGATGTCAAATGGTTGTTTAAACAAGCCTGGAAGAAAAAAGCTAAATACATGTAGCCATCTTTCCAAAGCCATTTCTTGTGTTGCCATTTTCAGTCAACAAATTACTGTAACAGAGGAAGGTTTACTACTACATGCCAACACACTTGTTTGCATAGTAGATACAAGTATGTCAAACTGAATCAGTTCCTAGTTTGTGTATATCTGCATATGGAAGTTTCTGAACAAAGGAATGGCTTTTGGGAAACACCTACTTTGTTATTTGAAATTCTGACCAGTGAGATAATCCTGACAAAACTACAGTCCTGAAATCTTAATGGGTGCTTAGTTACAGGGGAGCCACACAGAGAGTTAGTGTCAATGTCAAGCACAGATAAAGAAGATGAAGAGTTTTCCTTGGCACCTCTGCTTTACTGCCTTTTGGTGTCACATATATAGACAAAGTTTGGAAGTGAGCATTCTCAAGGAAGATCCATACTCTGATGTAAGTATGGATGGGACCAAGAGCAAATTCTAGATGGTCCTAGTTCCTCATGCGACTGGTGTAATGCCTGCCTTGTCCTGATTCCATGCAGATATTTAGATATTTTAAAAGGAATTTGCACAAATTATTTATTGGGGGGAAAAACACCACCTGAGAATGTTTTTAGTTTACAGAAATCTAGTAACATGCTTTTGAGCTGGTCTAAGAGCCTTCTCTCACTTGTGTTTAAAATGTTATTACAGTTGTGTACAAATGTGGGGCTCTTGCCACTGTATACTTTGAAAGCAATGAAAACATAGCCGCAAGGCCCCCACCCCCCAGGACTTTATGACATGTTGTCACTCACTCTCTGGAGAAATTGTATAGAAAACGCATGGCAGTAATGATGCGTCACTGCCAGGGGAATTTGCTGCCATGCTTTCAATATGGGACAGCATCCCTACGTGCTAGTTAGCCACTTGTAGGCTGCTATAACTCCTCTTTAAGCACAAGCAAGTCAGCCCTTGGCCCACTTCATACAAGATGTGCAACTAGGTGATCTGGAAAGCTGACATCCAACAGACATCAAATCCACACATTGGTTAGGAAGGTGTAGTGAATTCACATGCAAATTTGATTTTGTATAATTCCTTTCCCAATGCTAGTCTCTTATTTTTATTTGCATCTGAAACCTATGAGCACAATCTAGAGCACGGCTGTCCAACTTCCAATAGACTGTGATCTACTTCCACTATTAAAAAAACTGGCAGTAGAGCTTGGGGGGGGCGCGATTGACCAGGATCGACCACATACATCCTGCGATCGACCAGTAGATCGTGAGGAAAACCAATCTGGTGCCTTTCACATATTGTCTCCCAGCTCCTATTGGTTGCAGCCAGCATAAGCCAACAACCAGGGTTGATGGGAGATCATCTGGGGGGGGGCACTGCATTGGCAACATCTAATCTAGAGAAAGGGAAGGGGGCTTAAAACCAATTGAAATGAGTGGTGCTTGCAGTAGAACTGTGCTTCAGTGGATTTCAATGGGACTCAAAAACACTCAATTGTCTCTGCGTAACTTGCCAGTGTTAACTCCACATGGTCTGCTCATGATGGCAGAAGTAATAATATCTTTGAGATACTTATTATCTGACTATGTTTTTTAAAAAAAATTAAAGCAGATGAACGCTATTCAGCATGACAATCCATGATATGTTTTGCATCATTGTAGAACTCAACAAAAAGGCAACCTGGGAACTGGAACAGGCCAACATCTATGAATGCAGGACCTAACCTTCATTCACTATGTTGAGCATTATAAAATACAACACACAGGTAACTTCTTGTTTCCATTGGCATTTCCCCCAAAACTTTTTTAAGAGGGTTATAAAAATACTGGCAGTAATCTGTTTGCTGTTGCTAATTTATTTAATTGTGGAACATACTTACCAGTAGACAGCAATGTTCAGTAAAGTTTTGTTCCCCCACAAACTCATCCTTAGAC
The DNA here is from genome assembly GCF_964234715.1 of Podarcis melisellensis. Lineage (NCBI taxonomy): Eukaryota > Metazoa > Chordata > Lepidosauria > Squamata > Lacertidae > Podarcis > Podarcis melisellensis. The sequence goes on from NC_138530.1 coordinate 66,086,111, forward strand.
CACCTATTCATTTATACAGGCTTCATTAGATTAGAGGATGTAGAACCTGTACAAGTGGTTTCAAACATCCATCATTTTAATTGGAGTAGAAACAAAACATGATTTATTCCTGCAAGCGCTCAAGTCAGTGAACCAAAGAAGAGACTCACTGATGATACATACTCTCATAATCCTAGTGGTTCAATGCTGGAATAATGCAGCAGTATACCACTCTTTTTGCCTCTGCCCTTAAATGCCCTTAAATGAGCTCAAGGCTAAGGTACTACAGTAGCACCATGAATCTAGAGCAAAAATCTATACCTACCATAGAACACTCCAGTCGAAATAATGACTGTCTGTTTCAAATCATAAGATCACAAAAGTGTGAGAGAGAAAAATAACCTAAAGCACCACAGGAATGAATTTCTGGTATGTTAGTACGATTTCCTGGATCCAATAATCTGAGATAGGAATTCACTTTGCTTGTCTGTTAAACTTCACTAAGTACTATCAATCTTCAGACAGCTTGGCTCATTGTTTACATTAAAGGAACCTGGAAAGTTGCAGATAAGGAAAGTAATGCGATTCTAGAGAAAAATGCACTCAACTACATGCAGAGGTGTACCTGGGCTCCCTTGCGCTCCTGGTAATGAGATGTATCAACACTCTCCCCACCATGTCCAGAAAAAAATGACATAATTAAATCGTCTAAAATTACTCTTAAACTGGTGTTTAACAGCACAATCCTACAAATGTCTATTCAAAAGTACAGTAAATCCCACCAAGCTCAATGGGGCGTACTCCCAAAAAGGTGGGTACAGGACTGCAGCCTAAATCTAGCAAGCCGTAGGCAGGAACTTCTAACAATATATTGCATCCCTTTCCTGTTACTTCCAACAAGGCACCAGCAGAAAAGAACTAAATGGGAGGATGTGCCACAGTGACCCCTCCTCTTTGAGATAAGCATGCAGTGGCACATGCAGGAAACACACCAGGGAAAAGCAACTCAGCTGTGGTAAATTAATAGCCTCACGTGACATTTATCAGTCACCACATCACCACAGCGAGGCAAGTTGGGGGAGCAGAGGGCAGGGCCAACTGGGAAGGGGACTCCACAGGGCTGCTGCAACGGCCCATGCCAGCATCCAGGTTTATCTTCCCAAGCACCAAGAGATGCACAGTTTTTCTGTTCCTTGCACTTAGCAGGGGCCAACCTGACCAGCCCCTAGTACACTTCTGACTACATGGCTGTATCCAGCGGCATAGCAAACCCGCCAGCACCTGGAGCAGACGAAAGTTGTTGAGCTTTTCTTAGAAAATAAAAGTTGTTGTTGAGCTTTTTCTAAGGCAGACACAAGAATTCTGTAGCTGCCCATTTCAGGGACAGGAAGTGACTCCGCACTCCCCCCCCCGCGCAGTGCCTGAAACAGACAGCTACCAATGTGCCACCCTCAAGCTCCTGTCACCCAGAATCCCACCCTCAGATGCACAGTAGCCAATTGCCACACTACAGACCCCAATGCTGCTTACAGACCCCCATGACACCCTACACACCTCCCATCCGGTGAGGAGTAACCCCCCCCCCGGCTTGCTATGTTACTGGCTGTCTCCATTGTCTCTCTTGGTACCCCAGCTGTACAGAAATTAGTAATTGCTATGCTAGTTCTAACTCAATTATTATTATATCTCATTATATTATTCTACTCAAAAATGTTCGGCCTATTTACATTTAACATATGAAGTGGGATTTCATGTGCTGTCTCTCTCCAGTGATTTTTTTTAGGGCACACATTACAGGCACCTTTTTTTCAAGGAGAAAAGCACAGTCTGTCTCTACTTCTGACTTTCGTATACTCAACATCTGCATGATCTGCATGATATATGTACAGTTTATACACATGCAGGGTCTTACAAACATTAAGATGAATGCTTAATACTACAGGATTGGGAGTCAGGACAGTGTATGTGCAATTTCACACCTTCTGTGTGTTCAACAGAACATTTGAACAGGGCAGAAGCTACTCAGAAAACTGAACTAGGAGCAAAAGACAGAGTAAGTGCCTCACTGTGGATGCAAATATTGATTTCTGTAAGGCATAGAAATGCTTACTTTCTCAGGATTGAACTCACAATAGCTGTTTTTAGAGGCTTGAAAGGTCTCCCCCCCTCCCCCGGAAGGCTTACTGAATTGCTAACTAATTACATTCACACTATTTGCCATATCATCAACAAGGAACTTTTTATGGCCGGATGCAAATAGATTAAAATCAATTAAAGAGATGAGTCCAAAAAAATCATGTATTTTTATTTTGTCTGACAGCTGTTTTCTAAATCCCACAAAGACTGCATATGAAGCAGATAATCCCCTCTGAATACACCAATTGTAGTATTTGTTACCACTTTTATAGCAGACCCATTACATAAAAGTGAAGCAGTTCAAAGTGACAGCTAAAAAATTTCTCCTCATGCCTCAAGACATCTCTAGAAATTGCACAGTTTGCTATTTGCATTTGCATTCCAAGACAAAACTGAGCTCATTAAAACTAAATTCTGGTACTAAATTAAAGGGTAGAAGACTTAGAGGACACACTAGTCAGAAAGCCAGATAAGAACCTTAGTATGTCCATTAAACAAGAACACAACAGCAGCAGGTAACTCCTCACTCCACCCAGATACAACGAAGTCCAGTGCCACCCTGTAGCGAAAATAATAACACAATCCACAAACACACCAAGTATGTGCAAGATGAGCAAATTAGAGCAGAGAACTATGAAAAATGTAGTTAGCATAATACCTCTGTGTCCTCTTTTTTTATTTGCTGATGTGTGTTTCTTTTCCAACAGAACCATAATGCCATTGTTTATACAAAAGATACGTAGGGCATTTTTAGGTATTTCATACAACCAAACTAGCATTTGCATTACTTTTGATCCCCTGAGGCCTGAGAAGACACCTCTGTCAGTAGAATCAGATGGCTGGTTCCTTGGGGGATAAAGAGAGCCCCCAAAAAAGATCTCAGTAACTGGAAACCCCATCACCCAGAATGAGTCCACAGCTGCACTGGCCCTTTACCTAGCCAGAAGATGGGCAGAGTCTCCAGTCAATGACTACTTGTCCTGGTCCAAAAGTTAGCCGCTAAACCGGGAGCAAACAAGCAAGGAAAGGCCAAAAGATATTTCACGTGCCCGCCAGCAGTTTCATCTACAAAAATGCAAACACAACACGCTGGCTAATAACTGTTAGTGAATATATAATTGATTATGATGTCATTCAAAATATACGAGTAAGCCACTTCAAAATGATGTATATATCATACAACCCATCTCACAAAAATACAATATTTGTATATTTTGAATGACATCATAATCAATTATATATTCACTAACAGTTATTATCCAACTTGTTACATTTCCATTTTTGTAGATTGTTACATTTTGCAACACAGGGGTTTGTGTTCGCCAGCAGCTTCATGGCACTCTCACCCTTTGCCTTACAGAGTCATGCTTTATTTTATCATTTCCTTCCATCAATCCATCTCAACATTTGATGAAGTGCAGAAAACGTGGTCTGGCCAGCTCCATTTAGCTTTGGTGTGACCTGTGGAAAGTAATTATCACTGCCAGCCAACCATGCATAGATTTTGTTGTAAACTGGAAGATAATTGGCACTGTATTTTTCTTTCATCTTGTTAACATGACACAACTGTCCAAAACTGTGTGCAGGTGAATGATTAAATTATTTTGCCATCTAGCAATGCATCTGCAAGGTTTTTATACCTTAAAGTTTTACTGTACAAATTAAGACAATGGCAGCAAGTAAATAAAATAACAGCTGATTAGTTTTCAATTAAACCCCAAGGTTGACCAACCCAAATCAGGTACAGGATAGCGGCTGGCTAGCAGGATGGTAGGAGGGTGCTAAAGTCACCCCCCAGGAAGGTTAAGACCCTCAGCCACTTCATCTTTAAAAAGGTAACCTAACTCCAGCTGAAAGTTTTCAATCCACTCCCTACCCACAAAATGCTAAAAACTAGTCTGGATTGAATAATATGGCCCAGTACTAAAATTATTTGGTATCTGATATCCTTGCCAATTTACTGCAAATTACACAGAAATCTACTGGGCAAAATTCAAAGTGTTACTAATAGTATATAAAGCCATTAACAACTTGGGACCAGTTTACTTATGAGATCACCTTACCCCACATGTGTCCACTTAGCTGCTCTGATCAGCGGAATTGGCACTACTACATGTGTCACATAATACCTGTCAGGGAACTGCCATCAGCTCAAAGTCGAGAGGTGGAAGAGCAGTTGTGTTATAGGGAGCCTCCGGAGATCTTGCGAAGCAGATCTTCCTCTGGTGAGGAGGGAAGCCCCGCCTTCAGTGGGGAAGGGATGCAGACATCAGAAGATGCTAGGGAGAGCCGCAACACCGAGCCTGAGCAAAGCGGAGGGGAGGCAAGTCCCCCTTTGCCAGCACCCTCTCTGTGCAGTCAGTTCGCACACAGAGAGGGGAGGAGAAGGGTGAGGGTCAAAAGACTGTTATGCTGGGGAAGGTTTAAGGACCGCCCACTCCCAGATTCTGCTAGCGACTGAGCAGACATGGACTTGAGACGCTCTGCACTGTAAATGTTTTTGTACAGATAATAAAGCCTGGAAAAGACCAGTGGGAGTCTTGCCTGTTTGCTCTCAAGCAACCATGCTGGCACATAACAATACCCATTCTGCATTTGTAAGAACTTGGTTGTTTAATGTGGCAGTACATACACTTTGGAACTCCCTGCCTATTGAGATCAAGCAGGCACCTCCACTTTATTTTTTTTGGCACCTGCTAAGAACATTAAAGTTCCAAAGTGCATGTACTGCCAACATCAAAAAAAGATGACCATGGCCACTGGTCCCATCACCTCCTGGCAAATAGAAGGGGAAGAAATGGAGGCAGTGAGAGATTTTACTTTCCTGGGCTCCATGATCACTGCAGATGGTGACAGCAGTCATGAAATTAAAAGACACCTGCTCCTTGGGAGAAAGGCGATGCCAAACCTAGACAGTATCTTAAAAAGCAGAGACATCACCTTGCCAACAAAGGTCCGTATAGTTAAAGCCATGGTTTTCCCAGTAGTGATGTATGGAAGTGAGAGCTGGACCATAAAGAAGGCTGATTGCCGAAGAATTGATGATTTTGAATTATGGTGCTGGAGGAGACTCTTGAGAGTCCCATGGACTGCAAGAAGATCAAACGTATCCATTCTGAAGGAAATCAGCCCTGAGTGCTCACTGGAAGGACAGATCCTGAAGCTGAGGCTCCAGTACTTTGGCCACCTCATGAGAAGAGAAGACTCCCTGGAAAAGACCCTCATGTTGGGAAAGATAGAGGGCACAAGGAGAAGGGGACGGCAGAGGACGAGATGGTTGGACGGTGTTCTCGAAGCTACAAACATGAGTCTGACCAAACTGCAGGAGGCAGTGGAAGACAGAAGTGCCTGGCGTGCTCTGGTCCATGGGGTCACAAAGAGTCGGACACGACTAAACAACTAAACAACAACAAAGAACATTCTTGTTTGGACATGCCTATCCAGATGCTTAGAAAGTTGAGGCATTTTTAACTTGTTTTAGTATTTTAAATCTTGTATGTTTTAAAGTAGGGCTGTAATTTTTTATTTTATTGTATTAACCTTTTTGTAAACCACTTCAAGGTGTGTGGTTTTTTACATTGAAGCGGCGTATAAATTTTATGAAATAAAATAAATAATTTCCCACTTTTATTAGTGTAAGATTCCTTCATTCTGCTTTTTCTACTGTTGTCCAATAGCTTTTCTTAGTAAAATGATCTCTAGTTCCATATGCCTAATTGTAATGAGAGCTGGAAATGCACAGCTCAAATTAAAAAATGAGTATACTTTTTGGGTGGGGGACAGAGGTAAATCAGCATTGGTAATTATAGAGACAGATTGAAAACAAGCTCTGAATTTATATCTATATCTTCCTCCCCAGATAAAGGGACTTAATGTGCACAAAAGCGGGGCGGGGAGGCAGGAAGAATAATAATGTACTGTATACTTCCAGCTAAAAAGCTCAATACCCTGGTGCCCAAATCTCTTCATTTTAGCAATCCACCAAGTGTGAATGCAATAATTTATTAAGCCTTCAACAGGAAGTCCAGAAGCTTCCCACTATTAACCTCCTGATCTCAACTTTTGGATAAGAGAAGCACCACATCAACCATCCTGCCGCTTCCCATTGTGTAACTCAAAGAGATTTAGTACCTATGCTCACTTGGAGGAGCCTTTACTTTCACACATGAATCTGCAGAAAATCAATATAATCTGCATTACAATACATGGTCTCCCTGAAGTGACAGGGTACTTTTTAATGATCTCCTGCTAGGTATTTTGTTTGTCTCCTTGCTGAAACAGTTACACATCAGAGCCAGGCATCCTCCCACCTCCCAGAAAGGAAGCTTTGTTTCTGCCAGTTAAAGCACACAATCTCTTTACTTGCACAGGGTGACATTAAGTTAGCTCCACCACTTCAACAAAAAATTTTTTAGCAATAAATGAAGAAAACGTTTTCATTAATTACAAGTGGCCCAACTCAAATCTATTTGGCATTTCATACCCATTCTCACTTATTTATTAAATTTACATCACAACCCATCAATAAATATTCACCGAGCAGCTTACAAACAATAAAGTATTAAAAATACAGTGTTTTCAATAATTAAAAATCATCAATAAGCAATATTGTGCAGCAAAAATAATAATACTTGTAACGGAGACAACACAGTTTACTACTCAAATTAAAATCACATTAAGCTACAGCAGCCCAAGGCTAATTTTAAAATACAATATAAAAGCCTAGGTGAATTAAAAGGTGTCAAATAAGGTTTTATCTAATCTTTGATTTTAAAAAATATGTTTTTTAAGTTTGCTTTTGTTGGTATTGTTCTTATATATAGTTCACATTTTTTTACACACACACCACTTACTTGTTCTTGCTAATTAAGTGGTATATAAAGCATGTTAAATAAATACAAATATAATATAAAAGGTGCCAGGTGAACCTTTCTGTGGAAGTTATTCCACAGGCAGGGTGCCACCACCAAAAGGAACTTCTCTTTAGTAGTTACCTCCCTCACTTCACTTGGCAGAGGCAGCCAAAATAGAGACTCCAAAGAGGATTTTCAGGTTTAGGAAGATAGATATGGGATGAGGCAGTCTTTCAGCTAACCAGGTCCAAAGCTGCAGGGCTTTAAAGCACTTTAAATTGGGCCAGAAAACAAACCTATAATATTATCGAATATATTTCTGAAGTATTTGGGGAAGAAGGGCAGCACAGCACAAACATTATGATTTAAACTGTCACAGCTAAGGATTTCAAACATGCAGCCTGCAAATCCACTAGGATTTCAGAAAGGAATGAGGAGTTCATACTGCAGTCTCAGTTAATTGTGGAAAATGATAAAGTGAGGTGGCAAAGGAATGTGGAGAGTGCTCAGCCAAGAGGGAAGGGAGTGAGATGGTTCCATGTGAAACTTGGGAGACTCGGTTTAGGCAATGGTCCACTTACCATATTTATAATTACATACCCTTTTCCTAATGCTTTGAAATAGTTGTAGTCAATTGTTATTCCAAAGAATGAACAGAGTCACTATATAAGAAGTCAAACACACTAATGGATGTGTCCAAATATTAGATACAACATGCCTTCAAAAAAGTTTCCAAATATTCTCCTTTGGCAATATCCAGCAAAGTGCTGTTGTTAGTGCAAGGACCTCTGACATCACAATGAAACTTCCCCACCTTCTCCTCTCCCCCATGCTCCCTAAATCCGTTATGGGGCTTTCCTAATCCTCTAGAGGATATTTTGGGTAGGCAATTCACCGGATAGCATCCATAGTGCTCACTCTCTCATTTCAGAAAAAAAAGTAGAGTCAGCATGATGCTGTCCATTTTCCAAATATTTTATATAAGCTTCAGGCATAAAATGATTGTAGTGGAAGGCCCAGCTGATACGCATCAGACTGAATGCTATTTTTAGAAAAAATGTTTTCATATTAGAGAGATAATATAGTACTGAATGCACATTAAAAATGTGTCATTAACATGACTGAAGTATTATCAGCTGTTTCTGAGTGGTTGAAGGTCCTTTCGAATATTATCACATTTAGCATTCATCAGGTCCCACTTCCATCTTCTAGGTTTGCCTAGACTGCAGCTGTTTGTGGAGTCAGCAGGCAGGCACTTGGATAGACAGCTGCTGTTTCAGCCAAAACCTAAGCCTAGACCTTGGGTGGCTCTACATAGGGTCCTGATATTGTTTTACATCCATTAAAAAGAAACAGGATAGCATATCACACACCACTTCAAACTGTGAAGGTTGCAAGAATAAGTGATTATAGGCAAGAGTGACTGATTTGGCCCAGGGGATAGTTTTATGAGCTAGACAGATTTAACCAAAGAGATTTCTATACTTAAGTAGGCAGTGAAGGATGAGGAAGATCTACTAAGTTTAAAGAGAGGTTGAACAAGCACTATTTGAGAAATAACTTGGACTTGCAAATGCAGCTTCCAATTGGCACAGGAAATTATTCTATGCAGTGAGGCATGCAATCTTATCCTACAATAGTAATATTGAAAGCAATTTCTACATCTTCTCCGTGAATGTCTTATCTGAACTTCTAAGATTTAGGTAAATAAATTTCTTTGCTCTCCATTCCCCTCAATTATCCTACCTAGCATATGTCACTCATGTAGGTCTCAGGAAATGAAGATAATTTCTACTCCCAAATTAACACAATGAGCCTAAAGCTTCAGAACTACATAGCAGATGCTGTACACCTTATATTGCACAAATGAATCAGCATTTCAAAACTCATGAAAATGAAAGAAAACAATATAGGTGTGATAATGAGAACCATATTTTAGGAAAAATAAATGGAAAATTGTGACAATGGGGTGGGGTGGGGATATTGAGCCATAAACTCTATGACTCATAGCCCTTGGAGACACTTTGAATTTAATGTGTATCCTTGAACATTTGCATTCCATGCATCATAATTGAACTACACATTTGTATTTTTAGCCATGTAAGTGATAAGTGAACCATATGTATTACAAAAAGACAAGCTGAAAATAAATACACAAGCAGTTCAGACTTGAAGCACCATGTGTTTATTTTTTTTACTTGGTATCATAACTGCACAAAAATATCTTGTTGCATTGCTGTCTTGCTTTTATGACATATACATTTTTTGGTGCAGCACGACCGGATGGCCGTCTGCAGAACAAAGGGGGTGTGATTCAGAATTCTATTGACCAAGCCGTGCTGCCTACAAGACAAGACCAGGTCCAATAGGAAATATCAAATGAGGGCAAATAATAAAGACAGAGCTGATATTATTTTATATAGCTTAAAGTGTTCAGATTTAGACTGCTCGGTTCTTTAACCTTAGGTGGGAAGGCATCTAGGATGCTATTTTTAGTGCTAGCTCTTAGCATTCTATTAAGAATGGATTAATAATAATGTCTTAATGAGGGGGAAGCAATAGAAATGTTATTATTTAAAAATGAAATATGCAAATCTCATTTATAGTCATTAAAGGTAGTCTGAAAACTACGGTCAATTTTTTGGGTTGTTTCTTTTTTTAAAAAAAAAAATTTATTACCAAAAGGAAATTCCACCCTCCAGGCCTTCAGTTCAAAAGAGCACACTGCAGCTCCTCATAGAAAACAGAGCTGAAGAAATTATCAAAGTTAGGCAAAACAAAATGAAGCAGTGGACTGCATCCAGAACTTAACAAGTGCATGACCACTCATAAAATAGATTTTCCCTGCCTTTCCCCAGGCAGTCCCTTGCACCCCATGAAATGCTTCACCAGAACAACACATGCAAATACACCTTGGGCAAGTGGACAATTTTCTACTGCCACTGCAGACCCTCACTCCACCGTCTGTGCTGTTCAATCCACTTCCCATAATTTCCCAGCGGAGGCACAGGGTGTGTGGAGGGGAGAAGGGAATGATCTACTGTGTAGCAGCCATCCGCCCATGTGACATTGGTTCCAACATTTTATCTTTTTTTTCAAAATCATTACAGAATTTATTCAGCAATTTTAAACATAACAGAGCAAAAATGGCAGACTTGTTAGAGCACAAGGTAATATTCTTTAAAGCTGACACCTTTATGCCTAACTTGATCTGACACTAGATAGTCACTGCTGGTGTCTAGGCATTTAGTTTACAGAGAGAGGAGGTAAATAGGAAGTTGAACTGCAACACTCTATCATGTAGCAAAGGCCTCAATAGACCAGTGTGTGATTAAATCAGTTTGGGATTAAATTAACAAGGAAGCAACAGTTTTCAAGTGAGAAGAGAAATAAAACAATAGTTTTCAAAAGCAGACAAGGAAGCTTTGCCAACACACCATCTAAGAAGATTTGAGAGACAGACTAATGGTGGAAAATGTCATATTTAGCCAACTATAACAACAGAAGATCTGCCAAACAGTACCCAAATTACCTAGCATGGGCAGCTGGGTTTGAACTGACATTCATATATGACAGCAGCATCCCTCCACTCCACCAGGCATTCCCTGGATCCCCAATAAGGGATTGGGAGAAGATTCTCCCTGCTTGCTAAGTGAATCTATGTGAACCCAACATGTTCACAGTGTGCATGCCAGGCCTAAAGGGCAGTCCTAAGGGCTTGCCAAGCCCAAGGCTGTGGAAGGTGACTCAAGGGTTTTCTTAAACTCCCTAATGCCTCAGCGTGCCTGCCAATTAAGTTCTTAAGTTCCCTTACTTACCTGCCCTGAATGCAAAACAGACCAAATATATATCAAAAGCAAATCAAAGAACAGTACTATTCAGTAGGCAACAGTAGGCAAAAACCCCAAAAAAGTCCCAAGGTCCAATCAGGGGCTACCACCTTCGTACTCAGTCCCCAGAAAAGGCTACTAGGAAAAAAACAAACCACCCTCAAATTGTAGAGTGTAGGAGAACACTACAAAATAGAAGAAGGAAGGGGTGAAGGCAGAGCAGTCTTACATGGGAGTCTGATCATTCCCCACCTATTGGACACTGCTGCCATGTGGTCCCCAAGAACAACTCTACATTACATAGACTGAATTGTGTCTTATCCCAAGAAAGGGTGTGAGGCAAATTCACCCCTGGCTAAAGGGCAGAGGATGAAGATACCTTCATATCAAGGTAGTGACTGAAGTGAAAAAAGGCAGAGGAGTGCATTATACTCTGAAGGAGAAATCTTCAAGCTACAGCATGTTAAAAATAAAATTTGCAGGATCAGTCATCACTGGAGGTGAGGGTGCTTTGGAAAATTATGCTTCTTTGAAGAAGCATGTTCTAGAGCATGATTTAGCCAACGTTAAGCATTTTTGTTTCAATAGGAAAGATGTGGGCATTTGCTGAACCCTACCAATGAAATAAATGGGTCTTAAAAGGGCTTGGCTCAATCCTGTCCCAGCCAAATTAAGAATGAACAAGGCAGGAGTTCAGCTGCACACACGGAGTACTGAACTCAAACTAGGATTAGTCCATGCCTTTAAATCCCCAAAGGCCCTGGACACTTTCTCAAGCCTTTTCCCACCCAACCTCACATAGCCATTTAGCAAGCTTATTGATTTTTACAATGCTCTGCTTTAGTAAGTGCTTTTTGTTCCGTAATTCCAATACCATTTTTTTTATTAAAAGCAATCACAATTTCCATCTAAAGTTATAAAAGGTGAATGATTTTGTTGATGATGATAAGTGATTAAGACTAAGGAACTTTGAATATATCTTGGGACAAGTTATCATAAGCAAATAATATTTTAACTGCATATAGAAATGGGGGGCAGGGAAAAAAGAGCTCAAATCAGGCATCAAATAAGTGAGATGGTTCATCCATACATTGAAGCTGTTCACATAATAAAATACAGTCATAAACTCTTGACACTTACAACATTTTAAAAGCCATCCAGATTCCGCATTCTAAGTAGTTATCAACAAAAAGCCATTCAGATTGGAGTGACTGCCAAGTAGCCTCAAATATGGAAACCCACTATCATAACTTCCTGTGCCCCCCCCAAGTTGTTAGTATGTAACCCCTATTGTCCCTAGCCCAAGGCCATACTGGCTAGAACTAGATGGAGTTTGATTTTAACAATATATGGAGGGCCACAAGTTCCCAATCTCTGCTCTAGAGGTTGTGCTATACTGTAAACTGTAATCAAATTAGCCCATGTAAAAAACTTCTCAACTATACAGTCTTTGGAAGACTAGAAAAGTGATTATTTTCTTCTACACAACATACAATTTGTAGACCACTTAATCAACATAGTTGTAGCTAACACAGTACAACCTGATTTGAAAATCAAACTAACATGGAAGAAAGGAATTCAACTGGCATTTTCCAAGTTGATCTCGAACTGCCCTAACCCACAGGAGCAAGGAATGAATACTTAATTCTTAGCCTTCAGCTTCACACAGTAGGAAAAGGGCTGTGTGTGACATTGATATAAGCTAGTTAAATTGTCTTTTAACATTTTTGGAATTGAAAGGGAAATGAAAAACTCTTTTTCTAACTTATCTGACGCCAAGTCAAATTAGTTCCAGCTTATTAGCATGAACCTGGAACAATCCTTAGGGCACCATCATTCGAATGGGAGGACTTGACTCTTGTCCATTTAACCCTCTGACAGATATTAGTGATAAACTTTCTGGTTTGAAATTGCATTGGCCTGTCATCAAACACCTCCTGTTTAAACAGCATTAGGAAGGATTTCCAAAAACGAATTTTTCTAAGCTGGATCCCAAAGAAAGAAAAGTACAGGGGGAAAATGTAAACCTTTAAAGAACAAACTAACAGATTAATCACAATTGTAGTAACAGTTTGTTTCCATCAAAATATAGTTGAACACCACCACTTTTAGATAAAAAGGCATACAATGAAAAATCCAATAACTTGCCAGCTCAGGCTAAGGCTTCAGTATGTTGTGTGAAGATAAGCAAAGAGAAAATCCATAATTGGGCAAGAGAGCTTAGGACATTTACAATACTGAGAATGGTTGAACACAGACATAACACTAAAGTAACTCTCTGTAAATTCCTCAGTGCTCTTCAAACCAGCTTTGCCATTTAAATCACAAACGTGCATACCAGCAAAATCTAATGTTATTACCCCTTCTAATTAGCTTTCAGGCAGGTTGTTCACATTTAATTTGTAAACACACTATAACCCATGCTATTATTATTATTATTATTATTATTATTATTATTATTATTATTAGTGAAGTTACAGGAAACCAGGCAGAGGGCCTTCTCGGTAGTGGTGCACGCCCTGTCAAACACCCTCCCATCAGATGTCAAGGAAATAAACAACTATCTGACTTTTAGAAGACATCTGAAAGCAGCCCTGTTTAGGGAAGTTTTTAATGTTTGATGTTGTATTGTATTTTTAATATTTTGTTGGAAGCCGCCCAGAGTGGCTGGAGAAACCCAACCAGATGGGTGGGGTATAAATAATAAAGTGTTTGTGTTAGTAGCAATACTAACCAGAAACCCAGCACGTCTGTATTTACCATCATAACGTGTGGCATTTACTCTTCCGTTCCTGGAGCTAGCTATTGAAGCCTGCTCAGTAGGCAGGCCTGGACTGCTTTAGACTACTCACAGGACTTAAGAAGGAAGAAAACTCCAAAGCATTGTGAGCATTTTCAGTTAGACTGTTTTTCTACTATGCATCCTACAGGTGCTGATGAATAATTATATAGAGATAATGGGTTTGTTGTTACAAAGCAGTGATGCGAGAACCTGTGGCCCTCCAGATGTTGTACTCCAGCCCTCAACAGTCCAAGCCAGGATCTCTGCTAATTAGGAATGATGGGAGTTGAAGTCCAACAACATCTGGACTACAACTCCAATAAGCCCCAGTCAGCTTCTGGATGGTACTAAGCAATATCCAATGCCAATAACCTGAGCAGAACCTATGTCAGAACTATTTAATGCCGCATTTATGTTAGGGATGTAGGAATAACCATCACTTTAAACAAATGAGATTTACTTCCAAATAAATGTGCTTTGGATCCAACTTCTTCCTACATGCAATTTAATCTAGACTAAGTAGCCCTCTTAAAATCATTACAAATTTTAAGTTGTTGGGTTGCCAAAGAATTACAAGCTTTGGCACCACCCCAAGCATCTACAAAATAGGTTTATTTTTTTACTAAGTAAAACCCTGAATGAATAAAAAGGCCATTACCTTTGTGACTGAAGAGAAGCCAAGCCAGTGGCTACCACAAAGGGGGGGGGCTTCTCCTCAGATCTAACTGAGGCAAGTGATGCATTTTTAGGTGTGTGTGTAACCACTGTCTGAACCCAGCCATCAGCATTAGTCCATAGGGTCTAAAACTGGATTGGTCAGTACCATCTGGAAGGATTAAGTGCAGTAGCCTATGGCTGTAGAATTATTAGCCGCAATAAGTAGTTTTCAGGGCAAATGCATAACTGTGTAAAAACAGAGAGATTGAGAGAGAGAGAGAGAGAGAGAGAGAGAGAGAGAGAGAGAGAGAGAGAGAACATATTCACCAAACAGAAAAGATTCACAATATACTGAAATAATTTAGAAGGTGGGGCATCACTGAAAATTTCAGGACAAAAATGCATAATCTGTAAATCATACATAGGATGCAATCTAGGTCTTTAGATTTTACTTTTGGATAAAATAGTTCTAAACCTTAAATGCTATTTGAATACAGCTGTTAATAAAATTTAGCTTTTACATCCTGTGACAATCAGATGGAATTAAAGTTGTAGGAAGAAGGCCTCTGTGGTCATCCCTGGCAGCATAAGAGGACAATAAATAAATAAAATCATCAACATATTTCAAGAGGTTGGGGGGGAAGCGACTGCAGTAATCAAAGTGAAAGCAAACTGTTCCCCCCCCCCATCCATTAAATATATGAATGTCTTCAAATAAGTAGGGTCAATTGAAGTCTATTTTAGAACAAATTCAGGTCAGTTTAATGGAACCTTCTTGTCATGCTTTATGACAGCAAAAACAGTTAAAAGGGTGTTTTTCCTCTGAGTAGTTTTCTTTGTCAAATTCTGAACCATTTTAAAGGGCTAGAGATCTAAGTCATGAAAGAACAAAAATGTTCAAATCATAGGCAACAATGGAAATTACTATCTGCCACTGGTATCAACAATTGACAGGAGGTTTTGTTATCAGTTTGTTCAGCTAAAAATACACATAAGGTGTGGAATAAGCATCCATGCCCTTTTTATATTAAAAAGAGTAAGGAATTTAAATAACTAAATAGAGAAGGCTAGGAAACAAGATTAAATAAAATAACCCAACCCAGTCAATCCAAACTGTTGGGGGTGGTTTCTTAGGAAGGGAGAAATAAGAGACAGCATAGCTGCTTATGGCTGGAGAAGCATTAGAAAGTGGTATGAAGGAGTTGACTTTGCTTGTGGTGTATACAGCCGGATTATTTTGCAATACTGCTTTCTCATCTGTTTTTGAAAAACTGGTCCAAACACAATTACCATACTTTATCTCATACCTGGAACTGCAGCATCAGTACCAATGAAGTAACCAAAATGTTTGGCGCCACCACCAGAGTGCCCTCTTCCCTCAGTAAAGAGCATTTGAAAATAAATGGATTTATCAGTACCAGCCACCTTGTGGGTAGTCAATGCAACATAGCAATATGGGGGGAAAACAACCCAGTAAAGGACTGTGGTTAAGTGGTTGTGCATCAGCTTTGTGTACAGAAGGTCCCTAGTTCTATGCCTAACATTTCCCACTGGGGCTGGGAGAGAACCTGTATAACTGCTGCCAGCAAGTGCAAACAACTTTGAGTTAGATGGGCCAACATTATTCCTAGGTTTGTAAAAAAAAGTCAGTTCTATAAATGCTAAGTATAGGATCCCATCAATTTAAGATCATTTACAGTTAATTTATTTCAAGAGGGAGAGAGTTTAATACATGCTATAACACCCCACGAAACTGATGGGACTTAAATAATGCTTAACTTATGTGGTGGAGTGTTCCTCAGTAATTCCTATACTAACTCAATAACAAACCACTATTTATCCACATTTTACCAAAAGGGCGGGGAAGAAGTGACAGTTTACCTAATACCAAACTGTGAGCTCAACTGAGTGACTTACATCTCATAATGCATACTGTGAACCACTTGTGATACGACATTCCCCAGAGGCATGAGAAGACTCCCAAGCAAAAAGTGTGTGGTTTTCTCAAGGCCAGAGATGTATGCAATAAAAGATAGCAGAATGGGGGGGGGGGATGAGTTTCTTTTTTAGTGGTGAAATTTATGGCAATTTTGATTTATAAAATCAATATTCTGGCTTATCTCCACAAAACAAACACATATTTTTTGGTGCTATATAAACAGATGTTGAAAATATAATAATAATAATAATAATAATAATAATAATAATAATAATAATAATAATAATAATAATAATAATAATACCTAGGATCCTCCTTCATGTGAACCAAAATTAAAAGCTCAGAATTAATTTCTCTTCATAAAGCATATTGTAAGCCTATTTGTCTGCCCTCATTTTTCCAAACAGCTTCCTCTTCCTAAATATTTGTTTCATATGCACATTATTACCTAGTGTGCATTAATGTACTATTTCTCTAGGTTAAATCTCTTTTTTTAATTCGGCTGATATCTCTGTTTGTATTCATCATTGGTGTTCACAACACTTGCAGGTTTGTATATTCTGGCAAAAGAAATTAATAGGCTGTTTACCATTTTTATATCATTGATAAAGGCAATGTCCCAGATTCCTTCTAGGGAAATTGTACCAGTTTAAGAGATCACATGATAAAAATCAACTTCCTCCCCATTCCCCCCCCCTCTATTCAAGAGAGGGTTTAATTTCACTCCTCACAGGCACAGTTGAGGCTTGTGTTTAAGGAAGCCTAGGTACGTTTAGGCATGATGAACATATTGCAGCACATTCTTTGCAAACAGACAACAAACCAGAACAACAACAACAACAAATGGTTTAAAAACACTTTTCACTGCAATTTTATTTTGGCATAATGTCCAAATTGACAAATCCAGACCTGTCCCATACTGAATTTGGCACCTTTCCAGGAAAAGCTGTACCTGTATACAGGCTTTTGCATAAATTCATTCTAAACTCTTTTAATTTCCTTTACTGCGGTCCAAGAATTTGTCTTGACTACAGAAGAGTACTTTTCAAACTACTGTGCTGTCTTAGCAATTTCTGTACTTTTTCACTGCATCAGGTTTTCATTTCATTTTATTTTATTACAATGTTGGTATCAAATGGTGTCTCACCTGTCACTGTGGTCTGCCAGAGAGACTGCAAATTTTTAAAGCCTAAAGGAAGAGTTGCCCAATTTGCTAAAAATGCAGCATTTCAAAATGACATCAAACTTTACAATTTAAGAAATTCAAAATGACTTATGGGGGAATAGAACTAACTAATACAAAGCGGCAAAAGAAATTAGAGTACAGAAAGAAGTATATGAAACATTGCTCGGAGTACATTTTGTGGTGCCTCAGTGGACATGGCCAAGGACACCACATCTTCAAGCAGCCAAATATATTAATAAGTACGATATTTGAAAGGCAGAAACAAGTTCTTGTTTTGTTCTTAAACCAAAAGTGATAAAGTAATTGTTATGCAAAAATATCTGAATCAGTTAGCATAGTGTTATTTAATCATATCAGTTGTTTTATATAGGATTTTCCCCCTAAGCTAAACCCATATACAGGCGTCATTACTCTTTTGTGGTATTGAATACTGATTTACATTAAATAAAAGAATAATACTTTGCCATTCCAGAGACACAGAGCAGCAGTGTTCATGATTCTCCTTAAATACCCAAACCGAAGGATCAGGGAGAGTAGGACCAAATCTCACCTCACTAAACTGTGCTGATAGTTTTTCTTAGTTTGTATTTTTTAATATATATATAGCATTATATGCTCCTGCATATATTTACCCACCATTATGGATTTGTCAACGCCGATTTTTAAATTCCTAAATACAGCATTTCTGAAGTGCAAGGTAGTCTACACATGCTCAGAAATACTTTTCTTTAGAGTTATTTTGTACATTCCAGAAACACTTTCCATCCTTCAGTTACTGATTCCTGACAGACTGTGAAAAACAAGAGCAACTATTGTGCATCTACCATGTCTGTGGAAGGGAGTGTGTCTCAAGTAGGAGACACTGAGGAGGTTCTAGAAGACTCAAGAGATTGCATAAAAACAGGGTTATATATATATATATATATATTCTGCAAAAAAAATGGAATAATCCACTATTTATTCAACTCATGTGGAAAACATATAAATACTCTGGCAAAAAGAGAAGCATTTGATCCTAAGAGACAAAAATAAAATCATCTCAGTGTTCATTTATCTCTGACAACAGCTATACCCCTGAAGTGGAAAAATGTCACAGTGATTGTCACTTACGCTATTTCCCTACTATTAGCCGATGCAGCTGTCTTGAGATTTCAGCTGCTCTGGAACATGAAGGTTAGGATTGTGGGTGGAAACCAAGTCAAACACCTGCACCATTATATTCTCCAACACTCCACTACAAGTAACTGAGGTCATGAACAGCACAAACTTGCTCATTATACATTGGGACACTCAAAATATTCATATCAGATTTCTGGGTTTAAAAATAAATCCTGATTTGAGAGCACTGTATATGTAAAATAAAAGTTGGGAGGGTTGTTGGTTGTATAAGCAGAATTCATATGGTGGGATGTGCAGCGTTCTAGAAAAAATGTAGAAAATGTATTTTGTAAATTGGTTTTGTGCTGCTGATTGAGCTGGGTAACAGTACTAACACATATATCCTATTCCAACATATTCAGCTGCAATGCCAGCAAAACGTAATAATATCCAATATTGCACTGGAATTTTTGTCATTCATCTGCATAGCCTGTGCTATGCAATTATGTGAAGACACTTGAAGACTTATGACTAGATTGTAAAGTACTCAAATAATCCAGCCATACAAAAAGAATCAGGAAGAGACAGATTCTGTAAGGGGGGGGGGAATGCATGTTCTGATTTGATACTGTCTCGGTAGAAAATAACTAAGTAGATCAGTGGGAAAGCTATCTAAAAAAGATACAGTCACATTAGTTCTTTACTGACACAAGGCACTTCTGCTATTTAGCAGAGAGATAACAATTATAGAGATTGGAGTGAAGCCCTACACGTTTGACTTGGCGACACTTTTTTTAAAAAAAGAGCATAATTGATAGGGATGGTTTCTTTTATTGGTGATTTTAATAGGTTCTTTGCATCTTGGAGTAAATTGACAAATGAGCTAGCTAATGAAATATTACTTATACTACATCATAAAATTAAAGATGAAGTGCTACAGAACACAATACTGAATTGTTACTCCTAATTGATGCTTCAACAGCTAACTTTAGATACATGCCATCAAAAGGCCAGAGCCACCATTGTCGCCCATCTGTGGATTTGAGCTCATGAGGGGAGACAAGAGGAGTCCTGGGTTCCTACTCACCTTGCCAGTCTTCAACAAATAACATAATTTGTATCTCAAGCAGCAAAACTATTGCCAGATACAGAGGGAATGAGCCAAACAAAGCCCGTCATGTTGGTTTCTCATAAATGATAATAATACATTTGTCACGGCCCATCCCAGATAAGGTGTTCCAGATATACATGCATTCATACACACTTCTAGCCTTTAGGCAGCTGGGCCCTAATGGAGCAGTTGCAGCAACAAGGGAGTCCCACCCCTTCGCCAGCTTTGATATACCGTCCCATGATGGGTTGCATGCCTGCAACCTGAGATATCTCCAACACAGAAGGCACTGTCCTAGGAGATAGTGGGGTGGGAGAAGGTGGAGTGTCTACTAACCCCTCTATCAGCTGAACAGCCTCTTATTCTTCCACCACATCTGGCACACCTTTGTCCATCTCAGTCTGCTCAGACTTTCCTTGTATCCTGCCTTGAAGGCAGCATCTCACCCCATAAGTCACTAGTCCCCTCTTCTGCCTCTGCTACACACCCATCAGAGCCCCAGCAGTCCCTAACACATATTTTTATTCCATCCATCCTCCTAGGAATTCAAGGTAGGGTAACTATATATCCTAATTTACAGAGGGTCCTCTGTCTCCCAAGTGCTAGTTCAACAAGCTAACCACTAGGCCCTTTATGTGCTCCACAAACAGAGCCACTCTGCAGGGCAAAGGCGTAACCTGAACTAGAACTCACCATGCCACCCGGACGTCCTCCCTCTTTAGATATAATGAAACTGTGAGTAAAAAATCAGTTTCCAGTTTTTATCTTACCTCCACACTGTCTCTATGAGCTTCTCTGTCCAAAATTTCACTGGTAAGAACTGCATAGAAGTGAAAATTATACCAGGTGTGGCTCTTTTGTGTATCAAAGCAGGTGAAGCTGCAGATGGTGGAATTTTACTTTCTGTATAGCACTTAAAGACACAGATACCTTTTCCATTTAGTATATGATCACCTTACACTTTTGTAACCTGTGGATCTCTGCTTTCTAAAACTGTCCAGCCTATGCAATTACCTACTATAATGTTTTGCCTATTTTTAAACATAAGAGGAGTAAATCTTTCCCAATCATGCTAGGAAAAGCTTCACCTGCATGATTTCTTTATGTTAAAGGTTGATGTTAAAGGTTGGAGAAGTGGATATTGTCTTGGGGTGGGGTAGAAATAAAACAATTATTGTTTGCCATGTGCTCAAATCCCCTGGTTTGCTGCCTAATTTGCCCCTGGCAGGAATCCTATGCCTTTTAAAAAGCTGTATACAACAGGTGGAGCTTTTCCCAGCATAGAAAATGCTGAAGCTGCTACATTTCTCCCAGTCATGAAGGTATTGTACGAGGTAAGCTGCTTGATAAGAAGAGTTGCTTTGCATATCCTCAACACTGCAGCCACAAAAAGCAAACTGCAACGCATCCATCTCCAAGTCATCAGTTATACCAGATATGTATGCTTTTAACTACTTAGCATTGCCACACCCATAATTTCTGTCACTTTTGCTTTTCACAAATAATAATAATAATAATAATAATAATAATAATAATAATAATAATTTATTATTTATACCCCGCCCATCTGGCTGGGCCTCCCCAGCTACTCCGGGCGGCTTCCATAGAAACCAAAAATACAGTAAAATATCACACGTTAAAAACTTCCCTGAACAGGGCTGCCTTAACATGTCTTCTGAATGTCAGGTAGTTGTTTATCGCTTTGACATCTGCTGGAAGGGCGTTCCACAGGGCGGACGCCACTACCGAGAAGGCCCTCTGCCTGGTTCCCTGTAGCTTTGCTTCTCGCAATGAGGGAACCGTCAGAAGGCCCTCGGCGCTGGACCTCAGCGTCCGGGCAGAATGATGGGGGTGGAGATGCTCCTTCAGGTATACTGGACCGAGGCCGTTTAGGGCTTTAAAGGTCAGCATCAACACTTTGAATTGTGCTCAGAAACGTACTGGGAGCCAATGTAGGTCTTTCAAGACTGGTGTTATATGGTCTCGGCGGCCGCCCCCAGTCACCAGTCTAGCTGCCGCATTCTGAATTAGTTGTAGTTTCCGAGTCACCTTCAAAGGTAGCCCCACGTACATTGCAGTAGTACAAGCGGGAGATAACCAGAGCATGCACCACTCTGGCGAGACAGTCTGCAGGCAGATAGGGTCTCAGCCTACGTACCAGATGGAGCTGGTAAACAGCTGCCCTGGACACAGATTTGACCTGTGCCTCCATGGATAGCTGTGAGTCCAAAATGACTCCCAGGCTGCGCACCTGGTCCTTCAGGGGCACAGTTACCCCATTCATGACCAGGGAATCCTCCACACCTGCCTGCCTCCTGTCACCCCAAAACAGTACTTCTGTCTTGTCAGGATTCAACCTCAATCTGTTAGCCGCCATCCATCCTCCAACCACCTCCAGACACTCACACAGGACCTTCACCGCCTTCACTGGTTCTGATTTAAAAGAGAGGTAGAGCTGGGTGTCATCTGCATACTGATGAACACCCAGTCCAAACCCCCTGATGATCTCTCCCAGCGGCTGCATGTAAATGTTGAAAAGCATGGGGTAGAGGACAGAACCCTGAGGCACCCCACAAGTGAGAGCCCAGGGGTCTGAACACTCATCCCCCACACCACTTTCTGAACACGGCCCAGGAGGAAGGAGCGGAACCACTGTATGACAGTGCCCCCAGCTCCCAGCCCCTCAAGACGGTCCAGAAGGATGTTATGGTCGATGGTATCAAACGCCGCTGAGAGATCCAGCAGAACTAGGAAACAGCTCTCACCTTTGTCCCTAGCCCGCCAGAGATCATCAACCAGTGCAACCAAGGCAGTTTCAGTCCCATGATGAGGCCTGAACCCCGACTGGAAGGGATCCAAATGGTCCTCTTCTTCCAGGCGTGCCTGGAGTTGTTCGACAACCGCTCGCTCAATCACCTTGCCCAAGAATGGAAGATTTGAGACTGGGCGATAGTTGGCCATCGTGGCCGCATCTAAAGATGTTTTTTTAAGAAGCGGTTTAATAACCGCCTCTTTCAGAGGGTCTGGGAAGGCTCCCTCACGGAGGGAAGCATTCACCACCCCACGAAGCCCATCGCCTAGTCCAGGGGTCTGCAACCCGCGGCTCCGGAGCCGCATGTGGCTCTTTTACACCTTTGCCGCGGCTCCGGGGCGGATACTAGCGAGGGGAGGAGGTGCATTGTGCGCCCCGACACTCCCCACTGTGGCTGGCGCTGTACTGGCTGTGACGTTGCATGGGGGCAGTGCGTGCGTTAGTCACGCACCGTCCCGACGTCACCTTCCCGCCCGCCTGCCCGCTACATTGTAAGGGGCATGCACGCTGGTCACTGCATTGAAAGGGGGCATGTACGCTGGTCACTGTTTTGAAGGGGAGTGAAGAACACACACACACAAAAAGGTAACTTGTTAATTTAATGTTTATTTCTATGAGGAGGAATAATTCTGAGGGGTCAAACAAAGAAATAATAAAAAGTGACAAAAAAGTTATTTTTATAATGACGAGTTTTGCGGCTCCCAGTTTTTTTTTCTTCGGAAACAGGCCCAAGTGGCTCTTTTTGTCTTAAAGGTTGCAGACCCCTGGCCTAGTCCTTCCCGGCTAGCCTTTATAAGCCAGGATGGTCAAGGATCCAGGAGACAGGTGGTTGGTTGCACTCGTCCAAGCAGCCTGTCCACATCCTCGGAGGTAACAGATTGGAATTGATCCCACTCAACTTGACTAGACAGAACTTTGCTTTGACAAAAGTGTGCAGCTAACACCATCTCAGAGATTAAATGCAGTTACCAAAAACAAGCATTGATCTTCTTGCACTAAAGGAGCACACATGAATACAAGTACTCTTCATAGCTCTTATACTCTTGCTTTTCAAGTGGAAATGATAAATATCATCATACTGATGCAACTTTACTTCTAAGAAGAGCAGATGTATGGATCATTTCTTCTGAGTTTTTTCCCCATGCCCAGGGCTACTGAGACGAAACAGGGGTAACAGGAAATCTGGAGCCATGTCTCTTGAGAGTACAGTAAGAGACATTGGTAGAAAAATTCTCCCTCCCTTTAAAAAAAGTCACGCCTCCTTTAATCATCTTTCAGACAAGTGCAGTTGGTGGTGCTGGTCAAAAAACCATAGTTCGAATTGCTGCTGTTACCATTTCTAAAGAGATTTCTCCTCTTCCTCCAACCAACATGTGCATGATAGACCTTGACCTTTCAGAACCTTATTTGCCCTTAGAGTATCATAGAATTGTAGAGTTGGAAGGGACCCAGGGCATCATCTAATACAACCCATGAAATGAAGGATTCTCAGCTAAATTATACATGACAAATGGTCATGCAACCTCTGCTTTAAAAACTCTAAAGAAGTAGAGTCCACCACCTCTCATCGGAGTCAGTTCCACTGTCAAACAGCTCTATCAGAAACTTCTTCCCGATGTTTAGTCAGAACCTCCTTTCTTGTAACTTGAAGTCATTGATTTGGGTCCTAGCCTCCAGAGCAGGAGAGAAAAAGCTTGCTCTATCTTCCATGTGACAGCCCTTTAGAATTAGAAGATGGCTATCGTATCTCTTCTCAGTCTCCTCTTTTCCAGGCTTAACATACCCAGATCCCTCAACCATTCCTCATAAGGCTTGATTTCCAGGCCCTTTATCTTGGTTGCTCTCATCTGCACATGTTCCAGTTTGTTAATATCCTTCTTAAATTGTCATGCCTAAAACTGGACACAGTACTCCAGGTGGGGTTAACCAAGGCAGACTAGAGCACAGCTATGACTTCCCTCGATCATGACACTATACTTCTGTTGATGCAACCTAGAATAGCATTTTTATTGCTGCTGCATCACACTGTTGACTAATGTTAAGCTTCTGGCCTACTAAAACACTTAGATAATTTTCAAATGCACTACTAGTAAGCCAGGTGTCCCCCATCTTATATGCGTGCAGCTGGTTCTTCCTGCCTAAGTATAGAACCTTACAATTGTCCCTATTGAAATTCATTGGTAAAGGAACCATTAGTGAGCACTCTTTGGGTTTGGTCAACCAGCTACAAATCTGCCTCATAGTTACCCCAGCTTCTCTGCAAGAATATCACAGGGGACATTGTCAAAAGCCTTACTGAAATCAAGGCACACTACGTTCCCAGCATTGCCCTGATCCACCAAGCTTGTAAAAAGGAAATGAGATTCATCTGGCATTACTTGTTTTTGAGAACCCGATGATGGGTCTCAGCAATCACAGCATCCTTTTCTAAATGTTCACATATTGACTGTTTAATTATTTGTTCTAGGACCTTTCCTGGTATCATTATCAAGCTGACCAGTCAATAGTTACCTGGATCTTCTTTTTTCCGTATTTGAAGATGGGGACAACCTCCAGTCTGCAGGAACCTCACCTGTTTCCCAAGAATTCTCAAAAATTATAGACAGAGGATCAGAGATTACACCTGCAAGTTCCTTTGGGTGCAGCTTATCAGGCCCTGGAGATCTGAATTCATCTACAGTAGCTAGGTGTTCCCTTACCATCTCTTTTCCTATTTTGTGCTGCAGCTCTCTCCTTGCATCATTCTGTTATCACCAACTTGGGAATTGCTTTCCTTTTGGGTGACGACAGAGGTAAAGTATGTATTGAGCAGTTCTGCCTTTTCTCTGTCTTCTTCAGGCAGAGGACCTATTATTTGCTTGTTCTTCATCTTGTTTGAAACATAGCTGAATAAAACTTTATCATTATTTTTAACCTCTCTTGCAAGCCTGAGCTCATTCTGAGCTTTGGCCTACCTGACTATCTCCCGGCATCCTTTGGCTACTCATGTATATTCGTTTATAATTCAGTGCTTCTAATAAGTTAATGTCTTAATTATTATATCCAGATAGAAAGGTAAGTGTCCAGTTTCATTTTGTGATTATACTTGACTTAATCAAGTATAATCAAGGGCAGGCATTTCTTTAATCCAGCAACAGAATTTAAGAGAAGACTGAAGGCAGTAATGCTTCTGAATACTAGTTGATGGAAATCACAGGAGGGGAGTGTGCTCTTGTACTCAGTTCCTGCTTGTGAGTTTCTCAATGGCATCTGTTTGGCCACTGTAAGAACAGGACACTAAACTAGATCGGCTCTAGGTTCTATCAAATATCAAGCTACTTCCTATGTTAAATTTCAAAGCTTCCAAGACTGTAGTGGAAGTCTCTTGTAGCCATCAAAGCACACCCTAACATAGTGAAATTTCTCCCATTTAATGTTCAGGATGCAGGTAGAAGTCAAAGTTTCAGGAACAGCTGTTTGAAGGTTAGTGAATTTTCCAAAATTATGTTCAAGCTCCTACATAGACCCCATTTTTCCATCCATAGGGGCTGGGTTATTTGTCAGAACGAGATCATATGGATTAAATGCCTCACTCAAAGCTGCACAAGGAGCTGTTCTATGCATACCCCTTTGATAAAGTCTGAACGAAGTCCAATAGCCTCTCCAAATTAATTTCTGCTGGATCAATCTTCATCTAACATCAAGGCTAAATTGTTTTACGGCTAACAATATTGTTTTCCTTTTTTATATATATGTATGACCTCAATTCTTCTTCCCAGTGTGCTCAGCATTTATTTCTGTCAAATTTAGAACATGCCATTAATTCTCATTAATATATATTGTAGGCTTGGGAACAATGCTTCAAGAGCAGGAAACAAGAGAAAGACCATGAGGTCCAAATGTAGAGGTAAGGGAGTTGTTTAAGTGGGATATACTGCTTTTGGGGTGTCCCAGCAAGCTCACACACATGTAAGTGAAATCCCAAAAAATCCAGGTCCAATTAGTTGACTAAAGATAGTAGGTTCTCAAGTGGTCTAATATTTTGCCTCATACCAACAGGTCAGGATTGGTCTATTAAATTACTGTAGATTTAATAGTTAGAGAGTTAGAGATTACATTTTAAGTGTCAGCCCTACACATCATAGGTTAGCATCAGCAATTGTGGAAATGACTTGGATGCTACTTATTCTAATGCTTGTGCCCTTAAAAAAAAGGGTCAAAAATGCCTAGCTCAGAGTTACTTAGCCTGAGGTACCACTTTACTACCTGCTTGTTCAACTGACCAGGCAAAAATGTTGATTACAAGATAGGGGAGAGGAGGCATCCATGCCTTGTACCACATTTAAGTAGAAAAGCCACATAATATAATCAATTTGATAATTCTTTAGAGAATTATAAATAATTTCAATCCAGTTAAAATTCAGGAAAGTGACATATTTTAGAAGAGCAAACAAAAAATATTAATTCCAATCTGAATTCAGATTGGCATGCGTCTAAATGCTTTATGCACATCCTACTATAAAACAGCAGTTGGGTCTCACTTGTGTTTAGTGATAGCAATCAGATCAATCAACCGACAGATGTTATCAGATCCCTGTCTTCCTCTAATGAATCCAGATTGATTGTTATGAATTATAGTCTTCATTACTCTTTGAATTGCTCCGCTAAAGTGGCAGTGAATATTTTAGAATCTTGATTTATGAGTCAATATTAATTTGCAATTGTCACAAAATATAATCTTTGTCAGTTTTGAAGATTGCTGGTATATAGTCTTTGTACAACACCGGGGAAAACATTGTTTATTCATTAGATAGATATAATAAATTGTATGTGCAATCAAATGGGGAACCAGCAACTCAATAAAACTTTATATCATCCAACCATGTGGCTCTGACCTCACCTGCCCTGTATTCAAGCCTCATCTAGTTAAGCTACAGCCACACCAGTGTTGGGAAGATGGCTATGTCCCCATCCTGGGAACTGCAGTGTACCCCTCACAGAGCTACAATTCCCTGAACCCTTAACAAACTGTAGTTTCCGGGATTATTTAAGGGAAACCATAACTGTTAAAGTGGTGTCAATGTGAGTCAGTACTGCTCAGTCTATTTCAGGGTCACTAGGATTCAAAGCAGGGTTATAGCACCAGGTGGAAATTTAATCCCTCCAAAAACTCTGAACCAGGGAAGGAGTGACCCCATCCTTCGCCAAAGACCTTGCTGTACCTTGCTGTCATCTTTTCCACTGAGGCAATGATGTCCAAACTTTTTTCAAAGAGGATCATGGGGGCCGACCAAAGTTGTTGACTTTTTTTAGGATTGAAGTTGTTGAGCTTTATTTAGGGTTGGAGTTGAGCTTCTTTTAGGATTGAAGCTGTTGAGGGGTTTTTTGAGGATCTTACCCCAGGAAATAAACTGCCACAGGGGCTGGATTAAACTGACCGGCGGGCCGGATGAGGCCCCCAAAATGGACTTTAGACATGCCTGCACTGAGGGAATTCAGGACAATTCTAATTACAGTAATCCACTTTAACATAGTTTGCAAAGGGGTCAGACTACAGTATATCTCAGATCTTTCTGTTAGCCAATCGGTCTATGATTCCATCATCATTCTTTTCCACCCTGTTGCTTGTCTGGTGGGGGAATTTTTGTTTTGTTTTTGCATTGGGGCCACAGAGGAGATTCCATATGTTCAAAGTGGAATGCAAGTACTTAAGCACCCATTCTTTCATATTTGTATCCTTACAGCTTTGTTAAGGCTTTCTTTTTTTTACATTTCAGTCTCCCATGGAAAACAGGGCCCAACTTATTCCAACCAGTCTGATAAAGATTGCCCAGGGCTCCTAAACTGCATGCTACAGCTGTACTATGTAGATTTCAACTTTATGAATTGCAAATAATAATAATAATAATAATAATAATAATAATAATAATAATAATAATAATAATAATAATTACAGAAACAGCGTTCTGATTCCATTGCTAAGGAGAAGATGAACATTCCTACCAGTTTATTTTAAACCTGGAACAGTGGGACCATCTGCATCTGACAAACATCCACACAGCATAGCTCTCATAAGCTTTATCTTAGTCAGTATATAGCCTCTAGTTTTAGATGATCAGCAGCATAATAAAGATCCCTTTTTGAAATGCAAGGACTGGCTATTGATGTAAGGACTCTCTTTCCTTGCAGGCATGCAAAGATGTTGAATATCAAGACACCATTTATTCAGAAGGGCAAAATAACTTCCTAAATTAACCTCCAATACTAAACCCATTTTTAAGGGGAAAGTTTCTAGTTTGCCAGAATTGGCTTAGTCATGCTGGCCACATGATCTCCGGAAGCTGTCTGCGGACAAATGCTGGCTCCCTTTGCCTATAGAGTGAGATGAGCGTGAGACTGAAGGTACCTTCTACCACCTTTGGTGGACCTGCCCAAAGATTAAAGCCTTTTGGGAAATGATCTATAATGAAATTAAGAAGGTCCTTAAACGGACTTTTCCAAAGAAACCTGAGGCTTTTCTCCTGGGCATGGTTGGCCAACTGGTGTCAAAGAAGGACAGGACCTTTTTTATGTACGCTACCACAGCAGCAAGAATTCTTTTGGCAAAGTATTGGAAGATGCAAGAACTACCTACTCTGGAAGAATGGCAGACAAAGGTGACGGACTTCATGGGACTAGCAGAGATGACCGGCAGAATCCGAGACCAGGGGAAAGAGACAATGGAAGAGGACTGGAAGAAGTTTAAATTATATCTTAAAAACTGTTGTAAAATTGAGGAGTGTTGAGATGCCAAGGGGTAAGAAGTAGAGAAATACAGCGGGAATTATTAGGTTTAAGGAAATCTAATGAAAGGAAATTAACAGATAATTTGATCAAAGGGTTGCTAAAGAACTTTGGAATAAGGATGCAGCGAAAGGGAGGTATGGGGAAGTCGGTATATGTTTAATGTTGTGTATGTTGTTGTTTTGTAATGTGTCTGTCTTTTATTATGTGTTTGAAAAATCAATAAAAATTCTTATAAAAAAAGAGTGAGATGAGCGAACAACCCCAGAGTCGTCTGTGACTGGACCTAACAATCAGGGGTACCTTTACCTTTATGTACTAAATACGTCGTGTAGATCTTTTAGAACTTAAGAGGATAAAAACTCCAATATAGCTATTAGAATCACACTATCCTGTGAGGTTCAATTAATCAAAGATTAAAATGTGATAGGTGAGATAGGCTGGCAAATATTGGTTCCCTCTGGCCATGTTAGACTGTTTCATTTCAGTGAATACACTAGGGGCTTGAACCAGCTGAGAACTTTAAATGATCAGGCTGAGTTTCTGAAATTACTTTCACACTTATTAGTCTCAAGAAAAGGCAAAATAGTGTGCTCCATTGCTTTCCTATATAATAATTTTAAATAATAAGAGTGCTTAGACTGTGCAGAAAGGTTCCATGAACAACCCCCATCCCCAAGAATGCAATGTTCTCTTCTTTGGCATGTGCATTATCAATCACTGCATGTTCTCCTTACCATAAGACATGAAACCTGCAATTCTTTGCTCCTTAAATGTGCCATTGGTGACCCAGATGGAGTAGAGGGGAGAATAATGGCAGGAACAAATTTTGGTTACCAAAGCTTTAAGGGAGGATTTTTCTGGGTTTTATTCTTCTGTGGGGAGAAATATTTTAGCAGCCCATTAGTAACAATGGATGGATACTAATTGTAAATAAATAGTAGGCAAGCTTGGCAGCTTCAAAGTTTTTGGCTTTGCTTACGAAATACAAATAAAACAAGTATCCTAAATTAAACCATTTTCTAGGGCATCAGAAAATTTTCTAATGCAAACAGAATCTTTTTCTGATGGAAGCCCCCCATCCCCTGCAAATTACACTATGAAATTACCCCAATTTGAATTGCAAACAACAACAACAACCCACCAATCCAAGATTTTTTGAAAACTCACATCTCTGAGACTAGGGGTATTATGACTAGCAACTCCGCTCAGAAGTCAAGCTACCACCTTTTGCACTAGAAATAGCTTCCAGGACATCTTCAAGAACCACCTTACATAGATTAATCCAAACAGGAAATTATCTGAGCATGGATTAATGTGGCCAGGCTGTCTCTGTCCAGGAACTGGAGAAAGGTACTCTGAGTCACAGAAGACACCTAGGTCTTCAGTGACAGGGTAGAAATTAGGTGTACATACCCACAGTACACAACTGCTCTTTCAAGAATAGACCATTCACCTCATTCCCTTTCCTGGGAGCCACCAGATCATGACATCTCTATCTTATGGTGATTTGGTTTCAATTTTTCATCTTCATCCCACTGGGCCATCTATTATAAGAGCCAGGTACTGGTCCAGAACCTGCACAGCCTCACTCGACGGGTGCATGAGCTGCTTACATGGGCTATGGTAGAATACTTCTCTAGAATTTCTCTTTTTATGGTTGGTTGTGTTAAAAATCTCATTGGGGAAAAATACACAAAGATCTTGTCAGAATGTTTATAACTAGAAATTCAGTGATACGAGTTTTTGTTCAGGGTTTCTCTTCCTGGTGGGAATTTATATGATGACACATCCAGTCCTCCAGTTCATGGGCTTCAGTCCTGAGTCATGATGTATAATGCTTTACTCGCACACCTCAGTTTTTGGTATAAAAGGGCTTATGACTACCACTAAGGAATTAGCATACTGATGGTACATGATAAAATTCCACACACATGAAAAAAATATGATTGTTGCAAACTTACATGTTATTAATATACTAATTTCAACATTTCTTAAATGAGTTTTTCTCAAATTGTATCACACAATTTATTAAGGATATAAAAATAGCAGCAGTCAATCTGCACATATCTGGAGGCTGTCCAAAATTTATACACTTCATTTTATTCTGCTTCACTTTATTGCACTTCACACATATTGTTCCTTATGAGGACATTGGTGCAGATACAGGCAGTCTGACCCCCAGTCACCATTGTCATCCCTCTTCTGGCCCAAGGGAATGGAGCTGGCTAGGGTTGGAGACAGGTTTTTCTCCTGCAGCTCCTTCAGCCAGGTAGGATGGGCTTAACAGACTACATATAAAGCATAACTTGGCACCGGGAAACTTATGCACTGGGAAACAAAACACAATTGTATGACTTGCTTTATTGCAGTGGTCTGAATCCGAACTTGAAATATGTCGGAGCTATGCCTGTCTACTAAATAGCTTGATAAAACAAATTCATCTGATTATGCTGTTTTTTCCTATTAATTTCAGACCCCCCACTAACAGAGCATCTAATACAGTCATTAGTTCAAGTATTTAGGCTGACCTCTTTCCCTGTTTTCCAAACCCATCACAAAGCAACCAAGTAACATGTTCTAACCTTAATCCCTAGTTTCAGCATGATTTGAATATTTTATTGCAATGGTTACATAATTATCAGCTCCGGTTAATATAGAATAGTTACGCTCACAGTACTCTACCAACATTCAGTTTTCTGATTTCTATCCAATACTGAGCAGTACTGATTAGGTGGGAATTGACATCTGTATTCAGTCAAGCAGAAAAAATGCAGGTGGAAAAATGTTGCCTTTGTATTGTTGATTTATGCATTAAATATAAAACCAGCCATAAAACTTTATTGAACCTTGCCCATAAATCCACACGAGTAAAGTCAACCAGTTATGAGTCAATTAAAGATTTTGCTGTGAAATCATTACTAATACTTTTATTGTATATTTAAGTCATAACAATTCATGACTGCACTGGGAAAAGTCATCTGTTTACAACTAAGTAGGCCAGTGGGCTACCAGAGTACAAATTTAGCATCCCATCATTAATTACTGACAGTTCATTTTATAGAATTAGAGATATATTTACATATAACAGGTTCCTTTATACACCCTTTGGTTAGAACTTGATTGTGGTAAATAATTCAGGCACGGTAAGAACTGAGCAAAGCTTACAGCAACCTTCCCCAATCTGGTGCCCTTCAGATGTTGGGGGCTACAACTCACACCATCCCTAACCATGTTTGCTGGGACTGATGGAAGTCCATGTTCAAAATATCTGGAGGACACCAGATTCGGAAAGGCTGGCTTACAGCCTAACACCATCTGCTATGAATCTGTCCTTTTTTACTAACTTGCTGTTAGTGCATTTTCACTCTGAACAAGCAAAGAGGTGGGAGAGAGCCCACATGCACCATTAAGATCTATAGCCACATGGGAAAATGTAAGGTCCACAAATCTATGTAGATATGCAGGGGAGAAACTAACTACTACTAACAGCACTACTAAGGAACTACTAAGATTTGCTTAATAATACTACTTAATAATAAAACCTATAATACTCATGCAACCACATCACACTTCAAGCGTAATGGCAATGGCAGTGTCATCTAGGAGGAATTTTGCTTATAAGTACAAAACACTAGAGGGACGCAGGTGGCGCTGTGGGTTAAAGCCTCAGCGCCTAGGACTTGCCGATCGAAAGGTCGGCGGTTCGAATCCCTGCGGCGGGGTGCGCTCCCGCTGCTCGGTCCCAGCGCCTGCCAACCTAGCAGTTCGAAAGCACCTCCGGGTGCAAGTAGATAAATAGGGACCGCTTACCAGCGGGAAGGTAAACGGCGTTTCCGTGTGCGGCTCTGGCTCGCCAGATGCAGCTTTGTCATGCTGGCCACGTGAGCCGGAAGTGTCTCCGGACAGGGCTGGCCCCTGGCCTCTTAAGTGAGATGGGCGCACAACCCCAGAGTCTGTCAAGACTGGCCTGTACGGGCAGGGGTACCTTTACCTTTACCTTACAAAACACTAGGTAGCCAAGTGGCCAAAAAAATTTTATATATATATATATATATATATATGCAGGTTTTGGTGTCCTCGGGTGTCTTCCCGTGTAAAAGTTGGGGTGTCTAGGCGACGTTTCGACGAGGTCTCACTCGTCATCTTCAGGCTGGTGCTTTCGGCTTCTTGTTACTGGAACAGAGCAGGATCTCAGTGTTTGAGTTCCTATAAATACTGTTGAGGGGGTGTGGTGTATAGCCTCCAATGTTCAGGGCAGAGAGGAAGTTCCCAGGCTAGTGTGCCTTTTCTTCTTTTGTTCCTTAATTACTTGAGGGATATCTTGAGTGATTTCTTGAGTGATATCCTGAGTACCACTTAGGTGGGTCATTCTTTTTTGACGGCATTCTTGTGTTCTGCGATACGTGCATTTATTCGTCTGTTTGTTTGTCCAATGTACGTGGCTGGGCAGACTTTGCAGGGTATTTCATAGACCCCTTGGTTTTCCAACTGGATTTTATCCTTGGGGTTTCTGAGGATATTGGCTTCAAAAAAGAAGAAAAAACTTCCTCTCTTTTCCAACACATGAAAGAAACAGGACACGAAATTAATTTTGCAGATTCCAAATTGCTCTTTAACATGGAACATCACCACAAGAGAATAATCATGGAAGCCATCGAGATAGAGAAACACCCTCACAACATGAACAAGCGTGACGACACATCCCGCTTGCCAGACATCTGGAAATTAGCCCTCCCCACAAAAACTGACACCAGATCCAGAGGCACACAGAACGCCATCACCAATCAACCACACCAGACCCAAACCCAGACCCTCTCCACAGATAAATTACAGACACCATCCAGTAGCCAAACCATGTTGGCACCTC
Source organism: Podarcis melisellensis (assembly GCF_964234715.1). NCBI lineage: Eukaryota > Metazoa > Chordata > Lepidosauria > Squamata > Lacertidae > Podarcis > Podarcis melisellensis. The sequence continues at coordinate 66,120,126 of NC_138530.1, forward strand.
CGGATGCTGCACCCCCCTGCAATCCCTACACAGATCTGGCTGACACAGGCCACAAAACCACAGCTCGCCCCTATACACGAAGCCAAGCCAGAGCACAACTAAGTGTAGTACAGCCATCTTCTCAGAAAAACTCTTCACAAAGTTCAAGAGGTCAAGACACAAAGACTTTAGCAACTAATCCACACCTAATGACCCACCTAAGTGGTACTCAGGATATCACTCAAGAAATCACTCAAGATATCCCTCAAGTAATTAAGGAACAAAAGAAGAAAAGGCACACTAGCCTGGGAACTTCCTCTCTGCCCAGAACATTGGAGGCTATACACCACACCCCCTCAACAGTATTTATAGGAACTCAAACACTGAGATCCTGCTCTGTTCCAGTAACAAGAAGCCGAAAGCACCAGCCTGAAGATGACGAGTGAGACCTCGTCGAAACGTCGCCTAGACACCCCAACTTTTACACGGGAAGACACCCGAGGACACCAAAACCTGCATTCCTGTACCCGTGAAAATCTACGAAAGCATATATATATATATATATATATATATATATATATATATATATGGTAAGAAAAAAACCCAAAAAAACTTGGACACCTCCAATTAAGGCCCCTCATGAAAGGTTATATCCACTCCAAACTGTAATCGCCCCTTCCCCCAAAAAAAGACAGGTTGAAATGTGGTAAATACACATTAAAACCCTTTATGCAGGAAGCTGTTTGCGGGAGAATGGAAGCAAAGCATAAGTAGGTAAGGAAAGAATGAAATGCCCACTTCTCACCTGTTACAAAAGCCAGGTGCCTGCCCCTCTCTCTGCTGAGTGGGATTGGGGGAGTTCTCTTGCATTGGCAATGATCCTCAATAGCCCTTTATTGTTCCCTTAACGGCCCTTCCTCTGCAACAGATATTTCTCCCTTCCCACCCCACCCAAATACAATCCTAGATTGTATTAATTTCTAGGTTTTACCCTAAATCTATAACACCCACTCATCCCACCTTTCTGCTACCATCCACCTAGAGCAGAAGCAGATCTTGCTCTTTTGATGGCATCCTTATATGTAGTGTATTCGTTTTACTTAAGAGTGGGTGAGTAATCAACAAGGGAAGGGCAGGGAAGAAAGATGGTCAAAGACAAAAAAAGAGGGGGGAAAGGAACTGGAGCACTTCATTATAGCAAAATATATTACAACTGAGAAATATTTATGCAGCTCTGGACATTTGCTATTTCATTGCAAAGCAGCAGTGGCTGAACCATTTTTCAAGTATTGGTTCTCAATCTGAAAAATATGAATGCATCTAACATTTTAGATTTCTTTCTTCCTACACACGAGACTTGTTGAATTTCAATTGAATGAAATAAATCATCTTTATTTCTTGACTTTTCAAAGATATGTGTGGACCATGTTTTATCTTGATCAACAAAAATATTCCAGGAATCAAAGAGTATGCATTCTTAACATACAAAAATTATTTATTCTTTAGTTTTAATGTTGTCTCACTGCTGAATTGTAGGGCTCCAGGGGTGGGAAAGGGCTTGAAATAAGCATCCTGCAGTATTCCACAGGCATTCTGGACTCCCAGCAAGATTGAGGTCTGAGGCTCATGGGCACCATCTAAACTGAAATACAGTACCAGCCTACCAGGGTATTATAAGATGACTCCTTGGGCCTGTCATTATCAATCATTCCCAGCTGAATTTTTGCCTCAGAGCTTTCTCCTCAATCTAAGCAACTTGTCTCCAGTGTGAGCATGTAGTTAAACTAGGGAAACTTAGATGACTTTAAAGGGGAGTTATACAAATACATGAAGGGCAAAGCTATCAATGGCTGTTAGTCAGCCAAACTGAAGTTTGGAAAATTGAGAAATCAAGAGAAACAGAAAGTGACAGACTCAGCCATCCCTACCCACAATTAAATTATTGCAATGTGCTTGAGGGGTTGCCTTTGGAGAGTATGGAACCTACAGCTGATGTTGAAGTCAGAAGCCAGACTATTAATAGGGGCCATTTCCGGCCTTTTTAGTGGTGGTCACCCATTTGTAGAATGCTTTCCTCAAGATGTTCACCTGGTACCTACATTAACATATTTTCTTTGCCTGGCAAAGACCTTTCTCTTCTAGCAGGCATTTTACTGTTAACCTCTTTATTATCTCAATGGGTGTTTTAACTGTCTACCTTCTTGGTGATGGAGAGGGTTTAGTTCATTATTATTTTAGAGTTAATCTCCAACTATATATAGTGCTTTGCTATTTTTTAACCTTCTGTATATTTTGTATTGTAATGTACCGGTATATTGTAAGCCACCTTCAGACTATTTTTGTAGTAGGTACCTATAAATAAAATTAATAATATTTTTAAGAACCCATATTTCCTTCTAGAAAACACTATGGGTGGTATTCAATGTAATTTTATTTAGCGTAGACCCACTGAAATTAATGAACATAAGTTATGTGATTAATTTCATTGGCTCTTATCTGAGTAAAACTTATTTTAACATCTCCCTATATCATGACATCACATTACAGGATTTATTCTGAAAAAGCGTAGTCACTATTCAAGACCACTTATATAACTGCTGCCATCATTGCTGCAATGGCACAACACACAAACCCCAAATTTTGCCCCTAAAAACCTACTGAAATCAGTAAAGAATCCACCTTTGTTGCCAGCTGCAAATTCAAGACCAAAAACATGCCCCTGCCACAATTTACTTCAAGGTTTCTCCATGAATGTAGAGTAAACTGCTCCTGTGAATAAACTAACACTTATCAGGGCAGGGAGTAGGGAATATCGTAAATGCCTATTCAAAATGCAATTAACCACATACATGGTTGATTATAGCAGGAAGCAAGGATGCTAGAAGCTTCATTGAAATATTGATCACTCCATTATAGGAATGACTCTGTCCTACGCAACTATGGTAGTTTGACCAACTGACTGTTTTATGAATTTCTGAAATTACACAGGTGCTATGAATACCAGTAATATAATCATGTTTTGGAAGGCATTCTATAATTTAGTGGTGATATTTCAAGGGAGCCTCTGATATACATACTTCATTCTACAAAGGAAGCCTAAAGGTTCTGTCTTCTGTCCTTTCCTGTGATTAAGGAGTTGTTCTGTAAAGTGGGGTGTTTGGTTTCAATTTCTACCAGCAACAGTGATTCAGGAATGGAAAGGGGAGTTAGCAGAACACCCAGAAGTAAGCTTTGCCTTGTTAACAATTACTGGAACGTCTTCCTGTGGTGGTACTCAACCCATAGCTCCAAGTTTCTACTGCAATGCTCCGAGTCATCAAGTAGCCTTCCATGTTTGTTGCTGTGAGTCTAGTGGTGTAGTTTCAGCTCTTAGTTGATGCACAGCTCTCTGTTGAAAAACAGAACTAGCTCCCTTCACATAGGCAGAAAATAGAACTGAGTTGCATACAATGTTCTGCTAGGTGTTCATCTGTGACTGCTTAGCAATGCTGCAACAATTCTCCTGGGGAAACACTCCATTTGTGTCTCAAACTTACTGGAACTGGCTGGATGTTGCAACTGGAACGGCAAGCCTTACTTCAGTGGGTGACCTGTGGCCCTGGCTGTTTTTTCTAGCAAAAGGGTGACTCTTCGCAAGCTGCTTATGTTTGGACTGCTAAGTGATTCAATCTTGTATCTCCAAACAGCAGCAGGCTTCATGGATTCTTTCTAGCTGCCTGATTACACATTGTTTGTGGAAGCTATGTGCATACTGGATGAGGTCAGAGAGCCACCATCGTGTGTTGATTGGTACCTTCCCTGCATGGCTAACGTAGGATGTTGTCAGTGAATGGACTCATTTTTGTGGTGGCAGCTGGGTTACCAAGACAATCTGTGAGAATGTATCTGCATTGCTCAGTTGGCACTCAGTTTCTGCAGATATTGTTGTGCTTCTGATTTTACTGCTGGCTGAGCATAAACTTTTTACTACATTATGTCAGCATTAGCCCTAGTGGAGCGACTGCAGTGGGTGGGAGAGAATCATGGGGTCACTCTGGCTATATCTACTCTGCAAATAGGAAGTATGTGATGCCAAATGTCAATGCAATTTCCCCCCTTAAGACTGTCCTAGAATAATATTGTGCTCCGTGTGTTGGCTTTAGTTCCTGCCTACTGATAGACCCTAAGAGTAATACATCTACATTTAATTTGGGTGACGGTGACTGTAGTTTATACAATGTTATGATACAGTATTCTAAAAAATAATAATGCTGGAATATGTCATCTAAATATTGGACAAAGCAGAAGCAATGACAACTAAATGTAAAGAAAGTAAGTTAAAACAAACCAAAACATAAAACAGAAAGAATATAGAAATCCACTAACAGTAAAATAAAATAAAAATACAGAATTATGATCCAATCACAATGCATCATAAATACAGAGCACTTGGGGGGGGGTCCCATGCCAGATCAAACTGACAGATCCCCGAAAGACAGTAAATAGTTTAATAAGATGTACCACATGCTAATGCATTAGCACTTTTTTGTGCTTTAGCGATTCTCCATAGAAGAGTGACAGATGCAGTGCTACACAGAGAGAGAACTAGTGCATAAACAAAAGCTTATTGTCTATTGCAAGAAATAAGAAAAGAAAATGCCCCAAGGAAGAGTTTTATAACAAAGCTATTTCCTATAATGAAGTTTTATAGTAAACTATTTTATATACCACACTTGAGTAACAATAAGCAATGATAATATTTAACGTTTGCAAAGTACTTTAAAAGTGAATGAAATCTTCATAAGTAACAAACAAAATAAAATAAATTCCCTCTAGGCTGCCTGCCCCTGATTTTGATTTTAGGGGGAGAGGGGCAAGTTTGGAGTCATGAAAAAAAAGAGCCTTACCTAAAAATAAAAGAAAAAGGAACCTGAGACACAATCAGAATATTCAGGCCCACAAACTTTGAACTGTATGCACAAGTCCCAGCGATAAAGGGACTGTTTGTTTGCTAGGACAAATTTCCCGGGATAGAGTGTGCCAGCAAGGTGCAATCCAATTTTTTTACTACATATAGGCTCTACACACTTTGTTCTCATTGAACCATCCTCTGCACCATCATACTTTTTGTAACAGCATCTTAAGTTTGCTAGAGTGTTTTATAGTATTTTTATCCCCACAACAACAATCTAAAATAGACCATAGTGCATGTTTAGCAAATAACAAAAAGAACAGTACTAGCACCTTAAACACTAACAAAGCACATAATGGCATGAAGTTTGGGGGGTTAAAGTCCACCAGATGCATCATTCTTGGTAATCCATGAAGGTTTATTGAATAATACTGTTGCACGCTATCTCTGAGCAGCGCAAAATTCAAGGAAGTTCCAAATGTGCTTACCCACAGTACATGTTGCCTTTTGGAAAATGGGGCAAAACAGAGCCTCTGGTGTCTTTGTGATATATGGTTTATTTACACATATATACAACCTGAGCTAACCTCTAAAGTGTTGATTGACTATTTCTCAATTTCAGCTGCAAGCCATGTCTAGTTGGCTACCCCTTTGATTGAAAAAACACCATGATAATGTTCTCAACACCACACAATGAGCCAGCAACAGAGAGGAGGGTTTTGGGGTCATCTGAAGATCCTCTGTTGTGCTTGTTTCTTCTAAGTATGAAGACAAGGAGGCTCTTGACAATTGGTTTACTGCGAAGGAAAAAGTGTAGGCCATATTCTAGCCAGTCAAAGTGTGATGCAGCCAAAGAGGTTTAACTATTGGTACTAGCAAGTCCTATATGTGAAGAACCACTGCCTATTACAGACTTCTGATTAGGAACTATGAACCTCAGAAAAAAAGTGGCATGAGCATGCACAGAGTGCATCTGCCTCATCAATGAGGAACCTCTGTCTGTATTTCATTAGGTGATTCTACAATGGGTCTGCTCTGCATAACAGAGATCCTGCTGGATCAGGCCAAAGGTCCATATAGCCCAGCACCCTGTTATCATAGAAGCCAAACAAACATACCCAGCATTTTTAAACCTAAAGAAAACTCTGTATGAAGGAAAAAATCTCTATACAGTGGTACCTTGGGTTACAAACGCTTCAGGTTACAGACTCCGCTAACCCAGTGGTACCTCGAGTTAAGAACTTTACCTCAGGATGAGAACAGAAATTGCAGCAGCGGGAGGCCCCTTTAGCTAAAGTGGTACCTCAGGTTAAGAACAGTTTCAGGTTAAGAACAGACCTCTGTAACAAATCAAGTTCTTAACCAGAGGTACCACTGTACTTCTCTCAAGTACAGGGTGAGTCCTTTAAAAGAAGCCCCATGTATAAAGAACCCTACCATTCTGAAAGTGTAGAAAGTTGCAACACACACATAAGCCACTCACAATTTCTCATCACAATCCTCCTCATTTACAATAAGAAATGTAATTATTAATTAAGTTAAAAAAATATATATTACAGAATGATACACACTCTGTTCACCATTGTTCAGTTTTAACAAATAGTATTTTTTTAAAATAGAAAAGTAACCTTGTCAAACTAACAACCACACTCTTCTCATGGCTAGTTATAAAGAATGTGCTTTGAGAAGTGGCTTTCAAGAAAAGAGCTCTGAGCAATCTCAGACTGCCCTTCAAGGCAGCCCTAGTAGACCAATACTGTGTGTACTGGTTAGCCTTCATAAGCAGAGATGGAATGGAAGCCTTTATGGTGGGGCAACCTTGACAAGCAGTTCAATCACATCTTGCTGCTGCTGCTGCTGTTGTTTTCCTGCTTAGAGCACATGGGAAGGATCTCTTTGCCAGAGCTATACTTTTGGATTAGGTTTGGCTGAGTGCTACCGATTGACAGAAATGTTTACAGAACTTCTCCAAGTTAAATAGAAATATAGAATGTGTGTGGGACAGGAACTGGTGTTCAGCTTTGAGGGGGTTTGGGGAAAGGGTGTTTTTTATTCTTTGACATTCTCCTTGGAAGGGCTGTGCCCCAGCAGCCATAGCAGATCACCTTGCACTGACAGGGAGGGACCTTTCAGAACACAAATACATATTCCCTCCTTTTTTTCCACCCCTGAGACCCCAGGGAATGAATGTGGATCTTCTGTAATTCAGATTGTGTTCTTTATCACTAGGCTATGATCCGCTCCCCAATTATTTGCATTATGCCACAATTTATATGCAAGACAGGGAATGTATGGTAACGGTAAATATGCTTTTAAAAGAAAGGACACTTGAGAGATACAGAAAATGTGTGCACATTTTACCTGGGACCTTCACAGAGTTGTAAACCGATAAACATTTCTCATAAGTTATGGATGAACTGAAATCAAGAAATTATTAAAAATGCATAAGTGGGATACATGTGGAAATAGAACTATTCACTATGCATGTTTACTTTTTAGCAAGTACAAAGACAGGCAATTTCATTCTCCCAGCATCATTTCCACCAGCAAAATGTCAAAGAATATATAATTTGTTCCAGTATTTCATATATATATATATATATATACACACACACATCCATATATATAATATCTCACAGATTGCGAATAGAGAGTGCTCAAAACCAATTATAGAATACAGTACCTTTCCTTCATCCAAACTGAGAACCAGCAAACTAATACTAAGAGCTGCCCAATCCATGTTTACTTGGAGTTAAACACAGAGCAAAGTTAAATGGTTGGCTCTTTATGCTAGTGCCAATTAAATTTTCCTCCATAAAGCTATGGCATTTAGTACAATAATCTGTTTTATTATTTGTTAGATTTAATATACATTGAACAGTAAGCCAGAGGAACATGAGAAAAAGTGATTAATATTCTATCACTGATAACCTAGCTAAATACAAAAAGGGTTGTGTATTTTACTAAACACAGGCACATCAGGAACTGGCTGGAAGATAAGGAGTGGTGGGAGGCTCAAGCTGGAGAACCCATAGGGAAGCATCAGAAGATTAAGGCTCAGAGGCAGGGGAGGAGTAGTGGGCAGTGGTGTGCGGTCATTGGACTAAGAGAACTAGGCTAGTCCCCTAAATGTTACCTGGTGCTTCCTCCCCAAAGCCCAGAAAGCTTCTGCTCTGATTAGGGAGGGAAGTTTGAGACTCTGATGGGTCCAAGATCCATCTTGCCATCTTCCCAAAACCCATCCAGCTTTCAGGAGGCGGCAGGAGGGCTCTAGCGTGCTGTCAGAGCCCTGGCACCTCCTTCACAAAGCCCATGAAGCGTCTGACCAGCTTAGGGAGGGAAGTGTGATGGTCATGTGCATGACATCAGGATGTCACAATATCACATGTATGACATTGCACCCCCCCAAACACAAGCTGGCACCTCTGACCCAAACAGTTCCCCTATAAAAAAAAAATTACAGCACACCACTGGTGATGGGACAATGAAGACAGGTCAGAGGAGGAATGGGGGCAGAATGGTTGGATGCTCAATGTGCAACAGGAAATAGTGGTGGAGAGGAAGATGAGGCAGAAAACATTACAGAAATACAACATGTAGCTGATGTGGGTGGGGAGCTGAGGCTGCAACAGATTCACAGGAACCTGCCAGTCTTACTATATTCAGCTCTCCTGAATATAGAGCTCCTGAATATAGAGCTAGAAGAGTTTTGGATGTAGTGGAGCAACAAGCACAAAAAGCACAGGGGGCTCCTGACTGATGGAGTTTAAGACTCCAGGGAAAACAGCCAGATGGAGAGGAGACTTAGGGGGGAGTGGGAGGCCCAGATTGTCCTTCTGGCAACTGCTTTACCGAGGCCAGTCTCACCATAGGTTTCTCTGTTTGTATTCAGTTTTTTAAATAAAGAATAAACTTTACTGCTCGTCTCTGAATCTCCCTGCTGACCTGCAGCTGAACCAGCACTGACACATATAGGATTGGGCACATAGAAACAGTTGGCATGGTTCTTGGATCTTGGCCTAAATATTTCAGCAAAAAAAGTTATAAAATTCCAAAAAACATGCAGCCTTATGAACAGCCCAGTCATGGACTGCAGATCCAGAAAACCATTGTGCTGGTCTGCGTTTTCTGGCCTTGTCAGTTCCATCAACCAGGTTACTGTGACTGCAGGTCCAAAACCTGAAATGAGCTTTATGAAACCTAATGGAAACACTCAATAATATGTTATTGTTACAAATAATAGCCTATTGAAATGAATGAGGGCTGACTATACAGAAGCACTGCTTGGTAAAGTAATGATGGGTCTTTGTAATGTTGTTGTTGTTGTTGTTGTTACCCAGCCCATCTGGCTGGGTTTCCCCAGCCACTCTGGGTGGCTCCCAATCGAATATTAAAAACACAATACAGCATTAAACATTAAAAACTTCCCTAAACAGGGCTGCCTTCAGATGTCTTTTAAAAGTATCACTGCAACAATATTCCATAGAATTCTGTGAAAATATTACAAGGTAGCACAACGCTCCCCAATGTAGCACCTTCCAGATAGTGTTTGAGTCTAAAACCCATCAACCCTAGCCAGTGGTCAAGGTTTATGTGACTTGCATCCAAAGCACCTGGAGGACACCAGGTGCCGCTAGGCTGTACTAGACAAATGTCTGAATCTTTGAGCACAAGCTGAATGCCTCCATATTAAATAGGCAGAGTGTATTGGAAAAACCAAAACACAAAAATGTCACTTAGACTACAATCCCATGCACACTTATCTGGAATGAAGTCCCCTTGAACTGTAAATATTGCACTGTTAGACTTGCATTCTATCTATATACAAAAAAGCACTACCTTATAAACTTTCCTTATTTGGAACTATGCACAACCTCCAAGTCTCATGAAGTAAATAATTATCAATGCATTGCATTTAATTTCAAGAAGAGAACAGAACACAGTCTTAATTTTATTCCTCTCTCCCTCCAAGGATTTCCTTCATTACCAGATATTAATTCTTTGAATTTTCTCTTTTGCATTGCAGACAACTTGACATGCATGATTTGCCCTCTTACCCAAGAGATATCAAAAGCAAGTAAACTAAAATGTCCTTTCCCCAATAGTTTCCAGCACTGCTTCATAATACAAGAAAGAGCACACAGATGAGCCTTAAAACTGAATTTCTCAATTAAGATTATGGCTGCAACCCTTGATTGTGGTTCGAGGACCCGACCCCCGCGAAGTAAAATGAAGACACAGGGACATGTGATATAAGGTTAATGGGCTAGAAAAGGCCACAACTTTATTGATTACAGCAATGAAAAGGTATTGGCTTAGGCATTGGATCGCGAAACAAGTGGGTTTATTCACCAGGGGTTCATCACCAGTTGATGCTAATCCAACTATAGGCTCACCCCTGATGTCACCGAGGGTCGTGCCATGGCCTCCCGCCAAGCAGGCTTCGGACGGAATACACGACCGCCAGATTCCATTAACGGAATACCCCTAGAAATTGAAGGCATAGGCGATGGCCATACCTAGCACTTCAACACACCACAACACATTATTCCAATGCCTAACCTACCCACCAATACCACCAAAAAGTTGTGACGATTGCTACGAGGTAGGCAAAAAAACCAAAAAGCCTAATGCCAAATGGAAAAACTCCTACCAGGCCCCCCGGGCAACCGGGGCGACCAACCTAAGGTCCATAGCAAGGCCAATGACCTAAGCCCTAACTCAAAGGGAGTGGAGGGTGGGTGACTCGCTCAGGACGACAAAGAGAAATGAGGCCGGGGGGGAGGCTGGCACTGCAGCATAAAGGCTGCTGGACACGCCCCCCCATGGCACCTGGTTGGATGGCCACCGGGGGGGGCGTGAGTGCCAGCCAGGTGAGCTGGAGGCAGGGGGCAACGCCCCCTGCTAGGAGCGGTGCTCGGGCTCCCGTCCACAACCACTCCCCTCTCTTTCAGGGAGGAGAGTCTCTACCACAGAGTAAATGTCAAATAGGACCTGTGTAAAGATGCATAGGGCTACATTGTCCATTTGAATGGTAAGTATTGCTGGTGTTGGCTCATAGGCTGCCAGCTCCTATCTCAGGCACATGAAGACAGAGTGGCCCTCCCTTCAAATACTGCAGTATGCAGTATGACAAAGCCAGTTCTGGCCATAGACAGAGGCTTTCTTAGTCATGGCTCCCCAGTTGTGGAATTACCTCCTACTGGAGTTCTCATGGGTATCTTCTGCTCACCTATTGAAAAATCTGTCCGCTTCATTCGGTATATGGGAGTATATGAGCACACAGTTGTTTGTTGCTTTGTGAATTCCGATAACTGATAATTCTTATGGTATTATGTTTTTATTGCTGGTGCATTATTTTTGTACTTTGTTGTAAAATGCTCACTGCTTTGAAAATTCTTATTGAAGGCAGCTTACAAATATGTTAATAAAGGATAATGATAATATTTCATGGCCAAACTATAAAGATGTGGAGACAGGTTTGTTTTAATCCTGTAGAACATGCAGACATTATATGGGAAGTATACAACTGCAAAGTGTCTGATATTGCTCCACAAGTAACATCACCTGCGACATGGGCAGTTCCATCTCTCAAGAGTAGCTGATAAACTATCTGACAATGAAACATAGCCTTTTCTTGAACAGCCCCACTCATCTTAACCAAACTGTGCCACTCTACATGAATATATGATATAGTATGAAGCTGGTTGAATCTATCATTGAGGCATGGGCAGTCTCAAAGTTTCTCATGTGAACTGTGACAATTTCATAAATGTCTCATATGAAAGAAATAATGAATCTCTGAGTGCTATGCTTTGTGAGACATTAAATGAACAATGAGATTCTGTGCCCTTTAAGCCAAAAATGGGTTATGTCATAACCCTTGCACAAATGGGATCTAAGACATACTTGTTGTATAGAGAATCGAGTTCTGTTCTATGTGGTTAAATGTGTCGTTGTTTTACCATTTATGCAATACAGACAATTAAAATTGCAGTAAGACATGAATAATAGTACTGTCTCTTCTGAAGATTAGATGCCTCTGACGATATTGCTAGATTGCACAAACATAATATTATACATATGCCACCCTTTATATGCAAGTTTATAATACCTTAGCAACCACAAATAATACATCTACTGCTAGTACTGTGCTCATATACACTATGGCTTTAGTTCAATGTAGAATTATTCCAATTAATCATGAGATTGGTACTCCATATGAAACAAAATTGATTACTGTTTTCACCACACAAATTACCAGTAACCAAATATGTCCAATTTTGGTTTCACGAGTCCTAGCTCTGCTGCTTAACCCAAGAAAACTTCAACAATAATTGGTTTTCAAATTCTTTAGGACATTATGGATTTAAAGCAAGTTAGTTGTCATGACTTCCCCAAGGAATCATGGGAATGTCAAAGGAAACTTGGCTCCGTTGTAAAAGCTGTTCCTGAGATGAAAGCTGTGGCAAGCCAAGTATAAGAACTTGTGTAAGGCAATGACAATTAAATAAAGTTTTAAAAGTAACTTTTAAGTTACTAAGGTAGAGAAATGTGCCTTAAAATATTTTCAGATGAAAGCATTTTCCAGATATGAAATGTTTTTCAGTGAATGTTCAGATTATATGTCACCATGAAGAAAGACCGAGAAAGTGTGAGTTATAGTTGCATTAAAAAAAGGGTTATACAGTACACTATAACTAATTTTATCCTTAAAAATTACATTTCTACATACTATTGAAAATAAAATCTTGTGGCTACTATGAAAAAGAGAATAAAAAGGGGGGGTGGAATGTTTCCCAGAACATTTTGTATGAAGTAAATTACCTACAGTATATGGTAGTTTCCAATGGTCTGGAGGAGACATGCTTGGTGTGGGAATAGTCAGGTACCCAAATAAACCAAAGTGCTTTTAGCCAGAGACATATTTACATAACGCTATATGTGGGCGTCAAAATGAATTCTAGTAAACAGTGCTGCCACAGGAACACATGAAGCTGCCTCATACTGTCAGACGAATGGCTCTCATAGCTCAGTGTAGCCTACATGAGCAATGGGCAATATTTTGCCCACCAAATGTTGCTGGCTTTCCCATCAGCCCTAGCCAACATGGCCAATGGCCAGGGATGATGGGAACTGGAGTCCAACAATAGCTGAAGGGCCCATCTCTTCAGTTTCCTCTTTCCTGGTCTACACTGACAGACAGGGTTTCAGATGGGATTTGTCCCAGCCCTGCCTGGAAGTACCAGGGATTGAACCCAGGACCTTCTGCATGCAAAGCACACCCTTTTTTATTTCTGCCAATTGATCGAGGGAAGAAGAAGAAAAACTGGCCAGCCCTGCTGTTGTGCCTTTAACAGCACAGCTGTTGGAGAAATCAACAGTGGAAGATTTTCAGAGTATGCAGAGAAACAGTATCACCATTTCAGACTCTACAATCAGCAGGTGAGCCCTTGCTGGTGGTGCCTGGGGATTGCCCAATTGGTGTTTACCCATAATATGGTATTTTCAGTGGCAGTTTCCCAAGTTCTAGCCTAACACTTCAACCATGACACTACGCTGGCATTCACTTGAGCTTTTTATGGCTAAAGGACACTATTTCTGGCAAACATGAGATCACTGGCTGAGAGAATGTTTAACTATTTTCGAATGTTTTTGACTGTTTTTAGAATTTCACTAAAAATTTGTAACCAATGCTGTGTTTGCTGCCCTAAGGTCCTTCAGAAGGAAGAGTGGGGTATAAACTGAATAACAAGAATCAGTTACTGTGTTTGATGTCTACATAACAAGCTACTGTGGCACAGGAACAGATACAATGATAACCCTGCCAGTAAATAGGGGTTTTGCAGATACAACTATAGGTGTGGATCTTTTAACTGCCTTTGAACTTTGCCAGTGGACTCATGAAAGTGACGATATCACAAAGTTTCTACTGATCCACTTGCCCACATGATTTTGGTCCTCCCCTTCAAAACTGTAAGACAGTTTCAACAATCGTAAAATGTTTCCGAACCTAGTCATGTAGAGCTACGTTTTCTTCTTCACAGATGACAAAGCAAGCAGCTACTTACATGCCTGACTCATAGTAATCACAGTCATTTTGTTAAAGGCTGTTACTTCCAAGAGTACTCTTACGTAAGAGCTTTCACAAAATTGCATTCAAAGAGGGATACACAAAGTAAACTGCAGAAAACTTGCAGTGTGCATAGCGATTAAAAATACCACTCACCACCTACAGAACATTTGGCCAGTGACAATGTTCTTATTAGTAAACACTATCATATTATGTCTTTTACATTTATATTTAACTTGTATTTTCTTCATTAATATAAAATGGCCCAGCTAAATCCCTCTACTTTCCCTTAAACTTTTATCAGCAACAGAATTACTTTTGGGCAAGATAGGGGAGCAGATGATCATGTTTCAACTCCAGGTAGCTTTGAATGACACTGATTATTTTGACACAGTCTGCTTCACCCTGACTATGGGGCTAAAATTGTTGGATCACCCTCTTTAATCACCATCAGGAGATGAATGCAAGTAGGGGCACCAACTCCTAGAAGCCCAACCCTTTTGGATCCCCCCAATATGGGTGGGGGCAATGTTTTTAAAAAAATCAAGGCACAAGCATGGATCTGAGCATCACACAGCTTCAGTGACTGGCTCCTCCTGCTCCTCCTCCTGCCACAGAAGGGAAGGAATGGGGAAGCCAGTGGTGCTGGCAGGAGAAAGAGCCACCTGCCATTGAAGCTGCACTGCTGCCACATTCAGCTCTGCCCCCTGGCTCCTCTGATGTCTTGATGCAACATTGGGATGTCACATGTGTGATGTTGCTCCCTACCCAATCTCTCTCACAAGTTGGCACCCCTGGATGTAAAGAAGAACAACCACGGGAGCTCTTGGTGATTTTCAAAACCACCAGCCATAGTATCCATCTGACTGTGTTGCCAGAGTGGAGCCTGGAAGCACAGAATTACAGTGACAACAATCCTTTCTGGAAGAGTCCAGAACACTCCATTGAAGGACTACTATGTCAACTCATGGCCACCAGCATTGGGGGTGTCACAGAGTTTCACTCAAAGAGGTTATCTAGATTTTTAGGCTGAGGTATCTGCAGTATGCAGATGGTACACAGATTTACTAAATACAGGGATGCAACAGAAACCAGGTGCCTGGATGCTATTCCAGAATAGGCAGCCAAACTGAAATCT
Source organism: Podarcis melisellensis (assembly GCF_964234715.1). NCBI lineage: Eukaryota > Metazoa > Chordata > Lepidosauria > Squamata > Lacertidae > Podarcis > Podarcis melisellensis. The sequence continues at coordinate 66,135,207 of NC_138530.1, forward strand.
TAATCAAAAGAAGATAGAAATACTGTGAGTTGAACTAGATTGAGGTTTGCAATTGGTTTTGGATGCACTATTGTGCAGTTTAGAGGTACTCTAGGATCCAGTGTTATCTATGGAGGCACAGGCAATCTCAGTAGGTAGGTGTGTCTTTTATAAGGTTAGGTTGGTTCACTAACTGCAACCAGATCTGGATAAAAAAGAGCCTGGTCACAATTACTATTTTTGTATCAGTAGCCATCACTACTCCTTTTTTGTTTCTGGGTTCAATTTAAAGTTGCTCTGATTTCACTATGGAGTGTTTTAAGTGTTAAGACTGGGGGCCTCAGGCAATGTGTTCCACTGCTGTAGTCTTGAAAGAAAAAATAAACAACAGCATTTCATATTCCACTCTGGTCCACAATATCACCTCTCTTCAAGATAGCCTCTCACTTTAACAACTTTGAGAAATTAGGAGGAAATTTTAATATGCTGATTCAATTAATAGCATTAGCTATCAGCAGGTTAAGCTTATTACCTTCTATTATTTCTCATATAGGTTTCAGAAGGAAATGAGCTGTCAGAAATGGTTTTCCATGACACACATGAAAGCTGGTTGGCATGTGGGTATGTGTTAACAAGAAAATGGAAGAAAGAACGGAATGCAACTAAGACAAGCATGTGGATTATTCTTCAAATTTCAAAGCATTATACAGTGCATAATACTGTTCCTCACCCTACCATGACAAAGGAAAGAGAGAGAAAAAACCCACTTTATATATTATATCAGATGTTTACCCACACAGTAATTACTTACATATTTTAAAAGAGGAAATTAACACATTGCCTCCAGGCTGAACAAACAAGCAAACATAAATAAATAAATAAATAAATAAATAAATAAACAAATAAATAAATAAATAAATAAATAAATAAATAAATAAATATTGACTGTAATCCTATACAGTAAGGGTGGGGAACCTGTGATTATTCATATATTTATGGACTTCGAATCCCATAAGCCAAAGCCAGCATGATCAGTGGTCAGGAAGGATGGAAGTTGGAATCCAGCAACACCTGGAAGGTGACAGGTTTCTGAAACCCACTATACAGAGTTGCTCATAAGTTTGTCACACTGTCTTGAGTGAGTAATACTTCTGAGCAACCATGTGCATCACTGCAACAAATCAAACTGTAAAGTGCATTTAAAAAACAACAACAAACTATTGCTTCAATTTTATATTTAAACCTGGTGTTGTTTTTAGCATGAACCTGTTTCCCCAACAAACTGAGTATGAAGTGAATGTACAACAATGATTAATAGTGGTAGGAACATAGAGATAATATTGACAAGATCTCTGCTCCTGGACATAGACCTCCACATACAACCTCCACACAATAAGTCTCTTACAAATTAACACCTCTCTTCAAGCTTTTCTTGTGCAAGTCCAGTACCTGATAAGCATAGTAGACAAAGTATCTCACAAGGCTCACAAGATTACCACTATCCAAACCCAAGCCATTTAAGGGCTATTCCACACTTTATATGGCATCAATCTCAGGCTTGTCACCAAGTGTACATTCAACAGGAAGCTGCAGCCAGTCATGGTTTTCATATGAGAACAGCTGTATGCATGGCCTTTGCCTTATTCATACTTCCCCAACCCAATATGAACTCACATGTGGCATCTTGCACACTGAAATCCATCATAGTGCTGAGACTACTTATGAGTGAGCATTTGAAAACCGATGCATAATGAGAGGAATTGGGGAATAAAATTTGGTGGTCACTGAAAGCCAATTGCAGTTCCTAACTCCATCAGATCCAACATTGCAATGATAAGCTTTATTTAGTGTGAAAGGAACATCTCTCGATCATTGTTCTATGTTCATGAAATCTGCTTCAACACTTGAACATATCTGTAAGATATTTACTTATCCTGCATTATAAACAGTCTAACCATCCAGGTTGTCATTATGTCCTATAATTTAAAATACCAAATCTTTTCTCTCTCTCTATGGATGAGCGCCATGTAACATTTACATTTGATTCATTCCAGGGCCCAGCAGAGCTAAAGTAATAACAGTAAGGCATATTTCATAATCTCCAGTATGGTTGTATTTTTTATTCTCACACTCAGTCCTGTAATCTATGTTCCTTCACAGACCCCAAGAAATGGTAAATGTATATCTATCTGCCTTTTGCCATCTCACTCCCAAGCTAATGTTGATGCAGAAGTTTATAATCAACCTCTAGGATACATTGAATACTCTTGTGGCTACCTTTAAATACATTGTTGTAGCTGTATTGGGTCAAGTCAACAAGGGGCACAAACCTTTCAATATCAGACACTGGGGACAGCAAGGAAGGGAAAGCTGTTGCCCTCATCATGCTTATGAAGTTCCCAGAAGCATTTATCTAGCCATTGCTGGAAACAGGATGCAGGACCAGGTGAATTTTTGGTCTGGTCCAGCTGGGCAGTTTCTGTATTCTGACCTTTGGCATAGAAAGCCTAAAACTATTGTTCCATTTAGCTTTGGGGGAGGAACTCCAGTGATAATGTTAAACAGCTTGCGTTCCAACAATTTTGTTTACATTTAACAGGGTTGGGGGAGGGTTTCTTTCAAATAACTTGCACAAGAATAAATCAAACACACAGGATCAGATGTGAAGAACAGGGTTTAGACAAGCAGAATGCTTCCTGCTACACACAAAGATGATAGATTCACTGAAACATCACAGATGTGTAGGCTCTGCGACAGCCAGTGAATCTTTCCCATGTACTGATTTTGTTCCCAGAATGGTAATTTTATTTCCCCATGCAGTCTTCTTAAGCACCTGTCTTTTGGGAAAACTGGTGATACTCTGCCAGTTGGAAGAGTGTACTGTAACTGTTTTCTCCCTTTTCAAGGTTAACTGCTTTAACACTGCAATCCTGTGAATGCCTACTCAGAAGTAAGTCCCACTGAGCTCAATGGGATTTGCTCCCAGGTCAAGAGTGTATAGGATTGCACCCTTAAGGCCCTATTCCAAACCTGTTCTACCATAGACAACTCATTCAAGGTACATTCAAAAATGTGGCATCTTCTGAGGCTAACTGCATAACAGTTACATCCATTCAGGGTGTTCAGAAAAACTCCATCTGTGAAGTTAGACATGCATAAAATAGGCACTGCAACAGATTTTCTAGTTAGTATCTCATCTTCAATATGTGGCCACTGTAGAGTTGAACAGTTTACTCTCTTTTGTTTGTTTGGAAACAACATAATTTTAGCCCTGCTTGGAAACAATGAAAGCTTTTACCACATACTTCAAAACAATCATCCTGCTGAATTCATACACACCCTTTGTCTCTTATCTGATTATCTTGGCTCAAGTTCATAACCATGCCTAAAACAGTGCTCATTCCATTTAATTAAGGAAACCTCTAGTCTCTACCTCATACCTTTCTTAAGATGAGTTAACTTTTTATCCCTCACTGCAAAGCTACATGCTTCTCATCAGCTACTCCATCCATTGTAATTACCTATGAACTGCCTTCCTTTCAACAAACAAACAAAAACCATGCTCAGTCTTTCAAAGTTCCCAAATCTCTTTGAGATTTCTTGAGCTTTCAAGGAGAAAGGGCGGGTGTGTGTGTCAATTTTTAAGGTTAGCAGTCGCACCCTATGCATGTTCACTTAGAACTAGGTCCCAATCGCTTCCATTCTCAAATAAACCAGCACAGAACTGCAGCCTCAAACAAGTTTACCCCGTGCCCACGTGAATGTCACTCAGGGAGTCCCTGTTACAACACAAGCCGCAATGCCTATACGCACATGCCAGGGAGCAAACTCCATGGAAAACAAGGATGCTTACTTCTGAGTAGGCATGCCCTGAGCTCACTCCTGCAGCCCATTCCTCTCTAACCTCTTCTCCCCTCACGAACGACAAACAGCCATCGGATTTGGCCTCTTGCTCCTCGGGGGTTTGTTTATACTTTTGTTTTATTGGAGAGAGGATTCAGACAGGAAAAAAGGGAAATCAAGGAGACCAGCGACTCACGTACCAGTTGCATGCCACAGATGAAGATCAGCGTGCACCTGCCGCTGCAATAACCCATGTTTTTTTCCTCTCTCTCTCTGTCTCTCGGAGGCCCCTCGCCACAGCTCCGCTGTCCCACGCAGAGCCCGGCCGTATCCAATCAGATGCCGGAAGAAGCCAAGCAAGCCGGAGCAGCACTCGGGGGGCTCCCGCCTGCAGCCGCCGCCGCCGCTGCCACCAGCGCGTCCCGAGAAGTGACAGGCATTAGGACCGCGTGAGCAGCACCCCCTGCGCGGACAGCAGCCGCCTTTGCAGCCTTCACTCCCCTTGTGCCAAGATGCCTCCGCCAAGAGCGGCGCGGGCGGCGGCGGCGGCGTCCCGGAAGCCGGCGGGAGCAGCGGCGCTCCCCGAAGGCATTCGGCGGGCCCTGCAAGTTTGCCAGCCGCCTGCGCTCAGCCCGCGAGCCATCCAGCCCACTCCGGCAGAGAGGCGGGCGAAAGTGGGCTCAGCTCATTCCGGCGGCCGGGAAGCCCCCTCTCCTCCCGCCGGCACTTCTCGCTGCTGTTGTTGTTGTCGTGCCCCCTCAGACGGGCGGCCGAGAAGCCTCCGAGGCTCCGCGCTCGGCCAGGTATTATTCCCCTCGCGAGGGCTCGAGTCCACCTCCAGTCAATGGCAGAGCGGTTATTCCCAATGCAGCACAGCAACAGAAGGAGGAGGAGGAGGAGGCAGGGAGCTGGCGGCGGCTGCCGCTGCTCACAAGCATGACAGGCGCTGTCTCTCCATGTAAGCAAGGCAACGGCGGCCGCCGCTCCAGCCCAGCTTGGAGAACGCGGGGAGGGGGCGGCGGCGGCGGGTGGGGTGGGGAGCGGGAAAGGAGCGGAGGAGGACCTCCCAATCCCCTTATGACTTTGGCTCTGCTCTAGACTTCGGGGTCGTCTCCCTTGTCAGAGGCAGGCGCGCGCGCGCCAACACAGCCTCCGCTCACGCTTTGGCGTTCCTCTCTCTTTCTTTCTCTCCGCCCCGGTTTTTTTCCCCCACCCCCGTCAGCGTCGCTGAGGAAACAACGAACTTGAGGGAGATGTTCTGCCGCTTTGGAAGGGTGTTTTTTTCCCCTCACACAAGAGGCGGCGGGAGGAGAGGACGTTTGAGAGACGACGACCCACACAGACAGCCGGTGGCATCCTTGTTCTCGGCTCGCCAGCCCCGCCAACTGTACTGTGTTGGCGGGAAGAGACTCTGCCCGCCCCCGCCCAGCGGTCACGCCTACGCGCGCCCACCCGGTGCACGTGAGGACGCTGCTTTGGTTCCGAGCGTTCTCTCGCTGTCTAGGGGAAATGGGGGCGGGGGGGGCGCTTCTGGAGGAAGGTGCGGAGAAACTGGCTGAGCAGCGCGGAGTTCTCTGCTGCCGCCTGCTGGGCCTTAGGCGAGGAAGCAGCAGCCGCCGCCGCAGTGGCCACAGCAAAACAAAACACGAAAGCAGTAGCAGCCGCAGAGGAGTCCAACTTTTCCATTTTCGGGTTTTTTTTTTGGCCTGAGCACGTCTCTGTCATTCTTGCCCTCCTGAAGGCAAGGGCTAAGTTTTGAGTAAGGACCTGTGAAAGCCTTTCACCTGTGAAAGGCTCAAGAAAAAGGTAGGTTCCCGTAGATGACCATGAGGTGCCCAACACATCGTGTCAAACTGTGGGGCTCCTCGACCCCAGGCTATGGGGCGAGCCAAACAGACATGCAGGTACCCCAAAACGAGGCGTTCTGCAATGTGCTGCAGTCTTTTTAATGAAGTGTGAGGGTGTATCCCTATGTATATGACTCTGACTGAAATTAAGTTTTACAAACAGAGTTGACTTTCTAAGTCTACGTTTTCTATTAACCTCAGTGAAAGTTTAAATACCAAGACCTCAAGAAAAGAATAGGTAGGTTGGACCTACCAAGGCCCCCAGAATTCCCCCTTCCCACCCCACACTGCAAAGGGGATACAGACACAGCTGTCATTTTTATTTTTCTGAGGAGGAGAAAAGGAAGGTTAGCCTGGTTCATTTTTGTGGGGACTTTGAAAGAAGCCACTTCAAACATTGAGTTTAAAAACAAAACAAAACAATTACATTTCAGAGATGGTATTCTTCCACCTACACAGTCAAGTGCAAAGTTCGATAATTGATTGCAATTGCTTTAAGAGGAGATGAATGGAAGATACTGTTATGTGTTTATATTTTGATTTATGAATTGGTTTCCATGAAACATCTTGACATGATAATAACATCATCAACACCAAAAAAAGATACTACAGCTGCTTTTTTTTTGAAAAGGATCTCGCAGCTGCTTACATAACACCAATAACCTCAGCTTTCAGGTACAATATAAATACTGACAGCATGGGAGGACTAGTTCTTTCTTGCCCTCCTTCAGGCTGCTTGGAGGCGGTTGATTTGCTACCATAGGAAATTGGATGTTAGACTAGATCAGGTGAGGCCAACATGGTGCCCTGCAGAAGGTTTTGGACTTCAGCTCCGTTAATTCCTGATTGTTGGTCACATTGACTGGGGTTTTTGGAAACTGGAATCCCACAGCTTCTGGAGAACACCCTTTTAGCTACAGCTGGACTAGATGTCCTTTTCTTCTGTTCATATTAATGCATAGAGAAAAGCAACAAACAAAATCATAGGAACCCCCGCTGCCGCCAAAAAAAGCAATGAAATGATTTATGACTGTTTTTTAAGGGTTTTTGAGAGTGCTGCGTTTAATCTGTATTTTAATAAATTTGTTTTAATTGCTTTAATTCTATTAGTGTTTAATTACTTTTTCTCTATTATCTTCTAAACGTTTTTAGCATTTTGTATTTTATCTATGTTATCATTTGTGTAAGCTGCCTTGAGTCCCAGTCTCAGGAAAAGACAGGATACTACTACTACTAATAATAATAATAATAGATTACAGTATTCTGAAATCTCTTTCTCCATTTTTTCCACACCACACAATTTCATACAAATCTGCACTCCATTTTTCTAAACTAAAAAGCCCTAAATAAGCAACATTTCCCCAGAGGGGAGCTTCTGAAACCTCTTGTCCATTTTGGTTGCCCTTTTCCAGTTCACCAATATCCTTTGTGAGTCACAACAACCAACAAAGCTGGCCCAGGCCCAGGTATCGTTCTGTGGTGATTACTGGTTTTACACTGAATGCACTGATATACAACAGAGCAGATTACATGGTTCACTTGTGCATAAGTGCACATGTAGTATCTTGAGAAAACTAACCCATAAAATAGTACCAGGAGTTGCATGAACTAGAGCTATTTGGTGATTTGTATGAATGGACAGGCATTTCTACGCATTCTTCCATTCTGTTCAGCCTCACCATCGAAAGTATTGCCTGAGTGAATTTTGCAGTTTTCGTTAACAGTAGCCACTACAGTTAGTGATGACTTACTGTTACATTTGTTAAACCTCCACCTGGTCAAAGGATGATGAAAACCCAATGAAAGGGTGACAACCCCATATAGTTATGCCTGTTGTCAGTGGGAGACAGTTCAATTCCAAATCAAAATGCTACTGGAAAATATGTAGCATCTCCCTTTTATATATACACATTCTCTTTTATATTTATACAAAAGGAGCCAGTACAATACTGCTTTTTAAGGACACTCTAATTCTGCCCATGGTTCTGCATTGACAGAGATAAAGATGCCTGTTCATTCATTTAACAGTCATCTTAGAGACTCCAGGTGGACGATCCACCTCAGCAGCTGAGCAGGTCTCTGCAGATGGATCTATTTTAAGAAAAAGGATGCTCGAGTTATCAGAAAATTACCGAGGCAAAATCATCCTTTCCTATAGTAACATGTTAAAAATATCTACCTCACAATAATGTCCCCACTCACACCATTAATATTATTTTTTATTAAAAATAAATGGATGAACAACAACCAACCAAATATGTTATACAGCATGTATTGTTATACAAGTGTGTTTGTGCAGATGTTAAATTGTAAGCAAGCAAGCACAATTGTGAGAGATTGCAGAATTGTGTTTCCTGCTTACATGGCATAATTCCCATGCTTTTTGGCACATAAATGAATTTATAAGTGTCTTACTAAGCAACCCTAAGTGGGAGGGAAGTGGTTAATGATATTTCTTGTCAAAAGACCTTCCAGCTTACACCAGAAAGGGTGAGAGGCGGAAAGCAATGTGCTTCTTTATTTTAGCCCTGATAGGGTTTTAAAGTAAACATTGCAATGGGTTGTTGAGGGGAGATTACCCACACTGACAGCAGGCTGTCATCTCTCAAGGGAATAGAGGGGCTCTGGATCCACCATGCCCCTGGAATGCTCTATTTGGGGGCCTAATGCCAGGTTTCTCTGGGTGTGGTGGGGGCCTCTACGTACAAGTACTTCATTGCCTGTTGGCAGAGCTCCACCAGTAGAGAGCTACTGCAGCCACACCCTTAATCAGTAAATTTGGAGGGGGTGGGGTCAGGATTTAGACAACACAGCAGAGTTGTATGTGTTTTAAATTTAATTAATTTTGACCTATCAAATGAAAGCAAAGATATTCACAGAACCTAGATGGTGTTTACTCATTTTTTTACCTTTGTTTTCTGACAGAGATGGGGTACATGTGCACAGTAGAGCTTTTGCATATGCAAACATCCCTGCTCAAATTTAAGATGTCTTTGTTCAAGCTCCTGTCCTCCACACCCAAGGAGCAAAAACTTATCTTGGGGCCAAGGAATGGGTTGCAGGTGGAAGAAGGCTCCCTTAAAGAAGGGAGAGGACTGCCAGACCTCTCCTTCTCCCAACTCTTTGGAAAGTGGAGGAAGCATTGAAATGGTGCTCATACATTTTCAGGGTAAGCTCACTCATCTTTAATCATTCTAGCAACATTTTTGTTTTTGTCTGTTTCATGCAGATAAGAATGGAAGGGAGGAATTTGGTTTAGTTCACATTTCAGTGGGACCCTACCTAATTTGAACTTTGCAAAACAGTACATGAACAAAAAAAAAAAAAAACCAACAGCCATCCTTTGAAATTCTCCAGATTCTTGCACTTCTCCAAATTTTGTGATGCACATCTCCAAACTAAAAATAAGTATATTGTGGGAAGCATGCATAAACAACACTTTCATTCACAAAATGCATTATATTATGCAAAATGCTTGCAAAATATGTACATTAGGCAGAAACTGATTACAAAAATGTGTATACTAGGATACACATGAAATAAAGTGATAAGTGTGAGAAGTTTTTTTAAAAAAAATGTGCAAAGTGATGCAGAAGTGTGGCAAACTAAATTTAATATTGGGGAAATGAGAAACTGAAATGGGCAGATTCATCCATCCTTAGTTCCAGGTCAGCCTTCCAATTTCCTTTGTTCTATCTGCTACTTCTCCCCTCCACTTCCTACCCTTTGAATCTTCAGCTCTCTTCTCCACATTCATTCATTCCATCCATACATACATCTTCCTCCTTTTATTCCACATGTCAGTGCTCCTTTTGTGCTTATATTCTCCTGGCCTTTTCATTCTAGACTGCTCTGCTTTAGTCTGATCTCTTCTGTCTTTCCTGCCCTTGACTGAAGCTATTGCCTTTCTTTCCTGCATCATCAAGGCATGAAAGTAATTCATGACACCTTACTCGAGAGGAAATTCAACACATCATTGGGCTACTGCTTAATCACAATAGGAAATATTTCCTTATATTTTCATTTGGACGATTAGAACCAATTCTGTGCAAGCTTACAAAAAAAACCCATCTTTGGTTAAAGACCATACCAAGATGATGTCAACCCAAAGCAAGCACCATTCAGGCAGTTGAAATGAATTACATTTTGCAGCATTAGCTATTATAGACTGCAGATGGAGAATACTGCATCTGCAGTGGCCAAGAGGGTGTTTTGCATATCAACACAAGTAATTCAGGCATGTCTCTCACCTATTCATACATCTTGATTCCTGGGTAGACAGTTCCAAGATAGATACTTGCCCACATAAGTAATTTTAGTATGATAAATTTGGTAGTTCATTGCATGTCTATTGCATGTCAAGAATTCCCTGCAGAGCCTTCTTTGTCCCCTCAAAAACTGTTTTAGAGGGTTGAGAGACCCCACCAGAACAGTATGGGAGGTGGTATAGGAGGCAGTGATGGCCACCAACCTAGATTGTTCTAAAAGAGAATTAGATAAATTCATGGAGGAGAGGGTTATTGAAGGCTACTAGCCATGACAACAGGAGTGCCTGGCGTGCTCTGGTCCATGGGGTCACAAAGAGTCGGACACGACTAAACGACTAAACAACAAAAGCCATGACAACTATGCTGTGCCTCCACAGCTGGAGTCAGGAATGTTTCTGAATACAGTAGGGGAGAGTGCTGTTGTGCTTGAATCCTACTTCAGGGTTTCCCACAGGTTGGCCCTCTCTGAGAACAAGAGGGGCAATTGGCCTGATCCAACAGGCTCTTATAATGTTGTTAAAGGGAATTGAGAAAAACCCCTCCCCAACTTCCTCTAGCAAAAACCTCAATGAATCTGAGTGACCTCCATGAAAGGAAAATAATGCTTTTATTCATGAAACGCACCCTCTGCATGCAATTATATATCTGTATTTCTATCTGTCTATAGTTACTATTATATGTGGGTTAAAATCAAGAGGAAAATGTGATTAAAATATTATGAAAAATTACTGGAAATTCACATTTATGTCACCAGCAACTATTCCAATACATTCTGTTATATTATTGTATTCAGCTATGCAGTCATGTATGACTGTAATAGTCTTAAATTATCTTTGAACCTCATTGATACGATGAAGACTGTGTCAAATGCCTTTTTCCTCATCCTGAAGGATTTCAAAGCTTGATTGCCCAAATGACAGTTTACTTATTTTACTGTCACATACTTTTGTGAAATGCCATAACAAGTTGATTACAGGGTTCACATTTTGCATAGTGACAAAATCGTCTGTCATATAATCGTCTGATGTCTCAAATCCATTTAACTAAGTAACAGATCCTGCTGAAAAAATAATGATGATACTCAGTGCATTAAAATGGCTTTATGAATATGGAAGTTCCCTATGAAATACCTTGTTTAACTAAACAGCAAGATGTATTAAGTGATGCTTACTCATTAAATCACTCATCAATTGGTTGGGGGGGGGGAGTTAAAAAAAAACCTTATGAAAGGAGTTTAACCTGGTGACAAAACAAGCTGCAAGGTGGAGTGTTCTTGACTTCTGTTTGTAGCAAGCAGCTTACAAAAATTCCAACAGTTAAATCAACATATGGTACCTCTTTGGTTCTGACAACTGCAAACATGCTGGAGACCTTTTGTGCTCTTCAACATCATTGATGCCTTAACTACTTAGCCAGTAATGTGAAAGAAAATAGATTTGTTGCTCAGTTCACCTACCTTCTATGGGAAACAGTCACCAACAGAAATCCTCTATTCAGCATTCGAAACTCCCATTGTTCTAGGTGCATTTTGTGACAAGGAATTTCATTAGCACAAGCAGTTTCTGAACTCTGGGCACAGTGCTGCGCCTAAGGTTTCAGATTAAAACTGCAGAGTAGAAGGAAAGGAGGACCTTTTTCTGTTTCCCCACTTCCATCCACTCTCTGAAGACTGGAGAAGAGACCTTCTTAAGAATATTAGGGTGGTGGGCAGGGGAAGCATGGCTTTGTTTTTTGCAGTCTTCAGATGAGGACTAGACCATGTGAAAAATGAATATAAGATTTTAGCTGCAGTTCATTCACTTACAGCTTTGTATTCTTGTTATAAAAAAATGTGCCTAGACATTCCGTTGTTGCACCCACAACCTAGGTTTAAGGTGCCATTTAGCTCCTAGCTTTCATATCTCAGTTTCTAACACTGACTCTTTATCATGAGTGGATTGATATAGTAATCCAGATGGTCATATTTGGCTGATAAATTGCAAAAATGTTTGGTGGTGGGTGGATTGTGGGTTTCTTTATCATTTTTCAAAATTTGGTTTACTCTATCCTAAGATTCAAAGAGAGTTACAGTTGCAGATAGAGAACTAAAGGAAGCCAGATGGCATTTACATCCAGAAAACTCCTGCTAGTGTAGATGTCTTGCTGATAGACAGGATACTGAACCCACTCCCCACCCCACCCCTGCACATTGATCAGGGAGGAACTACACCTAGCACAGGTGTAGTAATGTTAGGAGGGAGAAAATACATGCAGTAACCACACAGAGGGACGGAGGGAGCTCTGTTAACTCAAGTAGCATCCCACCAATGAACTATGAAGAGCTCCCAAACATCCAGAAATTGTGATTGCAGCAATCAAGATGACAACTGGTAGTTCTAATGCAGTTTGTGCTGGGTGAGAAGGGTGCTGTCTTCTCAATGTTCTAGCCAAAGGGTGGGTGTTCGCTGTCTTTCCTTTCCTTTGATAGACTTTTTTGGGGTTTGATGCAGCACAAAGGATTGGGAGGCATGACTTCTGAATCCTTAACGGTTGGTGAGGTTCTGAAACGGAGATGCAGTGCTTGAAATGTGTCTGGGCTACTCCTTGAAAGGCTTAATATACCACATAAACATAGATGAATATTATTTCAAATTAGAAAGCATATACTTGCAGAATAGGCATTCTATTTGTTAATTTGAAATATGGGTCTACCTATTACTCAAGATATATATGATCAAATTCAGTGCATCCATGCCAACAAATTTCTGACATGACAGCAATACAAAAATGAAGCAATTTACCTGTTCCCTTTACAGCTTAGAATATTTTTTAACCAGTCAGGCATCAACTGGAGGAAATTTGCTTTCCTGATGGTAACCCATTTTTTTTTAAAAAAAATAATGTTTCCATTATTTGAGTGAACAGTAAATCTTAGACGTCATCAAGGTTCTAGATTTCAAGTAGTGTCCAACAGCCTGATCCTATGCATAGTTAGAATTTCTGACGGACTGCCAGGGATTACCAAGAACCAACCCTTTTGGTCCTGCCCTATGGCAAGGTGATATTCAGGAACCATGCTAACCACAAGCTCCTGAGAAGGAGGCTACCTGCCTCCTGCCCAGTCCAAGTTGCAACAGGTGGAGCAGGCAGAGAGAGGGAAGAGGCTAGGGGCAGCAGGACCATCACTGGAAAAGGAAACTGATAATCTCCATTGCAATAATGTCATCAACGCAAATCTATCCATTACCATTCTGGGAAGAATTTGGATTGGTGACTTTGGGATGCAAGCCTACATTTAATCCCCGTCCAAACATTAATCATGTATGGGACATAAGTGTGCAGTATTAGGAGCTAGGAGCTAGAGTTGGAAGGGACCACTAGGAACATCTAAGCCAATCTTTCCCCCCCCTTGCAATGCAGGAATCTTTAGCCCAACATGGGGCTCAAACCCATTACCCTGTGCTTAAGGGTCTCATGCACTACTGACTGAGCTATTTCAGTGTCATCAAACAAGCGAAACAGAAACAAACCAATAACCTCCCTCTCGCAACCCCATTTGAAAGACCATAGAATGTTCAATCGCCAAAGGTTTGGTTCCAGAGAAACATTTTGGCCTGCTGCTCTATGCTCTGGGGAGGAAAATAAAGGACCATGGGACTCAGGTGGGGCTCTTGTCATTGTTCCTCAAAAGGTAGATGGCTACAAACAGAGAAGAATGCTTAAGGTGGATTGCTGGCCACATACACAGTGTTGACAAGAGACATTCAGTTCCTGGGGCCACAATCTGAACTTCCTTAACACAGGATTCCTGCCAGGGCAAGGCTGCACCTCATGAGCAATGGGGGAAATGTTTTCAGCAGATATAGTGAACTTAATTATGAGGGCTTTAAATTAATTCAGTGCTGAATGGAGATAGCAGCCTGAATTTACTGGTGAGCACTAAAGATAGGAACTTGAGTGCTACAAGAGAAACTGTGGGAGTTGTGTTGGTGCCTAGCAAACTCCACGGTAAAATAGCTTGAGAGATATTGGAGCAGAATATTCACATAATCCACAGAGTGTGGGTGGCAGAACAAGTCTGAAGCCTAGTAAATATATATTTACTTGAAGCAAAAACAAATAGTAATGAGGAACTAAGCTGATACCTGCAGAAAGGTGGGATGTGAAGAAGCTGGAAAAGCAGTCATAAAAACAGCAAAAAGTATGCCATGTGGTCAAGGTAGTGGCAATTAGTAGAGAAATTGATTAGACATGTCAAGTAATCTGTCACCAACTAGCGAATTACTTGTTTAGCCTAGCAAAATGAGAAAACTCGATCCTGTGCATTTTCACACAGAAGAAATTCCTGCTATGTTCAGTGTCACTTATTTCCATGGAACTGTGCACAGAATTTTATCCTGAGACTGTTCCTACAGTCCAATAGTATTGCGAATTATTATCCTGTACTGAAGCTAAATGACTGGTGATTTGAAAGCAATGATGCCATGACAATTGTTGCTTCTCTTCTAAATAGCTAAAACTCCATGAAGACATATTGCTTTTTTAAAAAAACAAAACAAAAAACACAAATCCTCCTTTACAGTGTCAAATGCAGCCTAATGCCAATTGCATATATGACGGTTGGTTTATTTTATAATTTTTATTCTACCTCACCATAACCTCAAGTTTCCTGGGTGTCAGAGTTTTGAACAAGGTTCTGTCAAGGTTCTGCAGCACATTTCCCTGGAGCAGTTTTAACGCATGCTGTTTTGGGGCCTTTTGCTATCTCTCTTTTCCAAACAAAACTCAAACACCAGCACACACAGTGACATATCCAGAAGAAATCTAGTCACAACTTCTCGGTATGCATATAACAATTCTCTTGTGCTCTCTTTGTGTGATAAAGGAACTGTCCAAGGTCCTGTAATGGGCCAATCCTACACCTGCTACACCTGCTGCCTGCTGCTTTTTTCTCTGAAGCATGCTGCAGATCTATTTATTATGGACTTGTGATACCTGTGCACCTGCATTCCACACATCACTCCCAATCGCAGCAGACCTGATAATCTAGGGCAAGGAATGCATTTTTAAGTAACAACTTTTTGTGACTTCAGTGCTTAGAAAATTTGATATCCTTGCAGTAGAAGTGCTACCCAAAATGTCTAGTATCCCTGCAACAAATGAATAATTATGCACATTGCTTGGAAAGGCTAATATTTAAAATTATACCCCTGCCCTGTAATCCATTTGCCTGAACTTTAGTTGTGTGGTTAGAGGCAGGCATTCTGAAGAAGCCCAGAGGCATTGCTTTCATCATTGCTATACTCACTCTATGGTTGAGCCAGACCACTAAAAATGGGATGAAGCCCTAGTGCAAATTAGCTAGTTTGCTATTAACATTTTAACAGTCAGATATATCTGGAAAAAATAAATAAATTTTGGGTGGATCTATTTTTCTTGTCATTTTGAATCTGACATATATTTTCCCCTTTCCATCCTCAGGGCTAAATGTTCCTCAGTTTTTCCTGATCTAAGCACTCTGTGAAAGAAAATGCTTAAAAGCTTTACCATCTTGCTGTCAAAAATTGATGATCTATCTTGACCCTCTAGGGGAAGTTAGCCATCTAAAAAGGATGCCAATGGATATATCAGAAGCACTCTTCGGGATATAAAAGGCTATCTATCTATTATTCTTGCCAATTATCAAATAAAATGTATGCCATGGGAAAGTACATCATAGATTGAAGCATTGGCCACTGAAAGTTCTGATATTGCCAGCATCTTTAAGTGTCCTTTGGTTAAGTGTCTTTATATGTAGATTTTTAAAAAGAAAATAAAAATATAATCACTTGCATTTATATGGATAAATGGAATTCAGTGTGGGAACTAAGCTACCAAATAGCACCAGATGGTCCATCTTTCTCTGTGCTAGCTTCTGGCTCCTTGCAACATTCAAAATATTGGGACACTACACCTGTCCCTGGCAACAGCTTCTGGTCATCACAACATCAAGGGCCCATTTTCCAATTAGCATGCAGTGGCTCCATAGCTCTGCTTGTGTCTGACTGTTCCTAATCTTTTGGCAAACATGAAGGTCTCGAGGCAGAGAGTGTGTTGGAAAACCAACTCTACAGTAATTGTTATTTGTTAAGGTTTGCCTGGTTCATTATTAGTTGCATACCAAGGTGCCTGCAATTTCTATTTTGTTTGCAGCAACCATGGATCACTTTCCCCATAAAATAACACATACTGGCCAACAAAATAAATAATAATAACTAAAAATGGCATAATCTAAAGGCAACATGTGAAATATCAATTCAGTTAAAAAGCAGTCTTTTGAAAATGAAAATAACATAGCTTGCTGTTGGAAGGCAGCTAAATAGGCCTTATAGATGTCATTGGAAAGGCTGTTTTGCGTTTAGATGCTGCTACTCAAACACCCCAAGTTGCTTTCAAGCAGATTTAACTTTACACAGAGAAGTTTTAGCTTGATTACCTGATGCCGCCCCCCCGGGGGGGGGGGAGCATGTCCAGATGACCTCCTCACTCAGTAACAATAAAATGCCTGAGTGGGAGACTGACATGCACAGCTCCCTGCCCCCATGTTCACCTGACTTGAGAAAGAGCTCTGCACATGAGCTGATGTGGAGCCTTTTCACATGCCAGCAAAATGCACGGGCAGCAGAAAAGCATAGCCACTGCACACATCAGCTATCGGTGGGGGGAGGGCTAGCCTGTGGGCACATTCTCCCCATATATGAGGGTGGTATGTGAAACCTCTAGGCTTGGAAACAGGATTCTCCAATTGCTTACCTTAGAAGGAGGTTAGCATTACAGTCCCAGGACCTCAACTCACTAGCGGAGGAAAAGGGGTACGGGGGGGAGCGCACCGCCCCCGGCAGTGCGATCCTGGTGGGGTGCCATCATGGCTGCCCCCACCAGCGCTGGGTGTCCCACCCCCGCAGGCAGTGCACCACGCCCCCAGGATGTGCATCAACCATGCCCCCACCTGCTCTCTGCCTCCCTGTGCCGGAGCATGAAGCTCCACCACTGCCTCAACTCCCTTCCTTCCTAGTTGTAGCAGTGCCACTCTAGCTGCAAGCCAGTGCAGGGGAGGAATGGAGGCATTTCCCATTCTCCTCTCTGCCACCAGGCTCCCCCCGCCCAGTGAGATGCAGATCCCCCAATCAATACTGTCAGTGTAGTAGTCCATGGAGAAACTCCATTTCCCAAAGTCTACCAGGGGCTTTTGTCTCCACTTGCTCCAGAGCACTGCTGCGCTAGCCAGCCCTGTAAAGACTTATCATTTCCACCAGGTTTTCCCTCACCCACAAGATTGGACCCCATTTTATGTGTTTCAATGACCCAAGTCCATTGCCGGTTTCTTTTTATATTCTTTCATGCTGTTGTTTAATTGGCTTTAGGTTGCATTTCTTGTTTTAATGGCAGTGCTTGCTTTTAGACTGTGCACCACTTAAGAGATGTACAAAACGTTAAGCAGTTTAATTCATGCTTGCAAACAAGCAAATAAATGGGCTATGGAGGCATGGGGGGGGGTGATTCGTGGAGTGGGACTCACTGGAGGACATGACTTGTTTCCAGAGTTCAGTTAGGCTCAGATATAAACCAAAGTATTTCACAATGTTGAGGGGAGGAAGCCAGGGATAATTCACCTATCTTCTAGTCTGGGAATGGGAAGGTCTATAGAGCAGTAGGCATTCCTGAGAGGTATATGACATTTCCCCCTGCAGCAGCATGTTTTCTTTTCATTGTCCTTTGTTGAGAGCCAGTGCAATTGAATCTTATTGAATTTCCAGGCTTCAATACAAAAGGAAGCCTCAGAATCATGTTCTCTCTGCAAGCTGATGGATAAAATAAATTACTTTGTTGTGTGAATTCATTCTTGGATAGCAGAAGATGAGCGTGATACATTCTTAACATTTTAGATTGTGATGCTTCATTTATCTGTTTTTCTGTAACTGTGGGCATATTTTCTGAGATGCCTTCCTTGGGTGAATTTAATTCAGTACTATTTGCCACACAGGCACTGCTAGTCTCCCCACCCCAATGGCAGAGGAAGTATAAAGTGGACAAAGACTAAATTTATTAGTCATAATCACACCCTTTCAACTACACACTAGTTAGGACAGCTAAGCAACCACAGATAGAAGAAGGAACCACAGTTTATATAGGTGGAGCACAGCAGTAAAATACGCTTTTTATTTCAGAAAATGCAAACTACAGATGGAAAGAATCAGTGTGACTCAAAAATGTTCAGAGGAAAAGAAAGACCTCAGACTTCATTGTTTACTCACCATTTATTGGGCTTTGGGCTATGCGTTGAAACTTAATATCATACTTACACTTTCAATTGGTTCTGCATTCTTTCTTTTCATCTTTTAAGGAATATACCACATGGAGAATGAAGCTGGCAATTTTATATGAAAGGACTGTTTTTGTAGCTTAACCATTTAATTTGTCTTTTGTGAGATATTTTTGCATTGTACAATTGTATGCAAAAAAAACAGCATCTCACAGAGCTGTTGTCAGAATTATTGAAGTAGTGAATATGAAATGCTCCTCCATTCTTCAGGTGCTGGGTTGCTATTTTGTTTTTCAGTCTGGTGGCACTGTTATTTTTTGCCAAATCAATTTTCAGTAAGGTCTCAGTCATTCAAGATTTGAGGTAGCTGACCTGGCATATATTATGGATACCTGGATGGCAAGCTGGATGGAGTTAATACAACACAGCTGTGCCTCCATGCAGCACCAATTAAGCTTGGGAAGGCTGGAGGAAATTGCAGTGGCCCATTTAGGTTGTATCTCTCTTAGCAGTGAACCTCTATGCTCTGCAGCAGACTTCAAGGGGTGGTGCCAGATGTTGGGTCACCAATACAGATTGGGGATGCTGCTGTTGGAAGATGCACCCTACTGCCTAGCAGCCTCTGCAACTCAGTTGAAAGAAGTGGTTTTCAAGTGGGAGGGCAGTGTTGGAGAAACATACATACACACCAAAGCCACCTCAGGACTTCATGGCCTATACGACAGCTATACACAAAGAACAGGACATAACCTCAATTTAGGACTTCCCTTAGAGTGCAAGAAGCATGGTTTGGAGATAGTGAGTGGCCTGTCATGGTCAGAATATTTTCTGCTGAAGTTTGGTCTTCCCAGTAGTCTTCCCAGTACAGTTGTGGGACCCACATTAAGATGATCAGCCCCCAGGACTTACTGGAATCCGAGGGATTCCTGAATGTGTTGGAGGCACATAGCTTGAGGCAAGCACCAAAGCTCCTGAGTTTACAGCACCTCCTGAAAACATATTTGTTTGCTCAGGTCATTTCTAGCTATTGATAGAAATGCTATTGAGAACTGACCATGGACTGTGTCCAGTTGTTTTTACTGCATTTCTTGAAATTTAATTGTGTGTTTTTGTTGTGTGTTGTAAACCACCCTGAGTGGTATCAAAATATTTTAAATAAATAAATAAATGATATTCTGAAGTGCTATGCAAATTCCCAGCATCTGATGTCATTATAAATAAAACCATGTTCCAATTTTCTGTAGGTCTATTTGCATGCAGGTCTATTTTACTCTCTCCTCCTGTTACTGAATGTCTTTGTTGACTTAGGTCAGAAAAGTACAATCTGCAACGAGAGAGAAGGGGGAATGTGGTTAGGTAACCTGAACATTTTAACCTGGAGAGAGCTCACAAATGTCCCTTAATCCTTGGACCTGCATTGTGGTATATTGTTGCTTCCTCTTTCTTTAGGTATATCCATCCCCTCAGACATATCTCCATGTCCAGTAACCAACACAGGGACCAAGGGAGCAAAGGAGCAAAGAATGAATTTAGGAACACAGAGGTACCCAACAACCTACATATTTATTATATATACATCCCCACCACTTGGTGAGCATTTTGCTGATTTGTTGTTCTGACTGTGGGGATAGGGTTTAATCAAACAAGGCTAGATTGATCTCAAAATACAGACACGAGTCCTAGAAAGAAAAACTGTATCAAAAATTGAGTAGTGGGATTTATGTTATGAAATAACAGGGGTTTTTATAAACTGATACTGCAGCTTGCCACCTGCCGGGTAGATGACAAAACAGTATTACAAATACTGTATATATTTATCCCATGGAGTATTTAAATTTGCAAAGTGTTGGGAGAAGAGACACAGAAGCTTCCTTAGTAATGAGTATTCTAATATGTCTTCTCAAAGCTTTGTAAATAATGCAGTGGTATAATATTTTGTTGTTAGACATGATCATTATTTTCTAATAAAGCAGAACATTTTTTTCAGCTGCCATAGAAAGTGCCTTTAGTCATTAGTTGTCTTCAAGCCCATTTCTTACAACACATGCATCATTTTAACATGATGTAAAAATCTAGAGTGTCTCAGGAAAAGCAGAGAGAGATGCAACGTTATTTCATCTCTGACATTTCAAAAAAGACAATGCACCTGCCAAATTAATAGCAAGCTTTCATATTCTTGTGACCTATTAACAATGCAATCCTGTAAGCATTTTCTTACTTCAATGGGACTTACACTCAGGCCAGTGAGTATAGAATTACAGGCTCAGGCATATCACTCTCAGCTCTAATTCTCAAATGAGGTGGTCTACCCAGGTCTGAGCTGTTGCTTGTGTGGTGGAATCCTTCCTGATCTTTTGGGACTGATGAATTCTTTACTCCTAATTTAAGCTAGTCATAAGAACATACAAAGAGCCTTGCATTGTGCTAATTATTTATATTTAATATGTTTGATGCTGTTGGTAAATTCATGAATAACTCATTGAGGGTGGGGTTTAATGGTCCAAATCACACATTTCAATGTTTGGGGACAGAGACAGACATATTGTTATGCCCCATCAGTTTCATTTTATGTAAGAAATATTTGGGGAACTATTTTAAAATCTTCATAAAGTCCCAAATCACGTTGAAATTTGCTAATGCTGTAAATTAGAAGTAAATGCCTCAAATCTAAGTGGCAATTATATTTTGAATTGTTTTTCTCTATTTTAATATTTCAGATACAATGAGAGTTTTCATATCTGATCATTATTTATATATTCAGCTAGAAGTCTTCCAATACTTCTTCAAAAATACATTTAACTATCTGGATTTTTTAAAACCTTCTTTTCTCACCTAAGCTCTATGAATGGGAAAGTATGTCCTGTTTAATGTTCTTATGAGCCGATAAATTTTTCCACAAATGATCACATGTTTATTTATAGTGTATGTTGTTTTTCAGACAGCGTGACTTTAAAAGTGGCTCTTCTGAACAAACCTGATAATTACAGAAATATTGGGTGTAAGTAATGTGATAGATGCATATTTTGATTTATGTGATGCATTAGAGTAACCCTTTAACAAAATCTTGCCCAAGTTAATTCAAATTGGTGTAGATCTGAAAATAATGAATATGTCACATGGCTTGAAATCCAGCTAAATTACTGCAAACAAAGGGTAATGATAAATTGAAATGATGAAGTGGCACTGGAGTCAGTGATAGGTCAATCTTCTTTAACACCTTCATTAACAATATAGAAGTGAGAGTAGAAGACTGGGGTACTAATGAAACCACAATATTTGCTAAATTTAAGCCTGCATACACTAGTGAGGAGAGGTGAGAGACAAACACCAAGAGAACTAGAATACAGTATTGGCATAATTGACATTTCTCTTGGAGAACTGACCATTAATCAGAAATTCAGAATAATAATACAGGACAGCTTCCCCACTAACAGAATTAAATGGATAATGATCAAACGTAATAATCTCCTTTAATCAAAGAATTCCAACTAATCATTTTGGAAGCCCACAAGAATGTTAACGCCATCCCATCATAGGCATGAATGGCTGCCCTGCCAGCTTGCACATGGAAAAGGAAGTCAACAGGTGTAGGAGCTTCTCACCTAACTAGCAAATATATTTGTATTTAGCAAACCCTGACAGTGGGGTATAAACTGAATTTATAATATGATACTAAAATATGTCATTTATTTATTTTTGAAATCTTTGTTTCAGCCCACAGAGAGTCCCCAAGGCAGCTCCTGTAATAATACCATTGTAAGAAGAATCTAAACGGAGTTATAATTAAACAATAAAACTACAAATGACAACTGGAGGGCAAAAATTAATAAGCATCGAGAGTTAGCAGAAATAAAATGTTACTTAGCCAGTTCCCTCAAAGGCTATAATGAAATAAAAATAGCTTAGGACTGATTTCAAGAAGACACTGGGTTGTGTATAAAGAAATTACTCATCCTAAACAGCCCAGTGCCACATTTAATTTTTGCACTCTCCAGTGTCATTGAGCAGTTTATTGGATTGTTTAACCATACTTGTGGGAGGCAGTAAGATCAACTTGTGAGGCGGACTGTTCCACAATTGGGTTGAATGGTGGTAATTCCCAAAGATAAAACCAATTTGTGCTCAGGGTGCTGGGGAAAGTAGCTGTGTGATGGCTAAACTACAGTTCCCAGTATTCTTGTAGGCAAAGGAGTGCTTTTAAAGTGTGGTGTGCATTCATAGCCTGAGTGTCAAGTTGCTCCTGGGTAAAAAAACAACAATGGATTATTTTAACAATGTTAATCAATGGGAGCGGGGGAAGTCTAGAGAAAAGCCTTTATTGCAAGGCGCTTATAAGAAGGGTACATTTTAATGGGGATTTGGAAAAGAAGGTGGAGCACCTTCAGACTTATTCTACTTTTTAAAAATTACTTAAAACATTTTAAAAAGTTGCATACTGCATAGTGCATAAGGTATATATATCTGATAAGGCATGACATGGGATGTGGGTGGCACTGTGGGTTAAACCACAGAGCCTAGGAGTTGCCGATCAGAAGGTCAGCGGTTCAAATCCCCGTGACGGGATGAGCTCCCGTTGCTCGGTCCCCGCTCCTGCCAACCTAGCAGTTCTAAAGCACATCAAAAGTGCAAGTAGATAAATAGGTACCGCTCTGGCGGCAAGGTAAACAGCGTTTCCATGCGCTGCTCTGGTTCACCAGAAGCGGCTTAGTCATGCTGGCCACATGACCCGGAAGCTGTACGCCGGCTCCCTTGGCCAATAAAGCAAGATGAGCACCGCAACCCCAGAGTCGGCCATGACTGGACCTAATGGTCAGGGGTCCCTTTACCTTTTAAGGCATGACATACCATCTTCTGGCATTTCTCATTGCATATATGTTAGGGATAATGGGACTTGAGGAGTTCATGTGCTTAACAACTGGTCATTGTACATATTCACCACACTTCATGCAGAATGTGCACATAATGTATCTGTGTAGAAGGAAGTATGCACATTTTCTGGTCATTATGCATAATCTCCAATAAGCTTTGAGGAATGTGCATATCTCCTGCATGCAGTATATTTTTAGAGAGTATGAATACTCTCTAAGAAACATGCCCTTTGTTTCTGTCACTCATTCAGAAGTGGGTAGCCTAATTTCCTGCAGGCAGTGTCTAATTTTATGTTGTGCGTGGTCTCCTTCCCACCAACCAACAAAGCAGCAGGGGGAAGGCATCACTGCAGCCTTTTGTCACCCTTCTCCCACTGCTTAGTTGAGCAGCATGGGTAGAACTTTAACTCTTTGTTTCCTTGGTTTAACTGTCCTTCCTCCTGCATCCCTCCCCATGCTGCTCAACTGATTGGCAGGGAACACCTATGCAGCAGGGAAAAGGAGGCTGCAGCCACTAAAATGCGCTGGGGATCTTCAGAATTATAGGAAGGTTTAACCTTACAATCATCTGCCCACCATACAATCTCAATGGATTGTTGAGGAATAGCTGGGCAGTGATGGAAAAGAGGCTGAAGCCATACTCTCTTTTCCCCACTGCTCAACTGATTGACAGAAGATGGTAGGACAAGTCACAATAAATTAGAGAATGAGGTGCCCTAGACCTGAACTACAGGGTTGTTGTTTTTTTGAGAGTAAGCACATTGCCCAGAGAATATACAAAATGCAGTCAGATATGCACTTTGTCCAAAGGCTGGTTAGAAATTATGCAGAATGTTCAGGGAATATACAATTTGTTGAGGTATACACATTTGTCAAGATGCTGGAGAGTATGCATGTTGACCAGGAAATGTGCACAATTCACTCTTTGTGGACTGTTCATGGCATGTGCAAATTCTACATGAAGTATGGGGAATGTGAACAGTTATGTACATTAACCAGTCAGCCTTCATCACCCCAAACATATATATTCCATGTACTGTATACAGAAAGAAACCTCAAAGAACTCTTAATGGCCAATCTGCATTCTCCATCCCTCTTGCTTTTTCTTGCTGAACTGAAGGATGACTGACAGATATTTATGGGAATAGGATCAAACTAGCATGAGTAGGTTTGCAGCTGACTGTCAGGTTTGCACTGATGCAGAACTGTGTAGAGATTTTGATGGCAGGATGTTGCCATAGAGTAACCACTGGCTAAATAGCGATTGCAGAACAGAATTACTTGTGTGCCTGCCTGTTCATATTTGCAGTGTTCAACTAGCCCTGATAGCAGCTAGGGTTAGGAGGTGTAATAAAAAGCAGGGTCCTTGTTCCTTGAAGAGCTCTCATGTAGTCTCTGGCAGTGGTAGCATATAGTGCTTGCAATGAGATGTCACTGTTGCAAATGTGAAAAAGGTGTATCTTCCCAGTTTCCTATCTTGGTCCCTCAGATGCATTATATCAGGGGTGGAGAACTGCTGGCCTATGAGCCTGATCAGGCCCAGCATAATATATGATGTTAGCTGTGGGGCTGGTAAGGATGCGACTAGAAAGGAACTGTCAGGAGCTTAAAGTGGGCACCTACAAATTGCTGTTTGTTCTGATTCAGCAGTAAACAGTGGGTTTCCTGAGAAAAGTGCTGGGACAAAAAATTAAAAAAACCCACACCTCTCAGACATGTACATGGAAAGAATGGACCTTTGCCTGGAAAGTGTGGCACAGAAGGAAGGCTGGATAGCCCTTACACAAGCTTTCCAGGTGCCCAACTAAATTGCCCTAAGAAACATGTGAGATGAATATTCTGTTATACTCAGGACGTTGAATTAGTGCATTGCCTTGGCCTCAGCATTTTACAAAAGGGAATGCCTGCTGGATAGGACAGAGGGATATGATCATTAATGAAAGAATGTACTATACCTTCTGGTCAGCAGATCAGTCAAATCTTTGATTGCTTCTTTCAGTTTGATTTGCAGAAATGTATTTTTAATTCAACTTTCCCCCAAGCCTTATTATTTACTTAGGCTTCAATCCTGTATGCACTTTTCTGGGACTAATTAAATTCAAGGAGACTTGCTTCTGAGTAGCTATGCATATGAATTGTGCTGTTAGTAATAGTAGTAGAGCAGTGGGAGTAACAGGACTCCTACGTAGACCCATCAGTGTAAATGACACTTTACATCAGGGTTAAGGAACCTCTTGTCTGCGTCATGTTCCCACCTGGCTTGTGGCCAACGGCATCACCTGCTTCTCAGCCCTGTCATTTCCAAGCTCCTGATGGAGGGAAAGATCACTCTTACAGGATAACAACAACAACAAAAAAGGAGACTTGAAATAGTCAGAGAACAAGAGAAAGTGGGAAGATGCAAAGAAATAAACCAGCAGAAAAGTAAGCAGAATACAAGAGGCAAGAGTAATAAGGTGCCAATTGTTCTGACTTGTTTCATCATTGCATGTGAGCGTATGCCTGGGCACATGACTCTTGGTGCTGTGGGTTTTCTGAGCTGATAGCCACAACAGTGATGCCTTGAGAGTGGAAAATTATATTATCTAAATACATTACTAAAGACTGCATTATATGTGAGCTTTGCTAGCAAAGCTTTAGGGAGGTGGAAAAAAACACGAAGAGTGACTTGGATTTGGATGTGGTTTTATGACACGTAAATTGCAAAAGCCTATGGGGCTTTTGTGTCCAAAACTGCTGAAATTGAATTTAAGCTTGAGCAGATAACTCTGTTAAGTAAATAAGTTATGCCATAATGGTCCATTAGCATAGAACAATATGTTGCCTTTTAGATAACTTTCATTTTTCTAATTAGAAAATTGCAGGCATATGAAATTCTTCAGAATGACATCAGCATGCATTTGTTTATAGTCACTTCTTTGAACGCTGTTTGGATATGGTCCTATCAAGCTGTGCTGAAACTACAACAGTCACATCACAAATATTATCTCTCTGCCTGAATACAAAGTGCAGACCACCACAAATCCAACACAAGTTTGTTTGGCTTCGCTACTTTGTTCTTTTCTTCCTTGCAACAGATAGCTACACCCTTGAAAACTTACCATTGAATGAAGTTACACCAGGGGATGTTATCCTTGTAAATGACCAAAACCAGACAGCTATATATTGCTCAGATATAGGGAGCAGTGGATGTCAGTAGCTGCTCTCTAGAGACCCCAATTTTTACAGCCTCATTAGCAGTGCCTTAATTAGATGTCAAGCAGGTTAGAATTGACTTCTTAAGCTGATGTGAAAGGCAGTGAAGGGCAACCGATGTGTTCTCAAAATGTCACGTTCCTAACTCATATGATATACCAGTTAGAAAGGACTGGAATTCCAGTGGGCAGGAAGGAGATAAGACAACAGACTTGGTGTATAATTAGCCAAAACATTTTTTTGAACATCTGCAGGTATATTGGTTTGGTTCAAGAAAGAAATAGTAGCAGCAGTGTTGGAGAGCTGGCCTAGCTTTCCATGTCATGAGTGCTCTCATGCTGCTGGCTCATTCTTTAGACTCCTTTCTGTGGTGCAACTGTGTTGACACATACAAATGACACAATAACACTAATGACTATGGCTATACAAACAGCCCCAAGGTGAAGGCAGCAGTTTATGCAAATCCGTTTTCTGCTTATTGGCTTGGTTCACACATGCAAGAGTGTGGGCTCCCAGAGATGAGATCACAGCTACTTCACTCCTTCTCAGTCATTCTGCTTCTGCCCCACACTCAGCTAATCCATAGCTTGGCTCAGTGTGTCATCTAAACATGAGCTGGTGGTTTAGCAGTCCTGAACATATCCCAAGCTTTAAGCTAAGAACAAAACTTGGTTAGCTCAGCAAAATCACTGCATGGGGGGAGCAGAGAAACCCTACTGGGAACCCACACACTCATGCATTCATGCTAAGCCATGGTTTGGTTTAGCATGATGAGAACTAGACCACTGAAATTCAGAATTTGAATATAATACTTCTACAACATTTTCCTGAAATATATACAATAATTTCAAGATAGTTAAACTGCACGTTCTCATTTGTTTTCTAGTCCATTGGCTTCCTATTTTAATCCTTTGTAGATGCAAACCAGACTTTAAGCAGTTGAAATCTCCTTTATTGCTACATGGTCTACTTGACTTTATTAGTTTATTTCATACTGGGAAAAGTCAACTTGCCTATAAAGGTCTCAACTTGGAATTCTCATATGAACAACAGTGACCTCATGTGGCTATTGCTTTAGGGATGAATGCTTATCACATACAGATCAAAAGGAAAAGCTCCATCTTTACCAGCTGTCCATAGAAGAATTTATAAGAGGATTGTTGTGATGATAGTCTTCGCTCTGAAATAATGTTTACTGTGCCAGTGTTGCTGCTACTTGTATAAGGACTGTCTTAGAAGAATCTTGGTGACAGCGGATGGTCAACAAGAATCCCCAGCCTTCACAACTGCTGAGCTCTCCATGACATGCATTACATTTGTTTGGTATGATCATTAGTAGCCTTCTGAGATCTCCACTAGGGCTCCAAAGAGTGTTCACTTTACACAGTATCGAGATAACATAGCCTGATGCAGCTAAAATTAAGTCATGGCCAAGCTCTATTGAAAACAATTCATTACTAATTTGTCCTATTTCTTTCAGCAAGACTTAGTCCTTAGTCATCATGATCTCTAAGTTGAAATGTGTTTAAATTTTAACTATTTTCCTGAACAGACTATCCCCCTATGTGTAAATATCTTTGCTTCCATGGAGGCTATTTCCTGGAGTATAAGATCCTTGAAGGCCATTTAATTCATAGGAAGCTATAAAGTTGACAAGTATTGATATAGTGTGGTATTGAATTCCACCCTGGATTTTTAACTACTGATTTTATTTATATTTTGAATGTTTTTAGGTCAACTTCCTTTTGACTCGACTTTTATTGATGATTTTAATATATATATTATATTTCATGCAAACTGCTGAGAGGTTTATATAATTATATGTTATAAAAATTCTGTTAAATAAAAATAAAATCCATTTATAACAAATGTCTTCCTTATGCTTCATGCTATTTAATACTTATCTACACTGCACAGCACAGAAATACAAGGACGCACCTCTATAAAAAGTTTTAGGCTGCCTGGGAGTACATCCCATTGAACTTAAAAGGACTTACTTCTGAGCAGAAATGCATAAGATTGCTATGCTAATCTCTGTGCAAATAGGGTCTGATTTAGCCCATCTAAAAGCAAATGACAGATGCTTCATTGGTATAAATGGAAAAGCAGAATGGGACCCTTTCGTTATACCTTTGTGGCAATATAATATAGTCTGGGTAATGATTTGGAACTTACCTGGTTGCTGCTAAAGCTCAGAAAACAACTGGTTTTCCTGAAGCTCATTGTAGCTGAACATGAAATTTATTGTAATCCTGTAGCAAACTGACACCACACAAGCATCAGTAATGACTGGGCTATCAAAGAAATAACCATCCTCTGAACTTTTGTTCTGAGAATGAAGAAAGAATAGAGCTGGTATACAGTGGAGGGAAGATAACAACTTTTCTTTTCTGTTCTGTCCTTGTAACTAATTTGGCGATCTATGAAATTACTAAGAGGAAATTGGCGAGTTCTTTTTTCTTCTCTTTAATGAGAAAGAAAAAGCAACTGCAAGCAATTCTGATGCGTCAGTTATTTGGTTGTATAAAAATGTGGATCTGTGGATGAGGCAAGTCCAGCATCCTATATTCACAGGGACCAACTAGATTTCGTGGGAGGCAGACTTGCAGGGCAAGAGTGCCATAGCATTTCCCCCTCCCATCCATTCCAGAAAGTGGTATTCAGAGGCATGCTGCCTCTGGCAGTGGAGGTGGAATAGGACCATCAGGGTTAGTAGCCAGTGAGAACCTCATTCTCCATGAATTTGTATTTAGAAATGAAATTTAAAAGGAGATTTATTACAAAAAAATAATATCTGTAAACTGTGTGTGTGTGTGAATACTAAAAGGGAGACTATAACACTTTAAGCATGAATATGTACTTAACAGACTGGAAAGCTTCAGGCCAAGGATAGGCTGGTTAGTTCAAATCAATAAATGCAACATGGTATTTCACCCCATCCTGCTACCTGTTAAGCCACACTGTCCTTTAGTCTTAGAAATTCGCAATGCTGTAGCAATGGTGGAACCACAACTGGCTTTCCACAACTTTCCTTTCATTGTAACTTTTTAAGATACAAGAAGGTTTGTAGGATCTAAGCATTATCCTGCCCTGGCTTCTTGGCCCATAGGTCCCTCGTGGGATACTTTTCACAACAGCTTCCACAAGCCATACTGACATAAGACTGAATGAGCTATATATCTTTTCTACTTCAAATCAGAATTTTAGGACTTCCATTTGAAATTGGACGTAAGTTCCCTTCATGTGCTGTTTGACTAAAGGATTGTCCCATACCCTCCAACATTTTTCGATGGAAATAGGGATGTCCCATTCTGTAATGATATTTTTACTATTTATACCTCACCCTTCTGACTGGTTTGCCCCAGCCACTCTGGGCAGCTTCCAACATATATAAAAACATAATAAAACATTAAACATTAAAAAAACTTTCCCTATACAGGATTGCCTTCATATGGCTCGGAGGTCAGATAACTCCATACCTTCCAACATTTTTCCAATGAAAATAGGGACAGCCTAAGGAAAAGTGGTACATTCTGGGACAAATCAGAAACTAGGATGGCTTCTCTAAATCAGGAATGCCCCTGGAAAATAGGGACACTTGGAGGGTCCATTGTCCATGTGGGTCAGTGGGGCCACACTACATGCTTTGCCCTTGAAATCATGTGGTTTTGTCCTGCCTCTACCCCTGCCCCCAATGTCCATGTATTAGCAATCACAAATTCCAGCTCCCGTAAGCACTTTCTGCCTGCAGGTGACCATGCCTATGTATGGACCTCAGAGGAACTTGGGAGAGGCCCAGTTCTAGCACTGTGGCTTCATTGTTCTTTGAAAATGTGGATCCCCTTTCACATGTATAACACATAGAGGGGGGGTTTATAAATGCAAGACTGACTTGACCGAAAGTACTATCCCATGATGCAATTCAGTCCTTCTGGAAGCAGTGTCCTGCCAGCATCAGATAGCATTATGCCAGCAGAATACTATTGCTATGCCACACCCACCCTGTGGAACGCCCTTCCATCAGATGTGAAAGAGATAAACAGATAAACAATTACACAACTCTCCAAAGACATCTGAAGGCAGCCCTTTCTTGGCACGTTTTAAACGTTTGACATTTCTCTGTGCTTTTCTTATGCTGGAAGCCATCCAGAGTGGCTGGGGCAACCCAGTCAGATAAGTGGGGTATGTATGTATAAATAAATGTTATACACCTGTTTTCACAGGTGCACCTTTGAGTGATGCCAGTACAAGGGATTTATGATCCTATCCTCACCCAGTAGGTGTATCCTAAGGTCAGAATTGCATGGAGAACTTGTTCACAATCCCGTTGGGAAGAGTGACTGGACTTTGAGTAGCACAAATGGGAGTAGGCACACAAGACTAAAAAAAGCGAGAGCTCATCCCACAAAGACTGATGCCATCAGAAGGCAAACATATGGAGATTATTTCCCTGTCTCATTTTTATTTTCTTGTATATAGATAGTATATTGCTATAATCAGCTGCTTTTATAGTCAGGAGTCATGGCAACCGGTCCCTTGCTGGGCTGTGAGCACATTCCACAGTCTACAAAGTACTAAGATTTTCTTCTTTCATATTTATCAAATAGCGTGAGCCATTGCTACGCTATAATGGTAAGCATGCTGAATGCACAAGGAGGTAAGTTGCATGAGACAGTAAATTAATGCTCCATCCATTCACAGTTCTTCTCAGGATTCAGACAACTTGGTAACTGCAGATTTGTACATGCAGCTTTTCACCAAGGTTAGTACAAAGTGTGTAAACTAGTCCTTTTATTTACAGGTTGACCCTTGCCAATCAACCCTACTTCAAAGGTTGTGATTGCATTTTGACACCAAATGTTATAAAGATGATGTGGAGCACAGTTTTCAGATTTATATTCCCAAAAGTCAAAGATATAAGATAAGTCATATATCAAGTTCAGTTTTAATTAAGAGAAAAACTCATTATCACTGATAATGGAGGAAGTTGCTAATAGCTGCTTTGGATGATCATATCTTGGTTTATTAAGCTGAAATGTGCATGAGCCTTTTTCTTGTGTCCTGAGCTCCTTTACTCTTCCTTTTGTATGAACCATGAATAAACCAGGAAGCTCTAATTCACTGTCACTTTTGCCCAAATAGGAAATTGGTTACAAGCTTCAGAACAAGACAGGATATTAAACTGGGTTTGAAGTTGGCTTAATATCCTAGCTTGTTCTGAAGTTGCTAACCATAGTTCCCTGGTTTGGATGAAATGGGAAACTGTGGACAGACTATCCCACCAACAGTTCAAGGTCTCCCACTAGCAGAATGGGACTCCCCCCCCTATTCTTCCATGCCCCCACCAGTACACACAGGAAAGGAGAAGGGAGATCAATTTGTCTGGTTAGTCAAAACGCATTGATAGGACCATGCAGGCTTTGGTGATTATTTCCCCCTAAAATTTCTGGTTTCATCTTATAACCATAGAAGTCCATCATTGCTTGGGGGTATATGTAGCCAGAATTCACACTGTCTGGGGCATTCTGGGAAATAAAAATGGCAGCTGCAAGAAGGCAACTGCCAAAAAGACCTTTCTTGCCATTGAATAATGAAACCCTCCACTAATAAGTGACAAATTGGTGTGAATGAGGCAACGTGATGAACCTCATTCACATCTATTCACAAGATGTGGTATCTGTTTTGGTACAAAAGCAAACTGAGCTGAATATCTCCATTCAGTTCAGCTTTCTACTCATTTTGAAACAAATACACACTCATAATAGGGGACGCAGAGGACACTTGAATGAGTATCAAGGTGCTGGCATACCTTAACATGAAAGCAGTGGTTTTCAACCAGTGTGCCATGGCACCCTGGGGTGCCTTCAATGATGGTCAGGGTGCCTTAGGCAACTCTGGCCTCTATCCCTCTTTCCTTCTCTCCCTCCTCTGATGCCCTCTCATGTCTCTGCCTCCCAAAGGCTTGCACAGCTGTTTGTTGCAGCAGTCCTGGCTACAGGTTCCGCAAGGAAATAGTGCCCCTAGGAGACACCTCTCTTTGGGGGGGGGGCAGCTCAGAGACCAGGGGAGGTGGTGGCTGCCTGGGGGACTCCCAAGGAGAGGGGAGAGGAGGCTGAGGGAACAGTCTACAAGGGAGGGGATTCGAAAAGGGGTGAAGGGCTGCTGGCTCTGCAGGCAAGGAGTGACATAACTGGGCTTCTGAGGCCCAAAGCCTGTTTCCTCACAGCAGAGCCACAGAAGGTCAAGGGAGCCATGGACTCAAAAAGGTTGAAAAACTCTGACGTGAAGGGATAACAAAAAAGGTCCACCAAAATATTAAAATGAAGAAAATAAGGGGAGAAATTTGTCATTGTGCTAAAGCAGAACAATCCCTACTCTTCTCCCCACACATGTTGTTCTGGGGTTTTTTTCCTGAACTCCCCACCCCAAGCCAATTTGAGGGGACATAGAGGGAAGATGCAAGATCCTCATCTGTACAAATCTTATCTGGTGTGTCCCCCCCCCCACTTGTGATTATTCAACAGTATCATGCATTTATTTAATGCGTTTCAGTGGCTAAAAGTTTAGGCTTTAGTCAGATTCTTTTAATTTAAAATATATGCATCTCATTCTCTTTTAGCATTATGTTGATTTTAAAATATGCCAAAGATTTCTTAATGAAATTTCCATAGTTTGTGAGTCCTAGTTGTTGAAGAAATGGCAACTCTGTGTGCTTTTGCAAAGCTGAGACATGAAACTCTAAAAGCTAGAATTTACAATAATACCAGCTCAGGATAATTTAAGTAGGATTACTGGACTGTTGCAATACACAGAGAAAGTTTGCATTTTAAAAAAATAAAAAGGATCAAAAGGTTTGCTGATCTGAAGCCACAATCCAAATAAAGTATAGCTTAAACAGAAGAATCATTTTCAGAAAACATTAACTATCTATCCTCCTTTCTGTGGCTTTCAACCCAGTTTTGGGAGAATTATTTATGCATTTTCAGGACTCAGTAAAAAAGGAACCAGTCATTCCAGTTTTGTCTCATTAGGCTTGTCTCATTTCTTACCTGTTTTTAAAGTTCTGTGGAAGACACCATTTCTATTCTGTTGCTGGGAATGAAAGGAAGGATTTCTTGTATGGCCTCTTCACAGAAAAGCATATTGGTCAAATATTGATTTTGGTATTTTGGATAAAGACTCCTCAAATGCAAACAAAATTATGGGTATTTTCCACTGTAACAGATCATTCTCCATACTATATTGGATGTGCTTTGTTGGCACTACCATGTCTCACTGTCAGTGTCCTTCCCTGGTGCCTTGTTACTTTGTTGGAAATATGTCCTTCAAGTGTCCCCAACTGACAGCATGTGTTAAACACTCCCTGGGCCCATCCAGTCAATGCCCTCCTGCTAGATTTTATCAGTCATGGTGGACAGGGATTGAGAAGGCACAGCATCAGTGTCTTACATGCAGTTCCCGTTTTCAATGGATCTGTTGCAGCTAGGAAGTCTAGTCTCAATATCGACTCTTCCAGATGCCCAGAGGCCAGCAGAAGAAGCTACAAGAAAAGTCTGTGTGGATAGCATTCACAATAATACCCTCAAAAATGAAGCTATGGTCGTAACATTGAGAACAATGGCTTTCTACTCCTGAACATAACACACTCCTGCCAGCAGCCATTCAAAACTGGGTCCTAAAATGTTGCCTGATCTCCAGGGTCAATCCCCAGTATCACAGCAATTCAAAGTAATTCCTGAAGTTAGGTGCAGAATAGCATCAGAAAAGAGTGTTTTGTCCCCTTTTATAATTCTGTTTAATACACAAAAGAAGTGCTTCTCCTTTATTAAATTAAAAACAAAGATTTTGGTAGGGATTAATATCATATCCTCTGAGCATTTTTGGTATTCAATTAAAATGCATTGAGTTATTTTAAAAATGCATGGCATCTGCAGCAAATAATAGCTAAAAAGGCTAATTGGAAACCTGGCTGTTAGAATGACAAATTGCTCCTTCTCCTGCTTTTGATTCATATATCATTATATATCAATAAGGACTAATTTGTGAATGTCTTGTAGCTTTTGATTGACACCAACTGACTGGCTAGCTCTTTCCTCACTAATGATAAGACAATCACATCTGTCTCAAGGGTAAAAGAGTCAACATTATGCAACGTCTAAGTACAGTTTCCTTTGATATTCGGATCTACAGGGAAATATGATTTTGCCCTATAGAACTTAATTTAGATTACCAGTGCCTCTCAGAGAATATGTGTTAGTATGGCAATTCATGTCTCTGTTTTTTTGTTTTTATTTAAGCATTAATCTCTGTATACATAATTATTCTGAAAGAAAAAGAAAACCCTTATTAGGTGCATAGATTGACAGTATAGCAATCCCAGTTGGTTTGCTATGCAAATGTTCTCATATTAGGAACACTCAGACATCACGATGCTGCTACACGTTACCTGTTATTTGGTTAAATGCTTAGCTAGTAGTAATTTCAATTTAGATACCACTGTATTTCACTCTAAAAAGAATAGCACTGGTTTTAGATTTATGTTGGATGGCATGTGCCAGAGTATAAGCCCTTTGAAAAGATTATTCTAAAGATGAAGTCATATATTCATCCAACTATTTAACTTGGGACCTGACTGGGTATGGTTAAAAAGAATAACTAATGCATCTATAATTAGTATTGGTGCAAATGTTCTAGAATCTAGAACATAGCTACTAATTATTGTTAGAAGGTTATCCACATTAGATTGCAGGTAACTACTAAAACTATGCTTTCTCATAACTTTGAACTTAACAATCCTGAATTCCTGCATAAAGACTTTCTTAAACAATTGTATACAGCAGTGCAGCAGCTAAGTCATGTGCTTGGAAGCTTCCCAAGCAACTTTATAAAGAACAGCGCAATGGGACATCATGATTCTGTACTTCCTTAATTCAGCAAGTGCAACAAGCAGTAAAATCTATGTCAACAATAGATGTTGTGTTACTGTTTTTCTCCTACGTAGAAGTCTTTTAAGCTTCTGATCACTTTTCAACCATATATATATATAAATTACACAGACTCTCTCAATGGGCAATAGTCTTTAGGTTATATCACCCCAGTTGTGGTACAAGCTTACTCAATGAGTCTCCCCCCCCTTTATTAGAAATCATTGGTATTATTAAGTATCTTTGTATTTTTTCTTGTCTGTATTTTTAACTTTATTTCAAATAAAGTTCTGTGTTAAACAGAATCACACTACTTCCTCTGAGTTCTTCCATTTCACAATTTTATTCTGCCCAGGCGAGTTCTCCACGTTGCTGGTCACATATGCATAGATACATATTTATGTGCATCTACGTACATGAGCATATACATATATACAAAAGATTAAGAACACAGATTCAGATGTGTGCAGAATGAATGCTGCTCAATTTCACCCAACAGTGGAAGCAAACAGACTTTCTTGCTAAACCTCCAAAATTGTGACTGAAATAGCCACATAGACACCTCTGTGGATGCACAGCTCCTGATAATGACATGAAAGACCATATTCAATACAAATTCAGTTCTTTCTATTTCCAGGTTTGCAATACTTTTTCCAAATAATGTTCTAGATGAGAAGGCCATTTGTTCTTGTCTTTATTAAAAAGTAAGAACTGTGCATTTAGATTTAGCATAAAATTGATAGATGGAAGTAAGAGACAACCTTCAGCCTTCTCAAAAGAAACGGGGGGGGGGGGGGAATTAGCATAGTACATGAGTGTTCTGAAATTCTGATTCAGATAAAGCTCCCCTCCGTAATCTGAATAAAGTATGAAGCAATTGGGGGGCATTCACAATATTTATTTGTTTAGTTCCACTAGATATATGCAAAGGTTACTGGCCAAAAATGCAAGGCTGCAGTATCATACTTCTAAGAAACTGTTCAGTCATAAAACCTAAAATGCTTTAAAGTGTTTCCTGGGTGAATCCACCAAATACAGGTTTCCATGGTGATTAGCAAAAAGAAAAAAAGAAAAACAAGAGAAAGTGCCAGGAACTTCATTTCATGGTAATTGCTACATATTTGCAGCTGAAGTGTGCCTTTCTGTCTCAGCCTGAGTCTCTGAGATCATAATCACAGACACAGATTTCAATCTCCTGATGACACCTACCATACAAAACAATGCTTGGCTTTGTTTTGAGGATCATGCAGGAAGTCGTGTTGGGTTGGTTTTTTTTTAAAGTGCCTGTTTTGTTCATTTTCTTTGGTAAAACTATTAATGTCATGTCTAAAGATGTAGAACACACAGCGTCCATACCCATTCTGAAACCAACTTTTAAAACCACATATTTAATGTTGTGCTAAAAGGTAAAGGTAAAGGTACCCCTGCCCGTACGGGCCAGTCTTGACAGACTCTGGGGTTGTGCGCCCATCTCACTTAAGAGGCCAGGGGCCAGCGCTGTCCGGAGACACTTCTGGGTCACGTGGCCAGCGTGACATCGCTGCTCTGGCGAGCCAGAGCCGCACACGGAAACGCCGTTTACCTTCCTGCTGGTAAGCGGTCCCTATTTATCTACTTGCACCCAGAGGTGCTTTCGAACTGCTAGGTTGGCAGGCGCTGGGACCGAGCAGCAGGAGCGCACCCCGCCGCAGGGATTCGAACCGCCGACCTTTCGATCGGCAAGTCCTAGGCGCTGAGGCTTTAACCCACAGCGCCACCTGCGTCCCAATGTTGTGCTACTAGGCCATATAAGACAGCTATTCAGTTCCTCTGGTCACTTTTG
Organism: Podarcis melisellensis; assembly: GCF_964234715.1. Lineage (NCBI taxonomy): Eukaryota > Metazoa > Chordata > Lepidosauria > Squamata > Lacertidae > Podarcis > Podarcis melisellensis. The sequence continues at coordinate 66,172,234 of NC_138530.1, forward strand.
GGCAAATAAGAATCTCCCTCAGGAGGGAAGTAAGTGCAAATTGAAGGGCTTTTTTTTTCTTTCTCTTTGGTGCTGTCATTTAGGTTGTAGGATAAATCGTTTTCATAGGTATGTGTGTGGACAGGCACTGTAAAGCAGTGCCCTCGAGTCCCATCCCGGCAAGACAGCCCAGAAGGATACCATGGTTGATTGTATCAAAAGCCACCAAGAGGTCCAGCAGGTGGATTTTTTCTCCTGAAGCACATCTCTACTTTCAATTCTCTATTCAAAACTTGCTACGTTGGCTTAGCTTTTCCCTGAATCCAAATGGAGTTTGCCTACACCAAAATGAGTCCCCCACACTGGGGATTTTGAGTAGCTGAGATCATTTATAGGTGACTAAGTTTCTCTATGGGACTATGAACAATAACTATCAGAGCAAATATGACTGTCACAGTCTTTATTTTTAAGTAAAACCACTAGCAGCCATAGTTTAGCCAAATCATCCACTAATTAGATAATGGCTCTGTTAATCACTCAATTTCAGCAGCAGTAGGGATGCCTGAGGTGAGGAGGTTAAACCAATTAATTTTGTAGGTAAAGGTAGCAGGTGTAATACCTGTCTAATCCTCCTTTTCTAAGTGCACACAGATTATTTCATTCCTGCTTCACTTATTTAACTGTTTGTAGCCCTGTTTAGGTGGCACTGTGGGTTAAACCACAGAGCCTAGGATTTGCTGATCAGAAGGTCAGCGGTTCGAATTCCCACAACGGGGTGAGCTCCCATTGCTTGGTCCCTGCTCCTGCCAACCTAGCAGTTTGAAAGCAGGTCAAAGTGTAAGTAGATAAATAGGTACCACTCTGGCGGGAAGGTAAACAACATTTCTGTGTGCTGCTCTGGTTCACCAGAAGTGGTTTAGTCATGCTGGCCACATGACCCGGAAACTGTACGCTGGCTCCCTCGGCCAATAAAGCAAGATGAGCGCCGCAACCCCAGAGTCGGTCACAACTGGACCTAATGCTCAGGGGTCCCTTTACCTTTAGCTATCTATGGGGTTAACCAGTGACAAAATGGTCAAACTTTCTTAAATACCCAAGAAGGACAGAATTTGCAATCAAATCATACCCACTTACCTAGGAGTAAGCCCCATGGATATCAATAGGTCACTTCTGAAGAGTCCTTCTGTAAACGAGGACTGTAAGGCTACATACTCATTGAAAAGCAATTTCAACAAAACCATTGTGAGTTGTTTCCAAGAAAAACATGCATACAGATAGACAGTAGTCTTGTGTATGTTTTGATCTGAAATGTAAGATAAGCAATGGTGTCAGGGTTTCTGGGAGAGAGGAGGAGATGACAGAGGAGACGGAGAGCGAGTGGGAGGAGGGGCAGAAGGATGAGGAAGAAGATGACGGAATTCTGAGGGAATCCACGAGTCTGAGCAGCGAGTCAGAGGATTCTCAAAAGGGGGTTACCTTAATCAAGCAAAAGGGAGGAGAAGGGAGAAGCGGAGAGGAGCCCAGTGGAAGACAGACGCAGCAAGAGGCGTCTCAGCCGGAACGGAGAAAAGGGGGTGGAGTCGTCAGCCTCTCGGAGGGAGCAGGATTAGGAGAGAACAGAGAAAGGGGGTTGGAGCAAGGTGTTCAGCCGGAAAGGGTGGAGAGCAGAACAAGGGGTGGTGTAGCGGTCGAAAGAAAGGTCAGCAGCAACGTACGCGCGCCAAGTTCAAACGTAGAGGCGCGCGGAAGTGGAGAGAGCTCAGGGGAGGAGCCCGGCCCTAAAGCCAGAAGGAGGGGGGAAGAGGCGGCAGAGGATTCAGCCTCAGGCGAGTCACGGAGAGAGGGAACCCAGGGGGGCAGGAAGACCCTGCGGAAAAGAAAGGAGAGGAAGAGGTGGTCTAGAGCCAGGCTATTAAGTTGGTGTGGAAGAGGGGAGGAGTCAGAGGGGACTTCAGCGGTCTAACGTGACAGACGTACGGCCACGATGCTGAACTGTACGAGAAGCAGAAATCTTCAATAAACTTTTCCTGTAAATAAACTGCAACGGAGTGAGGTCTCTGGTGAGCTGGGACCCGTCCTGGGTGGCCGTGACAGTAAGTCCCCTCTCAGAAAGCAAAAATTTTTTTTTGCGAAGCTCACGAACGGGAGCAGCCATGAGCGCTGAGGAGCAGCTGGTTGCACTGCGGGATCAGGTTACCGCTCTCACATCGGCAGTCATTGCTTCGCAGAAGAAGAATGACGACTTGGAGAAGACGTGCCAGGATTTGCAGGCAAGGTGGGAACACGCGGACAGGGCGGGGGCCCCAGGTTCCAGAGCGGAGGGCATTGCGCTTGGACGGAGGGGGGGTGCCCTGGTTCCGCATTTTAATGGCAACTTGCAAGACTATCCCAATTTCAGAGCGGACGTCGTATATGCACTGCATTTACTCCGTCACGATTTTAAAGATGAGGAGGAGAAAGTGGGGTTCATTGTTTCGCACCTGCATGGGGAGGCCAGGGCTTGGCTACGCAATCTGTGGCGCGAAGATGGACCGGCCCGTCGCAATTCAACTGCGTTCATCAAAGCGATGGATTCTTGTTTTCAATCCTCTGTGGATGTGGACATTGCGCGCCGTCAAATGCACGGGCTGAGGCAGGGGAAAGCGACTGTGCGCCAATACCACTCTAAATTTTTTGCATTGCTTTCAGACCGATCAGGGAGGAGAAGCCGAGCAGCAGTTGCATCTGGGTATGGTGCAAACAGTGCCTCACAAGTACCAGGACTTCTTGGAGGTTTTCTGTGAGAAGGAAGCTGACAAGTTGCCGCCTCACAGACCTTACGACTGCGCGATTGATTTAGTGCCAGGGGCGCAACTGCCTGCTGCCAAGCTGTACTCCATGTCGGAAGACGAGATGCAAGAGCTTCGGGAGTTCATAGACCATAACCTCAAGCGAGGTTTCATCCAGGAATCTAAAGCAGCGGGTGGCAGCCCTGTGTTCTTTGTGAAGAAGAAAAACACGCCCCAAAAAAGGCTTATAGTGGATTACAGGTTCATAAACAGCTTGACTAAGCCCAAAGCTTTCCCCATGCCCAAGATTGACGACCTTTTAGCGACCGTCAGGAGGGGCAAGATTTTCACCAAGCTGGACCTACGTGGAGCTTACAATCTCATCCGCATCCGGAAAGGAGATGAGTGGAAGACCGCCATGTTCACTCCTCTGGGCACATACGAATACCGAGTCATGCCTTTCGGTCTCCAAAATGGCAGCCACGTTTTTCAAGCATTTATGCACCACGTGCTAGCAGGTCTCCTCTACAAGAAGTGTGTCTGCTTTCTCGACGATATCCTGATTTTCTCGGAATCGTCGGAGGATCACGATAAGGACGTGAGGGAGGTCCTGCAGAGGCTGAAGGACCACAGGCTGTACGCCAAGTTGGAAAAATGCCAGTTTGATGTCAGAGAGGTTGATTTCCTTGGCTACAAGTTGTCCGACGAGGGACTGGCCATGGACAGGGCTAAGGTTCAAGCGCTGTTGGACTGGAAAAGCCCTCGAAATCGGAAAGAGGTCCAGAGGTTCATCGGCTTTGCCAATTTTTACCGCAAGTTTATTAAAGGTTTTGCGAACGCGACGGCGGCTATCACTGACACCCTCAGTTCCAAGAAGAAGAAGTTCGTCTGGACCGAACAAGCGGAGCGGTCCTTCCGGACGCTTAAAGGTCTTTTCGCCTCCGAAGAGCAGCTGCTCCACGTGAATCCCGGCAGACCCATGCGGGTAGAGACCGATGCGTCAGACAGAGCGGTTGGGGCCGTTCTTTTGCAAGAGGATTCGCAAGGCAACTGGAGACCGGGTGCGTTCTACTCCCGGAAGCTCAGCAAGACGGAGCGCAATTATACCATATGGGACAGGGAGTTGTTGGCCATTCATGCAGCTTTCAAAGCGTGGCGACACTTCTTAATAGGAGCCAAGCACACGGTGCAAGTCCGCACGGATCACAAGAACTTAGAGTATTGGCGGACGGCTAAGTTACAGACCCAGCGACACATGCGCTGGGCGGAGTTCTTTGCGGATTTCGACTTCAAAATAGAATACATCCCAGGAGACTCCAATGTTATTGCAGACGCGCTGTCCCGAAAGCCGCAATACTTGGAGGAAGCAGCTCCAATCGCAGCAAAGCACATTTTCGCACCGCAGGCGTGGACGTGCGCTACCATCGCAGTCGACCTGGACGCGGTGCGACGCGCGTTGCAAAGGGATCAGTTTGCACAGTCCAAGATGGAGGAGCTACGCGGAGGGTCGCGAGACAACGATGAGTTCCAATTGCAAGATGGACTTTTGACTCGTAAGGGTGCCCTTTACGTGCCCACCGACGATCTTCGAGCCAAGGTTCTGCAACAATTGCATGACGCCCCTAGTGCAGGCCATTTCGGCAAAGAGAAGACGATGGAGTTGGTGGCTAGAGACTTTTGGTGGCCCCAGATGAGAGGAGAGGTGGCGGACTACGTCGCCAGGTGTGATATCTGCCAGAGGTCCAAACCAGTGCACCAGAAGCAGGCGGGATTGCTAGAACCGCTGGAGACACCGCAGCAACCGTGGGAGAGGGTAGCGTTGGACTTTGTTACGGACCTGCCCAGCTCCAGAGGTAAGACGGCGGTGTTAGTGGTGGTGGACTTGTTCACCAAGATGGCGCATTTCATCCCTTGTGCCAAGGTGGCGACGGCAGAACAGACCGCAAAGCTCTTCATCGATCACGTCTTCAGAGTGCATGGACTTCCGCAGTCCGTCTTGTCCGACAGGGGGCGCCAGTTTGTTTCCACTTTCTGGCGAAAGCTTCTGGGCATCTTGCACGTCAAAATCAACCTGACATCGGCGAGACATCCACAAACCAACGGTCAAGCGGAGAGGGTCAACGCGATCATGCAGCAGTACCTGCGGTGCTACGCCAACCAGCGACCTGCGGCGTGGGTGGACTATCTGCCGATGGCTGAATTCGCCTACAACAACACGAAACACGCATCCACCGGGGTGACGCCTTTCTTCGCGAACAATGGCCGTCATCCCAGAACCTTCCCGAGATTTGCGGCACCAGGAGGGGGGGGGCCTCAAGATGCCGACCAGTTTGCAGCGGAGTTGCAAGAGGTGCACGAGGAGCTGCGGAGACATCTGGAGCTGGCGAAACAGGCGTATAAGGTGCAGGCCGATAAGCACAGGAGGGCGGGAGAGGACATCCAGATTGGGGACTGGGTGTGGTTAGCAGCCCACGCGATGCCGGCCAGGTCCTTGGCCAAGAAGAAGTTAGGACACAGGCAGCTAGGGCCATATCAAGTTGAGGCTAAGATCAATCCGGTGGCTTTTCGTCTAGCCCTTCCGGAGGGTTCCAGGGTGCACCCGGTCTTTCATAGGTCGGTGCTCACTCCCTACAAAACCCCACACAGGTTTCAAGAGTCAGGAGCACTCCCAGAGCCACGTAGGAGGGCGCCTGAGGGGGGGGAATCGCCAAGACCAGAACCTCTTAACGAGGTCACAGAGATACTGGACTCGAGATGGGGGGAGGAGGGAGTTGAATATTTTCTAGCCAGGGAAGGCACTCCGGCCTCTGCCAATAGCTGGGTGCCGGGTTACGCGTTGGACGAACCCCTGTTGAAGGAGGAGTTCCATGCACTTTTTCCGCACAAGCCCATGCCCGAGGAGTATTTTGATGATTGGCTTTTCACGCCCACTTTGTCAGACAGCACGTTCGAGGGTTTCTCCTCACCCGAGGGCCATACGCCCGAAACAAGCCCGGCCAGGGATCCGAGACTGGGGGGGGAGGAGACAGGCCCTTGTTGGTGGGTGGATCAGCCAAGGGAGGCATGGAGTCAGAGATGGATGGTAGGTCCTTGGCAGGCAGCGCCAGGAGAAGCAGTGATGGAGGAAGAGACTGTGAAGTCTGTGGGTGGGGAACCCGAGTTCGAACACACATATACGGAGATGACAGAGGAGAACGTTGAAGTGGACAACTTGTATCCTGAACCGACCCCGGAAGAACCACGTTTTCCTCAACCTGCACCCGGCGAGCGGGAGGGGGGAAGGGGGGGCTTCGAGGGGGGGATGGATGTCAGGGTTTCTGGGAGAGAGGAGGAGATGACAGAGGAGACGGAGAGCGAGTGGGAGGAGGGGCAGAAGGATGAGGAAGAAGATGACGGAATTCTGAGGGAATCCACGAGTCTGAGCAGCGAGTCAGAGGATTCTCAAAAGGGGGTTACCTTAATCAAGCAAAAGGGAGGAGAAGGGAGAAGCGGAGAGGAGCCCAGTGGAAGACAGACGCAGCAAGAGGCGTCTCAGCCGGAACGGAGAAAAGGGGGTGGAGTCGTCAGCCTCTCGGAGGGAGCAGGATTAGGAGAGAACAGAGAAAGGGGGTTGGAGCAAGGTGTTCAGCCGGAAAGGGTGGAGAGCAGAACAAGGGGTGGTGTAGCGGTCGAAAGAAAGGTCAGCAGCAACGTACGCGCGCCAAGTTCAAACGTAGAGGCGCGCGGAAGTGGAGAGAGCTCAGGGGAGGAGCCCGGCCCTAAAGCCAGAAGGAGGGGGGAAGAGGCGGCAGAGGATTCAGCCTCAGGCGAGTCACGGAGAGAGGGAACCCAGGGGGGCAGGAAGACCCTGCGGAAAAGAAAGGAGAGGAAGAGGTGGTCTAGAGCCAGGCTATTAAGTTGGTGTGGAAGAGGGGAGGAGTCAGAGGGGACTTCAGCGGTCTAACGTGACAGACGTACGGCCACGATGCTGAACTGTACGAGAAGCAGAAATCTTCAATAAACTTTTCCTGTAAATAAACTGCAACGGAGTGAGGTCTCTGGTGAGCTGGGACCCGTCCTGGGTGGCCGTGACAAATGGTAAAATTTAATATATTTTAAGGGTTTCAGTAAGCCCAGCTGAACTGTGTTACCTTCATTACTGCTCATTTTGTAGACCATCCTAAACGTTCACCATCTTGCATCCTTTTGCCTGCATCGCAGAGTTATAAAACAGAAAAAGGAATGCAAAACGAAAGCTTCAGTATTTGTTTTTATGCTATTTATAGCTGGGATTAGAGACCACTGAAAACACCCTGGAGAATTATTATCATGTTGTAATAGCTGCCTTGCTGGTATTTTATTGCTTAATTATTTTTTCTCCTTTCTGATATTTAAATTGAGGGACTTCTTTGAAGCTTATGTTTTAATGTTTTTTTAATGTTAAAATATGGGGCGGGAAGAACTTGCCAGGTTTCAGTGTATTTTGTTCTGTATTATACTAATCAATGGTGTATGTATGAGAATAGGATGGGAGGGAATGCAGATTTAATTGTGATTCATTAAAAAAATGGGCTCACCTCCTCTCCAATAGCCTGATTTACCATAAAAGTGAAAAAGCTGGTGGAGAAGGGCAATGCTTAAACAATATGCAATCTCGCAGACCATTGCTCCAGTGGAGTGAAGGAGGTGAAGCAGTTATTCAAAGTAGTGAGATGATTCTTCCAATCCCATTCAGGTATTTGCCTTCCACCACCACCTTGGCAACAAGGGGTTTGAGACCTAACCTGCAAGAACCTAGGTCAAGTTGATCTGGGCTTGCAGTGCTAGGAATGCCAGTTTTTTGGTCTTCTCCAAGAATTGAAACTTTGTTTTCAATATGTGTGATAACTGCAGAATGAGTCTAATTGTGTGTACACATAGCAGGAAACCATGAAGGTTGGTGGTGTGCCACTCATGTAGAAGTGAAACATATATGCCCATTTGTCAGGGTGATGTGCAGGTAGTATTCACTTGTACAAGGGATCAATTCTGGTATAGGAAATGGCCACCAGTTATCCTATGTTGAGGGCTCGTGTTTTTACACCTCAAAGTAAATCCTGCATTGTGTGCATGAAACGTTTCTTGTATGTTTGTTCTTTCCAACTTGTGTGTCTAGATCTTTGCGGCAAAATCTCTGGCACACACCCCCCCCCAGCATTTGATACTCTTATGCTCTGCCTTCTTCTCTTCCCAACACTACTCCTCTACCCTCAGAGAATGTAGGAAAAAATACAAATAAATAATGAATGCTAAGGGAGTTTCGAAACCCTGGAAACCAACAAGGCAAAGGTTTGTGACATTCTTCCTTATTCATGCCCCTACAGCTTCCTTCAGATCCTGCAACTGAACATCTGGTAGCCACAAGAAAATGCAAAATTAATTGCTCACTTCATAAACAATAAACATACTTCTTGTTACCAAAATGCTTCGGAATATTTTGAGTCATAACATTATTTTAGATCTGATTTTTGATATGTATGGATTCACCATCGTTGACGAACTATGCAGATATTCTCACCATCTGTCATGGGAAGAAGAAAAATCCTTTGTGGTTCAACCTATGGGATGTCTACCCCTTGCCCATATGTATTTTTTGAATTTCACAACTATGAGTTTCTCATTGTCAACAATCTTAAAATGGGTTTTCTTTAATAGAGGTGCAGATGGAGGATGCGGCAGCTCCTTCCAAATTGAATTCCCACCGCTATCCTGTTATCACATTCTCCACTGATACCGCCTACTGTTTTCTAAAAGTACACTCTCAACAACAATCTGCCTGCATTACAGTTTAAGAAATTTCCTTCATTAACCTCTCTCCAATGTTATTTCTAGCAACAACTGTCTTGACGTTCGTAATTGCTTCCCCCCTTCCTTCCTTCACAGTGCCTGTAGAGTGAAATGCCAATTTTGTAATTACTGATATGCTGAAATAATTATTTCTTAGCCCTCTTTACTCTTGTGTTGCTTCTAAACCCATAAGTGTCCACTTCTTAAACTCTTGAGGATTCATAAATAACTACATAACTTTAATTGTTAACCAAGGCTCAGGGGAAGTTCGCACATAATAGCCATTAGCACCGAATGGAGGCACTTGAGTGCTTAGTCATGCTTGCCTAAATGATTGCAAATCATTTCTTTAGCACTTTCCAGTGTACAAACAAAGTGCTTGGCATGTTTACTTCCTTTGTTCTCACAACAACCCTTTGAGGTAGATTGCATCCATACTGAACCGCCCACGTCTATGATTTTAATCTGAGTCCTCTATGTTGCTTACAGTCTGTAGCACACCACACAAACCTCACTTACTCTTGTTTGATATTCACTGGCAACTACAGAAATTGCTACTTTTCTGCCCAAGAACATATTTCACTTGATTCTCGTATATTGGGGGAGAGCAAAGGGCTCCATTCAAAGGCCCTTCATTTTCTATGACCAATTTTTAATTTTAGTAATAATAAAACATAACAACAGTAAATACAACTATGTAATCAGTAGTTGATCAAGCATTGCATATTTTCCTAGGCTGTCAGTCCTCCATATCTTTCCACAGTGATCCATGAGCCCCTGTTGGTGTCTGTCGCACACTTTCTTTTCTAACCTAAGTCAGCTTCAGGCGTTGCCTTTCAGTATAGAGTAGAGATGGGTAAATCTGTCAGTTTTGGATTACCTCAGTTTCTCATGTGCCCTATCTTAAACTCATTTCTCCACATTCCCACATTGGTTTGCATTTTTTAAAAGTCATCACAAAAATTCACCAGAAATTTATCATACCGTATATCATATATGAAATTTATCATATATATACACATTTTTACAAAGCAATTTCTCCTAACAGAATGCATTTTTTATTTTATTTTCACTAATATATGCATTTTTAAACACACTTTACCCTAGCACACTCTCTCTCTCTCTCTCTCTCTCTCTCTGTGTGTGTGTGTGTGTGTGTGTCTGTGTATACACATTTTTGTACATGTTACTTTGGCTGGAGAACTGCATTGCAAAATTCAAAGAAATGGAAATGTCAAAGGATGCTTATGTTTGGGTTCTCGTGTAGTTTTGGAAAGTGCAAATCAGGTAGGTTCACCTGGATTTTCTCCTTCATCCTTAGCATACACTGTAGAGGAAACACATGGGCAGGCATCTGGGCAGAAGTGTGCTAGTTCTGCTCCCCTTTGCTGTCATTGTTACCAAACCTCCACAATTTAGAGTTCAACAGCCTGAAGTGAAGAGACTTCTGTATTGGGGGACGCTCCCTGTACATTTCACAGCTCTGAAAATGCTTTAAAGATGTGTGAGGAGTCTCTGCCAGTACAATAGAGTCCTCTATTTGGGCTGTTACATCTCTACAAGTTTCGGGGAGCAGGTGTAATAATGATGAAGGCATAGCCAGCACCTCTAGATGAGAAAGTGGGAGAGGGGAACTGTCCATATGTCCACAGTTTTATCTCTTCTCCCTCCTTTCAGAACCCTTGTGAACCTGTACAAGTATGCTGGGGAGAGACTTAATTCATGGTATTTTCCTGCATCCCCTCCTCTTCCTGTGCAATCCTAACCATGTCTACACAGAAATAAGTCCCACTGAATTCAGGCAGTAGCAATCAAGGGCACACCAGCTGCTTCTCTATAGCAAATACAGTTTTAGCAACTGTAGGGTTTTACCCCTGCTCTGCTGCAACATCAGTCAGCCCTTTCCATGCCCTCGGTGACAGTGTTCTAGGAAAAAGGAAACCCCTTCTCTTAGGCACTGCTGAAAGGGTGAGGCTGGGAGATGAAAACAAAACAACCACAAGCATTTTTTTTGGGGGGGGGGACAGCAGGAAAGCACATCATCTTGCTCACATTCCTTCTTCTGATTTACTGCTAGCTTACTGCTGCCCACTCTGTTGGATTATGCACTGCACTGAGCAATCCTCAATTCTCATATACCTGCATGTTGGAGGGCTCTGTGCAGAGGCCCTTAATTTTCAAAGATGTGTGGCTATGTTCACACGGAGCTGCCCAAATCAGGAGCAGAAAGGGTTAAAGAAGGGGCAAGGACTCCAAGGGAAGAACCACTGCAGAGGGGGGCGGGGTAGCTAACAGAGAGTAGAACCCCTCCCAAGGAGGAGGAGGAGGAGGAGGAGGAGGAAAAAGTGGTGTGGGTGGGTGTGTGGAGAAAGGGAAGGGGGGAGCAGGCAGGTTAGCAGGAAATGGTTAGTCCTTAAGTAGGAAGAACTAAGGGATTAAACAGCCCCATAAGGAAAGCTCACGCCTCTCGCTAATTAGTGGTCTTGCCTCTTTCATGACTGGGAAGATCTCCACCTGGGGGAAGGAGTACAAATCTACTGGAAAATTAAAGCATTTCTTTAGCTTGTATTTCAGTTTGTTTTTTTTTCTTTGGGGCTGAAAGAGGAGCTTTCCCCTCTAGATCTAAGACAGGTACCCCAAACTTGGCCCTCCAGCTGTTTTGGGATTACAACTCCCATCATCCCTAGCTAACAGGACCAGTGGTCAGGGATGATGGGAGTTGTCCCAAGACAGGTGGAGGGCTGAGTTTGGGGGTGCCTGATCTAAGAGGACTTCTGCATAAAGGTAAGACCCAGGGAGCTGATGAAGCATTATGGGAACTTTCCTCTGACTCAACCAGGCTGTAAGGGTTGCACACCACCAACCCGCTCCATGGATTTTTCTGTGGAACATACCCCCCCCCCCTTAAATGTGTCTCCAAGTGAATTTGGGGACAGAGGTTGCATGACGGGCCAGGTAAAATTCTACTCACTTGTCAGGCGGGTTTGTTGTTGTTAAAAACTTGTTTAAAAGCCCTGTGTATATAGTGCAGAGTGGGTAAGCCACACTTTGTTTGGCAGGTCACAAATTGTGTAGACTGGAAGTAGTCTGTTGGGCTTTCAGTGTTGTTGTGTGTTGCTTCATTTACCCCCCCCCCCCACCTTAGATATTAATAGAATTTGTTGCCTGTTTTAACTTTAGCATTCTTGGCCACTTGGAGTGGGATGTGGCATACTTTTGAATTGGGGAAACGGTAAATAAAATAAGCGGGGTGTGGTACTTAGTGTTTCACAACTTTTGTTTTCCCACAGTGTTGAATTTGTCAGCACATTTTAAACCAAGGTGTTGCTCCAAAAGGGCATCATTGAAAAGTTTGTTAAGCATTATACCTAGGAGAGCTAGTCCCAAACCTCCCACTTCTTTTTATACTTCCTCCTAGCTATCACTTGGTCTATCCAGTGGTTTTGCACAAGCCTTCTATACTGAATCTGTATCTTTAGACAGCACTAACTTGGCTGCTTTGACAAAGCAGTCAGAGGTGTCATGACTTTGCATTTCACACAGTGTAAAATAGCCTGTTCAGTTGCCTAAACTAAAGGATCAAGCTGTGATATAAAATAACTTTGTATCATCAGTTAATAACTTTGTATCATCAGTTATTCTATTAGCTTCAGGGCATTTTGAGACTAAACTAGGATTACTGTGGTCCAAGAGCTGGAGGAAGAGCTGGGAGGAACTAGTTAGTTTCATCCTAGAGGGTTTGGTGGACCCAGGTTTATTGTCTAGAAATTCGATGAAGGTCTGTCACTTGTTTTGGAGTCTGGAATTCAGGACAAATGCCTTGATTCCACTGGCAAACATACGGGAAGATTCTGGATACTTCCCCATCATATATTCTGGACCTAAAATCAAGATATTAGGACTGACTTGTGATGCACTGTAATGTTTAGTAATCGTTTTACTTAATACATTCAAATGTGAGTACTATTTGAATGAATAAAAAGAAAGGCTTGCCACTTCTGGGAATGCAAGGGATGAGTATTGTTAGCTTGGTGCTATTGAAAAGCTGTTTTTACATGATTATGGGTACTATTTTGCTGAAATGCATGTGTTCAAGAGGCGATTCCTGGCACTGAAAACCAGATTTGGAGGCTGAACTACTACTAGTCCTGATTCATATCAGACTTTGCAGGAAGGTTTCTTGAAATAGTGGTTACTACATATCATCTTTTGGTGACGGAAAAATCCATAACTTTAATGTAGATAATGTATAGAGCTGGAATAATATAAACTCTAAAGGGAATCTATATGGAAATGTATGACTAATAGTCAAAAGCTATTTATAGCTGCTGTTCTAGATATGAAGGATTTGCTTAACAAGATTGGCAACTGCATGTTATCTCCTGGAAACTAGTTATAGCACTGAGTTTGTTCCTAATTTCACACTGAGCCCTGAAATGCAAAATTGTGTGTGTAACCCAGTGCAAAGCTACGGTGCTGAGAAAGGGACCTGTAATTACTTTCGTTTGCTGCTTTCCTTTTTCCATTAGCTTTTATATAAGTTGATTTTGCAACAAAGATTGGAAGCGTTAGGTCATATTTACATCACAGATTTCTACTTAACTTGTTTAAGAGTCATTCATTCTCACCAGGGTAACTCAGGAACTGCAGATCTGTGAGATGGGCTGCAGCTTATAACAGAATTCTAAACACTTGCACCAAATTACAGTTTGCATTGAAAACATAGCAAATACATTTTTTGCTGCTTGGAAGCTGAAAATATCTCAAGTTATCATGGTCAACTGGAAAAAGCAAGAGATCATTTAAAAAAGAAAGAAATTCCAATTCCTGCTTCCTTATTAGTCATAAAAAATAAACTCTTTTACAGGGTGGGTTTTTTTTTTTTTTTTGAAGCAGAATAAAAATCTAGTAAGGGGCAACTTAAATATAAATGGCTGGGGAATAATTTTACTCATATTTTCAATGACCCACACGGTATGTTCTTTGAAAAGTTATTGCTATTTCTTCCAGGATAGTTCCCAGCAAGTCCAGATCCCATTCTGTTTTCAAGGCTGGGTGGGGGAGATTTTTCTGGGTGGGTTGTTCTGCAAGACAGCAAAGACTTACTGCACTTTGACTTCTTCCTTCACATTTTCACCCTCTCATTTCTATTCAATGATATTGCTGCATGCCACCCCAATCTTCACAGTGGTGCAAGGTTCCAGGGGTTCACCCAGGGGTCGTGGTTTTTTTTGGAAATGGGGCACAGCAGAGACTTTGGTGTCTTCATGATATATGGTTTATTTATACATATCTACAACCTGAGCCTACAACAGAGGTTAACAGCATCAACAATCCAAGAGGATCTTACTTCTTCCATATGTGCAGCCCTAGATTCAAGCAGCCATTAATCATTGTGCTCTGCCTGCTACTTTTCTTCTCCTGGTCACATAACTCCTAACTCTAAGCTCTAAGTTCTGGCTTTATCTTGTAACTGAGTTGAGGGAGGGCCCCCTCCCATTTACTGTCTCACACAGAGTTCATTTGATCCTTTGTAGTCTTAAGGATGCGGGTGGCACAGGACGTGGGTGGTGCTGTGATCTAAGTAACTGAGCCTCTTGGCTTGCTGATCAGAAGGTCGGTGGTTCAAATCCCCACAATGGGGTGAACTCCCGTTGCTCGGTCCCAGCTCCTGCCAACCTTAGCAGTTTGAAAACACACCCCAAGTAGATAAATAGGTACCGCTCTGGTGGCAAGGTAAACGGCGTTTCCGTGTGCTGCTCTGGTTCGACAGAAGCGGCTTAGTCATGCTGGCCACATGACCTGGAAAAACGCCGGCTCCCTTGGCCTGTAAAGTGAGATGAGCGCTGCAACTCCAGAGTCATCTGTGACTGGACTTAACTGTCAGGGGTCCTTTACCTTTACCTTTTTAGCCTTAATAGCTCATTCCCCAGGCTATTGCCTCATGCAGGAACCTTAACCTGGATTAATTAGCTGGTGATTCCAAGACAATAAGTGTCTAGTACCCAACTTAATACACATTGATCTTGCACCCAGCGTTTTAACACCCTGAGCCTTAATTAAATTCTAACACATACTGGTTCCAGGGATGTAGGCTGTCTAGCACCCACAAACTTGTAACACTATATATATCATCCAGACGAGTCAGTTGCTTCTGCCTGCTATTTGTGTGTTTTGTTTTAAGTTATATCTGTTTTCCTTTTTTGTATTGTATTGCAATACTGAAAACCTTGAAGAGATTTAATACAAAAAACAACAACAAACCCTCACATGCATGCTGGTCACAGAAGGTGGGGAAAAGAGGTGCAGTTGGAAATTCAGTGCTGATTAATACAAGGTTGAATAATTATCTTCAGAGGCTGCAAAGAGCAGTGGTGAAAATCAAAAGCTTTGTTCTCACCTTGGCATTTCCCCCCTAGAAAGCCCCTTTTCATCACTGCAGTGAAGTGGTTTCAGACTCACTTCAAAGTTGCAGGGTAACTGAGATATTCAGTGCTAACTGAACATTATCTAACCAATCGGTGATGGTGCGCATGCATTTTCACATGTAAAATGCTGATATTCATGGCTGGCCACTTGCTGGAACATGGCTGCAGCTCCCATCATCCCCCTGGACCACTGGCCATGCTAACTGACGCTAATGAGAGTTGGAGAGCCATGGTTTTTGCACCCCTATGCTATAATATATGTTTGCAATTGATATTTTGTGATTACAAAACAACAAGGATTGTTACATGTGCAGATGTTGTTCAAGAAAGTGAGGATAACCAAGACATTGATAGGTTTTTTGTGGATATCTTAAAACATAGAGCTGAAATGAAGGAATCTGGAAAGAAAGGGGTCTCTATAGCACACCCCTAGCTATCATCATTTGTTATCTACAGCAAAGACGAGTTTAAAAGCAATTTACTTTAGAATGCAGCATGAGTAGGTTAATAGGGCCCTTTGGTGGGATGCAGTCTAATTAGTATGCAAAAACTCTGCATACTGCAAAGGAGGAAGTTCAGCCTCATAAATGAAACTGAAGAATCGGGCTGGAATAATTTGGAATTGAGCTATCCAAGAAATGTCTCATGAGCTGTTTTCATGCACACACACTCTTTCCCCCCAATGTCCAAACATAGCTACATATGCAGACTACAGAATGTTATAGTATTGATGGCTGCTGTGCAAGATGTTCCATCATGTAACAAGCCCCCTTTTACCATTTAAGATTCCAAACTGCTGGGCTGAGCCTAAATGTTAAACATTCCGTAACTGTTCTTCAAAACGGTAAATTGAACTTGGGAAATATTGGTGTGTTTGCTTTTGCTACTAACAGCATTTATATGCCACTCAGTAGCAAAGCTCTCTGGAAGGCTTACAATAACAACATATGAGAATGATCATTTCAGAATTGCCTTATTTGCTTTTGGGTTTTTCAGACATCCAGACACTCTGCAATTGAGGGTTATTTTGACAATTATGAGTGCTAATTACTTAGAACAACAGCAAAGCTTATAACTCTAGATTTGTTTTTTTAAAGAAAACTGCAATTGAATAGAAGTGTTTAGGATATACACAATTCACCTGGAGCCAGGATGTAGTAAACTTATTTACTTCATTTCTTTCTCAAAACTGTATGTGTGGAGAAAGACACATAGTATGCGAGCCCATTTTAATCTCATATGCTTGTAGCAGTGAGAGAAAGAGAGAGATTAGCTTCCATTTTTCTTTTTTTGACCATAAGGCATCAGTCAGGGGGACAACTATTCACTGAGGCAAGAAGGCAAAAACGTTTTCTTTCTTGTAAAGCCCTTTGCTTTTATTGTAAAACTAGGGTGGGTGAGAGAAATGGCAGCCATGAAGCAGCAGATCTTTCCTCTTGTGCCAAGATGGGTTGTGAGAAAGGGGACACTTGCCTGCATAGGGAAAGCATTGCCTTCCTTTGTGGCCTTTTCTTGAGGAGCTGGAAACAGCATTTAAAAACGTAGAGAGGAAGATGGCTACGGCAGAGAAATCTAGGGTCTCTGCTCAGCCAGCATGGTCATCTTTCTCTAAGTCTGAGCCTTTTTAAAGAACCTAGTTTTCCCAAATGAGGGCAGGCCAGAACAGAGGCTTCTGGGGGCTTGAAATGCATGGGAAGTACATTGTTGATGCTAGATAGCCAATGCAGTTTTCTTTGCATTTAAGTATAGTGCTGCAGGCTTTCAAATGTGCTTTCTCTCTCTCTCTCTCTCTCTCTCCTTGGTTCACCTGGATCCTGCAAATCCTCTCCCCCTTTTCCCCAACCCAAGAGCATATCCAGGAAGGTACAGGCAGTGGTGGAGGTTGCAGAGAGCACTCCCAGGATCCCAGTAGAGCATTCTTTTTTTCTACCAGGGACTAGGGCTGAGACTACTAATCCCAGAATTTCTGGCTGGAAGCTGATGCTATGCTACTTTTTGTCTACTTTTTCAAGAAAGGAGTATGGGGACCTCCTGGATGTTGCCCATACATGACCTCCTAGACACCCCACCCAGTCTAGGTTCCACCCAGTTAGTCTCTACTGACTGCCTTTAAGGATTTTTTTTAAATGCACTAATTACAAACAAATGCCAACAACTGGTGTATATGAAATGCCCCAAAACATTTTGAGCATGAGAGCTTATTTGGTGATATTGTAGATAGAATGCAGAATAAGGTCAGACTCTCTGGAATCAATCTTTTGTTGTTAAGGCTCACAAGAAAATGTAGCTCTGGAAGACAACGAGAAAAAAGATTAAATCTGAGGCTGGTAGGTCTTTCTGAAGTTGGAAAGAGAGGTGATACGCTGCTATTTAAAAATAGATTTCTTTAGAAAGCCTTGGGGTAAGGGAACTTTGAGCTTCCTTTGAATTACAAAAAGGCAAATACAGACCTCCCCCCCCCACTAGCAAACAGAAAGAGGAGTTTTAAAAAAGAAATTCTGGATATTACAAATTATGGGGAAGATTTTGAACTCATTCCTCAAACTGGACTACATGGGCCTGATTTTTTTTAAATGTACGACAGGCAAACTTGCCCTAGAGGAATCTGATGATGAAGTGGCTAAATTGCAGGGCCCCACAAAGATGCACAAGATTTGGCTTGCAGCCTTGGATGAATGGTGCTTATGAGCACATGGGAGTGCTATGTTAGATGAAATTGCAGCACCCATGATTCCATACTGGGTGGAAAGTATCACTAGAGACTCCCGGCATGTTGCAGAGAAAGAGAGAGAAAAATTTGCTCTTTATTTATGTCATGCCATCCCTGACTGCCATTCAGAACCCTCTTGGCATTCAGTGTATCAGCCTGATGTTCTTTGTACCCGGCCATTGATTTTCAGTGCAGAGGTGAGTCTGAAAGCATAATACACAAACAGTTGTCTGAAACAGAAACCAAAAGCACAATACACAAACAGTTGTTAATGCTTGTGCTCCTCAGTTGGAGCCCAGTCTTACTTCAAGGAGCAAAGGGTTTCCCAGAGGGCATGGGGGATACTTAGATCAATATTGCTGGGAAGTGAATGCCTGCTAATTTCTGCCTCTTGCAGGTACAGACACCAGCAGCTAGGTCAACTGCCATGGATCCACATCAAGGGCAAGTCCCTTGTTGCTTGGCTGGTATGTGCTCTCCTATTGCCCTGATTGCAGTGGCACAGCTGACAGAGCAGCCTTGTCTCTGAGTATGCACAAAGAGATAATTGCACTTTGGGCAGCTGCAGACAAAATATCCGAGTGGCAAAGCGCAACAGCATTTTTTGCCAGAGAGAACTGGATTCTCCTAAGGAGTCTTCAACTAAACTCCATTTGCCTGCAATTTGTAGTTGGACCATCTACAGATCTAATCAGAAGACATACTGTGGTTTTAATTTAAAAATCAAGGTCCGTAATGACGGGAAAGAGATGCAAATAACTAATTCTCATTCCACTATTCTAGAGTCTCATCTTTTCTCTGAAGAGCATACGTGCTTTTCATTCAAGTATTTTATTCAGCCTTGTTTTATAACCTTAGCTAGTTTGAGAAAGTGCCCTCATGTGGTATTCATGGTATACTAAGAACAGAGTACTTAAGATTTCTGCATTTGTGGTCCAAAACAAGTGAAGACTTTAACTTTGGAGCTCTTATCATTTTTATCTGGTGTTTGGACACTGACTTAGTCTATCCATGCAAGCAGCAGAATAAAGGGAAAAATCCTGAGGTGTTAGAAAAGGCTATTCCAAATCGGACTCTAGGTAAAGGGTTAATTTTAAAATGTGCATGCAAGTAAAACTCTAGCACAGCAAGATAGAGGTGCTATCCCAGCTTGTTCCTTACTGTCAGCATTTTTCACTTTTAGGACTTTTTTTTCAAGGACATTAATAAACATGATTCTACCACTTGCAGTTTGACATGGTATAGTCCATTCTTCCACTTTAGAGCTTTACGAGCTCATTCCTACCTTTTTCTGCTGCATTTGTAGCTCAGACCACTTTTGCTTTGCCAGAAGAATGGAACTGCTGCAGGGCATTCCACAGGTGCAGACAAAAAACAAACCTCTCCAAATGATCTTTCTCATTTTCCTCATTAAGCCTTATAGTTTAAACAAATAAATTAAACATTCTGTGAAATCCTGAGGAAACAAGACACACTGAGCAAACATGCATCCAAAAAACATCTCTAGAGGTGTTCTCTAGACCAGTGTTTCCCAACCTTGGGCCTCCAGCCGTTTTTGAACTACAATTCCCATCATCCCTGACCACTGGTCTTCCTAGCTAAGGATGATGGGAGTTGTAGTCCAAAAACAGCTGGAGGCCCAAGGTTGGGAAATGCTGCGTCTAGACCAAAGTGTCCTGGACTTGCTGAAATTTGCTCAAGATCTATTCTCTTTGAAAACTAGTCGTCTCTGTCTCTGTAATTGAACTAGCTGGAGTCAGAAAGAGGCTCTCTTAGCCACTGAAGCCACCTTGGCCTTGAGCAACAGTGCTGTGTCAAGGAGTACCCCTAAAGTGTGAACCTGATCTTTCCAAAGGAATGCTCCTCCTTCCAGAGCAAGGCATCTATTTACTCTCCAGACCCAAGAGCCCACAACACACACCACCACCAACACCAACACCATTTTTGGATTCATTTCATTGACTCACATCCAGCCCATTACCATCTCCCGGGTATCATTCCTGCACTTGAACTGCCTCTCATGATTCAGATAGCTTGTGAGAGATAGTTGTTTGTCATCTTCAATACTGATTACATTGCAACTTGTGTAGGCTTGGTTGGGAATAACAGCTAACAGCATCTTAGTGCTAATTTATTTTCGTTTTCCACTGTGTTATAAAAACACAAAAAAACCTACTTGATTTGAAAGGCTTTTTTTTAAAAAAAGAAGCTCTTTTAAAGCTAAAGTGTTCATTCAAATCACTGGGTTATTTATATATTCAAAAATTATACATATAATCATTTTACTAGTGAAATCATCAACATTAATAACTTGAAAAGTAGTTTGTATGAGTTTGGTGTTTTTTCCTCTCACAAATCTGTCAAAGCATTTAGAATTCTTAAAATGTGCTTCCAGCTTAATATATTTTATGAAGTAGCAGCAGATGAATTTTCTCCATGTCATTCTGATGTTGAGCAGCAGTCTTACTTAGTGGTGGTTTTACTACTTCTGCTCCTACTGTTACTACTAATTTATTTTTTGTACCCTGCCTATCTGACCTGCTTGCCCCAGCCACTGTTGGCTGCTTCCAACAGGGTATACAAAAACACAACTACAACAACAGAACAGAACAGCACACATTAAAAGTGTCCTGATACAGGGCCACCTTCAGATGTCTACGGAAGGTTGTATAATTATTTATCTTTTTGACATCTGATAGGATGGTGTTCCACCCAGTGGGTGTGACTACCGAGAAGGCCCTCTGCCTGGAAACACTTAAATAAAGAGTCTGGAATGCTTCAAAAGGTTTAACAGATGGGGGAGGGAAACAGTGATACCTTTGCATTTAGTTGAGTTGCATTCCATGGATAATGATGGATACCTCATCACATATGTACTTGCTGTACATCAACTCACACCAGCAAAGCTATAGCTTTGTCCTTGCAGCAGTCACTGCAGGTTTGTGCATGCCAGCTGCAATTATATTTGAGCAAAGTGTCTGCCAAGGTAGCTAGTACTGGTTGTGATGGCATCCTAACCTAAGTGCCTGTTAGTACAGCTTCACTTTGGTTGAAAGGCCACTGCATGGATTTAGCAAACTCAGATGTGAGTATGCCTGATCAAGGCCTTCTCCAATTTGTATATTTTGGCATTGACTTAAAAGAAAGTATAGGTGCATGCTGGGGAATTTGGTATTGGGTATACAATTTTGCCTTGGGTAATAGCTGTTTTACTTGAAACAGTTTTTCCTGGGCTTGGTTTATTGAGAAATAGCAATGCAATAATCCCCTCTCATGATCAGAATTGTGGCAGGCAGGCAATTTTCCTGACAAAAATCTCTCCATTTGCTCTCGAAGATGCCGTGAAATTGTCTACTGAGAAGTGAGCCCCATTGAGTTCCATCAATCTTACACCCAAGTAAATGCCCCAGTTGCTGGAGGTGGTGCTAGCCTGCCTTTTAAAGATTTCCCCAATTGAGGTGGCCATGCTTTTCATAGTTTGGTTCCTCTTAGTCCTTCCAACTTGTAGTACAAACATATATGCAATAATATTCCTTATGGTGATTATCAGACAACACAATCAAACTTAATGTTTAACTATCATATGGTATGTGCAGAAGACAATACGTTTTTTGTTTTGTTACTGTGCTCATGTGCTAAGTGTCTTTAGGCAGTACATGCACTTTATAAAGAATAACAATCAACAGATCTAAGAATATTATATCTAGTAAAGAGCAAAAAGCAAAACAAAAGAACCTTCGATTTGTGACCTCATGTTGTAAGATAATGTGTTAAATACTACTGCTCACCACATGAGGGCACTTTCTAATGAAATTTTCACCATAGGAAATTGACCTAGTAAAATCACCTTGCTCCAACTTAATCAAGTTGAATAGTAACAGGAGAATGATGTCATATGAATAGGCTCATTGCCCATGTAAACCAGAAAGAACAAAGGGTAAAGGAAAATAACTAGTTCTGATAAATGAGAAGGGAAGTTGGTGTGAAGGAAGAATAGGTTAGCTGGTCAATAAAATTGAATAATTGTTCAAAGTCTATATATAAACAGTGGAAATCATAATTGGTGCTTAGCTGAGATTTTTTGAAACAGTTATTTTGTTATAATTGTTTTTATTTTCATTTTCTCATACACAAAAAAGCAATAAACACAACAATAAAGAAGAAAGAGAAGAGAGCAAAGCAAGGAAGGAAAAGAAATGAAGGCTATGAGGAGAGAGGAGAGAGTGGCAATACTTCATAACCATCATTATAGTTTAATTTTCCTCCATAAGCATGTTATCTAAGCATGGTTTTCCAAAGGAATGAAAAGGTAGTTCCTTTTCCTGTTCCTTTACCCTGCATACCCAAACCATTGATTTTCCCGTTACAAATGCTATCACAGCATCGTGGGACATGAAATGTCTGCAGTGCCTGGAGTGGTCCAGCTTTTACTGATGCCCCCCTTTCCTCCATGTCCCCTATTGCTACTACACTTCTCCTGGCCAGTGAGAGCATTGTGATACTGGAAGCATGGCCTTCACAAAGGGACTTTGTTTTTTCCTTGGTAGTGTTGTCATAGTAGTAGGTCCGTCTGGTTGCATGGCATTGAGGTGCAGTGGTACCTCGCGTTACGTACTTAATCCTTTCCGGAGGTCTGTTCATAACAGGAAACCGCTTGTAACATGAGGCGTGCTTTCACTAATGGCGCCTCCCACCGCTGCCGCGCTGCCAGAACGCGACTTCCGTTTGTATCCTGGGGCAAAGGTCGCAACAGAGGGCATCTACTTCCAGGTTAGCAAAGTGCATAACCCGCAGCATTCGTAAGGGGGACAGTACATAACACGAGGTACGGCTGTAATTCATGTTCAGTAGGTGATCCCTAGCTTGATGATCATGTGTTTTGTGGATAATGTTGTTATATAGTTGAGTAACCAGGTGGCATTGGACTACATGGTCATATCAGCGACTTGGGGTTTCTTGTTCTGTTCATGTTGGGGAGGGATAATAGAGTCATTGTCAAGGTTTCTGGCAAGCTCCCTAAGCCTTACATGGCAGCACAGTAAAGCAAAAACAGTAAAAACAGGATTGAAGGAGAAGCCGAGAGGGAAAACACAGTGACTGTAAACAGTCATGAATAAAAACACCAGTTAGTTTTGGGTGCAGATGTCCTCTGAGAGCATTATATTTGTGCATTTGGTACATCCTGTTTTGTAGCAGTTAACCTGCAATGAAATGAAAATATATGTCTCAAAAATGTCTTTACACTTTTCAAATACCTGGCCACTCTAGACATTGTCACAAAAAGCACAACCATAACCATAACGACTCTGAAACAATCTTGCCTGTGAACTTCTCCCTGAGCTCAAAGTATTGTTTCTCTGTTACACAATAGTGATACAGCCTTTATTTGTGAGATACTATGAAGCTTTTGTTCTCTTGTATTGATATTGCTACAATGTTTGTTTTTATTTTAAAACCTAACTAAAATAGGGTTGGATCTTTTAATGGATTTCTTACATTTTCAGTTTGGGTTGTCTGAAATCAAAGATTATGGGCTGTATTCAATTAAATTTTACTCAAAGTAGACACAGCTAAATTAATAAACTATGTTTGTCGTGCCCATCAATTTCAGTTGGTCTAATCTCAGTTTGCCTATTGCATACTGAATATTGATACAACTGAATGCTAATAAAATTTAATACATTGATGAATGTTGATTAAAATTTGAACTAGTTTTGCTTCAGTTATCTGATACGTAGTTAAGCAGCTTCAGATGGGTGGTGTGTGTTTTTTGGTAGAATCAGTGCTCCTTATACATGCAAGTTGGTCCTCACCAGCAAGGCAGATAGTGAGCCAACTCTGAGGCAATAGTCTACATTACCGTATTTTGCATTTGTGTGGATGTTAATGATTTTTGTAAGTACAGATGAGTAGGACAGCCTGGCTCTTCCTTACACCTTAATAGCAGTTTAGTGCTATTTTTTAATAGGGTTACTGTGACTGTAACTAAGATATAGTATTAAACTACCCTGTCTGTTGGAACACTACATGATTTTAGTTTACTGTGTCCCTAGATTAAGCTGGGTATTTTTTTTAAGGTTTTATTTGCTTCCTTCTGAAATCTTGGTATCACACTTCCAACTGGAATTTTATGGGCATGAGGAAGAGAAAAAGAAAGATTTGTTTCTTTGGACCACAATATTATAAAATGCTCAAGTGCATTAGAGAGCTGACTGTATTGGAGTGTGGTCAAGAATTTATGTTGATTGACAATCACAAGTGGTGACATATTGTTCAGGGACACTAATACATAAGCCAAACTGAATGACAGGGCCATTAAGGAACTAGCCCCTCCTTTTTCTCTCTCTTCCTCTCTTAAAATGCCCTTTATTCACTGTCCTCCTTCAGAACAGCTGCAGCTGCCTTGAGATGCTGAGGATCTGCTAATTCACGACTCCCATTCACACTCTGCAAAGACCACAACTTGCCAAATAAAATAGGCTCTCCATTCAGGGTTTTCAATACAAAAGTGAGAGTGGACTCTTGACTTTGGCAATTTCAGCTTTGACCTTGAGCACCTCACATTGTCACCTGCATCTATTTCTGAAACAAAATGACTTTAACAGATTCCCTCACCACTTAAATCCTGCTCTTTCGCCAGAGGGATGCAGATGGGTCCAAGGCCACTTTCAGGGCCTGGCCTGCCTAGTTTCAGTAGTACAAAACCACATCTTCTGCCTTCAGACTATTGACTGTTGATTTCTGGGTGCCATCCAGTAGATTAAAAGAGAGGGCTGTGTTGCTCCATAAACACAGAATTAGTTCAGTTTAATTTAAATACATATTAACTATCTTTCAGGACCAATTCCACTCAAGAAAGTAAACAAAATATAAGCATATAAAATTACAATATTACAATAACACTTCAATAATATATTGAAATACAACTCAACTTATATTTGCAAAATAATACCTTTATCAATGCTTACAATGCACTCTGTGGGCATATATCTGCTGTGAGGAACAGTTCTGTGTATTCTGAAATCGGTCATATTTCAGTGAATGAACACTGGTTGGTCATAACAAAAGTCTGTCTTTCCTGCTCTTGTAGTTCTGTCTATCTTAAAAGCATAACTTTTCTCTGAAAATATGTATATGTTTATTTAAACGTTCAGGTACCATAAGTTCTAGATCATTCCTGTGTTCTATATAACTTTGGATGGTGGTATAATTTGAAGTTACAGAAATGTGATTAGCAGGTAATGGTTATAGAAGCCGATGTGGCAAAAATGATCAGCTCTGATCACTTTAAAAATGATCAGATTACTGCACAAATAACTCCACCTAATGTAAATAGATCTTTAGTGGAGATTAAAATGAGATAACTCCATGTTCTCTCTAACTTAAGCTCCTTGCAAGGTGTGTGTGTGTGTGTGTGTGTGTGTGTGTGTGTGTGTGTGTAGCCTGGGCGATATATCAATATATCGCCCAGGACCAGTATGAGGAGCAGACCGCAATGTCAGCTTCACTCAGTGGCATATCGCTGGTGGAACAGTCACTGCTCCTGACTCCCTCTGTTAGCGACTTTCTCTTGTGAACATTGCCATCCCACTCTGCCCTAATATTGTGCAGAGGCAGAAAAAAGTTGCATCAGCGAGACACCAATACAGCTTGTCCCTCCCTCTGCATCTTTAAACTGCTTGGCTGAGAAGTGTGCGGTTGCCGCTCTCCTCAGCTGAGCAGTTAAAGGATACCCCAGCCTGGTGCTGTCTCCCGCGCAAGTGGGGGCAGCACGGGGATGGCTCAGCTGGGGATTGGGAGCCCTCCCATGCCCCAGCTGAGCCATACAAAGAAGCTGCCTTGTCCCAGCCCACTAGGCACTGGGGTGAAACTGCCTCAGCTCCATGGTGAGAGCTGTGGCAATTTCACCCGGCGCCTCGCAGGTTGAGGCCAATGCAACTTGTTTCGTCAACATTGTGGTGTAGTGTCGTATATGTTTGGCTGGTGATATACCGCAATGCTAGAAGCTGATATTGCCTTGCCTACACACACACACACACACACACACACACAAATGCTTCATTTACTTATGGTTCTACTTGCAATATACAAATACAGGATGGTGAAACCTGGAGGCATTAATTGTATCTCAGAAACTAAAGATAAGTATGTGACTAATTTTACACTATGTCAGCCCAACAGCCCACCTGAAAGTCAAATAATTTTACAAGTCTCAGACCCAAGTTGCAGTGTAATCTTGGTTTTAATAAGGAGATGGTTAAAAATGTCCATATCTTCAGGGGTGTTAAGAATTCACCCAAGGGTTGAAATGTCTGTGCTGGCAATAGCCACAGAGTTTGTCATCACCCATGCTGCATTCTGTACGTCAGTCGTAATTCAATTCCTGTACCATACTGTGACCTACAAGTGTAGGATTGTCGGGACATGAGGATTCCAGTGGTGGACAGAATATCTTTGGGATCCTGAGCCTCCCATCAGCTGTTCCTGCTCCAGGAGACCCAACTGGTAGAAAGGTTTCATCAGCTATTTAAATAATATTCCATATCTGTGATTTGCAAGAATTTAGTTTTATAGTAAGTTGCTGCTTCTGTTACTGATGCTGTCAGGCATAACACTGAGAACCAGTTCATGATGCTAGTGTAATGCAGCAGGTCATGAATGTTATTTTATCAACCCATTTACAGGAGTACTGTATTTTTAGGACTGAATTGTTAGCTGTCTTCCACCAGCCATATAATCATTCCCCTCTAGGATCCAACCTAATCTGATTCAAGGGTGGTTGAGGAATTTGGTTTTCTGAAACTCCTACACACACACACACACACACACACACACACACACACACATATAATGACCTGATGCATACCTCCTAGACTAAAACATGGAATTAGGCTATCTACCAATGTGCACACTTCTTCAGATGTTGCAAATCGGTTCGCAGCAGTTTTTAATGTATCAAAATAATGTCTTTGGATGCTTATTTTGAAACAGGGTGTTCATTTAACTGTGTACTTAAAATAAGAATTTAAATACATAATTAAATTCACATTTAAAATACATATTTAAATATGTATTTTTGCGTGGGGCTCCGTCACTCAAAATGTTGGCTGCACAGCATGAAAGGTCAGCAAGCTACACTGCTAAAAGAGGAAGTAGGGTCCTTTGCAGTGAGGGGAACGCCTGCCCAGAGTTCCATTAAGCAGTCAGGTAGTGCCAGGGATTGGGGGTGGGAGAAAGGATAGCATGGCCTTTAAAAAAAACTCCTGGGTGTTTGCCCGTTTCTTGCTCTTAGCTAGCTGATCCCCTTCCCTCTGCCTTCTTCTGTGCGTGAGTCCTCTCTCTGCCAGAAGAGAGGTGGGCGGGGGGAATGGAAGAGAGAGAGAACTCATAGCAGCCAGAGCATGTCACTATGATCTTCCTGCAAGGGTAATGATGCTGTAAGCCTGCTCTACCACGGCAGTGGCAGCAGTACTCCAACCCTCCAGCCAGGGAAACAGGTGGCATTCTCTGCTGGTGCCCCTGATATGTGCTGCAACTTACGTTATTCCAGTTGAACAGAGACTGCAATGGTGGTGGTCCTTACAGGGCTACTGAATTATTAGAGAAGTACTGTATTGGGTTGGAGGAAGCAGTTAATTCAGTTTCCAGATGATGCACTCTCATTTATGTATATGAGTTATTTTAAAGATTGACATGTCGCCCTTCAGCAAGGCAGTTAACAAAAATAAAATAAAATACAGAGAGAAAGACCTTATTTTTCGCTCCATAAGACACACCTGACCATAAGACGCACCTAGTTTTTAGAGGAGGAAAACAAGAAAAAAAATATTCTGAACAAAACAGTGGATGTATGATTTTAGTGGTTCATGCTGTGGGCACAGACATGATATGTGATTTGACGGGGAGTTTGAGGTAGCCCAATGCAAAAAGCCTGAGAATCCATGTGGATCCGTGCTTTGTAACCACATTTTTGTGCCATTGTGGCCCCACGAAACAGTGGGTGCATGGTTTTTTTGGTGCAGGCTGTATCCATGGACATGCTATGTGATCTGATAGTGAATTTGGGGTGATCTAGTGCAAAAATCCTGAAGATCCATGTGCTTTTACCTGCCCCCTCCCAGGCAGCCTCCTTTATATCTAGAGGCCTTATCTCCCTCCCAATCCCTTGCCAATCAGCTGCTCAGCAGCTTTGTTTCAACACCCCCTTCTCTCTTGTTTGCCTTTTCCTTAGCTGGAAAAGTTTTTTGCTCCTCCTTTTCTTCTAATTTCTCTCCTCATTGCTTTAATCTTCCTGTCCCCTCTCCTTGCAAGTTCACTGTCTTTACCTTCCCCCTCCCAGGCAGCCTCTCTAGTGTCCCTTATGTCCCCTCCCGATCGATTGCTGATCAGCTGCTCAGCAGCTTTGTTTCAACACTCCCTTCCTTCTTTCTAAAAAAAAGAGCACGATCTGCTTTTTGCCCCTGGGCAATTCGGCTCCAGGGACCACGCATTAGCTCCATAAGACACACAGACATTTTTGGAAGGAAAAAAGTGTGTCTTATGGAGCGAAAAATCTGGTATGTTATAGTATGTGAGATCGTGTAGTAGTAGTAGTAGTAGTAGTAGTAGTAGTAATAATAATAATAGTGATGCTGGAGCATAGGCTTCTTTTGTGTGGTCCATGGCCCAGGGTTCTTGATGGCCTGGAGGAAAGAGCTGCACCAGTCAGGAGAACTACTTATACCACATTAAAAAGAGAGAGTGCATTGACAGAAAAGAGGATGCACATTTGCACAAAAATACACATGCAATGTGTGCAAATTTAGAAATGATTGCTATTATTTAAATAGAAATATCTTCCCATGGAGTGGATAACGTGACGAACTTACCTGCATGCCTCGTCAGTCTACTGTCTAGGTGCTTACAGCTGATGGGCAACTCAAGGCCCCTGCAAGCCCTCCTTGTAGGGTTCTTTATCTTTACACTGAACTTGGATTGGACATTTGAGGGCTGCATGTTAAAAGCCCCTCAAACAGAGGACTGTTCTCTGCAAATAAGGACACATGGCCACCCTAGTGCTGCAGCAGATACTATGCCGCTGGGGTAATAATCGTATTGGGCCACCTCTGACTTCCTTGCTAGAAAGGAGATAGTGATAGAGGATCCAGCTAAAGTTTTCTAATTCTGCAAAGCTCGTATGAAGTTGCAATATAATGAATCAGCCCATTTGTACATACAGTCCAGCCTGGTCATTGACCACAGTGGCCCTTCAGAGTATCGGGACAATACCTTGCAAATTCTTATTAGCTACCTGGGATCCTTCTGTAAGCTTAAAAGCTGAACACTAGACATCCTGTATTTTAATAAGGAGTTGTATGCATCTATTAACACCCTTGAAACTCCATGTTTTTAATACAAAATACCTTAGGCATAAGTGCACTTGAATCTCAAAGAAGTCACTGCTTAATATTTTTCTGACTGCTCAAACGCTTGTTAAAATGCATACTAGAAGCTTATATGCTGTCATTCTAAATATGCAGGCTCACAGATTTAAGGATTAAGTTGCTGGAATAGATGGACTCTTGGTCACATCCAGCAGGCTTCTTCTTATGAACTAATGCAACAGCCACAACTAAAAAAGAAGCAGCAGAGGGTAAAATGTTGTGCTTTGGTGATTTTAAGTGTCAACGGGCAATTTAACAGGGTGAAATTTACCTAGGTTTGTTTTCTTCTTTAGTCATTGTGGCTGCCTTCATAGCACCCTCCCCAACCCAAATAAGGCCCGGAAAGAATGTGCTAAGAGTGTGCTAAGAATACATTTGAGCTTGGTTGGATAAGATTACAGTCAAGTCTATATTTCATATTTTGTGACCCAGACCTCAAAAGAACTGTAATAATATTTAAGAAGCTGCAGGGGCTTATAACAGTTCTTTTCAGTTCCTTTGTGCTGCTGCTGCTGCTTTGACCTGCTTTGCTGTCTTATTTGGGTCTGGACACTTACAGAAAACAAGGAAAGAGTTGGTCCCTGAACGTGGTGCCTAGGATGCCAAAAAAGCCACGCTAGAGATTTGCTGAGAGCCACGGCTATTTTTGTAAGGAGCTGATACTTTAGTCTGGGCTGCAGGCATTGCCTTGGGAAAGGGGTTAGTGTCTTGGGAGGTGGGGAGGGCTTCACTAAGAAGATAGCTCAAAAGAAGAAGAAAAGACCCCCAAAGAAAAATCAGAACTGTAGAGGACTTCCCATCCTTCAATTTGCCGTCTCCTGCAAAAGTCAGCGCTGACCCTGGTCACATCCTCTCAGCTGCCAGTATAACTTAACCTTTTTCACCAGAGTGTTCCTTGCCGTCACCATTATGACAGAGATTACAGCAGAAGGTACTGTAACAATCTTGATGTTCTAATTGCCTGGAAATAAAAAAGATTTCAGCCTTGACATTTTTTAATAGACTCAGCCTGTGAGCATGATCTCTGGCTTCTAGGGAATTGCAGTTTTTGCTGTAGGGCGAGTTTCAAGGCAAGAAGCTGCTCTTCTACGGCAGCTGGAATTTGTACTAGTTAGTAAAGCTTGATCATCATACACCTCTAAAAATAGCCTTGGTCACATAACCTCAGCAATGCTCGCTTAGGCAGAGAGCGCAGAGATTAAAGTAAGGAGAAATAAAGCATCTCAAAACGGGACGTTGCAGATATAGATACGGTATATATAACTTGTTAGCTTCTTGTTTGGTGCTCATGCTTTTTGTAGGAGCCACACACACATTTGTGAATAAGATTTATTTCTGTTTGAATTTGCCTTTCACCTGCTGAATAACTTATTTTTAAGAGACCACATTACCTTGTCTTTCCTGCTTCATAAATTCCATTTGCACCTATAAGTTGACAATGTGCCTTTCCACACATTGCCGAACATCAAAGCTGAGTTTGCCACAGAGCACACACTCTGCTTTAGTTGAGATTCCTGCATTGCAAAGGGTTGAACTAGATGACGCGCAGGGTCCCTTCCAATTCTATGCTTCCACTGGGAGATACTCTGATGAGTAGGCTCCTATATGATCACATGTTTTTAGGTTCTCTTTGCACTGCTCATAACTTTACATGTTTAGGTTAGTGATTAAAAATAACCTGTTCCATAAAATATGATGTGTGCACCTAAAAAAAAGTAGAGTGTGAAGACAAATGATGAGGTACAAATTGAATTCAGTTTGCATTTAAAGGGGAACTCGCCTTATTTGCACTTTCAGAAACAACATGCAAACTGCATTGCCAAATTCAGAAATGTGTGAATCTCAAAGAATGGCTGTGTTTCAGTTAGTATATTGTTTCTGAAATGTGCGAATAAGGTGAGTTCCCCTTTAAATGTAAACTGACACACAGCCACTTTTTGAGATCCACACATTTCTGAATTTGGCAATGCAGTTCTCTAGCCAAGTAATGTGTACCAGAATGCGTGGTGGGGTAAAGCATGCATAGCAATACATATATTAGTGAAAGCAATATACAGAAATGCTTTCTATCAGGAGAACTTGCTTTGCAAAAATGTACAGTGGTACCTCGGGTTACATATGCTTCAGGTTACATAAGCTTCAGGTTTTGTAATTTTAACTGATGTTTACTTTTTTTGTATTGTAAAGCCACTTAGAGGTTATTGCAGTTAAGTGTTACAGTGGTACCTTGGGTTACATATGCTTCAGGTTACATACGCTTCAGTTTACAGACTCCGCTAACCCAGAAATATTGCTTCGGGTTAAGAACTTTGCTTCAGGATGAGAACAGAAATCGAGCTCTGGCGGCACAGCGGCAGCAGGAGGCCCCATTAGCTAAAGTGGTGCTTCAGGTTAAGAACAGTTTTAGGTTAAGTACGGACCTCCGGAACGAATTAAATACTTAACCCGAGATATCACTGTATATGTTGGGCAAAATTGCATACATTAGGGGGAAATCACACTAAAATGCACATGGAATTTCATGAACTTTTTAAAAGAATGTGATGTGGAAATGTAGGGAGTTGAAGTGGAAAAACCTAGTGAAACCAAAATGGACAGATATGCCTATACCTAGTAAAGAGGCCCTTGTTTCTCTGTTTATCTCTTATCTGTGTTGGCTGACTTACTGCCTAGCAGTTATGGAACACTTTTACAGTGCCATCCTACTCATGTCTCCTGAGAAGTAAGTCACATTGAGTTCAATGGGATTTGCTGTCAGTTAATGTGCATAGGCTTGCAAACCTTAATTTTAAAATGTGCCTTCCAGGGCTGAACTTGACAGGACTGTCCCTCAAAACAGGAGCAATATTTCTCCATATTTAACTCAGTGCAGGATGAAGTAGATTGAGCAAAACACTGGGATCCTAACTACCGAGAGACGGTAACTTAAAGATATGATCAAGACTTAAAGATAGCAGACTGTGCCATAATGTGTCATATCAAATTGAAAATAAGTTCAGTTCTTGATACAAGGCTACACAATATTAATCCTGGAAGCCTTAAGCAATTAATACACTTTTAGAGTCCCTTGAGAACTTTGCCTAAGCAGCGGGTAAAAAGAATGAGATCTGATCCTATAAATAAAGAAATGGTTATCTGGGAAATATGAATAGTTCATGAATAATTTTAATATGTCCTGACCATTAATATATACAAATAACATTTTATCCAAAAGAATGAAAAAGGGGAATCTTTTTCCCCCCTTAAAATGCAGGCTTTTAAAAATCAAATATTCAATTTTACAATGGAATCTAACACTAGCCTTTTCCATTGTGGATCATTCCATTTTCTTTCCCCAAGCTCATTACTGTGCTTTTTCTATATAAAGAAAAGTCTCTCAGATAATATTCTGTGCACTTTTTATTCACCAAACCAAGGCGCTGTGCCCCAAGTCACTGCCGTTATTAATTAAATATGAAAGCAAAATATGCTTCATGTAAGAGGATTTGTGTTAATCATTATTAGGGACTGAATCTGTTTCTTTGTAAAGATTGCAAAATTAATGGAGCCCAGGAACCTTTGCTCATATTCATAATCAATAGTACATTTCCTAATAGCATTGCATAATAATAATAAAGCTGATGCAGTTATAAATTTTCATCAGAGGTCTCCTGGACCTACATAGTGTTTGTGGGAGAAAATGCAGATGAAAAGTAAGAGTGTGGCAAGAGGGCAGAGGGACAGGTCATTTTCATAAAAAATACTTAAAGAGTTATTTCACTCTAATAGCTTATTTTTGCATTGCTGACTCAAGGAGGCTTAGGTTTACGGACATTTAGAAAGGAAAGGAAAGGAAAGGAAAGGAAAGGAAAGGAAAGGAGAGGAAAGGAAAGGAGAGGAAAGGAAAGGAGAGGAAAGAGGAAAGAGGAAAGAGGAAAGAGGAAAGAGGAAAGAGGAAAGAGGAAAGAGGAAAGAGGAAAGAGGAAAAAGGAAAGGAAAGGAAGAAGCTATTAACTTTATTCATGAATAGATTTGGAAGAAAGTGGCAAGAACTTATTCAAGTGACAACTTGAATTAAATATGGGGGGGCGGGGCAGGTAAGCCCTGCCCCCACATAATCAGTCACAAGACGTGACACCCACCCACACAATTTGAATGGCAATGCCCATCAACTGGGGGGGGGCAGAGGCAGCCCACTCAAATATTTTAGGGAGGGGGAAAGTAAACTCTGCCTCTAGAACAAAAAATTTTCCTTCCAGTAGCACCTTAAAGACCAACTAAGTTAGTTTTTGGTATGAGCTTTCGTGTGCATGCAGACTTCTTCAGATACACACTTCTTCAGATACACACTGCATGCACACGAAAGCTCATACCAAAAACTAACTTAGTTGGTCTTTAAGGTGCTACTGGAAGGATTTTTTTTTGTTTTGACTATGGCAGACCAACACAGCTACCTATCTGTAATCTGCCTCTAGAAGTTGGCTCCTATGCCAGTAGCTATGTTTATAGAAGATTGTGGACCACTATGCTAACCCGCTTCCTAAAGCAGAATGCTGGCAAGTCCCATTGTCAGAACAAGTTCTCTACTCACCAAATTCTAGCTTGTGGGTTGACAAGTACACACACACACACGAGTTGCTAAGCCAGAGGCAAGATAGATTTGAGCAGAAAGGAGTCTGTGTGTCTGTTTGGCTCCAGAGACATCCTTTTGCTGATCCCTACTGTAAAGCATTCCCAATGTGCCAGCTCTGTAGACAGTTTGACTTTGTAATTCCTATTCTAACTGCTTGTGGGTCAAGGGAGAAGCAGCAATTCAAAAATGTCTGGAAAAATGGGAGTGCTGTTTACGTTAGATAAAGCTGACATGGAGGGACACAAGCATTCAGTTGCTAAAAAAAGGGGGGAGGAATTCTGGAAAATGTAATAAAGTGTCATATCTGAGTGATCTTTAATTAGAGTAAAACAAATTGTAATTAAGTATTATTTCTTTTGTTAAAACAAATATGTTGGGCATTTGTACAAGGTGAGTTATTTTAGTATCTGCATTGTTAATTTGCTTTTGCTGGAGTCTTGCAATTAGAAATTTAAAATCTAAAGCTTTGATTGAATGTACTGGAAGATGGGCAGGATATAAATTATGGGGAAGAAAGGTATCTTTTGCATTGTAGGCTCGATTCTGCTGCTACAACTTCTGTTAATTTGCACCATGGAGAGCATGGGAGGCCTTTTAGTGGCAATACATTTCCATTTCAGAGAAGTGTGAATTTTGGCATATACGTAGGTTGCACCAGATTTTCAAAGCTATTGGGAAGAAATATATTGATCCCATTTTTAAAATAAATAGTTCCAAGTAGTTAGATCTATTAAGGTTTAAAAACTGGCTGTGTATTGAATTTAGGTCTCTAAGAACCATTAGAACGTAGGATGCTACCACTGGTCCATTTAGTTCCCTTGTCTTTAGTGAAACTTAAAGCCTATTTGGGGTTTCAAATAGTGGCCTTTCCCAGCCATACTTGGAGACACCGGGGATGGAAGCACTGTCTCACAAGCTGGATATGCATTTTTGTTTTGTTCTTAGATTCATCTATCTGTCTATCCCTTCGTTATATACTGACAGCTGCGCAGGTATCATGTAGGCCAGGGGTGTCATGCCAGACTTTCTGCAACCAGGGCCCACTTGAGAAAGCTGAACTAAAGCCTACCAGTCACAAAATGCTGCTGCAGAGTGGAGCCAGTTACACAACGGTGTGTATCAGCAATAGTTTTCTGCTGATACGATTCCTAAGAAGATAAGAGCTTGCTGAAACAGCCCAGTGGCCCACCTGGTCCACCAGCCTGTGCTCATGGTAGTCACAGAGATCCCTATGGAAAGCCTGCAAGCAGGTCATGAATATAACAACAGTCTGCTCACCTGCTCTGAACAGATGTTCAGAGCCCACGTCATTTTAGGCAGAATTTGTCAGTGCAGAGGTTTTGAATGAAGAATTTTCTTTTCTACTTTTCCCCTTTCCCTGAAATACCTCTCAAAGTATTCACCTTTCTTTTCTTATCCCCTTCTCTTTTCATGTGTAACTAGTACCCATTTCCTCTTTCCAAAAAATGTCCCTCTTTCACCCCTCCTCCCTGCTCCTTTTACATCCACTTCTTTCCTGCAACAACTTCCATTCTTCTCTATTCCACATTTACTTCTTTATTTATTTTTAAATACGGTGGTACCTCATGTTATAGATGCTTCAGGTTACAGACTCCACTAACCCAGAAATAGTACCTCGGATTAAGAACTTTGCTTCAGGATGAGAACAGAAATCGCGCGGCGGCAGCAAGAGGCCCCATTAGCTAAAGTGGTGCTTCAGGTTAAGAACAATTTCAGGTTAAGAACGGACCTCCAGAACGTATTAAATTCTTAACCCGAGGTACCACTGTACTAAATCTTTCACATTGCCTTCAATGCCCTGTTTTGGCCCTTTCTCCTGAGGTGGCAGGCAGCTGAGTGGGAAGGAAGGAGAAGCACTTTTGGTGTGTCTGTGTGTAACAGAGACACAACATGTAGCAGCCTGGCTTCTCCTAGTCTTCTCCACCTGCCCCTCTCCTCTCCTTCCTCTCCATTCTTTCACTATTTCCCCTGTGCAGCTTTCACTCCCATGCATGCCTACGTACTGTACATGGGGGCAGGGGGACTGCTGGTGTTGGCATTGGTAAGTTGTAGGTCACATGCCTTGGATGCGGAATGTGCCAAGTTCAATCCCTCCAGGTATCATTGGGAGAGAAACCTAGCCTGAAATCTTGGAGAACTGTTGCTGGGCTACAGCAATGGTCTGGTTCAGTGTAAGGCAGCTTCCTGTATCTGGGGGAAGATTTTCACTCAGTGGTGGAACAACTGCGTCACATGCAGAAGGTCCCGGGCTCAGTTTCCAGCATTTCCAGGTAGGTTTGGGAGAGACTCCTGTCTGAAATTCCGAAGAGCCATTGTTGACAGTACTAAGTTAGATTGATCTATTGCCTGGCTCTTGTGTTTCTGTGTAATCAAAAAGCTGAAAGGAGAGAGGGTGGGCTGCAGTGCTGATGCCCACCTGAAAGTGGGCTGAGGTCCACCCATGGTCCCTAGTTCACAACTGAGAAGTGCTTATCTAATTGCTGTAACAGAAATAATTGAGCAAGATATTATGCCTAGATGACAGCTTCTGTGAGATTACCACAAGAATGTTGGGACACACATGTTACAACGTGTCTACCTGATGTGAGGACTGTGGTAAGGGCCTTCTGGCAGTTCCCTCCCTGTGAGAAATGAGGTTACAGGAAACCAGGCAGAGGGACTTCTCGGTAGTGGTGCCCGCCCTGTGGAACATCCTCCCTTCAGATGTCAAGGAAATAAACAACTACCTGACGTTTAGAAGATATCTGAAGGCAGCCCTGTTTAGGGAAGTTTTTAATGACTGATGTTTTAATGTACCTTTAATCTTTTGTTGGAAGCCACCCAGAGTGGCTGGGGAAACCCAGCCAGATGGGTGGAGTATAAATAATATACAGTGGTACCTCGGGTTAAGTACTTAATTCGTTCTGGAGGTCCGTACTTAACCTGAAACTGTTCTTAATCTGAAGCACCCACTTTAGCTAAAGGGACCTCCTGCTGCTGCCACACCGCTGGAGCACGATTTCTGTTCTCATCCTGAAGCAAAGTTCTTAACCTGAAACACTATTTCTGGGTTAGCGGAGTCTGTAACCTGAAGCGTATGTAACCCGAGGTACCACTGTATTATTACTACTATTACTACTACTACAATTTATTTTATACATAAATGGAATATAACGTCTTTGTCACTGATACATAGAAGTAATTCATCGTTCATTTTAATGCTGCTGCAATACCACAATAGTGTTGCCACAGGCATAAAACAGAACAAATCAAGAGACGGGTAAGATCTTGTCTGTAGTCTCTGGGGTATTCAGAAATGTAACTGACATATGCTTAGACGTTTAATGCAATCTAATAGTTCTCAGCAGTCTGGCTTGAAGTCACACGTTGAGTGGAGGGAGTCATTAAAATAGACTTCTTAGTCCACCCGACTTCTAATTTGAGGTCTTTGGCTCATGGAAATCGTCATGATGAGGATGGGTCAGCACCCAGTTTTGTAAAATTGTGGACTGACACATTCTTTGGAGCTCTCCTCTCTCATGGGGCACAGACAGTTTTACATCAACAGCAGCTGCAGTTGCCCCGGTGGGAAAATATTGCAGAATGTATCTGTGATGGGAGTTAAGCTTTGGCTTGGTATAGATAGAGGATTAAGGCATAGGACAGATTGGTTTAGTTTGATTTAGGCATTTATTTGTCTGTCTATATACAGTCTTTCTGGTGGCCAGTCTTCAAGGCATCATACAAGCATTACAGGACAAAGAAATCGAAAAATTAAAATCAATAGAATAGAAACAACAACAAGAATCATACCAGCAGATAAAATTAAGCAAGCCATTTCTGTAGTGGTGTCGTAGCTCAGCAGTAGATCATCAGCCTTGTATGCAGAACATCCCAGGTTTGGTCCCAAGCTTCTCCAGATATAGCTGGGAGAGAACCCTGTCTGAAATCTGGTGAGATGCTGCAAGTCAGTATTGACAGTATTGACAGTATTGACAGTATTGACAGTATTGAGTCAAACTCATGCTGGTAACCTCAAAAACACTATCCAACCATCTCGTCCTCTGTCGCCCCCTTCTCCTTGTGCCCTCCATCTTTCCCAACATCAGGGTCTTTTCCAGGGAGTCTTCTCTTCTCAAGGTAGCTTCATATATCCTGCCAAAGGTTTGAGAGAGAAAATAATTGTTTTCCGCTTTGTTATAGAAGAAATTAAAGTGGGTATCTGTGTGGATGTGCTTGGAAATGGTGTTCTAGAGTCTGAGGGCCATCACAGGAAAGGCCCTGTTCTTGTAAGCGCCCATCTACTACTCCCAGAAGGTGGGGAAACCTACAGACATGCCCCAGTTGGAGGTCTTAGCAAATGAGCAAGTTCAGACTGGTGCAGGCTGCATTTAAGATATTCTGGTCCCAGTGTGTTTAGAGCTCTTTAGGTTAAAACTATCTCTTTGAATTATTCCCAGGGTAGGAGAGGGGAACTGGTAGCAAATTAAGGTTTTTAACTATTGCCTACTGTATTTTGAACCAGTTCATTTTTTTTTCATAGGAAGCCCCATACAGAATGCATTATAACAGCAGTGGCATGTGAATAAGTGTGTGTAGAGCAGAAGCAGTGCCCTCTGGACAGCCACGGTGCATTGCCCTGATGGGTTGGGTCCAAGTGGTGGCAAGGTCCAGATGGCTTTGCGTTGGGGCAATGCACACCTCTGAGGCTGCCACTGACTTCTAGCTCTCCCAGCCTTACCACTGCTTTTCTTAGTGAGTATGGTGCAGGTGTTGGGAGATGGCTGCTGCTCCACTCTTCCCAAGTGCCACCACTGCTGCATTCATTGTAATGATCTGTCCTGAACATTAAAAAGGCATGGACCAATTCACCCCTCCCACTCAGCAGCCATTCATTACCAAAGTGCTGCTGCTGCTGATTGTTTTTTTCCCTTTGTCTTGTAAAGAGCAAAACAAAACAGTGTTACTTTATTTGATTTTTAAGAGGATCTGCTGACAGTGACAACAACAATTTTATCAACTAAAAATTCTTTTGATGTTGAAAGCTGCCTTAAGGGAAAACACACACATAAACACATGCAGATTTGATTTCTAGGGGTTTACAAAATCATATTTAGTTAGCATAAATTTATTTAAGGTAACTCTTTCTGTGATTATTCAAGGCAGTGATGTGTTGGGGTTTCTTTCCTCATTAAAGCTGATTAAAAAATGTTCCTCGCAAAATTATATTTGCCATACCTTTGCTTGTCAGCTTGAATAAACTAATGCATTTGGCAGTGAGAGGTGATAAAAGCATGTGTATCTAAACCTATAAACATCTAAGTGATGGGGAAATTGTAATTTCTTGTTCCTATGTACTCAACTGTATTTTAAAATATATATTTTATTTTTTACAAGTGCTATACAAGCACAATGTCATAAGGAAGAGGCAAGGGAGAGCAGAGCAGAGCATAGGGTGTGGAGGAAAGGAGTCACATCATAGGGTCAAATTACGGTTTACAATAAAAAAATACTAGGGGAGGGGAAGTGGGGACATGCTTCTTTTGTTTTGAAGAAAAAGTCACAGGGGTCTAATCCAGAACACGCTCTGGATCTGGACCAGGCTTGTTTTTCAAGACTGAGCAAACATTACTCATTCTTTTAAGATGGATATGCAACTAAACCCCTTATATCTGGTTTTTCTTCTGCCAATCTGCACAACCAGACTTTGTAATCCCCTCAGACATTATCTGCAAATCAAATTGGTAATGAATTGTTCATTATTATTATGGTCTGCTGATTGTGTGGTTTTCTTTAAATTGTTCAATCAAGGAACAACTAAATAATAAGCTATGAAATCTGGATACACATTATGAACTGCTCTGAATTTTCTGAAGATCATACATTACAGAAATAGGTATATGGTTTCTAAGAGGACATATAAGTTGTGCAATTTACAGTTACCCAATTTGTGATGAGAGCAGCATATAATTAAGTTGAAAGAGCTAATTACACCTGTGTTAAGTATGCAAGAGCTGGCATGACCTTTTGAGTGCAACGTATCATGGCTATTTTCAACATGAAATGTGTCTCCACCAATGTATGTATTTTATGTAAACATAAGACAACTCGCTGCATAACATGTTACGCATAGATGACCTGGTCTTTATGAACAATTTCTTAAACAGAGGTACCTCAGGTTAAGAACTTAATTCATTCTGGAGGTCTGTTCTTAACCTGAAACTGTTCTTAACCTGAGGTATCACTTTAGCTAATGGGGCCTCCTGCTGCTGATGCCACGCGCAATTTCTGTTCTCATTCTGAGGTAAAGTTCTTAACCTGAGGTACTATTTCTGGGTTAGCGGAGTCTGTAACCTGAAGCGTCTGTAACCTGAAGTACCACTGTACATTCTGTTTGCAAATATTTCTCTTTGGCTTTTTATCCATTTCAGTTATGTTCTTTAGATTAGCTGCACTTTATTTTACAATTTTCTCTTCTAAGAATAGGAGTAATGAATATTGTTATCATTAATTTCTTACTTGACTTTCACCATGAGGTCCCAGGGTACGTTACATCAATTAAAAAAGACATTCAAAGCGGGCAAAACTGATTACAATCAAGAAGATAAGGTGGGTCCAAAATATATATATACATTTGGGGGGTACAAGCCAAGAAAAAGCATTCTCTATGGTAGCACCTTAGCTGTGGAATTCCTTCTCCGCAAAGCATCTTCACAATGTTCATTTTGTCGGATGCTGAAGACGTACCTCATTATCCTGGCCTATTACACCTGAGATATATGAGGTACGTCTTCAGCATCCGACAAAATGAACATTGTGAAGATGCTTTGCGGAGAAGGAATTCCACAGCTAAGGTGCTACCATAGAGAAGGCTTTTTCTTGGCTTGTACCCCCCAAATGTCTGAGAGTGGTAGAACTACTAAAAGGGCCCCCACTGCTGATCTTAACACTCAAGGGGGTCTATAGGAAATATGCAATGATTCAGTCTTCTTACTTACCAGTAATCCCTATTCTCAAATGGCCTTTCAATCCCTATATTTCTTCCATGCTTAATATGGAATCCAACTGTGAAAGTCCACATTCAGTCTGCCACCCCTCTTTCCTCTTCATTCCTGGGTGGAGCTAAGTGAGTCTATTTAAGTGCTCTTGCTCAAATGGCTAGAGAATCAAGGTTTCATTATTTTATATTTTATTTTGCATTGGATTCAGGTGACATTTCTGGAGAATATGCAGATAGTGGATGGTTTTCCATATCTTTAGAAGCTCATTGTAATTTCAGGACTATGGCTCGTTAATTTTATGGCAAAACAGGAGTACTCTTGTGAACTGAATCCCTGATTATTTTGCTTTGTGGATATGATAGCCCATATTACTGTTAATTTATTTTATACCACACATATAAAGCTCTTCATTTTGCTACAAAATTATCTGGGTTGGATTTAGCCCATAATTATTTTACTTTTGAAGAAATAAGAAAGAAAAGAAAGAAGTAAACGGTAAAAGCTGTAATGCAACAGTAAGTTGTGAGAGGCTAAAATAGTATTGTGAATACCCAGTTTCAATAAAACTGGAAGTACACATTTTTTATGATTATTGCTTATCTAATTAATGTCAAAGTCCAGCACTATTTATATAGCAGGAAAGGAAATGAATAAAGAAAGGTGACATGATGAATGACCACAATCCAGTAGGCTGTGAAATGCAGAGGTGTACGTTGAATAAATAAGTAGATTTTTGATTCTTATTATAAATATCAAACAGACTGATTAAGATCTGAATAATATCATCAGGCTGGTGAAGTTATTATTATGAAAGTTTTGTGCTAGTAATAAGGAAACTTAGTTAGGATAACAGCAGGCTATTTTAAATTCAAAAAGGCAAAGTTTTGGAAACTTTCGTCTTGTCCACTATAACTGAGTAGGAAAAATTGTTTTGGTGGATTCCAGAATGAATCAGTTCTGTTTCATCCCTGAAGAACAGAGTGGATGTTGGGGGAAGAGTGGGGCAAGGAATTAATTTTCATTTGCTTTTTAATGATGACCTGCTTACTACTTAACCAATGCATGAAAGAAAACAGTTATTGCTCAGAATCTGCACTGAATTTTGCAATACAGTCCTCCAACAAGAAACTGTTTATATCTGGGTGAAAGCATGTGTAGAAGTGCATATTTTAGTGAAAGTAACATACAAAAATGCATTCTGTTAGGAAAAGTTGCTTACAAATATGTATGTTAGTAAAAAACTGCATACAAAAATGTATATATTAGGAGAAATTATCACAAAAATGCTGACAAATTTTCATGAGTACTAAAAAACTTAATAAATAAAAGCAAACCACAAATTTCTTCGGATATGTGAAGAACTGAAAAAATAGGAAATGGAGAGAAACCAAAACTGACAGATTCATCCATGTAGCCAAACTAGAATGCTGACTCTCCTTTTTTTCATTTCATAATCAACTATATACTGGCATCTAAACCAGAGATGGGATGCAGGTGTCACTGTGGGTTAAACCACAGAGCCTAGGACTTGCCGATCAGAAAGTCGCCGGTTCGAATCCCTGAGACAGGGTGAGCTCCCATTGCTTGGTCCCTGCTCCTGCCAACCCAGCAGTTCGAAAGCACGTCAAAGTGCAAGTAGATAAACAGGTACCACTCCGGCGGGAAGGTAAACAGCATTTCCATGCGGTGCTCTGGTTCGCCAGAAGTGGCTTAGTCATGCTAGCCACATGACCCGGAAGCTGTACACCGGCTCCCTCGGCCAGTAAAGCGAGATGAGCGCTGCAACCCCAGAGTCGGTCACAACTGGACCTAATGGACAGGGGTCCCTTTACCTTGAAATCGGAGATGGGGAATCTTCTGCCCTCCACTTTGACTGAACTGTAACTTCTGTTAACCCTTACCATTGGCCCTGCTGGCTGGGTCTGTTGGAAGTTTGAATAACGTGGCTACTGCCATTTAACACTGCTGTGTCTGGATTCATGAGGCTATTTTCATTCTACCACAGGCTTCTGGAATTTCTTTTTCTCTCTTCCTCCTGTATAGCCCTGCTTTCTATCCATCCAAAAGTTCAAAAATGCTTTGCTCTCTTAAACCTACACAGTATTTCATGCTGCTGAAGAGAAAAGGTGCTATTAAGAATACTTGGACCAGCTACTGTTAATCCTGCTGATCTCGTGGTCTTTGCAGAGATTACCTGCCAAAGGTGATGTAGCTACAGATGACATAGACTGTGTACACAGTATCCCGCTAAAACCTGCTATTATGTTCTTTTAAGTATTTGAAACCTAGGCTTTAGGACTTTGCTCTCTTCATAGTCATTTAAAGCAGAAATGATTGTGTGGGACTATACAATACACTCACAATTGTGCGAGAGTGTTTTGACAGGATCAACAATAGTGTCTGAAGACTTTTTGATGCTAATCCCCTTTCCCAAGTTGTAACGATTGAATAAAGCTGGAGCGCATAAAAAGCCCTTACATAAAATCCTACGGTTGCATAAAAAGAGGGGTCCAAATGTCTTCATAGGAAAGGTATTCATCTTCATATACATTCACAATAAACTGAGCGTGCTTTTCAAAATTCTCCTTTGAATGGGCCATGAAATTACTACTCCAATCATTTTAAGGGGAAAAAGTCTTCCAGATCACTTTTTTCCGTTGTATGCTTGCCATCTGGAAGTTATAGATGAGGTTTAGAAATATGTGACTGTGCTCTTATAGATTAGAGAGTTAATGCCAGTTATTTTTTCTTAGCCTTATCAACCTCAAAGGATTTTAATTTTTTTTAGACGGGGGAGAAGTAGCATGTATGTGGCCTTAAGCTCCTGGAGGAGGTATTGGCTAAAATGCTTTAAAATAAATTTCCAGAGATGTGTTTGTTAAGTTTCTTGCAGCA
Organism: Podarcis melisellensis; assembly: GCF_964234715.1. NCBI lineage: Eukaryota > Metazoa > Chordata > Lepidosauria > Squamata > Lacertidae > Podarcis > Podarcis melisellensis. The sequence continues at coordinate 66,215,855 of NC_138530.1, forward strand.
AAAATGATCTAAAGGTGTTGTGGCACCTTAAAGTCTAGCACATTTATTAAGGCATAACCTTTTATGGACTCAAGCCCATGTATCTGGCAAAGTTGGCTTGAGTCCATGAAAGCTTATGCCATACTAAGAATTGTGTGCAACATAGCACTAAGGAGATCGTTGCATCAGTGCAAGTGTTTCTCCTCTCTGAAAATTATCTTATTGCACTTTTGCTCTCTCTATACTCAGTGTTCTGGGGGTCCCCTTGACCACCTGAAGCTGATTATGGGGCACGTGTGGGGAGGAGTGGAGGGAAAGTCCCCTTGCACTAGCAAGAATTTTGCTGGCTATAAATAAATATATTTGAATATGGGATGCTTCTATTTCATGCTAGGAAACAGGTACATGAATTAGATATTTCCTATACTCTTCAGATCAGGGATGAGCAGATTTTAAGCTTTTGAAAACTACTTTGCTTTTTATTACAGTGCTGATGTCCACCAACCAGAACCAGGTGTGAAATAGTGGTTGGGGGTGTTGGGTGGATGTCCAGTTAGCATTAAGACAGAGAATGCCTCTGAACACATGCAGAAATTCTTTTTGGTACCAGAATCAGCACACAGTCATTTTATGACAAAAACCCATTATTGGTCTCCCCACTACTGCCTTTCTTCATCTTCAGACTAATTAGGAATAAAGCAAACAAACATTGTTTTGTAGTTGCTATTGTTACGTATTTGGGAATCAGAAATCCATGATGAACTACTGTGCATTATACTGAGTTCTACCGTTAGAGCCTCATCAGTTTTCTGCCTGCCCCTGCTATAATGCAGACATGGCTATCAAGTTTTGGAAATCTCTGGTTTTTGTTGCTTTTTAATTTGTAAGGATATGAATGCACTATGGAGCCATTGAAAAATATTCTGTTTAGGAGAAAAGAAAAGTACATTCACACAGTTTACATTTTTGGCCTTTTATTAAACATATTTGCATTAAAATAGTATACTGCTTTTAAACAAAAACAAAAACCAGATGTCCCCACTGCTTCATTCTCAGTTAAAGTAACCATAATCCTCACAATATATTGATGTGAAAATGATTATGATATCACAAAGGCAGGATTATGACTCCAGGTGGATGTAAGCAGCGGGAGCTGATGAACTCTTTAGAAAGAGAGATCTTGTTTTCATGCAAATGCCTTTTAAAAAGAAAGAAGGCAGAGGCAATAAGCAGATCAGAAACTGTTTCTAAAGATTGTTGTCTGTAGTCCCCTGCCTTTAAAAGCTCAGTTCTCAAATTTCTTCTGTGTAGGATTTTCCCATGCAAAGCCCTATTAGGCCTTTATGTAGGAAAGATGGTTTTGTGTATAATTTTACATGACAACTTGTACATTCATTTGTTAAGTGCAATTTTCTATTTAATCCTGCAGTAGATAAAACCATATTCTGAATTGCCCCTCATCTCGGAAGCATAATACATATTCCTCTGCAAGCATTAGTATGACCACGTGAAGCTGCCATATACAACATGCAACCTAGTATTGTCTACTTTATTCTAATGGGCAATCGTTGCCAAAAGTTTTTCTCAACTGCATTTCCTCAGGTCCTTTTAATTATAGGTACTTGGAGCTTATGGCTCATACCCTCATTCGCAAAGGCCCTCATGCAGCACAGGATCTCACTAATGTTTTGTTGTACAGTGGGCAATGCACATTCTGGAACATGACATTTAAATTTCCAGACTGGAAACTTTGGCCGCATCATGGTTCTCTGCTGATGGAAAACGTTTTGATCCAGCAGAAACTTCCATCAATGGAAAAGGAAGGGAGGTAATTTTTGCATGCCCAGAATACGTGAGCCTGCCAACCTGCTCTGTACAATGTAACTGAATGACCGCTCATGACAACAATCCTTTGGTTCAAATTAGGCCACAATTTTATTGATTACAGATGTAAGGCGTTTGGGCTTAGGCGTTGGGTGTAACCAGTATCAACCAGCCCACCTGCTGGATGATTCTCTCAGAGGTTGAACCAGTGGTGAGGAAATCCAAGACATACATTAAATAGGTACTACCCCATGTGGTTCGCGTTTTGAAGGGATGCTATGACCCTAGTCCCTGTCTGGGCATTTGGAGAGGAGCACTTATTCCAGGATCCCTTTAACAGAATACCTCATTCCCTTGGAGATGCAGGCAGAGGTTTACAACCTCCCCTTCAACCATGACTAAGGCTTCAACCAATGCCTTACCCACTAAAGTTGTGACAGTTGCTATGAGGTAGGCAGAAACCCCATGTTGGCCAATTTACCTGAAGGAAAAATTCTTCTCTGGCCCAAAATAACCGCAACTGATTATAATCTGTAGCAAGGTAAAAACAAAACAAAACCACTAGCCCCAATGATGGGTACATGCAAGCCTGACTACAGGGAGGGTGTATGGGAGATGTGGGGGAAGGTGAAGGGAGTTTTCCCTTTTATTCCCTGGGAACAGACCTGAGTGGAGTCCTTGTGAGAACTCAAGTCAGCTCTGTCCCCATATGGATGAGATTTACTTCCCCATCTGACAAAATGATACATGTTTTCCCAGTGATTATATCCTTATCACAGCAAGTTATCATCCTGGTGAATGGTATAACTTTCTCAGCATTAGCAAGTTGCCATCTTGGTAAATGGTCATCTGTATTTACTCTGAAAATCAACCCCCGGAGCACACCCTGCATTTGAAGACCACAAGGGGAAACTTGCAGTGATGAGCAAGCCAGTACACTGCGAGCTCCAGATAAATACATAACACCTTTCATAATTCAGCTGAAGTCTAGCACTGTGCTATCGGCAGAACAATTAATCCAACCCTGCTTTTTAGTAACTAATAATAGCTTTTAGTGTGATGACTTCACAACAGTTGGTACCAATAATCAAGGATATGTGTTGTAGAAATCATTTGTAGCTCTGTGCACAAGGTTACATCTTTTTTTATATAAAAAAAATACTCATCTAAAGATGCTGTTTGTTATGAGGGCAACAGGAGTATCCTACCATACCGAATAACAGTTTCGATGAAGGGAGCTTTTTGTTGAGACTGAGGCACAGGAGGAAAGAACTGAATTATCCCCAGTACTCCCTTTTTTATGTTTGAAGAACAATCATGCAAGCAATGTAATTCAGACTTGATTCACCTCTCCGCCTAGCAAGCATCTTTGCTCTTCAACCTCTTGTGTCTTGAAGTGAAGCTGGAAAAAGCTGGACACCATATGGATATTCCATGGGAGAAATATGGGGAGTCAGGTGAGTTTACTTAGGAATGAAATGATTTGCCCCTTTCTGTACCTTTATTTTCTATGGGCTTGAAACTCCAAAATTTGGTGGTGCTGTGAATCAGATCAGAAGAATTTCAGACACTAGATTTTCATGCTTAGCTTCTTAATGTTTAATATAAGATGCGGCTCCTGTAGATTTTTCAAACCGTTAGTTATTTGGTTTAGGTAATGCTATACGTATATTGGCACCAATGGACCTATATAACTGTTATATAGTAGCAGCCACTGTAGCAGCAGAAGAAGAATTAGTTATGCACACTCACCTCTCATAATCACCAACATTCAACTTTTGAATGTGTAATGCTACTGATTTGTAATTTTGCATTGTGTAGTAGATCTTTATAACTGTTTGTTACTCAGCAGACTTTCCCTCCTGGTGCAATTTGACTGAACCAAAATTATGCTTAGGGACATGGAATATGAGATGTATTTAAAATGAAAAAGAAATAAGCATATGGATTGTATCTAAGTATATGAGACAGTATTCATGAACCAAATGCATCATTCATAAATAAGACCACATTTCATGTAAGTGGCAAAAGCTATGTAGCATGCCAATCTTGTTCGGCTTACACGACATCACAAGTTAGAAATCTTGAGTGTAAAACAAATCACTTGATCAGCATTGGGATGTTTGAAAGGAATGTGAGATGAAAAGAGGACAAAGAACAAGGGAAATTGTGTACAAAAGCAAAATGGGTTAGAACTGCCGAGCTGACAAGGAGGCCAATTAGAATAGCTTTTGTCAGCTCTGAAAACCATTAGAATCTTCTGTGGCGAGACTGAGGGAGTCTGTGATCTTCACAAATGATTGTAAGGACAATAGCTCCAATTGTGAAGATTGACTTCCAGTCCATGACTGTGGGCCTTCAAGGTGTCTTGATCCTCCTGGATACCAGTCAGTCAAAACTGAATGCCTAGGCTTGGTGCAAGACCAGCAGGCATCTGCTGCCAGTAGAGGACATTGTAATGATGCCTTGAGCATCCCAAGAAACCTTGCCTACCTTTCCCATAGACTCTGCCTTATAGCACCTATTAGAAGTGCTACTGTCCCAATATGTACCAAGTTGTACTCTCCCCACCCCCTAGTATAGCAGACATGTTGAAATACTGAACTGAACAGAGAATCAAATTATTTTCATGAGGACTTGAGCCTTGCTAGGGCTTCTTAACCCTAGGATGCATGCTAAATTATTTTATTTACACAAAGAGGTCAAGATACTTCCTTAGATGTGAAAATAGGTTTCTACAACTGCAGCACCACTACCTCTTCCTTCACTCCCAACCTGCTACCCACTTCAAAAATTCAGCCCCGAAGAGCCATGGATTCTAACAGTACTCATAGCAAACATTTCTAGAAAAGTAAATTCACATTTTATCCTGTAAAATTGTGGAGGGATTTGATAGTGAAGCATTCCATAAGCATCTCACCTTCTAATATAAGAAAGTCAAGTGCTTCCAAGATTTTAGCTCTGAGGGTAATAGGCAATCTGTGAAAATAGCACTTGAATTCTAATGGGACACCATCTTCATCATTTTCCCTCTGTACCCAACCTTACAATCTTTTGAATGCGGAATTTGTTTTAGTGCTATATTTTTGCAGACTATTAAATGGTAGTGCATTAATCCACATAATGTAAAAACATACAATTACTAGGACATTCCTAAAATGGATCACTAGGAAAGTGTGAATTCTTGGGCTTTCTGTAGCTTTGAAAACAATTGTTGTCGGGTTGATTACTTCTTTATCAATATGAAGATAGTTAATCTTCCTTGGCAGCTTTTAAAGCCAAGGAATAAAGGCTTTGGAAGAATCCGAAACATTTTTAGAGAGACCGCAAAAGTGGTCCTTTTTCACATCTCTTCTCCGGGGTTCACAGTCCAAATGTCTGCTGCTTCTCCTTCTCCCAAAATAATTCTCTATCTGGGTAACATTGATATCATTGTGTAACCAATCAGCCATACATTTAAAGCACTTATATACCACTTTATTAATAGCCACGGCTCCTTCCAAAGAATCCCAGAGTTTTCTGTGAAGAAGATCGTTAAACTGCTCTGAGAATTGTTGCTCTGTAAGGGGGTGTCCTAAAACATCTCAGTATCCTTAACAAACTACAGCTCCCAGGATCCTTTAGGGGAAGGCATCATCTAAAGTGGTATAAGAGTGCCTTAAATACATGGCACAGCTGTGGCTCACAGAGGGCAAAAGAAATCATTTAGAGTGAGTACGATGCCTATTTAAGAAGCTTTGCCATCAAGTCACATGGCCGGATCTGATTGGATGCAGCTTTGGTGCCTTATTGGTCTTCAACCTGGACATTATCCTGGCAACAGTGACAACATTTAGCCAATCAGAGCTACACAGAGGCTCACAATGGACTGCTGGCATTGCCAACTGAATGGAGAACTGGTGCAGACTGTGTGGATGTATGTAGGCATCACCACTCCCATTACAAAAAACAAAAAGGTGGGGTTGGGGTAGTTAGAGTAGAGAAAAACATGTGAAAGTACCCTTCTGCTTGTTGCTTTTAAGTATTTTAATTTTAGCACTATGGAATATTATATAATGAAACCAGAGACTACCGCTCTCTTGAACTGTGTGCAGAATATAGTGTTCTTAACTGCTAAAATGGAAGTATACTAAATACTAGTGTGTCATAACGATGTAGCTATCACTTAGCCAGCTGACAGGTGGCGATGACTTTCTTGAAATTGGCATATGGCATTACCTTACTATATTTTGCTGAAATCTAGCCTTGAGCTTCAGCTTAGCTAGCTCTCATATTTTGAAAGACGTTCGGGGGTTACCAGTTAGATAGACATGTTGTGATTTTTAAAATTATTATTCCAAGGGTCTGGAATCATTTAAATGTATAACTTTAGATCTGCATATATTTAGAGAAATAATGTGATGAGGCAAAATAACACATTGGACTTGTACTAGGGAGACTTGGGTAGAAATTTCTGCCATGATGGTTGCTGGGTGATATTGAGCCAATCTTTCTCTTTCATACAAACCTTACTTCAATGAGTTGTTGTGAAGATACAAGTGTGTAATGCAGTCCACAATACACTGAGCTCCTTAGGGAAAAGGCAGGGTCCAATTTTTAAAAAGTCAAAAATAAAGTTGATGTGTAGCCTTCATTTCGCATTATTTCACTTGCACCATGAACATTTTATGACTTTTTTGGGGGGAATCAAACTCTGTTGAGGATTTTAGTTAAATACAAGGGTCAAGGGGCAATTGAGACATCTTCACCATGTTAAATTTATTTTCTGTGGAAGTAATGTGATGGAACACAGCAGCTGTGTCAGCGTGTTATAAGAATTCAGTTATCTTTGCACTTGCGTACATAATAGCATGCTGTTAGATTGCCCATTTGTAAGTTAAATACTTACTGCTTCTGATCAGTGCTTAATTTCTTAAACTATAGTAGAATCTGGAGAAATGCCAGGACTTGAAAGGTGTCAGGCAATCATGCCCTACAGCTTATGAACCCTAGACTTCAGGCAGTGGCTCTATTTTTTATATAGTTATTTCTTTTCCTGACAGTGTGTGTAGGGCTTTGTCATGGCCTTTGGCTTGTACAATAAGACTTATTTTGGTTTAATTTGAACCCTAGCCCCAATATTCCTAAATGTGGAGACTACAGCAGATGTTGTTAATTTGTGGCAAGACAGAGAACATGTGTTCATGCTCAAAAGCCTTCGACCTGTTCTGGAACTGAAGGCAGTTTCCAGAACTAAGCCATGGTGATCCAGTCCTTCAAACAAGCTCTGCTATAGATATATGCAATTTGAATTTTCTTCTCATGATTCCATCGACAGCTTTGTTATTGTTGAGCTCTGAGAGCAAAATCTCATTTTTTTATTGTGCCTTAAATTCTACATATGTATAAATGTTTCCTTAATGCTGGGAGGTGCAACCGTCAAGACTTGTGCATTTATATCATCTCTTTTACCTTTTTCTTAGGACCTGTGTCCACCACTACAGTGATAGACAACAAGAATGGAACAGTCCCCATGCCACATGTGAAAGTGTCCAAGAAAGTTTCAGAAGACTTTGCCACCACATTCAGCTCACCAGCAGCATGGCTACTTGTCGCTGCACTCATTGTTACCTGGTCAGCTGTGGCCATTGTCATGTTCGACTTGGTAGATTACAAAACCCTGGCAGGTGAGACTCGTATATCTTACAAAATGTAAGGTAATCACTTTCAAAGTAGATACAGTTTGTAAGGTCCTTCTGAGAACCACTAAATGACTGCTATTTCCAAGCTAAGTGTGGGAGTGAACAATTGAAAATAGTATATTGTCTAATTTTAAAAGATTCAGTACAGTCAGCTGGTATTTATATCCAGAGGTTGCCATTATATTGACATCACGAATGTTATTTTAGGCCTGCAAATGTAGATGATTAGTGGTTAACATGGTGTCCTGGGGAAAGTGGGAGGTACAAGCTTTCCCCTAGAATATTCCCATCAGTTTATTGTACAATACTGTAGATGTTAGCTTCTGCATTCCCAGTGATGGGGTACTACAGTGTCAGGCAGGACAAAGAGATAAGAAATAAGTTATAAACAGTCTAGAGCAGAAAACATTATGCTAAATATGTTTCTCATAGGTTGTTTCAAAGAATTTGTGTATGTGTGTATGTACACACACACACACATATGTGCTGATTTATTTTTCTTTGTGAGATGATGTCAGCAGATTATTCCCTTAAATGTTAATCGGATCAAACCCTCTGATTTTCTGAGGGGTTTTTCAAATGTAGAAGGTTTGTGTTCCTCATGTACTTAAATGGAATTCAATAAGCAAGATATGGGATAGCTCTAATGGTCTACTCAATTTAACAGGTTCATATAAGATACACTGGTCTTCTTTTAAATACCATTAATGATGTAAGTCTTTCAAAATATTAATTAGGTGAAACACTGTATATTCATTTCAGGCAGGCAGGCAAGCAAGCTCTACTAAAATGCTTCTGAGTACTCACTCTATTGAAATGCTTTAAATATCTTTCATGTCTGACAGAAATTAGTCTAAAAGGATTCACACATACAATAGCTTGCCATTATTAGGGAATTAGATTGTATCTAATAAATAAATCTGTCTGCATAAAGTACCCTCATTTGTACAGTTATTTTAATTGCACTCAATATACTGATATCTTCACATATAATTGAAAAAAATCAATTATTAAACAAATCTTTGCAATCCATCCAAAGCCAGTTAAAATATGACTCTTCTAATTATTTAACAATCACAGAAATGAACTGAAGACCAAGGTTTAATCCACTGTGCTCTCATTAAAATTAGAAAATTAAGCAAAATAATTTGCACAGACCAATCTGTTAGTCATTTACATGCTTCTATGTGAGAACTCATTAGGGCTGTGCTGAACTATTGTGAATTTCTAGATTTGTTTTGAAATTTGCATACTCATCAAGGGATGACCTTTCTTCAAACAGCTAAACAAATAACACCCAAGTCAAAAGTCATGGCCGAAGAACAAGATGGAAGGAGGGGGGAGGTTCTGCCAAGTCTGCCATAGTAGATAGGAAGCTGCTGCCAGCAATGCTCCCGTTGGTGGAGAGATAGATCTCCCCTCAGCCAGATAGACTGGAGTACCAGAGGCTTTGCATTCATGGGATCAAAACCCCCACAAATCCCACACAGGGCCCTCAAATTTGCCTTCCCAACTTAGCAGTTCTTCAGATGCAATGATGGCTCTGCCATTCAGGTTGTCTCTAGCCTCTCATGAAGATTGTTTTGTAAGCTTCACCCAACTGAATGATATCCATTGTGTAAGACACTTGTCCCCCCCCCCACATCCTGCCATGGCCATGTGACTTCAGGTATGGCTGGATATGGAGCTTGCATCAGATTCCCCATAGCCAGAAAAAGGACTTTCTTCTAGCTCTAGCTCAGTCAGGTTGGCAGCTTCTCCAGCCACTGTCAGGCCAGGATTGTACAGATCCCTTCATCCAAAAGTTTGGGAACATCTATGAGCTGTGGTGGGCTAAATCAAGCCTGCACATTTCTCTAATTTCTCATTATAAATCAGATTTTAGGGGCTTTTGTTTCCAGGACTAGAAAGAGAAACAGAGAAAAGTATATTGGGAGGTGGCAGAAGCTTTTTAAAAAGCTTTGTATTAATACGATATAAATGGAGAATTCAGGCAAACTGTTTGACACATATGAGGTGCATTCTTGAATGGAACAAAACTGACTAGACTTGCATCGAGTGGTGATGTGGTAGAATCTAAAACAAAATTGCTTTGTGACAAAATGCAAAATAGCAATATAAAATGCTCAGGTTGAGATCTTCTTATGGATTTTGAGCAACGCGTGTGTTGTACTTCAAACTATGAGGCCCCAGTGTGTGGCTCTACCAGTTCATTACCAGTTCATTAACTAAAAACATCTAAGATTTTATTTTAAAATAATTTGAGCAGCAATCCTAACCATACCAACTAGGGCAGGAAAAGCCAGTGTTTTGCCCTCAAGATGTTTTGACTACAGCGCCCATCAGTCTCGGCTAACATAGCCAATGGTCAGGGATAATGGGAGTTGTAATCCACAGTGTCTGGCGGTTATCATTTGGGCTACCTGTGGACTACGCCCACTAAATGCAGTGGTGTTTAATTCCAGGTAAACCTGCTTAAGATTGTGCTACTTAGGAAGAAAAAGTGAGACAAATAATTCAGAGTTGGAGAAGTGTATTTTGTGTGGCTGTTTCCTTTGGGAATATACAATCATTTTTGGTGTCACGTTTTGGACCAAACCGCAGTCCTTGCAGCAACAGTGATGGAACACCACAGACAAAGAAACAGATTAATCCAATTTGGATATAATAAGCATGAGAACTAGTTTTCAAATCCATCTGGGGTTTCATGAGATTCAGCATTGCTTAATCCTCACAGCAATTTCTAGAAGATAAAGAAAACCTTTGCCCATATTGAATGTGTTTATCAAAGAAAATCAAAACAAATTCCCAACTTTCTTGCAGCAAATGGGCAGCACAAGCTCTCTAAAGGCATAATTTTGAATTTTGCCTGATATGGCTCAAATACTATGTTAAACTTGCATTTGACTTGACTTACTGGCAATTAATTGAGGGGGGGGGTAGGTATCTACTTCTTTAAAAAAAATATATGAAGAAGTCTGATTTAAATTCAGAAAGAAAGAAAGTAATGGAACTTCTGGCAGATCTAATTCTGACTAAGACTAGACATGGATAGCTTGGTTAGTTAGAGTTTAGTACTGATAATGCCAAAGTTGCAGGTTAAATCCCATTATGGGACAACTGCATATTCCTGCATTACAGGGGGTTTGTTTTTAAAGCGACTCTTTGTTGATTCTGCAGGCATTGTGAACTTTGTGGTGTGACTCTCAAATGCATTTTGAAAGTGAATTTGTCTATTTGCATTTGTTTCAGCCCTAATCTAGTATCGATAATTGGAGGTGGCAAAGGGACAGATAAAACTTGCTTATATGCTGGACCATCCAGCTATTTTGACAATTAAGAATCTTTCAGGTGCTGGAACTTCAGGTGGAATGATTCTCTTCCTTGGTTCTTTGCCTATTTTCCAAGGTGGCTGGATCTCATGTGGAATGCAGAACTAGCCAGCCTTGAGAATCAGGCAAATAAACTTTTATCCACAAAGCCCTGCATAGACCTGCATCTGCAGATCCAGCTATATAACCTTTCATCTTATCTTATTTCATCATATTTTATTTTATTGTATATAACAAAGTTTATATGCAGCTTAATTGTAACAAAACCTCTAAGCATTTTACAAGAACTGTAAAATGGTCAATTAAAACACTTTAAATTGACATTAATCATTTAGATAATTTTTAAAAAAATTTAAGCTTTTAAAATTAACAGTAAAAGAGATTAAAATGCATCAGCATCTATGTGTCTGGATAGACTTGCCTCAACAAAAATGTTTTAAGCATGTACTAGAAAGAGTACAGCAAAAGTGTTTGCCTAATGTCAGTAGGCACAGAGATCCAAAGTGTAGCTGCTGCCATACTAAAATAATAATTTCTTACAACTGTGCACAGAGTATCATGGGGCACCTGTAGTAGTGCCAGGTCCACAGACTGAAGCTGTCAAGTAGACACATAGTGCACAAGGCAACCTTGGAAGTCAACTGGTCCCAAGCTGTTAAGGACTTTGTATAGCCTTATATTATGTAATATTTCATTCCATAGGAAAATTTGGAAGCATTGCCCTGGCCCAAATCCAGAGGTTGGTCTTCTGGTGAAATGTGCAAATATTGTGGAAGATGTTTCCATTGGTCTTCACTTATAACATGTAACAACTCCAATTACCTTGCAACTGAAGTGAAATATGACCCTGCTTTCCTACATGTAACAGGCCCTGTTTCTCAATTCCCCATTTCTTCAGTGTATCTTCAAAATTGACCTGGAATATTCTGTAGATTGGAAGGGTAGCATTCACCAGGAAAATTTAGGGGATAGATAAAATGGCATATATAAAATGTATGTAGCCTTACCCTGGGATTTCCCAGTGTACCTACAGATACCATCCTTGCTGCCCAAAAAACTCCTTTTGATTTTTAGGTTTTTTCCCCTCCCTCTGGGCAGCTGGGATCATTTCAAAGTGAAGCACTGGTCCCTATCCCCTATCACATTCATTTCCTTTAATGCCTTTGGGCCCCATAGGCATGCTTGGGATATAAAGATGGTAGATGGCACCAGGCAGACACTTTGCTTTGCAGTGTCCCTGGATGCCCATAAGGATAATAACAAGTGAGCCCCTCATCCCCACTGCTCAGTAATCCTGGGGGGGTTGGGAAGGCAGTAGAAGGACTGGGTAGTGGGAAGCCAACGGGGGAGGGGCTTGGGAAGGCAGGTTTAACTTTTCCTCTTCTTACTCTTACTTCATGTGTATTTTGTTCTCGTAGGAATACATCAACTTGATATTGACAAAGATGTGGGGAAAGCTGAGATCCCTAGAGGCAAGGAACCCATTTTTTATTTTTTTTCCACGTTTCAAACATATCTGTCATGCTCTTTGATCGTATTGAGTTGCACAACTGCTGCAAAGGGTTTTTGTTTTTGTTTTTTCCAAATTACAGGACATATATAGACACTCCATAATAAACCTGCAGTATACATTGTTGAGAACTAAATGCTCTGAGGTAAAATGAGTAAAACCGACACAAGTGCCGATCCACAAAGCAGTTAAGGAAGACCGGGAGGGAGATTTAAGACTTAAATATTAAGCCAATGTAGTCGGATTGAAGAGAATGGAGCTATTAGGACTGGGTCACACATCCATTTATTTATATTTGATAACTGTAAAATTAAGTAGGGGCTTGCATGCATGAATGAACCATAGCAAGTCAAGCAGCACAAAGCAAACTTTCATAGCACTTCAAACACAATGCTTGTAAATGGAGTCAATTTGCACACTCAGTGGGAAGTCGTCGTGGAGAGAAAACAAATGTTATGTGTACATTTGCGAATTGGCATTAAATCACATTAAATACTTCAGCTTAAGTACACTGTAACTGAGCTCTGAGAATGGTTGAAAAAATACAGCTCAAATGCTGAACCGAAGACACCTGGGAATCACATGTAAGCTGCTCTCAGTTCCTTGGGGTAAAGGGTGGTATAAATATGATTAATAGATAGGGTTTATTTGCACATAAATGCCATCTTCTTCGTCTTTTAAAAAAGAAAAGTCGTTTTAATGCCTTTGAAAACTACGTAGGGCCACTGGTCATGCTTGCTGGGGCTGATGGGAGTTGTAGTTCAGCAACAGCGTGGGGGGGGGGCAAAGGTTCCCCACACCTGACACAGTGTGTTGACAATCTCTGCATTCTATCAAAGGTGATGTGTGTGTAGAACTGGGCAGGCTTTTGTGTGTGTGTTTTCTTGTTGGATGAAGTACCATATACACAAAGGTGTGCTATGCACATGGTTTCTGGAGTTGAATCATAGCTATTGAGATCATTTGCAAATGAAGCCTGACACTGGACTTGGAATTAGTGTGTCAGGTTTGCAACATCAGATACCTATCTTAGAAGGGGTTGGGACTGGCTCGCCTCGCATTCCATCAGCCATTTGTTGGGCAGCAAGAAGCCAATTTATTACTGTGCACCCATATCAAACACTGTTCTTAAAACATTATTAAATTCATTATGCCATATTTTATTAGAGTACTTGTATGTCATTATTTCTTTCTTTCTTTCTTTCTATCATCTATCATCTTTCTATCTATTATCTATATCTATCATCTATCTATCTACTTCTTCTTCCAGCATTTTATTTTAACCTTCATTTTCTACCTCTTTCTACCTCCCCTGGGAAGGAACCAGGGGAGGAGCCTTAGAGAGCGGAGGAAAGGTGTGGACCTTCAGTCCTCGCAACTTCTTCATTGGGGCAAGACCTCCTGGCAAGAGTTGCTGAGACTATTTGGCCTGAGCTGTGATTTGTTCCCTTGAATAAAGAGTTAACTTCACTGGCCTTGGGTGATTTATTGTTTTATTGATGACCTACGAACCTGGACACCCAGGATTATATATGCATGTATGTATGTATGTATGTATGTACATACGTATATCTCACACATCATTCCTAGCGCTATTCCCCTTTTGTTTACCACAGTTCTGCCTTCCAGTTGTATCACAGCTGACTTACAATTCTCTTAATCAGATTTTATTTTTCATTATACTTTATTTTTCATTCCATATGTTTTATACAGTATTGTACAAATAATGGAAGCATAACAATGGTTTATTCCAGTCTATGCTAGATACATAGACAGGCTGCCTCTAGGCCAAAGCTTTGGTTCTCTGAAGAAGTGCAAATAGAATCCATGTGGCATTTTAATAAACAGCAAATTGGTTCGGGTTGTATCCATCTGTGGAATGGGAAGCAAGAAAGTTTGTTTCCTGGAAGACTGAAGAAGAATATCTGTTAGAAGTTGACCTGCGATGGCAGAATCACTAATTCAGCAACAAGCCAATTGGCTTTATACTAACGTAACTTCTGATCTTAGCTACCCTGAGGTTATAGGAACTGAGCTGAGGCAGTAAAGTCGTCGTATGGTAACTAGATTATTTGTTAGGGCACTTCACTTTTTAAAGATACTCTTCCTGATCCAAAACAGGGTCTGTGGTAATAGGTAGGCAACAATCTGCCTGTGTATTTAGCATATCTGGCCAGGGGCAAATTATTGGTGCCCTTAAATATGCTCACATTTTTGTGGATCACATCTGTTGTCTACAAAAGAAAAGGCACCCACACATTTAGGATTGCTTCATCAAAGTCAACTTTTTAGAGAATTCAACTTTTTTTAATCGAAAGGCTATCAATCAGTCAGTCAAATTAATGTGTTTTATTTCCCAAACTTCTCTTATTTATATTTTGCATTCAGGGCAATCTGTAAACAAGCTCACCACTGATCCACTGAGACTTGTACATGGTGCAGTGGAAGATACAACAGACTGGGTGTATGGCTTTCTTTCATTATTGACCGACCTCATATTTGAAGATGAAGATGAGAGTGAAAGAGGTATTCTTTAACCAGATGCTTTCAAGTGATTGGTTTTATACAGCTGCATTCTTATCCTGCCGTCCAGTAGGGTCAAGAAAAATAGATAGCTAAGAGGCAAGAATTCATCAAGTGACCACTATAGCCTGACAGCTGACCTCTCATTTGAACAGCTCTTGTATGGTATTTAATACTCCAGTTATGGAAAGGAGGCCAGAATTACAATGTTGCCGTTATTTTTACTTAAAACTCTAGTTGTGCTAGATTATACAAAAACTGGAAAAGTACAATGCAAGCATACAGCCAAAGAATTAACTTCAAGGAACAGTAGCAACTATTCCCAAGGCTCTCTACTTAATTTTGTATACCCTTTGAGCAATGAATGGGCATTAGAATTCAAAGACCAACCTCGTATTTGATATTGAGTAGTAGTTGGCATTGTGGCTGGAACTGACAATAGCGGTTGAGTTCTAATGTGCTACCTGTGGTCTAGGCAATAAAAACACTGGCTGGAATCCAGGGAAACTGCACAACTAACTCTGCAAGCCCAAAGAGGCTTTTGATTATTTTGTTGCAATGTGACAGGGGCTACTTAAACAGAAGAAGTAAAAAGCTGATATCTGTTGTCTCCTGTGCAACTCTAATGGAACTCCTTAGCACATAACTAGCACTTTTTAAAACCTTTTGTTAATTTCACTTCAAAAACTCCTGCAATGCAGGTACGCATAGCCAGCAACTTGGGCATCTGTAGGCATGTGTTTCTGTTGCTTTAGGATTGTAATTAAAGTGCATTACCCCTGACTGCAGTCTACTGTGACACTCTGTTAATGGAACATCAAACGATAATCAGTTTTGTAGTGAATAGGTACTTGGGTCACAAGTGACGTATGTAATGCCTATTATTCAGTCAGTAGAACATAAGATTCTTAATCTCAGGGTCATGGGTTTGAGCTCCACATTGGGCAAAAGATTCCTGCATTGCAGGGGGTTGGACTAGATGAGCCTTATGGGTCCTTCCAACTCTACAATTCTGTGATTCTAGTCATTACTGTCATACCTGGGGACGCAAACGGGATCCGAATGTAAGATGCGACTGCGCGGGTCGCTTTTCACCACTTCTACGCATGCGCATAACATCATTTTGAGCATTTGTGCATGCGTGAGTGGTGAAACCACTAAAGTAATGCTCTCTGTTACTTCCAGGTTGCCGTGGAGCGCAACTCGAACGTGCTCAACCCAAAGCACATTCAACTCGATGTATGACTGTATTGTTTTGTAGCTTCAGAAAGCACTCTTCAAAAGAAATACAATTAAAACCCAGCTGGAATTAAAAAATGGGTTCCTCCAAATAAGATTAATCAGTTTGAAATAGTACCCAGTTTTTCCCACCACAAAGCTCTTAAATAAGAATTACATGTGGAATACTAACCAGCAGGTCTTGCTGACACTAGACCCTATTCTGTGGTGTACTTCTGCAGTTCCTCAGTATAATCCTTGGCAAACTTGAAATAGAATTTTTAATTTTTTAGTTTTGAATGCATCAACAATAGGCTTTTGGGGCTCTGCTCTAATCTCAGAAACTGCTTCTGGGGAAAAGCATACTATGTATAAATCATGAAATAAACACAAAGGTATTGTTTGCAAAGGTATTGCAAACATACTTGCAAAGGGAAACGTGAACAT
Source organism: Podarcis melisellensis (assembly GCF_964234715.1). Classification (NCBI taxonomy): domain Eukaryota; kingdom Metazoa; phylum Chordata; class Lepidosauria; order Squamata; family Lacertidae; genus Podarcis; species Podarcis melisellensis. The sequence goes on from NC_138530.1 coordinate 66,232,369, forward strand.
TATAGAAAGCCTGTCATAATTTATCAAAACCAAGACAGCTCAGAACAATAACTTCAGGGCTACTTTTATGACTTTAAGAACTTCACATTATGAACCACTCCACCTAGAAAATCTGGATTGGGAGATTAACTTTATCAAGCCCTGAATCTGAAAGAGATCCTATACCTTTTAAGAGTTAGCATGGAATACATTTTTATTTTATTTTTAGTTTTGTTCTACATTCTAAAAAGGATGGTCTGTTTGGATTTCGGTAATTCTAAATTTAGGAGGAAATATGTGATGACTCAATACACGATGACTAGTTCTTGCAGTTTCACATTTCAAGTTATCAAGGCATCAAAGTTCTCTTTGGGATCCAAAAATGTAGGGAATTTTGCAGTCCCTTCACCCCACCTGAGTTTGGGGAGTGGTACCTTTGGGGGAGCACAAAGAGTGCAACTGGAATAGGAAATTGTGGGAGGCAGTTCCAGTGTATATGACCCACATGTATCTTGACCCACATGGGTATAATGTTCAAACTCCCATTAAGCATGAGCCAAAAAAAGCTACAAACTCCCTGATCTACATATGAAAATAGAAGCATCAGAATAAAAATCTCTCAGTCTTTCTATTTTCATTGTCCAACTCATAATGCTTGAGTGCATTTAAATATGAAGATAACCCAGATGGAGTTATATATATATTTATTGCTAATATATGATTATGCTGCTATTCATCTGGTTATTCTTTTCTCTTTTGGTTTAGGTGAAGTGGCACCTTCCTTGAAAATAAAAGGTTGGTTTTGCTCATCTTTATAAAAGGTCACATGCTTTGTTTGATTAGATGGGTATTAGGCAGGAACAATGCAGCTGTATGCTGCCAGTGCTTATTGCTAATTACATACATCTTTCTACTAATTGAGCATCCTCTCTGTAGATTAAAATCATTTGCATGGCATGCTGGATAGTTTGTTCCTGTGCTGTACACACGGAGTATCAAGCTGGACTGCTGAATGTGAGTGTCAAAGGGATACTGCTTAATGGAGACAATACATGCGCACAAGCTACTAAGCTCCAAAGGGTTTGCAACTTGAGTTCATTTTCAGAGCATCCTATGCAATGCTAACCTGCAATAACAACACCTGAATTAGACTGCTCTGTTTGTTTGTTTTTTCTGGCAGAGTTCCCATATCTTTAGCAGCCTGGCATTTATTAATTCAAGAGCAGATTCCCTCCACCCCCTTCAGTGTATTAGGAAAAAGCATATTGGATTCTGCCTATTTTCCAGCTGTTATAGGCAATAAGTCCCAAAGAAGCAGGAAAAAATGAGAGATTGTTTCCCTAAGTCCCTTGAACAAATACACAGACTGACAAGCAAAAGAGCATGGCAGAAATACTTGGGAACTCATTGCTCAAGTAGTCAGGACTTGTTATCTTAACAGAACAGAGGGGAGACTAGAATGAAATGAAAACAAACCCACATTTTGATTTGGGAAAGTGTGCCCTTAAAGGTTCCTGATCCGTTTTCAATCAGATTGAACAGCCTCCTATTGGCACCAAAAGCCTTGGTCCCTGATATTACAGGACACCTTAATGAGTGCTGAAGAGGGACAATTTAAATGGTATAGAAATTAGCACAAAAATGTCCCTGTGCTATCGTTCAAAGCTTATACCTGGCCTTGAGACAACGCAATATACCAGTGTTCTTCAACCTTGGGTTCCTAGATGTAGTTGGACTGGAGCTCCTACCACCCCTGACTACTGGCTAAGCTGGCTGGGGATTACGTGAGTTGCAGTAAAAGACAGGGGGATCCAAGATTGAAGAACACAATACAATATACAGTGGTACCTCAGGTTAAGAACTTAATTCATCTGTAGGTCCGTTCTTAACCTGAAACTATTCTTAACCTGAAGCACCACTTTAGCTAAAGGGGCCTCCTGCTGCCACCACACCGCTGGAGCACAATTTCTGTTCTCATCTTGAAGCAAAGTTCTTAACCCAAGGTACTATTTCTGGGTTAGCGGAGTCTGTAACCTGAAGCGTATGTAACCCAAGGTACCACTGTACTGAGCAGGGATGGAAAGGAAACATGGTTGCCAGAATCAACAGAGGACACGCCTTCTGCTCCTCTTGTTGTTATACAGAAGGAAAATAAGTAGTATCAAGTATAGTTTGCTGTATATTTGAATTTTGAATATACATACCACATTTTTTTTAGCTGAATGTCAGCAAAGAAATAAACTGTGGGCTTGATCCAGAACTCTGCCCATGCTCTACTGGAAAAAAAGGCGGGAGGAATATTCACTAATTCCCCTCTTTCCCCTGCAGCCCACTGGATCCTCAAAACAAACAAACAAAACTCTTGTGGGGGGTTGGGAGACCATCAAAAACAGCAGGAGCCTCTGCTGGATCTCAGTCCTTCTTCTGTGAATGGAAGGCGAGTCTGGATCTAACCCTATAACACATCGTATAACATAACAAGTGTCACTTCTCCTGAAGTACTATGACAGGAAAATATCAGCTTCCTGAAGATCTCCCTCCTACACAACTATTTAAGGCACAGAAGAGGAGTAATGTAATATATTGAATCTGTTGAGCTAAGAGGAAGTGAGAATGAGGTAGGAAGAATCAGCCAACAAAGCGTGTTCTCCTTCATGGAGAGCACGTGTTGCGGTGGGAGCTGCCAGGACACTCCAAAGTTGGGGGCGGGCTAACTGATCGTTGGCCACTGATGCGATTGGGGCTTCCCTTGTTGTTGGGAAGAAATTAATGTTGCCATTTATTGATTGACAGCCAGAAATGCTAAAACTCCTTGCACGAGGCTTGGGCTTCCTCTTTTCGCCCGTGCAGCGGATTGAGAATTCAAGTTCAAGTGACACGTGAGAGTGTAGCAGAGCTAGGGTGGCTCAGCTCCTGCCATCATGAAAACTTCAGTCAGGAGAGCTGTGATCACAAGGGGAGCAATTCTGATTTCTGCATCCCCCACCCAGACCCATGTAGAGCTGAGATAGGTGGATAGGGCCTTCATTTACAGCAGGGGCAGTGGTGAACCTGTGCCCTGCCCCCAAGTGTTGCTGGACTACAATTCCCATCCTTGACCACTGCCCATGCTGGCAGGGGCTGATGGGAGTATGAGTTCAACAACAGCTGGAGGGACACAGGTTTCCCATCCTTGTTCTATTGTCTGGCCAACTCCTAATACATTATTGTATATTTTTCTGTGCCCAGGTATCCGTTCCTATCTCACTATCTCAGAGATACTAATACTAAAGCAGTGCTTAATGGTAAAAGAGAAAGCATTGGCAATTAGTACCCTGACTGTACCCTGACTGTACATAAGAAGATCCGCTCTAGGTGAAACCAAAGGCTCATCCTGTCTAGCATCCTGATCTCACAGTAGCCAACCAAATGCCTGTGGAGAACATGAGAGCAATAGCCATCTCCTGCTTGTGTTTCTCAGCATAGTGTCTCACATACAAAAGGTAGCCACTAATGCATAACCTCATCCTCTATCCATACAGAAGTGGATCCAATATAACTTACTTTTACATGAACAGCTTATGACTGGAACACAGAAGAACAGTTTATTGAAATATACCTAAACTGCAAACTAACCTTACTTTATGTTTTTTCTCTCTCTCTTTTTAGAAGGAATCCAACCACCGGTCAAAAAGAAAGGTAAGAAAATTTGAAAGCTAGTTTAGTTTCATCTTCTACTATAAAATTTCAGATGTTCAAAAATGAGAGGATCTATTTTCCAGCCTTATCCCTGCTGAACTGCTTCACTGCCATGGGCAAGAGAGCTACCTTCAGAAAGATAAGAATGGTAGAGTGGATATAACATATCTGGATAACATGTGAGATTTTGCCTGAGAGAGAACTGTTAAAACTGTTAGGAGCCGAGTTAAAGGGCAGTTGTGACATCATCAACCAGTATATCCATTTTTGCATGACCAAGCATTCTAAACAGCAATTGCTAAATTGGCCTATTCTGCAAATTTCAAAATGGCTATAAGATATTTAATTTGGCCTATCAGGTGGCAAGGGCAGTAAAAGGGGGGCGGGAAGTGATAAGCTGCAGGATGTAGAGGCCAAAAAAAATGGGCAAGGAGGCAAAGCCAAATTTTGATGGGCTACCTCTAACCCAGCTACAGTTCATCTCTATGCTTATATTTGAATATACATTGGTGGCTGACTTCAGACGGAAAGGCCACAGCTGAAATAGAAGTGGAGGTTATAATGTTTAGGAAATAAATGATGTTAGAAAGAACTAGATATAGAACTAGATAAAGTTATGGCCACATGCAGGCTTTGTCTACTGCTTAAAAGCTTGTTACAGTCACTAGTTATTTATTGTAATTTCTTTTAAATATTGCAGTGTTCTAATACCTATTGTATCAGCCTGCCTAACTTCCTAGGTACTAAGTCTCACTCAGCTCAGTGGGAATTGCTTCTGGGTAAACATGCATAGATAGGGCTGTGCTATGAATAAGGAGATGCCATTTAGACTCTGACACTGCTGTCCCAAAGTAAAAATAAATATTGACCAAAGACCTTTTTAAAAATTAAGTGCTATGGATTCATGAAATCCATTATCCATTGGAATCCATTACCCCATTACCATTACTCTTTGAAATCATTAAGATGTAAATGCATGAAGAATGGCAGTCAGTTCCACCAAATATTAAGGTATCACACCCACCCCACCCCTGCCCACAGCTATAATAATAACATTTCCACATATTGTGACACATCAAAATGCTTGGAGGTGAATCTGGAGCTTCCTGCTTGAGCAACATATCAATTTCAATAAAAAAGAACATCAAGACCAGATAACTTTTTTCCAGTGGGTGTTCTGTATTTCCAACTTTTTTCATTTCCATAAACCAAAAAACCTAGGCAAAGGCCTGGAAATTAAATCTTTCCCAAAACAAGTTGTTGTTTAGTCGTGTCCTACTCTTTGTGACCCCATGGACCAGAGCATGCCAGGCACTCCTGTCTTCCACTGCCTCCTGCAGTTTGGTCAAACTCATGCTGGTAGCTTCAAGAACACTGTCCAACCATCTCGTCCTCTGTCGTCCCCTTCTCCTTGTGCCCTCAATCTTTCCCAACATCAGGGTCTTTTCCAGGGAGTCTTCTCTTCTCATGAGGTGGCCAAAGTACTGGAGCCTCAGCTTCAGGATCTGTCCTTCCAGTGAGCACCCAGGGCTGATTTCCTTAAGAATGGATAGGTTTGATCTTCTTGCAGTCCATGGGACTCTTGAGAGTCTCCTCCAGCACCATAATTCAAAAGCATCAATTATTTGGTGACCAGCCTTCTTTATGGTCCAGCTCTCACTTCCATACATCCAAAACAAGTAACAAATGTAATTCCTGGAGATGGTTAATGTCCGCAGATAGCCCTATCCTTGTGGGTCTTTGGACCAAATTGTTGTTGTTGATGATGATGATGATAGCCCTCTCCCTAGCTTTTGATCTTCTTAGTAAAGAATGCTAACACCGGTACTTGTAACATCAGAATACTGCCATTTCATAGTAGTGTAATCTGGAGATTTGTGGGTTTGCAAGTGAATTTGCAATGTGTGCTGAATCCTGCAATGGGATGCAGAGCAGGGTGGTGGGGCATAGGGAGGATCAGGGGATTTGTAATGTACTGGGATATGCAGTACCAGTTAATCTCTTGAGAATCTGCTTTCTTGCTTAGAGAAGAGTTGGGGAATCCCAGACCTAGAGGTTGAATGTGGTTTGCCAATCCTCTCTACCTGGCCTGTTCTGCTACCCTTCTTGTTAGATCTGTTCTGTGTCCTCCTCTAGTGATTTTACCTGGCTAGAATGTGTCCTGTGATAATACCCATTGCTTGCCTGGATGGAGGATGGAAAGCGCTGTGTGTCTGGCCACACCCACTTTTGCCATCCAGGAGGCTGCCCAAGAAGAAATATGTCTCTCGAGTTCCCCACTCCTGAATTAGAGTCACACCTCTGATCTGTTGCTCTGTGAAAAAGTGTCTTTCTCTGTGTGTAAGGCAGGAGATGTTAAATAAAATTAATATGCCATTAAGACTACTGAGAATGCTTTGCTTTCATAACAAAATCTAATGTTATACGGCCTCTGCACTGTCCCCGGGCCTATGTGTCACACACCTGTAAATGTTAACACCTTGTTGACATTCTGCTGTCCCCTTTCTGGCCACCTGATTAGGACTGAAAATTCTTATTCTCCTTTCACTTCAACAATCTTTAAATAATATTCAGGGGTGGCAGTAACATTTTGGTAATGTTCATGTTTATGGAAATTGTTTAACCAGCCAACAAAAAACACCAATCCTTATCTAAATCCAAAATCCCTCTTTCAAACTGCAGAGCCACTTAAAATACAAGCACTAGAATAGCACAACGCTCTCCTGAAACCTGTGGGGTTTTATAGAGTTTGCCAGTATGGCTGATGTTGGCACCATTTGGGTAATTAGTTATTCCATTCACTCGTCTCTAAAGAATATCCCAATTTGCATATTTAGTGCTTTCAGAGTTTAGCTGATTTTCTCTTTATATCTCCATATGGCACTGTGCTTCTTTTTGTATGTGAATTGCTTTTACTGTGGACTGCAATGGGGGCTTGCTGCCTCTTAACTACTACTCACCGGAAGGCAATTTTGTGAATCTTCCTGCAAAGCACTTTGTGTTAAAATATACACATTTTTATTTTGGAAGACTGCAGGACTGCATGACTGTTTTTGTAGTGCATAACTGTGCATGGGGAAGCTTCCTGAAATCAGTGGCCACCTTTCAGGCATCAGGAAAAACACACACAAAATGAATGTCCTTCATAAATGAATCCAGCATGGATCCATCCGTACCATAGCAGCACATCTAGAGTAAAGGACCACACCTGAGCAAAGAAATTATCATGTTCAGTCAAAGAAAACAGTATGCTTAATTAAAACAGGAGGTGTAGCTTAAATTCCTGTTCTGTGTTTGCACCCTAGGCAAAAAGAAGGCAACATTCTGAGATTATGTTATGCAGAAATATTAGATGGGAATTTAAGGAAGGTACAGGGAAGAGAGATATAGCTTCTGGTGTGAGAATAGAAAGGAAACAGAAGAGCAAAAGGCTTTTACATTGTGTGGAAGCTCTACTATAATGTGGAAAACATCATGAAAATGGAATAAACTGCCCTGTGAATGCAGCCTTGGTAGCAGTCCGCATGGAAGGGTGGTGGTGTTTACCTGACCTTCTGCCACCAGCATCGCTGTACTGGGAGGGAAACAGGGAGGGATGAGGTGGCAGGGAGGTTGGTGCAGTGGCAGGGAGGTTGGTGCACCAGCAGAGCCAATCCAGTACTACTGCTGGTGCACCATGCTGACCTCCTTAATGTTTGACCCTTTCCCTTGTTGATAAGTATCCAATGGCAGTGACAGGTCAGGAAAACACCACCACCCTTCCACACTGACTGCTACTACTGGTGAGACTAATTGCCACTACAGCCCAGTATTGTCAGCTCCAGTTGAAACATTTGTTTTATGTCACCGCATGATTAGGCTAGCTCTGAATTAACATTATTGCCACTATAGTAGCATACATGAATAAGTTTTTATACAGTTTAGGTAGTTCGGTCCCTACAATTCCCAAAATAAAAGCTTCTGGGTTTTTTGCAAACAGTATTTTAAACATCCTTTTCATTTCATTATGTATCATTTCCCAGTAAGCTTTAACCTCACTTCAAGACCACCACATATGATAAAAAGAACCTTCTTTCTCTTTACATTTCCTACACTTATTTGATTTAGATTTATACATTTTTGCCAATTTGTTTGGTGTTGGATACCATCGGTATATCATTTTCATATAATTTTCTCTTAGATCATAACATGCTGTAAATTTTATATCCATATTCCACAATCCTTCCCATGCTTCCCTGTCTGTATTATGACCAATATCTATTGCCCAGAGTATCATTGAGGGTTTTACTTGCTCATCCTTTGTCTCCCATTCCAATAATATTTTATGCATTTTAGACAACACTTTTACATTACATTCCAACAGGTCTCTCTCCAGTTGTGATATTTGTTCCCCTTTGGGGGATCAAAAGTACTTTCATGCAGTTCTCCCATTTTTGCCTTATTGCCCAACAAAGAAATAATCAAAACTATTATCTCTCAAATCAAAACACCTGCTGCTGTGGAGAAGAAGGGATGTGTTTGACTTGCTGGTACTAATATTTTCATCACTGAGGGCTTCAATAGAGCTACACCCCAGTGGGGAAATCGCTTAAAATTCTCAGCAGTAAAGCCTTAATCCATGATAAATCTGTATTGCTCTCTTCCTGAAAACAAAATAGACTTGTATTTGAATGCATCATAAAGTCAGACTATTTCAACTATCTCGTTGGTAAACACAGAGCTGCTGGGTTTTCTAAGACCTGAAAGTGGTTGTTTGCTTCTCAGTGGATCCAAGTAAAGTAATTCGGGGAGGGAAGGATGTACTGTATAAAGGTTCCAGGACTGCAATGGAAATATTTTAGAACAGTTAAGATTCTCAGCCATAGTATTTTTGTTTACTGTGGTACACAGAGCAAACAGCTTGATCTTAGCACACTACGTCCCGCACAGCAGTAAGAAGGCATATACTGATCACAAACTCTAATCATCTGCATGTAAAGCTAAAGGTAATGGACCCCTGGACGGTTAAGTCCAGTCAAAGGTGGAGCTCATCTCGCTTTCCCATCATGTCAGTGGGATCTTGTGGAAAGTCAAATGGCCTGATAGTGAACACAAGGAACCAATCAATCATACTGAGTCACATGGAGGAGTGTAGCTTGTAGTGGGGACTCTGGATTAGCTGCATGTCAAGTGACCTTTCAAATATCTAGTGTGGCTTTGGGCTTGCCGTTTGGAAGGTCAGCAGTTCGTATCCCTGCGACAGGGTAAGCTCCCATTGTTCGGTCCCAGCTCCTGCCAACCTAGCAGTCAGAAAGCACATCAAAGTGCAAGTAGATAAATAGGTACCGCTGCGGCGGGATGGTAAACAGTGTTTCCGTGCACTGCTCTGGTTTCGCCAGAAGCAGCTTAGTCATGCTGGCCACATGACCTGGAAGAATTCTCTGCGGAAGCAGCTCCCTCGGCCAGTAAAGCAAGATGAGTGCCACAACCCCAAAGTCGTTTGCGACTGGATTTAACTGTCAGGGGTCCTTTACCTTTTTTTTTTTTTACCAATAACTTATCTGCTTTTTGAATTCCTGTATTGAAATTGCATTGTGTGTTTCTACAGGAAGTTGAGGTGCTCTGTTATGGTTTAAGAGGATAGCTCAGAGTCATAAAAGACATTTGCATGAATATTTCGTGAATACAAAACTACCCACTGTACATCACATTTGAGGGGCTTCTTTTATATAGCTATTGGATATATACCCAATGCCTGAGCCAAATTCCTCCTACATTTTAATGGCCATTTTAATCCAGATCATCGTCTGATTGGGTTATTTTAGTGCACCTTTATTTAGTCACTACCTAGGCGAGGGTGGCACTGTGACTGGGACCACAAAATTAACCCTGCTAACCTACACAAATATACTTTGTCTTTGTTTTTAGCTATGGTATTTCTCTGTTTCTTTTTGCCACCACCATTCTTCCACCCATTCTTTCTCAATCTCATCCTTTAGTTTTCTTCATCTTCTAAAGACATGCTTATTCATCCTCTAGATGCTCCATGTTTTTCATGTGCCCAGTCAACATGCATGTTCACATGCCCTCTATCTCCTGCTCTTTGCTTGCTCTGAATCTAGAATGTACATTGGCTGATTGCCAATGCATTTTTCATACAGAAGTCAGCAGAAGTTGACTTTTTATGCCAAGTACACAAGTGTTGCATTGCAGCTTGTGTTCATTCACTATCCATTTGTTAAACACCCCGAAGATGTTGAAAAGACTAAACTGGAAGGCCGAGGGGACAAGAACAGTGATGGCAACAAAGGTGGTTCAGAAGGCAGCAAAATGTCTACAGGACAGGCGAATGGGGTCTTAGATGTCAGAAGGCAAAATCTGATATCCTTTTCTAATTTGAATGCTTGGTAGACATCAGTATGGGGCAGTTAGCATCCTGAATTGACAGAAAATAGGACTTCAAAGCAGCAAGCCAGCATAGAGATAAACCCTTGTTAATCTGTGGTTAAAACTACAAAAAGATCAAGCTAATTAGATTGCTAAAGATGTTATTTCCCACTCACTGAGCCCAACACTTTTGCAGTCAGAGGAGAGGAACAATGGTTAGCTAAAATTATTCTGATCACTGTTTGCCAAACTACTTCTATAATATAGGTTTTTTTCTTTCTGCCTTTTCCTATATTGGTATATGTGTTTGACATGAAGGAATCAAGACAGACATATTGCTGTCAGAACTCACCCCCAAATGCTCAAATATGAGCTTTAAAATCAAATAGTTCATGTTATATTGGTGCAGGAGCTGGTCAATGTAAGATTATATTTCATCATTTGAAATCAAACTCTAATCTTCCAGGATTTTGTATTGAAAAACTGGAATAATCCAAGCAATATTTGTGCTTTTGAGTTCCATTGATCTCAGTGGGAGAGTTATTAATTAACTGATTGAATGCCTGAATTTGCATGCTGCCCTATAGCCATAGATCTCAGGTGCTTTTAAGTAGTTGAAATTCTACTGTCGCATGGAGGAACTTTACTGCAGCTCAGTTCATGCAACACAGTGAAACATAATTAATGGTTTACCATGAATGCACCAAGCTGGGAAGAAGCAAACCATGGATTGTATCTAATTCTGCCCATCTGTGAGCAGAACAAACTTCTTGTGCAACAGAAGTTCACCTTCCTCCCCTTCTGCCCCCTGCATCCACCACATGCCCTTAAAAGCTGTTCTGGAGGATTGGGTGGCACTCTGGAGAAGATCTGGTGGCACATGGGGTCTACAGGGGGAAGGAGAAAAATGTATGGTTTTGTTGCACAAGTGGAAGTTTGCCCGTGCAATTTTGGATCCTAGATTATGTTCATATTACAACTGAAGCTGAGATCATGTTTGGTTTGAGTCCAACAAATCACGATCAGAAAGCTAAAAAAAACAACCCAAACATTGGCTATAGATAATTGTTTATTGGAAGTGAAACAAACCCTGGTTCAGATGTAATGCTGATGCAGGGATCATGGTTTGTTTTCTCCCAAGTGCAGGCCAGGAGAGCAGGATGGAAAGAAGTAAGACCCATTTGCTCATGCACAGCAAGCCACAATTTATGCCTTACTGTGGCATGTGGATGAGATTAGTGCTGAACTTTGGCTGAACCATACTTTTTGTGTGATTATACATGAAACATAATAATTAAGCAAAAACTATAGCTATATATCTAGTTTGCACACAAGCATTTTCTTGCTATTGTAGTTTAAGCCTGGACAATAATGCAGGGAGATAGTCAGTCTGATTAAATACCTCAGTGTATATGTGGAAAACAATTTCATATCACAATCTGTAAAATCTGTGCCGTGGCTTGGGAATTCCAAATGGAGCAGTGCAAGGCTATGCTGATCTGCTAAACTTTTATAGAAACATATCTCCTCAATATTTTAAAATTGTAGTTGAACAGGTTATTGATTTTTCATCTTAGAGAATATAAAATAATTATTTGCCTACAGGTGATGTGTATCTTTCTATTATCAGAAAAGGTGATATTCACAATCAAAGAAATAAAATTCTAAACTGCTGTGAAACCAGCAGTGTAGAAAGAAAGCTGTGGTCCCTCCCCCTCTGGATTTCCTTGGTAGCTAATGAAAATTTAGCAATGAAATACTTCTTTAAAAATACATACTCTCTCACAATAATTTAATAAACTGTACTGTCATCTTATAGAGAATCAGGATGGTTGCCTTGGTGACTGAGATTATCATTGCTGCTGCTGGATTCTGTCAGTTTTCTAAACATGAATTCATAATATTTAGGATTTATTAACAATATGCCTCTCTGATGGAGATAAATTGCATCCTTTCAACTGGCCATGCAAGTCTTCTATGAGAATACAACTGCTTTGGCAACTCAGCAAAAAAGATATGATGTGATTAGCAGAAAATTAAAGCTATTTGTCATAGAGAATAAAGCAGATGCTGTTTAAAAAAGGCACTGAAAGGAAGCTGATGGGGGGGGGGATGTGATTTCTCTCCGCCCCTTAAATGTTACAAGTTCTTTAGGGATGCTGTTTTTCGGCTATAAAACTGACCCCACTGAGTAGCAGTCAGGTTGTATCAGGAACCCAAATGTGGTAGTGGGTTTAAATCAGTGCCTTTTCCCAAGAACATCAGGACTCTTAGGAGCGGTGAAGGAATTTGTCTCTTCTCTGTGAACATGGCCCCATAAAACTCAATGCTAGTCATTTGCAATGGAGTCTGTTCTACATGCATAGCCCTGGATATTAAATCAACAGGGAGCTCAAAAGAGGCTGCACCTGAAAAATGTCTGGTGGGGAGCAAAGAGCAACTCACTGCTAAAGACTCATGAGGCAAGAGGTCTTGCTCAGTTGCACTAACACACAATTTCATCCTTGCACCATTTTGAAAATTTAAAGGAAGGAATGAAACAATAAATTCATTTAAATATATATATTATTTGTTTACTGGGTGAGAGTGTGAGATGTCAGTGTGCAGAGGCAGAGCTAGAATCTCCAGCACCCGGGGGCGGGGCTAGCTGCGTGCATCCCGGGGGAGGGCTACTTGCATGTGTCCCAGGGGACTAGCTGTGCACAGGGGCTAGCTGCCCACTCCCAACTCCCCCCCAACTCCTGAGCTGTCAGAACGAAGGGGGAAGGCGCCGTCAAAGCGGCGCAGCTCCACCCTTCTCCCAAAAGCTCAGGACTCTACCCTGAGCTGCTGGGGGAAGAGAGGAGCTGTGTTGTTTTGCTGGAGGTCTTCCCCCCTTCCTTTGGGCAGCTCAGGAGTCGGGATAGGCTTGGGAGTCATGGGTGGGCGGCGTGCCAAATGTCACCCCCCCTCAGGATGACACCCGGGGTAAACCACCCCCACCGCACCCCCTGTCTCCGCTACTGGCATTGTAGTGTGTGGATGCGCCAGTCGGAGCATTGGATTGGCTCTGAGGAGCATCTGTGCATTCGCTACCTTTCTACTGCCTTTCCCTTCCCTGTCCTCGTAAGTGGCTTTTTCCCTTCCACTTCCTTGTTAGCTTGACCCTACAAAGTGAACTGTTCCCCCCCCCCGCCCCCATGGAATAAATACTGGATTTTGAAAACAGCAACACTATCAAGAACACTGTTGTGTCTAGGCAATATATATTCTTTTTCAATATTTCAAAAGTTTCCTTTCTAAGCTAGGTAACTTTGATGTGTTTTTGACGTATTTTCTCCACTGCCTTCCTGCGACAATAGTATCTCTTTCAATAACTAAGTGGTGTTTTGCTTCTAGAAATCCACATAGATAAGCCTGAAAAACCAGAGAAAACTGAAAAGAAGCCACCACCCAAAGGTAATAATTTCTATTTAAATTCAATTCAATTCAAAATCCTTTATTAGGCATAGCACACCACACATACAAATCATAATACAATATAATATAAAATAATAATACAACGAAACATCATCAGCTACCATTAACAACCACTAAGTCTCCTTATCATCTATTTAAATTATTATGGGTATGTTTTCTTCTCTTTTTCTGTTTCCAGTGCATTTCTGCGTGCAATTAAAGGTGCCAGATATTACCAATAAAGTTCTAAACTGGGCTTCAAGTAACCAGGCTACCTGGAGGACCACCTCCTCTTCTGTGAATCTGCCCAGCCTTTAGGATAGGCAGTTGCACCCTTTGTGTCTGTCCCCCTATTAGTTTGTTGGGACATCTTCCTCCTTAATTATGTTCTGCTCTGCCAACAGTTGAAAGCATTGTTGAATTATCCTGCTGCTTCATTTAGTGGTTGTGTTTTTCTGTGTTTTACTTTTTGTGGCCATTTTCACTATCTTCATGATTTGTATTTTAATGATTAGATCATTGTTGCATATTTGCAAACCTCTTTGAGCAGCATCTTTGTGGATGGAAAAAAGTAGGGTATACTTTTTTGAAACAAAAAAAGAAGGGTAATAATTTCAAATATTGGGTGCACTAGCTAACTGGCACTGTTGCTTTTCCAACGTACTTTTAAAATTGCTTTCCGGGAACTAACTGGTGTTTTGCATGAGAAAATTGAAAAGAAGCCTCCACCCAAAGGTGATGATTTCTATGTATTTTATTCCAAGTGTGTTCTGTTTGTAAGAATGTGCAGAACTCCTCAGAAACAGTTGAAAACACACAAATATCTGCTCTGGGAGGGAAAAGCCTTGCCCACCAATCAATAGGTTATCCAGTTCAGTGGGGACTGCACTCTAAGCCCATTCAGCTCAGTCATATGACTTGCTAACCCAGCATTAAGTGCCTGTTCGCTTCATTGGCTGGCCAGGAATCTGTGCTTTCATTTTTATGCTCGAAAAGCAAGTCTCTAGCCCCTGTAGAACCAGATATATGAGGCAAAATGCATAGGTGCTAATCTTCATTGCAGACACTGTGTTCATAAGGCATTGGAGAGCACTACAAAATATCTTGCCTCTTTCACTCCCCTGTGAAGACAGAAGCAGCTGCAGTGAGAACACAGAGTGACCTTTCTCTGTGTTGCTGAGCAGCCTTTCGGAGGCTGAACTAAAAACTTGCCATGGGCAAAAATAAATAAACAAATATCAGGCTGGCTTAAAATCAACCATGGTGCAAACCAAAACGGAAACATTTACTGTGATGCAGAGGACCAATTCCAAAAGCATTCTTTTTGCATGTATACTGACCAGTAACATTTACACAGTTTGCCGTTAAAAATGTTTCAAAAAGAATTACGCAGCATCGAGGTCTCCTTGGTGCAACCAATTAGCTGGGTAAACAGAGGAGGATGTGGATAACTGCAGAATGTATTGGCATGATGAGCAAATCTCTTTTCTTGCCACCAAATATAGGATAAGGGATTGCTCTAATTAGTTTGCCAGGCCTGCCTGGTTAGCCTTGGCAGCATCCTCACAGCACAATATGCTAATCTTGGATTGTAGGACAACAGTGACCACCACTTCCTCATAAGGACGCAGAAAGAGCCGTGTCTGAAGGCTATGCGCTTATCTGAGAATGGCAGGTGCTGCCAAAATAGGAGACTTCAAATTCTAGGGATGATTAAACATTTTGACATTGCTTGGATTGGTGACATGGAATATTCTCTGGGGCAAGGCTATGGAAGCATGCCGGGGCTTCAGCATGACTTTCAAAATAAAGAAAGTCGGTGGTTTTCCACCTTTCACCCACTACCACCCACTAGAGTCAATGTCCCTGAAGCCACAAGTAACAAAAATTAGGATGTTAAAGTAGCACTTCAGAGCCCAGAACAGGCAGTTGTTAAGGAGCGCTTGGAGTGGGAGAAGGATTGCTATGGTTGTGGTTGTATTCAGGCTTGAAGTATAGAACCAGGAGAAGGGGTTCAGAAAGGGTCATGGAGGAGAGTGTGTCATGCTGGGTTAGTGGTGGTGTAAATGCTCTTAGGTGATGGCTTGGAGATACGGTAGAGGATGTAAATGATGGATTGTGATGGGGTGAGTTTTGGAAGCTCCTGCAGGCAAAGGAAGAAAGCTTCTCAAAAAAAGAAGCATCCTTTTTTATTTAAGGACCTTTCTCCCTTTGTTGCCATTACAGTGCCCCCTCCATTGTTTTCTTTCTGGCAACTCCATGCACGTTCTTATTGTCTCGTTATAAACTGATGATGCGTTGTTATTATTCTCTGAGGAACTAAATCTAGGATCTGGGAGTTTATTCTCAGGGCAGGGTGAGCATAATGTAACAACTGTCCTCTGCTGTCTGCCAGAAGGGAGAAAGGGCTGCCTAAAATCCTAAATTCATCAGACTCATCCCTCACCAGTCATTCTCTTGTGATAAGGAATATTGCTTAAGTTCAAGGGAAAGTTATTTTCATCAGGAAAGTCTTGCTTTCCCCCACTGAGGGAACATTTTCCCAAGTAGTTTCTGAAGATTTTTAAATGTCTTTAATGCAGAAATGGGGAACAGCAGCAATACCAGTGTAAGCTGGCAGCTGTCTGTGGGTGTTAGTTCTGTGTGGCAGGCCATGAGCTAGCAGTGTTTGAAAATGCAGATTTCCCTGAAGAGATACACTTACTGAAGAAACACTGTTGCTAATTCACCATCTTGAAGCTAAACTAATTTCTAATGACAACTACCACCACCAATGCAGAATAGGTTAGACTTATAAAACACACGAGGGCAACCTACTTCCTGTGGCCCTCACAGACCTTTTTTGGGGCCTGGTTGTGGGTTGCCCAGCTGTCCCACAACATGCACCACAAGATGGCAATCACATTCTCCTCAGCCAGCCAAACAACTGTCAGTGATCAAACACCAAGTAGAGAACTCTTCAGCTCCTCCCAACATCAATTGGCTGAGGAGGCACATGGTGGCATCATAAGGTGGAATTCACCTCACCATTCCTGTCAGTAGAAGCTCTGCACACAGATTTACACTTCTACAATAGTGCTCCCCCCGCCTCTTCTGACGCCCGGCACCCTTGAAATTGGCTTGGGTGAGAGTTAGGAGAACCCCTGGAACAGCATGCATGGAAAGGAGAGGGGCAATTGTTTCATCTGGCTGCAATGCTTGAACCGATGGAACAACTCAAAGAGCACGATGGTGATCTTCACCCTCTTTGTTAACACTGTGTGCCTTCTTCCATTCAACAGCTGATTGGGGAGCTGAATGAGAGGGAAGGCAAGTGAGGGAGTTGTTAATTAATTAATTAATTAATTAATTAATTAAATCTGTATACCACCCTTCATCTGTGGAACTCAGGGCAGTTCACAACATTAAATTACAATATAAATTACAATATTGTAGTTAGCAAGTTGTGTCTGTTTGTACACCCATGAGATTGTGTGTCTCTCCATCTGTTTGTGTGTGTGCTTGTGTGTGTGTAAAGCAGAGGGAGGGTGCAGGTGTGCACTTGTTCATGTGCATTAGTGTCTGGGAAAAAAATGCTTACGATTGTACTGCAAGTCACTATTCCTCAATGTCTTAGACATCACCGGACCTATGAGTGCATGTTTTCAAGTTAGATACCATTCTTTGGTGTTCCCCTCTAAGATATATGTATATTTCAGGTACATGAATATACATGAATGTATATAATAAAATATATTATATGCATATTTCAGATACATGAATATATTGGTATTATTATTTCTAGCAATTCCCAAAGAGAAACCTGAAAAGCCAGAGAAGCCTGAGAGACCTGAGAAGCCAGAGAAAGCTAAGAAATCTGAAAAGCCAGAGAAAGTAGAAAAACCTGAAAAAAGAGAAATCTCTAAAGGTAAGTGGTTAGTTGAGGGACATAGTTGCAGTGCATACGTGCCCCTGTACTTCTGCACAGTAGAAAGTATTGTGAGTGAGCAAAATGGTCCCTCTTCAGATGACAATGGGTGTGCTGTGCTTGGTGGTCCTCCTGTTCGTTTTGCTGAGTGGGGCCCTGGATGCCTGTGCCAGAGTCTTGCCCTGTGGGCACCAATGATGATAACGTGATGACCTTAACCACAGGAACACAGCTGCTATATATAAAAGATTGCCATGACCCAAATTCCAACACAGTGAGCTGGTTCACACAACGCGATAAGCCAAACTATGACTTTCTGCAAATGTGCAGGCTCTTGGAGAAGGGCTCACAGTTGCTTTGCTCACAGGCAGAGGAAGAGGAGTGCGGCGGGATTGCACCGCCCCCGGTATTTCCTGGTATTTATTACTCCCATGTTGAGCTAAGCTAAAGTTCACTTTAGGGTGTTATCTGAATCTAAGCATGTGGTTACACTCTCTCCTTGCTAATCACATACTGCACCCAAAATTCATTCCTGACTACAACTTGTGGTTAGCAAGGAAAGAGCTCAGCATGTCAACCGAATCTGTGATTGTGGTTAGCAAGCTTAAGCATGAGCCTAGGTTTGGACAACACACTAGACCTAGCCTTGGCCTAGCTCAGCATGCCACAGGATTAAAAAAAGACTGGAGAAAGCAGGTGTGCGCTCCCTTCTGGGCACCCACATGTGTGTGCCCCTCTGGTATGGCCTGGTCTGGTTTATCATGTTTTGCAAGTCAGGCCAATGAAAAAGTGTCTTAGTCTTTCTCGGCCGATGTGCCAGAGAGTGCAGTTCTTCACTGGGCCAGTGGCACCACTGAGATTCCTCTGTGAAAGCCACAGTATTGTGTGCTTTCATTTGACTCAGCAGAGAGGAAGCAATATCTGGTTTTAATTTCCAGTCAAGTGAAGTGCTTAAGAAGCGGGTGTAAAAACAATAACCAGAATAAAATTGGAGGGTAATTAGCTGCCTCCACAAACATCCGTCATTTGCTTGGTTTGAACAAGCACTCACATTCCTGCATGCTCTGCAACAATCATACTGTTAATCAAGGCCAGAGACGGAGTCAGCCCTGCTCTCTCGTTTTTGCTTTGATGTGAAAATAACACATCCCGAGCGAGCCTTTTTTAATGTGGTATAGTTGGACAAAGCAGTTTTGTATCAACTTGCTATTCTCTTAAAGTCCTAGACCCCAGCAAAGCCGCTCACTGATAATAGTTTTCATTGAAAATGGCATGCTATTTTTCACCACCATAATGCCGCAGTGAACAGGATCATTCATTAATGAAAACACTTATTGACATTTTGAACTGCTTCCCTGAATCAGGATCTGACTGAAATTGATTTAAGTCATTTGAGACTATGTCTACTACTGTGCCGCTCCCCCTCCCCCGCCCTCATTCCACTTGCTTTTCAAGCATCTACCCCAGGCTTCCAGCGCTCCACAGCAAGCAGGCGAAATAAACCTCTTATTCTGAAGGAGTGAGTAGGGAGGGATATATAAATAAGCAAAATATAGATTTTTACCTAAAGCTCCATCTCTTGCAATTATCGACTGCAGACCTTGATACCTAAATCCTAGTGATGTCAGTGTGGTCAGCCCCATTCTAATCCACAAAAGTTGCTGGCCAACAAACCCTTTTTGCTTTCCTGCTTAGACAATTGAAAATGAAAATGGGAACAACTCTTGGGGTAGAGTGTGAGACTTTCGATCTCAGGGTTGTGAGTTTGAGCCCCACATTGGGTAAAAGATTCCTGCATTGCTAAGGGTTGGACTAGATGACCGTCATGGTCTCTTCCAACACTACAAGTCTATGATTCTTTTCAAGCTTATAAAATCTTCCCTGACTGGTCATTTGGACTAGATCTTTACTTGCTAAAGGTAGCCAGACTGGGAAATACATAAATGCCCATTTCCCCTGAAAGCACTGGACCAGGGTTTAGGACATTTCTGCCATGTTTAGAGATGATTTGTTATTGTTACTGCATAGTAGCAAAAGCTCAAATGACATTCTTATGCAAGAGGTTCGGGGCAGAAATAGACATGATGCTAAATGTGCAAATGAATTTAATGTGGGCTTTTTTATTTCAAGACAACAACTGTGGTGGTGGGTTGCAGGGCCATGAACATGGGACACAGGGAAGCGGGGTAATCTTCCACCCACAATATGGTCCTGATGAAAATGCTTCCCCTGAAGGACATAGGGACATAAGAAGAGCCAAAGGCCCATTTAGTCCAGCATCCTCTTCTCACAATGGTCAACCTGATGCCTATAAGGAGCCGCATGCCGAACCTGAGTGCAGCACTCTCTCCTGATAATCCTGGGAGGGACGGTTATGTTGGCACTCATGGGAGCTTTCCTCCTGTCCTTAAATAGCGGTGTGTGTGTATATTCCTCAAGACCATGATGCTACATCTGTTTTGGCCCTCAGCCAGTTTTTCTTGGCACTCTTAGCACCCACACCTGCCAGTTTTATATTATGGGGTTTATATGTGTGTGTTTTAGTAGCTTAGCAATTTGTGTGTGTGTGTGTGTGTGTGTATACTTTAAAAATTAAAACTAGCTGTCAGTAGTTAATTTTGTCAGGAAAATAGATATTGGAAGCCAGTGCGTTGTGAAAAAATGGCAATGATAATTAGCTTTTCCCATATTAAACAAACAAACAAACAGCAGGTCAACCCAGTAATAGATGGGAGATAGGAACAAATTCCCCTACGCTTTGCTGCTGTGCCGTAGCCATTCATTTAAATGGGATTCCCTCAGCAAGCATGCCAGAGTTTCATTGAAATAAAGGGAAGGTAAAAGGCAGCAGTTCCAGGGGGGGGGGTGCTATCTGTCCTCTGCTTAGTCCGAAAGTCCCATTGTGCTATGGTACCATTTGACCAAGATGCCATTTTTATATCTTGTACCTAAATATGCTTGTCCTTTTGTAGCGATACACAAAGAAAAGCCTGAAAGACATGAAAAGCCCGAAAAGAAAGAAAAGCCTGACAGGAGCGGCAAACCTGAACGACCTGAAAAAGTGGGGAAAGCCAAAGGTAATCACTGCTTTTCATGAATTCTATATAGAG
Source organism: Podarcis melisellensis (assembly GCF_964234715.1). Lineage (NCBI taxonomy): Eukaryota > Metazoa > Chordata > Lepidosauria > Squamata > Lacertidae > Podarcis > Podarcis melisellensis. Next base: position 66,252,847 of record NC_138530.1, read on the forward strand.
CAACTCAAGAGTTCTGACTCATATAATAAACCACCAGGGATATGGAGAGATGATGCCCTACTTTGAGAGGAAGCTCTACGTTTGCCGGGGGATGGAGGGGGGGACCAGTTATGATCCACCAGCCACTAAAGGGCCTGTCTCTTGAAATGGCAGGCAATCCTATCATGTTGTCCCCTGGGAAGATAAATACTGTTGTGAGTTTGGAGGCTCAGAGAGTTAGGCTGTATGTCTGCCTGAGACCCACCTAATTCCTGGATCCAGCAAAGACTCAATTGTTGGAATAGCCAGGCCATACATAGGGGTAGTAATCCCCTATGTAGGGCTCATTAGGGTAGCAGCAGAAGTGGCTTTGTGCCAGAGGGCAAATGGGTAGACCCCTCCCTCACCTGGCTGTTGGTGAGAAGGAAAAAGGCATGTGTGTGAACTCAAAGCTACAAACAGGCTTCAGGCAGAAGCCAGAGAGTGAGAGCCATGCCTGGTTTCTGCTGGAATCCAAGGCTATGACTATGGGAGAAGCATGACCTTCTAGTGTGTTAATGCTGCGAGCCCCTCCATAGTAGGCTCAGGTTGCATATCTGTGTAAAAAAATACATATCCTGAGGACACCACAGTCTTTGCTGTCCCTCATTCTGAGGAAACCAGACCTTGGGTAAGTGCCTGGAATCCCTGGAAACAATGCCATTGTGTGACACTCTAGCCAGGGCAAAACTCAAGACATTTTGCTGCCTGGGGAAAAGCGTAAGCTGGTGCCTCTTCCCGTTCCACGAACTATATTTATTTTTTACATTTACATCTTACCTTTCCTCGAAGGAGCTCAACGTGGCATGCATGCTTCTTCCCCTTCCCAATTTTATCCTCACAACTATCCGGTGAGGTAGGTTAGGCTGAGAGATCATGACTGGCCCAAGGTCACCCGGTGAACATCTTGGCTGAACAAGGATTTGAACCCTGGTCTCTCAGATCCTAGTCCAACATTCTAATCAATAAAAATAATAATAATAACAATAATTTTATCATTTGTACCCCGCCCATCTGACTGGACTGCTGACTGACACCTACTGAATGATCTGTGATTTCTACCTCATTAGCTTTATGCAAACTTCCTTTCCTCCTGAGGCCTCCCGACCCTGTATACTCCAGGGATCAGCAAACTTTGTCAGCAGGGGGCCAGTCCACTGTCCCTTGGACCCTGTGGGGGGCCGGACTATATTTTTTTTTGGGGGGGGATGAACGAATTCCTATGCCCCACAAATAACCCAGAGATGCATTTTAAATAAAAGCACACATTCTACTCATGTAAAAACACGCTGATTCCCGGACCATCCACAGGCCGGATTTAGAAGGTGATTGGGCCAGATCCTGCCCCGGTCCCCGGGCCTTCGTTTGCCTACCCATGCTCCAGAGTGTGCTACAAGGCTGCAGAACAGGGACACTCCTCCTATCAGCTGGCAACAGGATTTGCTGTAGCTGTAAATCTCATTTGTTATGAATGACTGTTGATGGTGGCAAACCTTCTCAGGTGGCTCCCTATTCGAAATGGGGATCAAGCCACAATGCTGCTTTTTGTAGGAAGCTAACACTTTCAGCTGCAAGAGAGTAGAGACTTTTGTTGTAGTTGTTTTCAGATTTAAAAATTCATATGTGCAAAGCCTAAAACTTTATCTGATTAGTTTCAAGCTTTCAAAATTATGGGAAGGCCAGTGAGGTGAAAACATATATATGAAACACTGGTTTTAATTAAATAAGATAATGAGCCAGCCTGGTTGCAACAGTGGCAGTAGATGGGGAGGGGGGATATGCTAATTAATTTAGTGATTGCCGAATTGTTTATAGATAAGTGTTATGTAAAATGTTAACTGCCTTATTCTTTAGGGACTTGAGTAACAAATTACAAGTTTTCAATGCATGTGCACACTGTCAATCATTTTTAGGTGCATGGCTTCACGGGCATAGCTCACATTGGCTCAGAAAAGTAAAAGCACTTTTATCTACATATAGCTAGAATTGTAACTTATTGACCAAAGGCCCAATGCACCAAGAGTGCTTCCTGCACAAGTGCCATTCATTGGAATAAATGGGAACTATGACAGAGAATGAACTGAGCTGATTTCTCAGCTTCAGATCTCCATCTGGAAAATGGAAATGATGATGAAGTTATTCCCATGAGTATTTTCAAGATTTCCCTGGGACAGGGAAATGATACCTGTTCTAAGATTCAGGTGGGGTAACTTGTCCAATGTTATGTTCACTGATTCCACAGAAATCATGGGGTACCCGTTATAAGACTATTCCATGAAATTGTCATGAAAACACAGTGATCTCCCAGGCACAGAATCCACTCGTGCTCTACTTCCAAGGTTGATGGATGATAATTAAAGAAAAACTAATTACATTGTATTTGCCTGAAAAGGAAATGACTTGCTTAAGGCAAGTGGACATGTGGTATTTGCAGGAGCACTTACGGTCATTTTTCATTTTAGCTTATCGAATTTAAACTTTCCTTCCAGCATAATCATGTTTCAGTATTTGCAGTGGCCAGTTGGGGTTAAAGTTCATACCCTGCAGGGAATGAGATTATCGATTGACAAAACAGCTATTGTCTGAAATAACTTCAATGGATAAACCAGGGTTTAAAAGGATTTCCAGTTCTCATTATCAGTGTCTGTGTGGCACAGGCATATGTGATAATCCATATTTATGTTGTGTTGAGCTTTAATTTCTGGTTGTTTCAAATAACCCTCTCTGCTGAAAAGAAGTTCAAATGTATGACTGCAGTCAAACGGAGGTGTAAAGATGAGCTGTAGCTGAGCCTATATACTTAGTTTAAATTCTGAAATCTCTCTCCTTGGGGAGATTTCAGGTTAGATTGCAATCACTGAATCCACACCCCCAATGCCCTCCTGAACAGCTGACTGGTGGGATTTAGTTAGTTAGTTTGTTTTTAAAAGTATGTTACTGCATCCCTGGCTGTTTGCCATTGCATAGAGTGTATAACATAGACCAAACTACATGTGGATTTTCATAGGTGATATGTAAAATGTAACTAGAATTGTACCCAATTAAATTAGAGTAGACCCACTGAAACAAATGGATTTCAGTTGCTGTTTTTTGTATAAGTGCTGTATCGTGTCTGTTCCTTTTTAGAACCCCCCAAAGAGAAACCTGCAAAGGAAGAAAAGCCTAAAAAGAAAGTACCGCCTTCCCCAAAAGGTAATGCTCATTATATTTCATGGAGAAGTGCCTCTACCATGAGGCCTACATCAGGGCAGCGGATTTTGGGTGTCGTTAACTGTGGCAGAATGGAAGGCAAGGAGGCTTGGTCTGTGGTGCCCAATTCATGAGCAGCTTCCAATTCATGTGCAACTTCCCAGTAGTTGTCATTTTGTTCACCAGTGGCTGCCATTTTGTATTTTCTGCCCATCATGAATTTAACACTTTTGGTTTGGTGGTTGTTGTCCTTTCCCTTACCTTACCCCTCCAATATTGGTTTCAGGGATGTGTTTCTAACAAAGCTTTTCTACCTGTGTATCAGTTTTCTATTTAGTGAGGATCAAGATGTTTTTGGAGTTGTTTACCATCTCTTTGTTTGTGACTTTCATAGCATCTAAAAATAGGCGTTCATTTTCCCTCTTTTATTTACTGCACCAACTTTTTCATTCCAGCAGATTATGTGTGTTTCTGTCACTGACAGTTTCACTTCTTTCTACAGCAAGGCGAGGAAAGATGCCTGGATAAGATGCTTCTATCTCAAAATTACCACACACATTCTAGGGTAGTGGGCTGTGAGGAGGAGGAGGACGACTTCTATTCTTCATTTTTCTGCTCTATTTTTAAAGTTACTTTGAAAGAAGAAAAGCTTTAGGTTTTCTCATCAATCTAATTTTCTTCCAGCCTTTAAATGTATGATTGGTAAAGTTTGTGATGGACAAAAACCCCTTACAAATGGGATAACAATTTTTATTTAAGTTTGCAGCCCCTTTTCATAATTTCCTGGGAGTAAGGGTGGGGGAGTTCACCTAATTTGAACCTACCTAATTTGCACTTCCCAAAACAATACACAAACTGAAATACAGCTGTCCTTGAAAACTTCTGCTTTCAATCTAGTTCTCTTGTAGAAAAATGGATATATTAAAAGAAAATGCACATAAAAATGCCCATGTGAGTGAAAATTGCATATACCGGTAAAATTAGGAGAATTATGCACCTAAATGCTGATGGTTTTCCATTCTGATGAATTTACTTGGGACTTTTCACAGGTGTGTTTTTGTAGCAGGGGAGCACAAACGTTTGTGGAAATTTAAGGGAACTTAAGATGGGTGTGTGAGAGAGAAACTGTCCATCTCTACCTGGGAATTGTTCCAACTGAACAGTGAGACTTAGTCTGAGTAGACATGTCTAGAATTATGTTCTGGAGAATCAGTCCTGGAGGTTGCAAAAGCATGCAACAAAGTACAGTATCCCTTTCCAAGAAGGGCCTGCAAAACTTACCACTGGCCATCAGAGCAACCAGCTTTCCCAGGAGTAGAGATTGACCCAAGAGAACATCTAGATTCTAAATAAGTTCTGATGGTGATACTTCCATTTCATCCAGAACATGCATGCTAACTCCCTCCAAGGCCTTTGCATTCTCCACTGGCATTACTTCTCCTTTCTCTAAATTCAACTCTAAGTTATTCGCCCTCACACCCTTGCATAGCTGTCAACGTTTCCCCTTTTATAAGTGAAATTCCTTTATTCCGAATAGGATTCCTTGCAAGAAAAGGGAAGACTTGACAGATATGCACCCTTGACTACCATTTCCACAAACGGGTTTTAGGATAGAGGCAAAAGCTCCAACATCCTTAGTTAATTAGATATGGTGATACCGAGCCTCCTTCAAAGCTCCACCACCCTCTAGTGATGGGTGAATTCCCCTCAGCTTGATTCATAAATGGGTCACCAATTTAAGAATATTTGAAAAATAGAATATTATTGACTCATGATGTCTCCTGCACTGTATGACATGGTTTTACATTTTATTACATTTTTGTTCAAGTTTTGGGTGCAAAATGCTTCTCAAAGAGGGATAAGCAAATACCTCAAAGCGAGATTTTTAAGGCTTTTGGTGACTATTGGCAAAGCCCAGAAAACTCCAGAGCCTATGGGGATAGGGAGAAACAGTGAAGTCAGTGAGCTTATTTGACCTAGCTCTGAGAAACTGTTCAGCCAAGTCTTAGCATTTATTTTCCAAAGTCTTTTCTATTCGTTCTCTCTTGTTCTCTAGCCTACATTTCCTTGACCTTTTCAGATAGTGGTGGGGCCCAAGCTATCTTCTTAGAGACCTCAGTGTTAAATGGAATTTAAATGTATGTTCCGTTTCTATGAAGTGTATGAGAAAACAACTTATCTTTGCTCATGCAATAGAACTCCATGTCATCTGTAATTTGCACTGGTACTATGCTGAAAATTTCTCCCCACTATTTTTTGACCATTCTCCAGCAATTCATCAGGGGGGAAATGCAATCAAAATTTATTAAAGGGGACAGGAAAATTTCAGATGAATTCTCATGGGTGGGATGGATGCTTGTTTGTGTGTGTTTCCACTTACCTTAGTTGCAGAGTGGCCAAAAGTAGATGGTTTTTAGTGCCCTTTCTCCAGTTCTACAAATCATCTCTGGCGGTCTGCACTGTTCAGCCTCCCTGAGTGCCCCCATTTCCTGATAATCCTGTGCTTTCCATTATGCAAAGGAAGGTGGATAGGGTACCAGCTGGGTGTCTGATATTTTAAAAAAATTGCAGTCTTCTTTACTTTTAAAGAAATCAGTGCAGAAAGATTTTTTTTTTAATATGAAATCAGCAAGTACACTTATCTCAGGCACTCAGAAGCCATCTCCCCAGCTTCCTATGGTTTGATTAAAGCTTGAAGAAGAATTTTTCCCTATGTGGCTTCTTCGGACCAGGAGGAAAAACACACACCACCCATAGCCGCCTTACAATGATGAGGTGAACTCAACCCCACATGCCCCCAAATTGTAAAGTGCTCTAAGAAAGAGGCAGGAAAAATGGAAACTCCTTTGGCACAGGAAAAAAGGTTTTGAGAAATTGGTGGAAAGGTTTCAGCACAGCACTAATTTGCATTTGCCATGTGCTCTGAGCTACTGTTGAATATAATGCAATGTGAAATGATAATAATGTAGTTGAAACCCCATAAGAAAAATAAATATGTCCTGTGTAATGCTCCTGGTATTGCTAGTGGAAATAGGATTTTTTTAAAGCTATTGTTATTGCAGAAGTTATGCCACAGTCATTTAAATCTGATTCCTATAAAATATGGCTTAATTTTAACAGCACAATTTTGAAAAATGATAAGACATCATTTTTGCATTTAAAAGGAAACTAATTGTGAACTGATTCATTGTCAGTTCTATAAGTGTACTGTACATGTCTGCGTGCACCAAAATCCCTGATGAAGTTTAGATAGAATTAGCTTTCAAAAAACAAACAAAAAACAAACAAGAAATCAATATATCTATAGACATGGGTCTCCCAGTATGTGTCGATTACTTTTTCCCTTTCAAAAGTAAGTTAATATAAGTCTTTATAGCAATTGGGGGGGGGGGTTAAAAATATTAATTCAGTAACAGAATAAGTGGAACCTGAAAAAGAAAAAAGGAGGGAAAGTTGCTCTGAAAGATATTTCCTTTCCTTATTCTTCAATATGTCCAGGAGTTTGTTGAGAATAATTAAAATTCTTTGGGGACTATTTTCCTTTCTTTTTAATACAAATGACAATATGCAATTCATAAAATCAACGGTAAATTATGAAGCAGCATGGACAGTAAGAGCTACTAAAAATACATTTCCTGCAGGCACAAAAAAATTATATTGACTTTTTACATATATCTATATATAATCTACAGACAAGAAGAGCATAAAGGTTGAAGACAAGGCTAAGAAGGATGTGAAGGATAGAAAACCAGAACCCAAGGCACCCGAAAGAGTGAAGCATAAGGAAACCAAAGCAGAGGTAGTTGCACCTGCCAAAGTCAAAGCAAAGGAAGAGACAGCACCGGTGGTTACAGAAAAGTCTGAGAAGAAAGGTAAACAATGCTAGCAGACGGCAGCAGAGGACCTCTGAAGTGCATGGGTAAAGAAATTCAGACAGCGAATTAAAAGTAGTCCAGATACATACACATACTCCTAAAAAAGAGAGAGTTACCCCTAACACATGAGAATGAAAATAATGTTAAGAATGCATTGGATTCTAGCACATCTAAAATGAAAATGAAACCAAAATGCCTGGGAAGGCTAATGTGTTGCTCCTCTGACTAATGATTCTTTCTGCAATCCACATGTTTCTTTAAGGAACACATCTTCCATTCCTAAGGGTTTCCCAATATAAGACCGAAGAGGTGAAAGGCTTTCGTCTTAGCTGAAAGAAGGAGCTATGTCATCAGTCCATTTATATAATATTCCACTCTCTTAAGCTCTGTGGGTCTCCTTGCTCCTCCTGAACTGTTTCGCCAGCATGAGTGGCAGACATCTCCTCGACTCCCCTGTGAGGAAAGGACATGGCATTTGGAACTTTTTAGCTTAGAGAAAAGGCAAATAAGTGGGGACATGACAGAGGTCAACTAAACTGATGTAGAGAAAGTTGGGTAAGAAGTTTTTCTCTATCTCTCCTAATACTAGAAGTCAGGGACATCCAAGGAAGCTGAATATTGGAAGATTCAGGATGGGATAAAATAGAGTTAAACTATGAAATTTGCTCCCACAAGAGGTAGTGATCTCCACTAACTTGGATGGCTTTAAAAGAGGATTAGACAAATTCATGGAGATGTGGCTATCAGTGACTGCTAGTCCCAGTGGCTATGTTCTAGCTCTGCTGTTAGAGGCAGTGTGTGCCTCGGAATGCCAGACAGTGGGAAGCTCAAATGGGGAGAGTTCTGTTTCACTCAAGTATTCTGCTTGCATATTTCCCCATGGGTGTCTGTTGTGTGGGAGAACAGAATGCTAAATTAGATGGGCCATTGGCCTGAACCAGGAGGACTCTTCTCATGTTGCAGTGTAGGTGCTAGAGAGAGACCATACAGTAATCAAGAGAGTTGGAGGAATTAGAAACCTTTCAGCAGAGAGAGGGCCTCCCTCATAAACCAGAACGAAAGGGGAACAGAACATGGCTGTTCTAGTTCCCTTTGCGACACCACCAATTAGGAAGCCAGCCTCCTTTACTTTTGGTCTAATATGAAACAAGTTTTAAAATGTGTCTCTGTTGAGTGGGCATTCCCTGAGTTTAAGAGGGCTAAAATCACCATCAAAGACAAGAGTCCCTGCTCTAGCCATTCTCCCCTCCTGTGCAGAAAGTTTTATTTTTTGAATGATTGCCGGGTGCAGTACACTAGCTTCCCAGCTTCCATTTTCTGCCTTGCTCTTCTGTACACTGTGACTTCTCTCTCAGGTTAGCTTCTCCTGCCAGCTGCAGCCACATGCAACTTCACTGGCCAGTTCCAGCCAGACCACCGATTCCATTCCTTAACTCCTGTTCAGGATGCCAGCCGGCCAGCCATGCCCTTTCAAGATTCTCCATTCCATTCACTCTTCCCACCAGTTTTGGTGTCATCCCACTGAGAACGTTCAATCCTCATTAAGCAGTTTTCGGTGCGGCTACTTAGTTTTGTCCTAAATATATTTTGTGCTTCTGCAGACTTTAGGATCTCCTCAAATTTTCAATCCTTCCTCTGATGCATGGATATTACTGTTTTGGCTGCATAAGGAATGCAAAGAATGAGGTGCTATTAATATATTGGATTAATATATGTTTCAAAGCATTGAAAATTCCCCACTAGGCTTCTGTCTGTGCTTTTTGTGTCTTTCTGAAGCATCTGTCTTTAGTGAACGTCTTTTATATGTGCAGCTAGGCATCCTGGCCTCTGTGATTTGTAAGCTGTTGCAGTTTCCATGTCATTGAAGAACTGAAAAATAATTGCTCAAAAATAACTGCAAAGCGTGGCGTGTAGGCTCCTGCAATCTTGAATTGTCCTTTCCTTAGAAATTTATCAGCATGACTAGTTGAGAAAAGAGAACAGGTATACATGAGAATAAAATTTGCACAGCACTTATAAAAATTGCTCTGTTTACCGTAGTGTAGAGCACAAAACAAATACCAGCAGGTTTGAGGTTTGGGCATTTGTTAGACCAAAACCCTTAGCTTTTCAGTTGCAAATTTCTTCCTAGGATTTAATTGAATCACGGATATTTACTGCCACAAGATGTATTTGTTTAACATGAATCTTTAGCTGTGGCACATGAGGCAAACATTGCAAAATGTTGTTTTATTTGAAATATTTTGCACTATTGTAGAAAGTATATTTAACAGGAGAACATGGTCACATTCTTACTGCCTCTCCATAGCCCATCCCACCCCCAGCCAGAACTATACTAGTATGCTTGTCTTTTTCTTAGATGCTTCATATAGAAATGTGGAGGCACAAGTCCAGTGCTCATACCAAAAAGGGTTGTGGGCTCTGAGCTTGAGTAATTTGTACTGGCTATGAATATAACAGGCCATCTGAGCCTAATGCTCTCTGTCATGGCTTAATGTGCCTTCAGAGGTGTAGGATACCAAGGCTCAGTTAACCTCAAGACTAGATTATTGCAATGTGCTCTGTGTGAGGCTCCAGCAAGTGCAAAATGCTGTGGCTCAGATGCACAGTCTTCACCCACCAGAAGCCATGCATTTAGTATTATGGGTCCAATTTTAAGGAACTCGTTTCCACCTGAGGTCAAACAAGATCTCTGTTCAGAACAGTTCAGGTTAAGAACAATTTCAGGTTAAGAACGGACCTCTGGAATGAATTAAGTACTTAACCCGAGGTACCACTGTATTTAAAACTTCTAGCATATTTGTAAAGCTAAGTTGGAGCCAGTATGGTTTCAAATGGGATAAGGGACCACGTGTTGAGATTTCCTGCATTTCAAGGGGTTTGGCTGAACCTCAGGATCCTTTCCAACTCTACAAATCTATTATTATTTATAAAATTAATTAAATACGAGGGTGTCTGTTGATTCCTCTGGCAATCCTTCTGTGTTCAGAAGGAATGAGCAAATGCATTTGTGCTGCAATCCTACACACAGTTCCTTGAAAGTCCCATTGGACTTAATGGGGCTTCCATAGAAGGCATGTATATGTATTTTCAATCTAAGACTTAATGTTTGTCAAAACATTGGGATTCCCACTCCCCCCAGTCACTTTCATGTCATTTAGATTGTGTGCTTAAATATTAGAAATCACCCCATGCTTCTGATTAACAGTTTTCATTCATTTTAATGCTGTGTCAGAAAACTGCTAGTGCAAAATAATCCTTACTGATTGTGAATGTTGTGGTAGTTTTCCAAAACAGATTCCACATACAGATATAGTATCAATTCTGGACCCACTGTAAAGTGTATAAGATTTACTGCTATTCCTTACATCCTGTGGAAGAAGAGGGGGTACTGCAAATTGGTGCTGGATATCTCAGTCATGATGTGAACCACTAGAAGTGTAAATCTTTTAAATAAAATAAATGTTGCAGATGCATTAGTGCATGCAAAATGCGAACAGGCCTGTACCAGCTCTTTGCCACAATGTGTGCAACTTCTCTTTGGTTTGTTTATTTATTATTATTTGAACATCCCCCCTTCAAACAAATCAGTGATACTAAAGGCAGTGGTTTTACACATCCCTATTCCAGATTAGTATCACAGGAGTTGATCCACAAAGCTTTACTTATGCTGTCTGAAGCTCAATTCTATGTTGTGGGATTGGTGCAGAAGTAGTACTTAATGGAAATTCCTTCTGGAACTGTGATAGCTCAGAAAGATAAACTTGACCTAAATTCTTTAGTTAAGCATCCAGAATTCTCCATCTCTTGAGTACAGTTGTTTACTTATTTTGTAGCACCTGCAGATTTTTTATTTTAAAAAAATACAAGGCTGGATGCAGCCATAACTAAATCTGCATCCAACCCATATTGTTTTATTGAATGAAAAATGAAAATGAATTAGAATCAGTAATATATCACTTCTGTTACATGAATTTATCATGCGGTTAATTTTCTGTCATCTCTGAACACTTAATTCTTAGTGGCTTGCATAACTTAGCTTAGAAAATATATAACTGGATCACAAATTCTGCCTAAGGGGAAGCTGCTAGCTCTAGCAGAGGAGGAAACTGAAACTATTCTGAAATGGTCAGTTGCAAACCCTGCTGACAGTCAAATGGTCATTACTGATTCCAAAACTGTCACCTATCACTGCTAGATAAATGAATAATCAGACCATTGACAGGAGCGTTGTGGTTACACATGAAGCCTTGGGTCCACTGATGCGAGGGCAAAATTCATCTAAGACTTCAGGGCAGGCAGGCTGGCTGGCTAGCTTTCTGAACAAATACTTTCAGATTACTGCATCCTTTCCCACTCCCATCCCACCTCCCTGCTGTATCAGTAAGTTCTTCTCATTCTTTGATACATGCATACTCATTGATGAATCTGTGTGTGTTTTGTAGAATGAAAATGATGGTGTGCCTGACGTTCTGCATTGGCCTGCATATTTATTTACTTATGTAAAATATATACTGGAAATGGCCAGGGCTCTTCTTCAGCTCAGTGAAAATAACCCAGCGTATGAGTATCAGGCAACGATGGCATGTAACACACAATAATGTGACATTCTTAACACATCGTCCTGCATTGGAGCATGCATTTGTGTATATGAAGCTGTATGTAAAACATGAGAGGCACAGTCCACAGAATGTCATGGTCCAGTTTATAATGTGAGCAAATGCCAGCACAGGGCTCTCTCTGGCTTTCTACATTGACTAGAAAGAGAGAGAGAGAGAACAATATTATATGTTTGCATAGCCAAAGTCATTAGTTAATGAAATAAAAAAGGTGCTTACAGTAACATAAATCACAATGTAAGAAGTTTGAGGAACAATCCTTAACCCGTCCCATGGATATTTCAAAACAGGCCATTTTTATTTCCCTTAGAGCTTGGGTAGGTAGCCTTCCTCAGCCCAAGGGCCACATTCCATACTGGGCAACCTTCAGAGGGCCAAATGCCACTGGTGGGTGGGGCAACAGATGTGACTCTGTACCATAGATTATTTCCTAGCCACATAAAAAGTCAGAGGTTCCATACATACATCTCTCCATCCAGGCAAACAGAAGATGCATTGTGACAATTCAGTTGCATGTGCTAGCCAGGCAGGAGAACTGGAGAAGGGTGTGCTGCAGGGGCAGTAAGGAGTGTGACTGGGTGAGAACCCCTAGAGCCAGATAAATATTGAGCAGCATTTGTTCCCTGGGCCAGAAGTCCCCTGCCTTAACAGCCTGGCTGTGGTGGGGTCTTCCAAACTAGTAGCACCCTCAGTGTGTAAGAGTATCTGCCTGTATTTGAGATTTGCCTCTGAAATCTAGTCCTGGCAGCTACATGATTAGATGCAATGAGCTATCATGGGATCACTGTGCAGAGAGCCAGAAGGCATTTCCTGTGGCAGCTCACTTTTTTAAAAAAAGAGGAACAGAAACATGAATTTCACCACCTGTTTGGTTATTGATTACTTTGAGCAGGAGCTAAAAAACTGGCAAAGGTTTTGTTTTAGTGCTAAGCTCTCTCTTTAGTGCTTGATTTGAAAAAGACCTGTAAACTGTGTCTTATTACTCTTCCCCCCCCTTTCTGTTCTGCTAGATCAATATGCATTCTGTCGTTATATGATTGACATGTTTTCGCACGGGGATTTGTATACAGGTACTTGAACTGAGCTCTATCATTGCACTCTGTTTCGCGGAGAGCTTCTGCTTTGTTGTGCTCCTGGAATGTGTGTGCTTTTTTTCATTTGTTAAAAGCAGAAATGAAGCCTGTGCAAAGAGAGTTTAAATAAAGCATATCAACTAATGGCTATATTATTAAAGCTTCTAATACTCTTTTCTATAATTGCATGCATTGAGATTAATGGTGATTTAAAAGGTGACGCCAGTGGAAACCTAAGAAAGAATTAAACCATTTGCCTTAACCATCAATTGGATCTTTTGCATGCATTTATGCCATAGAAAGGATGGGATAGATGTGTAAAGTTAAGCGGTGGTTTGGTTTAAATTTATTTACTTCATCTTCAAAAGTGTAAAGAAAATGAGAAAGCCCACCACATTTAAGCTTACTCCTTTTGTTACATGCAGATGTTCAACATTCATATGAAACGCATCTGTTAAAAATTTAGAATGGGATCTCCAGCACAATGAGTATATTCATCATATGTCACTCCAGTGTTCACTACTGTTAATTTGTGATGGTTGCTGGTTAAGATGGTTTTGCATGCTGGAGCTGTCAGTGAACTTAAAGCCTTATGGTACCTGAGGGTATCAATTCCATCAGGCATCAGCTTTGAACATGTGCATAGGGTATGTATCAATGAATGAACTGTATTCTGTGATGAGCTTACCACCAGAAAAAATGGTGAAGAAAGAATCTGCCTTTTTGCCCATGTGAAATATAAATAATCTTTAGACAAAACATCCATTTATGAGATTCTGATGTTTGAGCCATGACCACTTATAAACAAGGTATGCCCCTTCACTGAATATGTTCTAGGAAACTGTTCAATGAAAAATTTTGCAAGAAAATTATGGAAGAAACTTGAAAACAACTCAGTTCCGCTAAATGTAGTGGTTAGATGTAAAACAGTTGCTATTCGTGATCCAGGAGCAGCACAGCTACTTGTCTCATTGATTTCAATTGCACTTTTGAATGTCTGTTCCACCGAAAGCTGGCCAAACTGAACAATCCTGTGCATGCTTGCTCAGAAGTAAGTCCCATTATGTTTCATGGGGCTGGCTCCCAGGCACATAGGATTGAAGCCAAAAATATCAGTGCCAGATGTCTAAAGTGAGGCTCCTAAATCTTGGCAAAAATCAAGCGACTTGTTCCACCATATCAGGACCCAGATACTACTACTTCCACCATTATGGTAGATGCTTCCATTTATTTTTGCTAGCTTATTCTTACCAAGTTAACAGTAATTAATGCCTCCTAAATATATTGCTTTTGTACTATGGGCATTTCACAGTTCTTCATGCTGTGTAAAAACTGAACTTAGAGAAGTTAAATAAATTCCTTCTAGTGATTTATCCAAGACTACACAAGCTGATTTGCACACATGCAACAGGACTTCCATTTCCTTTCCTCCCCTAACCCTATGTATCCATTTGGGGGGGGTTGGGGGGCTGGAGAGGAAGTTCTGTTGCACATGCAGAAGGATACAACCTAATGTTTTGTTTTCCACTGTCTTGTTCTTTTATATCCCCCCAAACTATAAGGTAGCATACAACAAATTTATAAAAATGCAAATAGATAACTAAATAAAATATAATAAAGGATACCAATATATTAACAGAATTCTGAAAATGCAAAATGTGGAATATTGATTGATTGATGCGTGACCTTCTAATTGCTTTCCGATCGCCAATTAGCCCTTTATGACCGGGTCCGGCACACTTCTTCACAAGCTGCGCCACTGTTGCTCCCTTCAGGTCACGCTCAGCAGAGTAAACACAGCGGTAAAAACTGTCGCCTAGCGTCAGACAAACTCAGAGAGCACTTAAGTCCATTTACAGCTCTTTATTGAAACATTTCAGCAACAAAGTCCATCACTGCTGGCAGCCATTGCAAACATGTCTCTCTCTCTCAGACACACAGAGAGAACTGAAAGTACAGGAACAAGCTCCTCCCAGCTTCTAAAAGCTGACGTCAGAATGTGACGCACACTCAGAACAACTTAACCAGTTAAGTTCTGAACTCTCACACCCCCTCTTGCATTGGATTCCGACTGCACCTGTGGAACATCCTCAGCAAAACTCTGTGAGATCAATCCCTTCCCCAATGCCTTGCGCCCTCTCTTGGCGTCCCTGTCAGGCAACTGTGGAACCACCTCACAACTCTCATAATCGCACTGTGCGAAACTTACCCATGCACCTGTGGCTTGGTACCTCTCAGGTGGAATACCCTTTGTTGTGCGACTGGACTGCCTGGGCACAAACTCAGGAGTTTCCCCTGACTCACTTTGGTCAGCAGGTGTGTCCTCTGCATCACAGGATTCCCCCTCTGACTTGAAGCGTCTTCGAATCCTTTCCATCACACTCACAGGAGAACTAGACTCACTTTTGGGCACTCGCTTAACAACTTGTGGAGATGCTCCATCCTGCTCTTGACCCTGGTCAGTGACCTGGTCGTCATCAGCAGCCTCAGCCCCTCCTTCCTCCTAATCAGAACTGTCCTCTGGATCAGAGAGACATTCTGAGAGAAGATCACGCTGGACAACAATCTTTGGCCTTTCATCCTGCTCAAAGAATTCAGCGTGTTTACTGATCAGCACCTTACTCTGATCACCTGACGGATAAGCAAACCGCCATGCACGAGCTTCTGGCTCATACCCACAGAAGATCATTTTCTGTAACTTGGCTCCATCTGGCCCTCGCAAAGCCTCAGGCACCGGCACAGATGCAGGTGATCCAAACTTGCGCAGAAAATGAACCTGGGGTTTTATGCCATTCAACAAAGAAAACGGTGTGTCACCTACCAGCGAATTGTAGGTCCGATTCCAGGTGAAGCATACGCATCCGGTTGCCTCCAGCCAAAACTTAGGAGGTAACCCAGACTCTTTAAGCATCACCTGTGCTGCTTTGACCAGAGCCTCACTTCTGAGCTCTGCCACCCCCCTCTGCTGGGGATCTGTAACTGTGTGACGTATCCCTTTCTTGTTAAAGAACTTCTGCAGAGCAGAACCAGTGTACTTAGCATTTCTGTCACTGATGACTGCTCTCACCTTTGTGGAGAACCTCTGTTCTACCTCCTCAATCCAGCTCCTGATCAGCTGTGCTGCATCCTCCTTGGATTTGAGACCAAAACTCCAGGAATTCTGCAAAAAACTGTCTTGAACCGTTAGCAGAAACCTGGCCCCTCCCAGACTCTGTTCCTCGACAGGATTGAACAAATCTATGTGTACCAGCTCAAAGGGTTTAGTGGTTACCCTTTCCACCTTTGGGTAACTGCACCCTCTTACCTTTGCCTGTCTGCAAGTGTCACAATTAATGGCACTTCCACAATTTTTAATCCTGCACCCCTTGGCAACCTCAGGCAGAGTCTGCAAGTCTTCTACCGACCATGAATTGTTCTCTGATGCCATACGCATGCACATGTGGCATGAGCGGGAATTGTAGTACGCTGATTGGGAACAGTAGCACGCAACGCTTGTGCTTTCTCAGCCTTCCCCTCACCCCCAAGAGACGTTTTAAGAATGAAAAGATCATTCTGCCCCTTCTTAACCTTGGCCAGTAACCTCCCCCCTCTGGAGATTGTGCAGACATCATTTTCAAAACAAACTTTGAACCCCTTATTTAACAAATAAGGCACAGACAAAAGACAGTGAGGCATCTCTGGGATGGTGCACACTTTGATCTGCTCCTGCAAAACAGAAAGGAACAATGTACCACAGTTAGTGACATTTTTTCGCTGTCCATTTCCAAATAAAACAGTTTGTCCTGCTGAAACCGCCGTGCAATTCCACATCTTGACTGCAGGTGTCTCAGGAACCATGTTGCGGTTAGCTGCTGAGTCAATAACAAAGCTCAGCTCAGTGTTTCCCACACAGCTGTTCTCAAACAAAGCCATGCTTGCAGAAAGCTGATAAGTCTCTTCCTGTTGTTTACCACGTCCGCTGGACTCAGTCCCACGCCTGCATGTCTTGCCAGGCTGGTTGCCATGGAAACCCTGCTGATTCCCATGAGAAGTGTCCTTGCCAACATCCTGCCGCGCCTGTGTGCTCCGGTGGGGGCAACTGCCACGCAGATGTTGAACTCCAGTGGAAAAACACTGCCCGGGGCTCCTCCCAGCCGGCCTGGCCTTCCTCCTTCTGGAACGGCACCTCCCACCAGCCTGGCCCCCCCTGAAGCTGCTCTTCGCTTCAGCACAAGTGGAAAGTCCTTTAAACTTGCCTTTGGAACTCTTCGCCCCCCCGATCTGCTTACCAGCGCTCCTTGAGGCTGATTCAGGAATAGGGGCTACTAGTCCAGCGTCTGCAGGGCTCTGGCCTCCCGCTGAAGCTTCACACAAACCCTTCAGCACATTCCGGGCATCCCACGCTGATTTTACACCCTCCAAGTAGGGTCTCAGCGATGCATGAACGCATGCTCTCAGCATATCCAGCTCTCTTTGCATTTTCTGCTGGCTATCTTCAGGCAACGCAGCTTCACAGCCTGCAATGTCTCCAGCCGCTTTGGCGCTGGGGGTTGGTGGTAGTGGCTCCCTCTGGCTTGCTCCCCAAAACCCATGGACCAGGAACCACCCCTTTATTCTTTGCCTCCAGGTTGCCCAACTTTTTAGAGTTAGGGCTTCCACCGGTATATCCTGGCTCTCTGCCATCTTCTCCCGTTCTCCCAAGGGGCCCAAGCTTACTTACGATCAGCTTCAACTTCTGTTGGCTCTCCCTTCAGTGGAGAAACGATTTTCCAGCTGCTTTTAGCTTCCAGCTCTCTCAGCAGCTCTGCTTTGTAGCACCAGGCAAACTTTCGCGTCTTTCAGCCAGCCGTTTGCCTCCGGCTTGCCCCTCCTCTTCGGAACGCTTACTTCAAAGCATTCCTGGATCCTCCAGAGACAGTTTTACGAGCGATGACTCACCATAACCTGTGGAATATTGATTGATGCGTGACCTTCTAATTGCTTTCCGATCGCCAATTAGCCCTTTATGACCGGGTCCGGCACACTTCTTCACAAGCTGCGCCACTGTTGCTCCCTTCAGGTCACGCTCAGCAGAGTAAACACAGTGGTAAAAACTGTCGCCTAGCGTCAGACAAACTCAGAGAGCACTTAAGTCCATTCACAGCACTTTATTGAAACATTTCAGCAACAAAGTCCATCACTGCTGGCAGCCATTGCAAACATGTCTCTCTCTCTCAGACACACAGAGAGAACTGAAAGTACAGGAACAAGCTCCTCCCAGCTTCTAAAAGCTGACGTCGGAATGTGACGCACACTCAGAACAACTTAACCAGTTAAGTTTTGAACCCAACAGTACAGTCAAGCCCAGATAAATTACTCTAAAAATATGCTGAAACACTTCAATTAGCCTTTGCATTGCAAGGTCAGGCTACAGTGGTTTTCTCATGGGAGGTATTGAGACATCATTATTTTGCTATACAACTTTTTTTGACCTGCAAGACATTGTCATACAGGATTTTCTCCCACCACCACACTTCCAAATAACACAAAGACTTTCACTCATGTGCATTCAGAAGACTACTCTCCTCCTACTTATGTAAAACATTCAGCATCTTATTTAGCACTGGGGGAAGTGGTGGTGGTGGTTTTAAAGACGAGTCTTACAATATCATCTCAGAATCTCTTATCAAATACCCATTAACTAACCATTCCTCCTTTGTGGAGAGTAAAAGAATATTCAATATAAGTAATGTCATCCAATGGTCCTCTTCTGCTGTCTTTGAGAGGAACTACGCAACAAGAGAATGTTGATGTTTTCTCCTCAGGAAGCTATCTACTTCCCTTTTCAGGTAAGGAAGCACGCTACTCTGATATAGCTCATATCTGAGACTGCACAAAAGCTACAATGGAGAAAAGAAAACAGAATTGTTCACCTGTAATCATTGTTTGGTTTCCTGTGTAGTCACATCATGGTCTCGTTCCCGCTCCTAGGGCCTTGTTGAATTCCTGCCTGTCATGCACACAAATCCAACAAGAAAAAATATGGCTCCCTTACAACAAATGTATATATGTGTACATTTTACATGTACCCTTGTTTGCTTCTAAAAGAAACATTTCATTGAGCATTCTTTTTTCATATGACCTTAAAAATACCCATGGTGATTCAGTTCCTAGTAATCTGAGTTGCTGCCTGCCATGGGAGAGTGTTGCTGACTTTGATTACTTGCAGTCAGTGTAAATGAATAGGCTCAAGGCTGCACTTAAATTCTTCCATGTTAAGCTACTGCCTGACTCAGTTAGACATGGGTTATAAGAGGTGCTTCTAAGGCATGTGAGAGATCTGTGAAGAAACTGTAAGCTAAAACTGATGTTTCCTATGGATTTACCGGAATTCACTTGGGGCAAAGGGGGGGGGTCTTTGCCTAAACGTTTCATCCACTTACGTGAAAACATAAAAAAGGGCTTATAGATGCTTTTAGATTCCTCATTATACGTAACAGGAATGAAACAAAGCTTCAGATTTACCAGATCAGATTCAGACCCAAGTAACAAATAAAATTGGAATGACACGTGGATCCGAAACAGGATGGGCTGCTTCCAAATGCTACAGATACATCTTGTGGTCACTGCAAAGCCCTAGTTTTTTATTAAGCCACTACATTTGTATCCCAGTGTTTCGCCAAGAAGGTCAGGGTAATTTGTGTGGCCTTATTTTTCCTTTTGATGTTCACAACAACAGTTTAGATAGAGAAATGGTGAGTTGCCCAAGGCCACCCAAATCACTTTATGGCTGAGCTGAGATTTCTACCCAGGTTTCCCCAATCCAAATGAGACTTTGCTAACTGGCTTTCCAGTATCCTTGCCAAAGCTCTCGTTTATTTGATGGCCGACACAGATTACAAAATTGGGGATTATTTGCTGGTTTGACATTTTGTCTTTTCCTCCTTTGATACCACGCTGAGATCATTTCTCTGCACATTCTTAAATCTGTCTGAAAGGGAAGGCATAATACAGAATAATTTCAAGCACATTCTAGGAGAAGCATAGAAAATTAAGACTTAATCACTGAATCATTTAAGTCTAATCAGGTATTATTTATCACGAACCATTCTTTCTGTAATTACAATTGCCAGCACCAGAGACGTTTCTTTATATTTCTATTCAGTTATGCAAAAAATATCAAAAAGTGGCTTACTTTGTGTCAACCCTTTTTTGATCACAATTTGTCAGGAAGTACTTCTGCGCAAACCCCATTGAAATGTAGCAGAACTACACCCAGCTCCTGTTCAGATCAGTGGAGCTTGGGCAAAGAAACATCTCTGTATATTACGCCCTGCACTGTAGATCTTCTTTGACAAATATTTCTTTGTTTGAAACATTTATAGCCCACCTCTCAAGGCTGCTGACAGTAGTAAGTGAAGAACAAAATTACAAAAAGCAGCAGAGTACAAACAAGATAAAAGGTAGCCATTAGTGCGAATAGACATCCTCTTGAGATAAAAACAGCCCCAGTGTGGCAAGTTAAAACACAAATCAGTTCAGAATCTTAAACTGTTAACATCCCCAAAGCCTTCCTAAATATAGCTGCCAATTAATACTTCACTTCATGCATGGGATGAAACCAACAAGACCTTATGCCTTTAAAAATAAATAGTTTTAAGGAGCCACAAGACTCTTTGCTGTTTCTCCTACATAGGTTTTAGTTATCTGGTGGAAAGTCTGGTTGCAGTCACTAAATAGACCTTCTTTCTGGTCTCAGCTAAGCATACATATGGGAATGCAGATGCACACAAGAGGAACTCTGATAAATAGAAGAGCGGGGGGGGGGGAGCTGGTATGGAAATAGGATTTCCTCAAATGTTCTGCTTCCAAATGCAAATGAAGCCACTAGAACCCAGTGCAGTTATTTCTATAAAGGGCTTAGGTGCACCCTATCTGTGGCCCACTATTATTTATTTTTAAATATAACAACCCAGGCAGTGTTCTGGACTAATTGCCATTTCCAAATACTTTTCCTATGTAGCCTACATGGGTCCATTTTTACAGTAGTCCAGGGTGATGTAACACATGCTGTTCTGGCCAAAACGGCAGTTTTCAAAAGTCACAGTTATCATACTAGCCTCACTTAGGTTAAGGCACTTCTGATCTTGTGGAAACAAACAAATTCTTCTTCTTCTTCTTCTTCTTCTTCTTCTTCTTCTTCTTCTTCTTCTTCTTCTTCTTCTTACTTTATTAGTATTTTGGGAAGCTTTTAATGTGTGACATTCTGTTGCATTTTTGTATCTTCTGTTGGAAGCCACCCAGAGTGGCTGGGGAAACCCAGTCAGATGAGTGGGGTACAAAAATAAATAAATTATCATCATCATCCAGGGTCAGGGTTGGATCCAAGAAACCTCCCAAATATGAACCTACATTTCCTTACCCCATCTAACACAGATTGAACCCCCATGTCTGGATCAGCTCTATTGAACAGGATAAGCTTCCTTGTCAGGGTTAAGCATCAGTTTGTTGTATCTGCTCAGTCTGACGTTGGTTTGGCACCTCAGCAGCCTCCCTAGAGAAAGATGAAAAGGAGAGAGAGACAAAGAATGTCACTCAGATATTGATGGCATTGAACTCTATATTCCTGAATGATTTCCCCCAGTAATTTCATGTGGATGATGATGATTATGATGATTATGATGATGATTATTTATTTCTACCCCGCAGTAGAATACAGTAAAATATCAAACATTAAAAACTTCCCTAAACAGGGCTGCCTTCAGATGTCTTCTTCTGTAACTTCACTTCTTGCAGGGAGGGAACTGCCAGAAGGCCATCGGCACTGGACCTCAGTGTCCGTGTTGAACGATGGGGGTGGAAACACTCCTTCATATTAAATAGCAGGGGGGCAAGTTGGAACCGCTTGGAACCACATAGGCCAGTGTTCAGGGCATCACATAGATGTCCTCCAGCACCATCTTTCAAGGCTGCCCAACAAGCTTCCCACCCCAGTGTTGGAAACCCTGCAAGTAATGAAGGTGCTCTCCTTCAGATTCAGAAAATCATGTGTTGGCTCAGGAGTATTGCTGGCAGGTGTGGCATCACTGGCTGAGTGGAGCTAGTCCCACAGGTTCCCTTCAAAGCCCCTTCACAAGTTTGCAAGTGAATGCCTGAAGCAAGCTCCAAATGCATGCATGTTTCTAACAATAGTTGCTCAGTCTGCAGAACCAGTGAGTTGTCAACAGATATATATGCTCCTTATAGAAAGAATGATATGTGATCCGAAACAGAAGTGTGCGTATGATTTTCTCCTACCACTTGCCAGTGTTGTATACTGGTTGCAGTGCTGGACTAGAACTAGAGTGGCCTGTGATCCAAACCCTGTTCAGCCATGACTCTCACTGATTGGCAAGGGCTAGCCACTGTCACTCAACCTGATCTACACCATGGGGCTGCTGTGAGGATGGAATGGGGAAGATCCAGGCATGCTTGCAGAGCTCAATGAAGGAAGGATGGGATCATGATGCTGATGATGACCTCAATAAATTGTACCCCAGTTAAGCAGCCCTGGCTTTTATAGCTTAGTCCTGAAAATGAAGTCCTGCTCACTGTGTTTTCTTTTCACTTTAGTGAACTTGCCATTAGCTAGTATTGGCAACTGCATAAAAAGATGTTGTCTTTTTTCAGTACTGCACATAGGCTCTTGTCGTTTTTGAGCAGTGCGAGCATGATGAAGAGTGCTGCTTATTAGAGCTCTTCTGTCAGCAAAGACTGGAGTGCAGAGGGGACAAAGAGAAAGGAATCCCAGGGAATCAAATGACATCTTCTTGTCATATTAAATCCATCTTGTTAGGATTCATGGAATATTTTCTAGCTATATAGAAATTTTCACCACTGCTGCTTCACATTAGCTCCAGAAATAGTGTCGCGAGCAATTGCCTCAACGTCTTTCTCTTCTTCAAAACAATGCTTTCCTCTTTTAAAGTTTGTCTTCATTGTGTACACCTGCCCTCTTTGGTTTATGACTTAAAATAGTTTGATCTTTCGTAGTAGCTTCATTTATATTTGCTTAGTGAAGCTGACAGTTCACACCAGAGCAAAAACTTTGTGTCAAGTAGTGCCTAATTGATCCTGTAAACTGCAATCAGAAATTCTAGAAGGCTGCAGTGCACAATAATAAATGACATATTATGTGCACCATTCAGAAAATACATCTGAAAAATGTATCCATCAGCAATCAGTATCTGAAGAGATTAGCTCACAACTGGGAACAATACTGTATATGAAATGCATTTATGTTCATCTTCTCATTCTAAATATGCTTTACAACTTTCTTCCCTATAGTAAAATATATTAATATAATTATTCAGAATATAAATGCCCCAATCTAGCTCTAGATCAGCGCAAATAGCCCAAGAGAAGAGTGCAGGTTTTGCACTAAGGACCTAGCTGCTTCATTTTAAAGTGACTGGATCTTCACTTAAAAGAAAAATGGACTGGAAAAGGTTTCTACCTGAGACCTTAGAGAGCACCAGTACATCATAGTGGGCTAAATAGACCAATGGTCTGATTTGGTATAAAGCATGTTAATGTGTTTACGTTGCATAGAGTCTGCATGCAGAAGGTCCAAGGGCTCAGGGCTCAGCTTAAAGGCTTTCATATAGCAAGGTTGAGAAAGGCGTTTGAGTCCTTGAATAGCCACTGTCAGTCTGAATAGGCAATAGAAAGCTAGATTAGCCAAGGGTCTGCTTTGGTATAAAGCATTTTTAAAATATATCTGTGTGTTCACTTGTCCACAATCATGCTTTATTCCTGTCTCCTGCTGTTTAGGAAGAGGATGGTACTCCATTCTTTTTTTCCAGAATCTGCCTGGAATTTTCTGAAAGGTTGGGCTCAAATCAGTGGCGGAGCTTCATGCTCTGGCACCGGGGGTGTGTGTGTGGAGAGCAGGTGGGGGCGGGGCTGGCACACATCCTGGGGGCGGGGCGTGATGCCTGCAGGGGCGGGGTGACCAACACAGGCGGGGGGGGGGTGCAGCCACGATGGCACCCTGCCAGAATCGTGCTGCCGGGGGCAGTGAGCTCCCTCTGTACTCCTCTTCCTCCACCAGTGGCTCAAATATTTTCTTTTTTTAAAAATCAAGCAAAACATACTGAATATTTTGATGGTCAATATCTAATCCCTCATACTGGAGGCAGGGG
This sequence comes from Podarcis melisellensis, assembly GCF_964234715.1. Lineage (NCBI taxonomy): Eukaryota > Metazoa > Chordata > Lepidosauria > Squamata > Lacertidae > Podarcis > Podarcis melisellensis. Next base: position 66,276,762 of record NC_138530.1, read on the forward strand.
TCATCCTATTAGCATGCTTGCGTGCTCCCTGGTAGATAGCAAGTGTACCAGATTATAAACGTTTAAATGATTAATTGCATTGCTGCTTGTTATAGCTGAGCTTACCAGTCCTATTACAGCATCCCCAGGATACATTGACCTCATGGAACATTAGAGGTTGCGATACTGTAATATCAGCAATAATCTTTTTAATTAAGTGCTTGGTTCTGAGCTGCACAGAACAGTTGGTTGCAATGGGAGTTGTATCTACTCTGAGCCTCCTAAAGATAGCCATAATTATGAGTTCCTTGTTTTTCACCCACCACTCCACTTTTAAACCACGAGAATACACTGCGTAATAGTTAGAAGCTGAGATTTTGTGATACAAAGTTAGTCAGAAACTTATGACTTGCCATTATTTAAATAAAAGTGTGGTGTCAGCTGAGAAGCTAGACTAAGAAGTATTAGCAGTTTGGTGGGAAAGCCTTCCCTGTATCATCAAAATTGTGGATGGCTGTATTTATTCTTCATGTTCTTGGAGAAAGTATCTGCAAATGTATCCTCGTTCCATTGCACTGAGATGATGCATTGAGAAAGCATGGTGATAAACTTGAGTACCCTCTTTGGTTTGGCTTCTACCAGGCCTTAACTTTCCATGTATCAGTTCTAATCCAGCTCCTCTCTTCAGTCATTGTATCCTCTTCAGGAATAGGCCTTCCATCTGTTGGAATTCATGAAACAGGAGTATATTATTGGTCTTCTGCTCTTTTCTTTCTACACGCCATCCACCCAGCTATGTTTCTCAGCACTGCCTGTCTGCTCTTTCTGCTTGGATAGTTAGTTCATCACTAACAAACAACACCAAAGAATGGGTTTCTTATCTTCCCTTCAAAGTACCTCCCCTGCTCCCATGGGCGTTTTGTATACATTGATAACATCAGCAGCATTCACCTTTTGGCTGGGTACAAAGCCTTAGCTTTACCTTTGATTACTCCTGTCACAAACCTGACCATGAAGGAGGATTTGAATGCCCCTCTTTTACTGGATTTTGTAGGTTCTAAGACCTCGATTTGTAAACTATGCCAAAGAGGTAATTAGCTGCAACCAGTACCCCTAAATTGTGCTTCCTATCCTCAAGGTGGACATCTTGGAAAGACCACTAAAGAAGGTGTACTTGGGTTGCTGGGTTTCTTTTTGCATTCTCAATGTATATGGTCTTCTGAAGATCATTATCATTACCTGAAGATGTAGCCATGTGGGGTTAGATTTGAGCTTGCAGAGTTATTCCAAAAATGATATTTTTATTGAGAGATAGAGGCATTAATCAGTGCAAACAATTTAGAAATGAACATAAAGGGTTACTATAATTATAATATCTTTCTCTGAAGGGAAGGTAGTTTTCTGAGGAGGCCCTCAAAATGACAACTCCCAGAGGTAAGCAGCCTTTTACCTAGGTGGGTGATTTCTGAAACTCCTCTTAGGCACAGCCTCTCTTTAGAGTAATTTTTTTTAGCTTTGCAAGTCTTGGACAATCATGGCTAGTAGGTTCAGGCTTGGTGTATTTAGCAGATTAGGACCAGCCACTGTTGACATTAGCTTTGAAGATGGGCTGTCATGGTTAAGTTTTAGTTATGCAAGGCAAATTAGGCAGGCTAGGAATAACATAACAAAAATTATGCTTCAGTGCCGAGTTAAGTAGCAAGAGTTATCAGGTGGTTAGTCAATGGGTCTGCTATGAGTATGACTTAGGGATATTACCCAAAGGGTTTCAAATCTTTCAACATGGTTGAAAATTACAAAGCCTCTAAATGGATATGTTTTCCACAAGGTCCTGCTATAATATGAGTGACCACCACTTATTTTTCTAATAAACATCTGATTGACTGCAATATTATTAACAGCAGTGTTACTAGTGGCGGGTGGTCAGCCTTTACATGGCATAAATGTCAAGGACCATTTAGACATGGACTGTAATGATATTTGTATTCCACTTTCTCAGTTCTCAGTATGGCTGTGAGGTAATTTAAAACTGTGCTTTGAACCTATTCAGGGGAGGGCAAATTGACTTAGGATACCCCCTTTAACATATTTAATCAAAAGAATGGATAAAATATTAATTCAGCTCTTCTATTCTGTGTCTCCTCATCAAAGTGAATAGAGAGGCATTTAATAACACATGGAAACATAAGATAGGCCTTTTATCAGGATAGAAGAGGGCCCTTTCAAAAGAAACATCTTGACCTAGGGGGTCTTTTCTCATCTGCCAAGTTGAAGGTTTTTTTCTGTTTTAATTTTTTTATATACTCAGGCCCTAAAGCAAACACCTGTAGGTGCTAGACCATGTCCTCTTCTGGGGAAGTCTGTGGCAGTTTAATGATCACTCATCTTTTTTCATTATTGGCTTACTCAACCTCCTGAGCATCAGCCCTTTATCATCTTCCATAAAAAAAAATTTAATTCTGATTGTGTAATTTATCACATTTCCTTTGCATGGCAATGGGCAAACTAATTGGGCTTTAAATAATTTTTAGCAAACTATTTTTTTAAAAAAAAAACCACACAAAAAAAACCTATAGCTCAATTTCTTTATTAAAACTTTTCCTGAAAGTCACAAGAGATCTCTGCTCACCTGTCCTCAGCTGTCCTCGGAATGGTTCACACTTGGCCATAGTCCACTTGATATCTTCACACTTGGTTACTGAACATTCAGTGATTTGCAGCTGAATACGTAATCTGCCTCCTTTGAAAGAACCATGTTGGATGAGGTGTCCGATTATAAGAAATGTCTGAGGAGTTTTATGTAGCAATGCATCAACTCCTTTTGGAACTGGCTTCCTCAGTGAGCATTTCGCTTTTGGGGTATGCGGGCATGAGAGAACTCATCTATTTTCTTACAGTTCTCTCCTAGCGTGTATTTTTGGTACACATGGATGGTGCCATATCTGCACACTGTCAAGTATGGTGCCTAGCAATTCAAGCACCACCCTAACTCCCAAAACAAACAGGAATAAAAGATGGTTCTAGATCTGGATTGGGTACAACAATAATAGAAATAGTGAAAACAGCTAAATGCATTTGACTGAAACGAAAAATACTCATGTAATATAAGAATTAGTCAGGTGGTCCAGGCAAGCAGTTCACAGTAATCCACAAGAGTTTGGGCAAGAAAAACCAGTCTACACATACCTACTTCACTTCATGTTGCAGTAATCTAGGATAGTTTCAGAGTAAAACATCAGAGCTTTTGCATAAGGGCCTAAAATGCAGCTAGTTGGGGGATGTATGATCAGCTGATGGCAGAATGCAAACATCACAAACATTACCACTAATATATATATATATATATATATATATATATATATATATATATATATGCTTTCGTAGATTTTCACGGGTACAGGAATGCAGGTTTTGGTGTCCTCGGGTGTCTTCCCGTGTAAAAGTTGGGGTGTCTAGGCGACGTTTCGACGAGGTCTCACTCGTCATCTTCAGGCTGGTGCTCTTTAACATGGAACATCACCACAAGAGAATAATCATGGAAGCCATCGAGATAGAGAAACACCCTCACAACATGAACAAGCGTGACGACACATCCCGCTTGCCAGACATCTGGAAATTAGCCCTCCCCACAAAAACTGACACCAGATCCAGAGGCACACAGAACGCCATCACCAATCAACCACACCAGACCCAAACCCAGACCCTCTCCACAGATAAATTACACACACCATCCAGTAGCCAAACCATGGTGGCACCTCCGGATGCTGCACCCCCCTGCAATCCCTACACAGATCTGGCTGACACAGGCCACAAAACCACAGCTCGCCCCTATACACGAAGCCAAGCCAGAGCACAACTAAGTGCAGTACAGCCATCTTCTCAGAAAAACTCTTCACAAAGTTCAAGAGGTCAAGACACAAAGACTTTAGCAACTAATCCACACCTAATGACCCACCTAAGTGGTACTCAGGATATCACTCAAGAAATCACTCAAGATATCCCTCAAGTAATTAAGGAACAAAAGAAGAAAAGGCACACTAGCCTGGGAACTTCCTCTCTGCCCAGAACATTGGAGGCTATACACCACACCCCCTCAACAGTATTTATAGGAACTCAAACACTGAGATCCTGCTCTGTTCCAGTAACAAGAAGCCGAAAGCACCAGCCTGAAGATGACGAGTGAGACCTCGTCGAAACGTCGCCTAGACACCCCAACTTTTACACGGGAAGACACCCGAGGACACCAAAACCTGCATATATATATATATATATATATATCAGGGGTTCAGGAAGATTCCCAGAAGGGGGCACCTATAGCCAGAGCAAGGGGGGTCCCGGGGGGGACGCACCAGAAGCAAGGGACCAGCAGTGACTCCCAAAGCAGCAGCTGGAGATCGGGACCAGCTTCCCCACCGGAGCGTAGCGGGGGGGAAGGGTCCCACGTGTCAGGGCCGGCTTCCCCTTCAGGGGAAAGAGAAGATGAGTCAGGACTGACCACGCCCCTATCGCTGAGTGAGGGAACAGAGGGGAAGTCAGAGCCAGCTAGCCCCCCGAAGGGGGAAGCAGTGAAAGGAGCAGCGTAATGGTCAGGAGGAAGGTTACCGGCTAGGCGCGCGCGCCAAGTTCAAATGCACAGGCGCGCGGGACAGCCGGGAGCGCAGACTGGGAGCCAGGTCCTAAAGCACGCCGGAGGGAGGGGGAAGAATCCGCGGACTCAGCATCAGAAGAGTCCAGAAAGGGCAGCACCCCAGCGGGCAGAAGGACCCAGAGGAGAAAGGAGCAAAGGAGGAGGTGGAGCAAGGCTAGGGTCTTGAACTGGTGTCTAGGGGGAGGAGATTCAGACGGAGCTTCAGCGGTCTAGCGTTGAGACGTAGAGCTGCGCGCCGCGGCTTTGGAATCGAAACTGAACCTTAATAAAGACTTTTGTATATAACAAGAACTGGCGTTGGTCCTCTGTTAGCTGGGACCTTGGGCAGCTCTGACAATATCTTATAGTGGTAATGTTTGTGATGTTTGTGGCAATGTCTTACCAAGCAAACACCTGCAAGCTTCCATGCAATATTCCAAAGTATAAAAGTGTGGGAGGTTCATTAGCTTCTAGAATTCTCCAGTGAACATAGTATTCTGATTACACAGGAACATAAGAAGCTGCCTTCCACCTAGTAGGGCCATTGATCCCTCTAGATTACTACTGTCCACACTGATTAGCGGCAACTGGAGCTGGCAGGGATTGAATTTTGGATCTTTTGCATGAAAAGCATGTGTTCTCCCCTTGAGCTATGCAGCCTTTCCCCGTTATTAACAGAAACAAAAAAAATCTTGTAGGAGCTTTAGTCACCAAAACAGATACATAAATTCTTTTAAAATAAATTTGGATATAACATTTTTTAATGAATTGCATGTTTTGCATTTTATGCAAATGCAAGCATGAATTTGCATGAGTTTGGGGAATATGCACCAAGCAAAGTGTGGTGGTATAACTACTGGCCCAATATGCATTTTGTTGGGTTTGATGATAATGTGATAGCTCCGCTGAACATTAGGAGATGAGAATGATATTGGCTACAATTATTCTCATAATTCTGTATTTCAGGTTTAAATAAGCATCCTTCCTCCATCTCTGTGTTTTGGGTTTCTGTGTGCTAAATCGATTGTAATTAAACATCTGCCTTGAATGAGGGTGAGGTTTGGTATACACCTTTAGGATATAATTCTACAGTTCAATTCTCAACTCAAATTCTGCAGAAAAATGGCCAGGAAAAAAGTAAAATAGGTTACCTTGCCATATTTATCTTAAAGATTGAGCTATTGAATTAAACAGTGCAATCCTATAGATATCTATTCAAATGAAAGCTCTGCTGAGTTCAGTGGGACTTACTCCCAGTGTGGTACAGTGGTGCCTCGCAAGACGAAATTAATTCGTTCCGCAAGTCTCTTCGTCTTGCGGTTTTTTCGTCTTGCGATGCACGGTTTCCCATAGGAATGCATTGAAAATCAATTAATGCGTTCCTAGGGAAACCGCCTTCAGACCAGGTCCGGGGACAGTCTGTCCCCGGACCTCTTCTGAAGGCTGGGGGGCGCGGGCTTCGCAGCAGCGCTACGAAGCCCGGCGGCTGGGGCAGGTGTTCCCGCCCCCCCACCCCGCTTCGGAGCAGCGTTCCGAAGCGGGGTGGCTGGGGCAGGTGTTCCCGCCCCCCGCCCGGCTTCGCAGCAGCGCTACGAAGCCCGGCGGCTGGGGCAGGTGTTCCCGCCCCCCCACCCCGCTTCGCAGCAGCGCTACGAAGCCCGGCGGCTGGGGCAGGTGTTCCCGCCCCCCCACCCCGCTTCGGAGCAGCGTTCCGAAGCGGGGTGGCTGGGGCAGGTGTTCCCGCCCCCCGCCCGGCTTCGCAGCAGCGCTACGAAGCCCAGCGGCTGGGGCAGGTGTCCGGGATCTCTTTTGAAGCAAGCGGCTGCGGAGAGAAGCGATCTCCCCGCAGCCGCTTGCTTCAAAAGAGGTCCGGGATCTCTTTTGAAGCAAGCGGCTGCGAAGAGACGCGATCTCCCGCAGCCGCTTGCTTCAAAAGAGGTCCAGGATCTCTTTTGAAGCAAGCGGCTGCGGAGAGACGCGATCTCCCCGCAGCCGCTTGCTTCAAAAGAGGTCCGGGATCTCTTTTGAAGCAAGCGGCTGCGAAGAGACGCGATCTCCCGCAGCCGCTTGCTTCAAAAGAGGTCCGGGATCTCTTTTGAAGCAAGCGGCTGCGAAGAGACGCGATCTCCCCGCAGCCGCTTGCTTCAAAAGAGGTCCGGGATCTTTTTTGAAGCAAGCGGCTGCGAAGAGACGCGATCTCCCGCAGCCACTTGCTTCAAAAGAGGTCCGGGATCTCTTTTGAAGCAAGCGGCTGCGGAGAGACGCGATCTCCCCGCAGCCGCTTGCTTCAAAAGAGGTCCGGGGGCAGCGGGAAGAGCTGCCCCCGGACCTCTTTTGAAGCAAGGGGCGGTGGGGAGAAGCGATCTCCCCGCCGCCCCTTGCTTCAAAAGAGAAGACCCGCTGTCCCCGGGGCAAGCTTCGTTTTGCGAAGCAAGCCCATAGGGAAATTCGTCTTGCGAGACAACTCGAAAACGAAAAAACCTTTCGTTTTGCGAGTTTTTCGTCTCGCGAGGCGTTCGTCTTGCGGGGTACCACTGTATAGTGGTTAAGAGCAGTGGACTCATAATTTGGTGAACCGGGTTCGCGTCCCCGCTCCTCCACAGGCAGCTGCTGGGTGACCTTGGGCTAGTCACACTTCTCTGAAGTCTCTCAGCCTCACTCATCTCACAGAGTGTTTGTTGTGGGGGAGGAAGGGAAAGGAGATTGTTAGCCACTTTGAGACTCCTTATGGTAGTGATAAAGCAGTATATCAAATCCAAACTCTTCTCTTCAGGTAAGTGTGTATAGGATTGCCTTGGTGTGTGTTCAGGATAGCATTAGGAATTTCAGATTAAACCCTAGATCAACTGTCAGATCTATTTTCAAAATATATAAAGCACACCTTTGTTCATTCATTATCTGCCCTGAAGGCTGGGATACCAGAACGAAAGTTGATAATGTATATTTACAAAATTATTTCCCACAAATGTGGGCATTAAAAAATATTGTTATGTGATGATAGAAACAAAGCTTCTGAAACTTTCTACTTTGCTACTCTGTTAAAAATCCCTGCAGAAATCTCTGCTATAAAAGTGTCCTAGCTCTGCATCCATATTACACCATGGTGTTTGGGTCATAAGTATTACTATTCCTTTTGTGAGTGGCACCTGTTTTCAATATTTATGAAAATATTGTTAAAGGGTAATATATCTGTTTCGAAAAGAAAATACAAAAGGAGTAAGGGGGTACCATATCGTAGAAAGATGCATGAGACCAAATCCAACAGGTGCAGGAACTATTTATTGCCAAACTGACTGCCAACACATCTCAAATGTAATTGGGGCTGTTGGGATGGTGAAGAATCGACTTTTTAATTGTAATTACCCTCCAAGCATGGACGGAGCTATTTACTAGCAGAGAGCAAGAATATTCTAGTCCCATGGATTGCTGTTCAGAAAGAAGCTGTTACTTCCAGTTTTGTTTTATTTAAGCCCCAAAGGATATGGTGTGTTGAGGCATTGCCTGAACTTCTAAACACTGTTATCAGTGGAAGGAGGGAGGGGCACATGCGGAAGCTCCATTGCTAAATTCTCACACCCATCAGACACACCTTTCACCCCCTGACCATCCCCTTGTTGAGCAGTGAAGGTCTACAGGGGGCTTCTACTCAAGCTCACTTGAACATGACTAGAACGCTGTGCAACAGGAGACCCAGCTTTTGTGGAGAGTTCTACTCATGTTCAAGTAAACACAAGTAAAAGACCCATGCTCAGCACAAGAAGGATGGGAACTGAGCATGGTGCATGGTGCATGCAGGGACATTAGGATGGGGCTTTTGTCTAGGTGCCCATCCTGAGTCCGAAGATACAGTTCACATGTTCGGGCAAACACCTGAACATCACCCCAACCATCCCATCACCCCCAACCAGCAGGGCCAAAGGTCAGAGGTTATAGGAACTGGAGACCATTACGTATTGAAAGCACTAGATTGGGGCAGGCTGACATAGGATTCAGCTATACAGCTACAGATAAAACTAGATGGCAACACTGAGCTATGCCACATTCAATATACTTTTCAAAACGTTTTTCAAAAAAGCATTTTAACAGCATTTTTAAAAAATATGTGTGTAGATTCTACCATGCTGTACAATGATCCAATGATGCACGGACACCTGTGGGAAATACATTGTTTTCTCCATTGCATATTATTTCATAAGTGTGATAAATGGAAGTGGGACTCATTCATGTCCCTTCTTCTTTCTATGTGATGTAAAAAGCTGTCCTGAGAGGAACGCACCATCTGAACATAACATAGCAGCCCATTAAATCATCATAGCGCTATAGTTCTAGGCAGAACAGTATACGTAATAGGAAACAACTATTACATTTTTAAAAGTGTTTAATCCACTGGATATTGGTTAATGTGACTGGTCCTTTATGTTAAAAGCAGAAGAAAGTGTACTGTCGTTCATAAAAGGAGGCATGAATGTGAAAGCTTTTTATTATATTGATCTTTTGTGTTCTTTCCTCAGAGGTTTGAGTAAACACTTACAATTAAGAAAACAAGGGTAAAAGTTAAGAGATAATAATATGAAAATTAATTAGATGTAAGATGTAATTTGAAGAAAAATTGGTTTAAATAAATAAGAATATAAGAGTGTGCAATTAAAAGATGAAAAACAAGGGGGGAAATCAAGCAGAAGTAACAAAGTAACCAGAAGGGAGTGTTGAGGGAAGTCACAGGGTGGGGTTTTGTTTTAATTTCCGTCTTCTATCTATTCTATCTTCTTTGTTTATTTGATAAATGTGTTGATGTATTTTTTAAAAAGATATTTTGTGTTCTTTAGTCCTGAAGAAATATTGAATGGCAAATAATTCAAAAAATAAGTTTCTCCTGTTTTATTTAACTTCTGCAATTTCTTGCTTAGCAATCTAAAAGACAGAACCGATGAGTTTTGTTTGTTCTGCCATTCCATTCCATTGCTGATAGGTATTTAGTAATAAACACAAACAACTCAGAAGACAGTCCAGGCTGCTCAGAGACTGTTAAAAAGAAAGTGCATTCCATGTGTGCTTAAGTAGGCACTACATTGAAAATAATGTTGTTGTTTTTTGTTTATCAATGCTCTTTCATTCCTGTCTTATGTGCAGGGCCGCCTCCTCACCTTTGGTTTCCACAGACCCCAGCAATGACACCTGCAATCCCCGCTGTTGAAGGCAAGTTCAGTTTCTGTTCTTAAAAAATTACTCATAGATTCTTACGGGGAAGCCTAACCCTGCTTTTACTGAGGCCAGCCTTATGAACTGTATCCAGTGTTGTGTGAGCAAAAATGAAGCTCACATAATGTATGACTTTCCCATAAAGTCTCTAGGGCTGTTTAGGGGGGGGGGGTTCTACTGAACATTGTGGGCTATGTCTTGAAGGTTGCAGTGGAATCACCTCAAAATCATGAACCTTGAGCAAGTAGAGCAGGATTCCCACCCAATTTCAGGTGGATACCTCAGATGATGCAGTCCACAATGTTTGCCTGCCTCTCCTGCTCCACCACTCTGGGATGACTTTTCATGGGGAGTACAGGGAGCTGAGACAGGAATGAAAATGGCAGCTAGTCATGATGGCTATATTACGTCTAGGATCGAAGACATCGTGCTTTTGAGTAGCATCATGAGCAGGAGAGTTCTACTGTGCTAGGACCCTGCTTGTGGGCAGTGGCGTAGCGTGGGGGTGCAGGGGGGGGGCGGCCGCACCGGGTGCAACATCTGGGGGTTAGGGTTAGGGGGCACAAATCCACGGGTTAGGGGGCACAAATTACTTGCCTTGCCCCGGGTGCTGACAACCCACGCTACGCCACTGCTTGTGGGTTTCCCCCAGGCATCAGGTTGGCCACTTTGAGAAGCAAATACTTGACTAGAAAGGCCTTCTTCTGCTCCAGCAGGGCTCTTCCAATGGCCTGAACCCTTGCACAATCTGCCTTCTGCTCACACAGTATTGACAACAACCCAATAACTTTAGTGGATTTTAAACAGGTTCAAGTTATATAAGTAGATCCTCACTCATTTTTGCTACTGCATTCTTAAGACAATTGCTTTAGACTGCATGCTGCAGATTAACAGTCTTGAATATTTACTTATTTTAGCAGTTTTTGCGCCACTTAATCACACTTGACTCTAAGCATCCATATTTTTCAATCAATACTTTATTTTTCTCGGCAGTTTTAGGACCTGTATCCAACAGTACCCCTTGTGGAAGGCGATTATTCCCCTCCTTTCTGCAATTCCCTGTGCTGCCACCCCAGATCTGTTCCAGAGGGATGGGAAACTCTCTGTGGAAGGGGAAACAGGGGACTACAGGAGAAAGGGTGAATTTTCAAAAATCCACTCATTTCCCCCGTCCATTAACAGAAGCTTCTGCTGGATCAAAGAGGCTTCTGTGAGTAGGAGGACAGCATAGATTCAATTGGATTCGGTCTGAAAACAGTCACCATTTGCTGCTTCATAGGTTAACTGCAAAACAGGCTGGCCTTGTGTCTGACTTTATACAATTCTCTCACTGAAGGTCTGTCATAGAACTGTTTTCTACATGAAGGCAGCCTGTCTTCAACCTTTTCACACCCAGGATCCACATTTAGGTTGTGGCTATTGTCAACATGTCCTGTTTAATGAGATTCCCAGAGGCACTTGATTGACTAATTTGAGAAACAGGATGTTGGACTACATAGGCCTTTGGACAGCAGGTGTCTTCAAAGATTTTTACCGATGAGGGGAGGACAGCAGCGTATTTTAAGAGCATTTTTTTGCAATCATATTTCACACTTCATAATAACTATGGCAATGTTGTGAGCACAGTAAAGTCACCCTTTGTGAAGTAAAGGGATTTGTATGTAGTACAAAGGCCCATTTCCCCGAGTCAGAAAGCAGTTGTTCAGTGTACCCTTTCAGGAAAGAAATAATAGGGTTTGCCTGGATGATAATAACATGTGTTCTGAAATAGAGGTGTCCCATGCCATAACTAAATAGCAAGCCCTGACAACCCTGTTCAAATTTGTATTGAAACTACCCCCCCCCCCCAAGAAAAAGATTCTGCAACTTTTAAAGAAGTTTATTCTTTTGCCGAATCATCCTTGTAGCTAGAAACGTTTCCTAATGCTTCACTGGAATCTGCCGCATTTTAATTTGAATCCATTGCTCTCCTGTCCACAGTGGGTAGAGTGAAAAACAGTTCTCCTTTCTTGGCAATATTTTGAAACTACCAACATATTCCCTCTTAATCTTCTTTTTCTCTAAGCTAACATACCAAGCTCTTTCAGGGTTTCCTGATGCGATTTGTCTTCTAAAACTTTTATTATCCTCATAGTTCTTCCAACTTGTCAATAATGTTCTTTTTTGAACTGTGCTCTTCAGAACTGAATACAATACTCCATCTGTTATCTCCCTCATCTTTTCAGCCTACTCTCTGCCTACAATTTCCCTTTAAATTTTGTGTAATATCTGTGAAGCTACTCAATTCTCTTTCATGTTTCAAGGCTTCATTTTGCAGCCTACACAGCAGCAATATGCCTAAACCTCTCAGGGTAAAATGGCCACAGGGTATGAGTGTGCGAGACACACATCATATACTCTACCCTGTGCTCTTTGAAAGATGGGCAAGAGGAAAATGTAATAAAGTTTTGTTGAAGCATTGTGAAAATCTCCCCTTCTGATTTTTTAAATATTATTTAGGAAGATTTATATACCACTTAATAAAAAAAAATCTTGGTTTTTGTAATAGTATAAAATATTCATTAAAAATGAAAATGAAAGCAGACTGCTTTTCTTGTAATGGTCAGCATGTTTTAAAGGATCATTTATCTATCTATACACATACACTATCTATCTCTATCTATCATCTATCTATCTATCATCTATCTATCTATCTATCATCTATCTATCTATCTATCTATCATCTATCTATCTATCTATCTATCTATCTATCTATCTATCTATCTATCTAATCTATCTATCTATATCTATCTATCATCTATCTATCTATCATCTATCTATCATCTATCTATCTATCTATCTATCTATCTATCTATCTATCTATCTATCATCTATCATCTATCTATCTAATTAAAAAGCAAGTTCCTCTGACAGACTGTCCTATGGCTAGAGCAAGGGAAAAAACCAATCCTTGATCCCCAGTTTGAACCTTACAATGTCTGGTGTTAAGCAGATTTTTTTTCTTATTGTTTTTGATGGATGCAACAGTTCTGCTCCTCCTCTGCTTATTAGCAAATCCATATCCTTTAGGAACTGAATTCTGCTGTTTCAACCTGTTTGTCATAAAAGTAAATATACATTGTCTTAAGATGCAATCACTACTTTAAGTTTTAAAAGTAATGAAATTAATATTTAGTTTCTATTCTTGAGAATTATGACTTCTGCATCTTCTTGAGGAGTTTTAGCCATTATTGAATGAACAATGTATGTTTCATATCAGTGGTGGCTGTATGCAATCGTTTTAGCTACTTAATGCATGCAGCTGCAGTAATGGTGAATGAGGCATACACAGCTAAATCCATGTGCCTTGTAGAAAAATAAATGGGCCATATTTTCTTCCCATGAACTCAGTTATCAGAGGTCATTGGGATTTATTCAAGAATGGGGAGCCAAAAGAAGGCAATAAATGAGCTCCTTACAAAATTTGACATAAAGAAACAGCATGTTGCGTAGAGCTGGTTGTCTGGGGCTGTAGTCCAGCATTTAAGTTTGAGAAAGAAATGTGGATCATATGGATAGTCTATGTGGGCATAGTCTGGAATTATGGAGCACTAAGTAATAATTCTAGAGACCAAGAAAGATAAATTTAGTATTCTCTGGAACAAGAGTGACACTTTGCATTTGAAAAGCTCCGAGCAAAGATGAACAAAATAATGATTAAAAATGGAAGGATAATTATTTCTTTGAAAGCGAGCATTAACGAAACAGTTTGCTCAACTGACATACAAAATTGTAGGTTAAAAAAAGCAACAAAATAGAGGAGAGATAAATGACAGTTTTCTTCATGGAAAATAGAGCATTTCTGACTTTGAGCTCATTGAGGTGGGAGCTACACACGTAATACAGTACTGTCACTGAAAAGTTTCAAGTTTCCCCCTCTTCATGCAGCAGGCAATTTCTACACATACTCCCACACCCCTCTCTATCCCACATTTTGGCAAGTAAGGGGTTTTATCTGAGTTTAAGGACACATTCCAGCCAGGCAAAATATCCAAGGAGAGTGCAAAGCTGGGCTGGTGAGGAATGTAGCCCTAGCAGAAGCCTGAAGGAAAAATAAGAGAGGTTTGGAGGAGTATATTTGACTCCTGAGCCTAGATTTGCTCATCCCTGAGCTAAGACAACTGGCATATTATAGGACATTTGCACTCCGTTTGCCAGTATATTTTTTTAGTGCACACTTTTGAACCTCCCTGGGACTCAGTTGCCTAACACAAAGTGGATTTGTAATACAGAATGGAGAATAAAAACTCTGCTGTTCATGTTCTCAGTCAATCAATCTGCAGTCCCTTGAAGAAAAGAAATCAAATGAAATGTCTGAAATTGAATGATATGTTAACTATTGTATCATTACTGAACAGCAGTCTTGTCGCTTACTGTTTCAGTTATTTGTGTGGTGTATGTGTGTCTATGCATGTGTGTGACAAAGCTTATTATATATATAACATGCTTCTTTATACAATTCTCTAAGACTGTTGTTCTATGACAGCAAACAATAGCTGTTTCAAGCATTTGTCATTCTACAGTTTTTTCTCTCTTGCAAATCAAAGTGATTGATTTTATATTTTGATTGGCAGGGGCAGCATGGCATGTATTGGGAAATTTCCATTTCAAAGCATTAACAATTACATTAAAAGGCTCACAGATTGCCTTAATATTTCTGTAGTCTTAAAATAGTTATTTCATAAGTTTAGGGGATTTTTTAAAAAAGAAAAAGAGAGAGATGATAAATGCATATATAATCATAGTATTGCAAGTGTTGGACTTGTAAAATATCAGGATAATTGTACTGCTCACATTTGCAGCAATTTCCCTTACCTCATTGCTAACAAGAATTGAAAGGATAGTGCATATCGTGCAGGGCAATTCATTCTAAAAAACTAGTACAGAGATACATCCAGAGCTTGGATTCTAGTAAACTATTTTTGCATGACATGAGCAGTACGTGTGCGTATTATGAACTATTTTTACATATAATAAATTGGAGAGAGCTGACATTCAGTGAGGAGCATGTCCACATGCAAACAATATCTACATCAGGGGTGGAGAAAAGGGTCTGTCTGGTTGGCAGGCCAGAGACTTACCACTCACATTCTCACTTGGGCCAAGATTGTCAGGTCAATAGGGTTGTCTACCTGGCATCACAGTGAAGTCAGGTGACCCATTTTGGCCTGTGCAGTTTAAAATCAAATTGTACAGGCAAAGTCCCAGCGGCCAGCTGATTCATCTCTACTTGCCCCACACAATGTCATATATGATACCAGGTATAGGGGCAGGTAGGTATAGCTTGACCAAAATAGCCTCATGGGTCAGATGGGGAAGTCTGGTGGGCCCATGCACCAGTGGTTCCCCAGTTCTGGTCTGCATGCATAGAGCTCAACACAGGAATTGGGAGCTCTTCTGAGGCAAAACAGATGATCTCTGAGGTGTGCCAAATGGAAGTAGGGTGCTCTCAAAGCCCCATGGCTGTCTCGGAGCTTCAGAGCTCCCAAAGAACTTAGATTCAGAGTGCCTCTTTAATATTGTTAACATATCCCCAAGTTCTCAAATTAAGGACAGTGGGGAAGGAGATGAGGGGTGTAGTCTTCTGTCAGGCCTAGTGTCCACCTAGAAAATAACTTTTTCAGGGTTCCCCTTTTTACTTCCAATCATTGGGACAGATGTAGAAGGAAGGGTCTTGTCTATTGGACAGAAAACAACCCCCCCCCCAAAAAAATGTTTTTATTCATCATAACTTCTTAAAACATGCACCAATCCTTCTGAAATTTTTCATCATACTTGTGGTATTTTCCTACAAATGTCCCCTAAACCACAGGGCTTTAATGCTATCTCACCTCAAAATCAAGTTCAAAAACATGTAGCACAAAGCTACCTGCACCTGCACCGTTAAATAGGCCTGACCTAGCCAAAATGAATTATAGTCTTAATGTGGAGTTTTAAAGATTTATGTAATGCTTAATAGTATCTCTGTGTCACATAAACACAATGTTGTTGGAGTTGGCATGAATATAGATTAGTGCAAGGACAGACATCTATCTCAAACACAAAGCATGTTGCTGATTAGTTTTGAAAGACTCTGTTAATAGTAATACATTTCATTTCTATATTCCTGTACTTTTTCATTTCCAACTTCAAAGCAATTTTTTATCAAAAGCTGAGCTAATATATAAAATATCTCCCACAAAAGTCTCTCCATAACGGTTTCCAGGGATTTTGATAAGAAGCAAAAGATAAGCATTTGATGCATCAAAGACTTAAGTGAACCAGACCACCTAGTAGGCCCTTTTGGCATTCACTCCTGCGTAGTTTATTTTTGCTTCTGGTTATCCCCACCCCTACCCCAGTAACACAGCATATTGAGGATAGCTTTTTTTCAGCACCTTTCTTACCTCCTCCTCTTGCAGATGATGGATGGGCAGGCAAGCTCTTTCAGAGTCAGCATTAATATGACTTACTACCTGTATCATCTTTGAAGTTTAAGTGTGAAAATACAGATCCTTGCAGCGCATTTCTCCAGAGAGGGTCTCATTTGTGTAACACCATGCCTTGTAACTCAAGTGCATTGCTATATTTAGAGCTTCCCATCACCAGCAGATCAACAGGCTGTTGTTACACTCAAATCGACTTTGAAGGACACTTGGCTGAAAGCCAGCACTCTTACTCCCCTCCTCCTCTCCATCTCTTAAAAGATACTTGACATCACAGGTGGAAAACATGAGATGCTGCAGAAGCCACCAAAGACCATTCAGCACAATATGCTTGACCTTTTTAGGCTTAACATTAAATCCTTCTTATTTTTCTCATCACATCTTTCAATCCTTTACTCCTTCAGAAATAAATCTCAGTGACTTTTAAAAGTTAAATTTCACTTTAGAAAACCACCTTTTTGATTCAGGCAATTTCCCAGGAACCTTCCCCATAAACCTGGGATTCTGCACAGTAGCAGGTAGGATAGGGCCTGCAGAAGAAAATGCTGTTTGGGAAACTTTAAAAACAGTTCTTTTATATCACAGAAGATCACCCTTGGAATGCTGCTAAGGCCTAAATAAGCTGCATATATTGTGGCAAACTGAGTGTGCAATCTCCTTGCTCCAGTAATTCTTTATGTGGGCTGTTAGCATGCTTTATTCTTCCCATTAATGCATCTCTGAGGTGTCAGGCTTGGAGTGAAAGAAGAAGCTGTCGTGACATGTTTGGGAGACAGAGACAGGCTAATGCAATGGAAGATTCCATAAAGAGGCTAGACATGTAAGAGGCCTGGATTGCAAATCTATGTACACTTACCTTGGACCGAGTTCTTTTCAGCCTACTTGCTTGTAAGAAAACACAATGTGCCCTTCTTAAAATTCCCTGTTCCCATCAGATGCTGAATACATTTCTCCCACACTTCCAAAGATCATACTTCCGTGTTTTGTTTTTAAATCTTCCCACATCAGTGCCTATTGCATAATATTTCTTACTCCAAACATCATGTTTCTTTGAATAAGCTTAAGAAGTTCCTGGGACTGCCAATGTATTTGGAGTGGTCTATGAAAGCTTACAGGACACACCATCCAGATATAACTTAAGTCCAGTTCCATATAGTGACTAAACTATGTAAGGACACTATACAGACAGGGTGGAATCCAACTGGTGTCCTTGCGCACACGGAAGGACTTATGGTTCAGAAGAGGCATCTTCTAGAACAAGATGGAAGGCAACATGGGAGCTGCAGGGGGAAGTGGGCCTTGGCAAAAATCCAGTCATACACAGAACAGATGGTAGTTGCTGTTAAGTCTAATAGTACAGATCGGCTGTTGGACGTACAAGGGGAAACATTACATGTTCATAAACAGTCAGAGCTTACAATATTAAGCATTCCTTAACAAGCATGTGTATGTAAGAAACTGCTTTATACTCAGAGCATTTGCCCACCTAGCTCAGTATTGTCTATACTGACTCACAGCAGCCCTCCAGCATTTCAGACAGGACTCTTTTCCCAGAGGTATCTGGAGATGCCAGGGTTTAAACCTAGGACCTTCTGCATTGGTCTGCCACATAGCTGAAAGCCATGGGTGCTAGATTTGAGGACTTTTAATCCAAGCAGTATCCTTTGTACATGCAGAATATATCTGTCTTGTACATATACTTGTGGTGGATTGAACTGATCAACCTGAGTTGGCCCATGCACTGTGGAGTGAAAAGAAAAATGGTCTAAGATGGAGTTACTCATGTGACTAAACAGTTTAATGGAGATACTATTGCATTTTAGATAGCACCGAACTGTATTGTTTGTCATACAGGCAGATTCAATTTGGTTTTCGTGCAAATTCTGTCAAGTTTCTAAACACTCCCTTACCCTTCCCTATAGTTTTTGCTTATATTTATGGAAGCAATATGCAAAATGACTATGTGGTTTCTAGCTCTTGAGAAAATATCTGTTTTATAATATTCTCAATCACATTTGCTAGAGCTTCTGAGCACACGCTGTGCTTTTTCAGCCTTTGTAATTTATTATTTCTATTCCTTGGTTTAACTATATATTTTTTAAAAATAATATTTATATTATTTTGCTCATGCAGTTGGAAAACCTAATGTGACAACTACAAAGCCAATAAGTAAGTAATATAAATTGTTGTTTTCTTTTGTTTTTAGGTTATCAGTGATACCTTGTTCTCACTGAAGCTCTCTTCATATGACTAGTCTAGATACACTACATGTGTGTATGAATAAAGCCGGAATTCAACAGCAAGCTCAGTTCTTGACCTGTGCATCATTAATTGCTCACAGGAATAAATCCTAATGCATACTGAGAGCATGTAGATTCTGTTTGTTTTATTGGAGTCACTGGATTGGATCCAAATTGGCCATCTGGCAAAGGGCTTCTTCCATTCATGGAAGGCACTGCGATCCAGTGGAGGTTCCCTTGCAGAGGAAGGAGGATGAGAATATTTGCTGCTTTCTCTTACCTCCTCACTGCAGCCACTTGTGCCACCTTCTTATGCTACTCTAGACAGGCCATCACACCCCAAAATGAAAATATGGATCTAAGCCCCCCCCTTTTTTTGCTGGGTTGGTATTTCTATGTTGGTTTGCATTGTATTGCACATACAGATAAAAACCCTGCAAAAACCTTGTGTGCATGTTCTTCCTCATTTGAGTAGGCACATGGCAAGAGAGAGAGAGAGAGATAAAGAGAGGAGAAAAAGAAAAACAGAGTTTCTGATTATCTGTGTTAATCTACACTGGGCCTATTCACATTATTAATTGAATGGATGTGAATAGATTCAGGGGCAGGACTTCCTCTTGCATTCCCATGCTCCTCTTCCCACATATTCAGTTGCATGAACAGGGCTTAAAGTGTATTACTTCAGTCATGACAGCTCCAATGCCTCCACACCATCACTATCCCAGCACAAATGCACATAGAAAATCAGGTGTCAGGAGAAGGAATCTGGTCTTGACTATATCTTGACACCTAGTTTTTTTATATGTAGGGGATTTTAAAAAATGGTATGGGAGCATCCAATTATATACATACCATCTGCAGCCCAGTGGTGTCAAACTCTGGCACAGACTGGGTGGCATGTATACTGTTTTACAGGGTATAGTTCTCTACTGGAAAAACTGTATGAAGACATTCCTTTATTTGACTCTATTTTAAGGGCTGGCCAGTCCAAGCCCAGTTTAAAAGCTAAAGAACCATAGAAGGGGAGGAGCGGAGGTGTTTTAGGTTTTCGACCACTAGTATTCAGACAGCAGTCTCAGTAGACACACATATCTTTCTCACTGCAGTGAGCTATACTATATTTCTCTTGAAAAGGAAAGTAAATATTTCTTAATTTACACCTATACATATACATAAGCCATTTTAATGTAAATTTGTGTCTCTTTTATCTATAATTTGTTGGCAATGTGACCACGCCAGATACTACGGTTTACTAAGCTTGAGTCAGGAGCTCACACACATTCTTCATCAAACTTGTTCCAGGGTGGGAGCAGGGGGATAATGCAAAATAAATATCTTCTACTTTCAAAAGTTGCAGGTGTTGCTAGTCTAGTGTTTCTCCAATAAGACTACATGGTAAATGACCGCTTACCTGAACAATAAGCAAACCTATTGGAATAAGAGTGCTTAGGGGTACTCTCATTTTCCTACTCATACTGAGGCCAAACTTCACAAAATGTTTAGGGGTATACATACCTCTGCGTCCTCCCAGAAAAAAAGCACCGGGGATACACAACCTGATTCAGAGCTCCCCATGCACACACCATATTCTTATTTGGACATCTTGCCCTGTCCTATTAAATTCAAGGGAAGAAGCAGATTGGCTAATGCAAGGGCTGCAGGCATCTCCTTCCCCCATTAAAATGAATAGGGAAATGCCTCACTGTATTGCAGCCCTGGCATATATTGGTTGGAATTCAATGTGGTTCTTAGTGGGTCTGCTCGTACACAAGACTTTCCCACCCTTTCCACCTCCGCAGGCCTCACAAATGCTCCCTAAACCTGTTCTGGAGTTTCCCTCAATCCTTCAGAGCAGATTCAGGGGACACAGGGAATAGAATGGGGAAAAGCTCCATGGCACAAGCAGATTCTACACATGGAACAGCCTAGTTAAATTCCGCCCCTTGTGTTGATATGTGCTGTCAATTTGGCCAGGCAACATTTTCTACCTTTGCATTCTTTCTGGGTTTGGGTCCTGTTAAGTTCTTATTTTTTCCTCAAGTGCGGAAATTGATCCTCAAAATAAAAGATCTATACATTTTAAGTGAGACATGCATAGTGAAACAGTGCCTTTTGCATTTATTCCTTAGAAGAAGAAAAGGCAAAAAAAGTGGTTCAACAGAAGAAAGCTATTCCTGAAGTTAAAACAAAAGGTAGGGTGTTTCTGGTTTTAAGATGTGGCAGTTAATTGACCTGATGTTCAAAGAGCTGTAATTCCGTAAGATGCAAAGCCAAATCATCACCTTTTGATTCACGTTTTAGAAGTGGAAGAAAAGAAAAAGGTAACACATGAAAAGAAAGTTATTCCTGAAATTAAAAAGAAAGGTAAGCTATCTGCACAAGTATGACATTGCTAGATCATTGCTGAACTGAATTTTTATGATGGATACTTGCCTCGTTGGATGGATTCAGATAAGCAGTCACTTTAGCCCCTTCCTCTCCTCCCCCGCCCCGCAGGGGAAGTGCAATGGAGCTGCTTTGTTGACCCCAGCATTGCTGCCACTTACCTGAATAGGGTGGGTGGTTTGGTGGTGAGGTCAGGCCTTTATGGGTGGACTAGCAGAGGCAATCTGGTGCTCCCATCAATGTACATGTGCAATGCTGACCTCACCACTGACCTGCTCCTGCACCATCCAGGTAAATGACAGCAATGCCAGTGTTGGGAGGGCAGCTTTGTGGTAGCATCCTATTGTATTTGCGTGTTGAGGTCCCCATGCCACCCCCCAAAATAATTCACACATCACACATCAATTTTTGTTTAGGTTTTTGGCATAATTTTGGCCACAACTTTATTCAAATACAAAAAATGTGAGTGGTTGCTTAGGCATTGGTTATGACTATCTGTCCTTGCCCCAGGGACAGAACTGACTTCCAGATTCCAGCGGAAGCCAGCGTGGGAAACAAATATTGGGTGAGAAATGAAGCTGGGCATCAGTCCCTCACTTCTCACCCGCATGTTCCTGTGAGGCTTGCATGGCCCAAGTCCGATGCCAGAGACAAGGACGAAAAGAATGGTAAGCCCCTGGATTCCTTTAACGGAATTCCCTTTTCGCACCACCATTAGAGGGGTAGGCACTTACCCCTCCACCAACCAATTTAACCAATGCCTAACCGCCAACCTTACAAGTTGTGACAATTTGCTACACAGTAGGCAAAAACCAAATGGCACCAGCCAATCAGCCAGATGGCAAAATTCCTACCAGGCCCCTGCACCAAGGCAGACGACCCCATGACAGGCATAGCAAGGTCAAGCACACAACCCCCCCCCCCACATTACAGGGAGGGTGGGCGGGTGATCCGGTGCAAACAGCAAAATTATGCCAAAAACCTAAACAAAAATTGATGTGTGATGTGTGAATTATTTTGGGGGGTGGCATGGGGATCTCAACACGCAAATACAATAGGATGCTACCACAACTCTGGGCGTCCAGCATTTAAAACCTCTGACCCCACCTCCAAATTTGGCAACATTCAATTCTCCCCAGTAACTTAACTTAACCATTTTGCTGCCTGGGTCCTGCTCCAAAATCTGCCCAGCAACAATGGGGTGGCTTGTATCCCCAACCGCAACACGTGCTCTCTCCTATGGAGAACACGCTTTGCCACACCTAGCCCCATGCCCCAAATCTTCTCCATAGCTCTCTCAAACCCTCTGGGGCAGATTTTGGGGTGTACAGTGAGGCTGGGGAGGGAATTTGCTCTGGTGATGGTGTTGATTCTGCTGACAGATCGACACAGCTGAATTTCACCCATAAAGAACGAAGCATGTGGAAACAATTTGGGTATAGTGCTGACCTAATTGTGTAGTTTTGCCTGGGAATGTACTGTACATCTACCTGGCATTAAGGCCTTTAAATATTGAGTGATTTGGACTGTTTTACTGGGCTTTATGTAGTCTACAAACTTTTTTGTAAGCTGTTTTGCATTTGTTTTATAAAGAAAAGCAGGATATGCATTTCAAAATAAACAAACACATTCATTGGAACCAAGATGCAACAAGAAACTATGGTTTAGCACTACATATGCATGAGCACCATGGACGCAGGTGGCGCTGTGGGTTAAAGCCTCAGCGCCTAGGACTTGCCGATCGAAAGGTCGGCGGTTCGAATCCCCGCGGCGGGGTGCGCTCCTGCTGCTCGGTCCCAGCGCCTGCCAACCTAGCAGTTCGAAAGCACCTCCGAGTGCAAGTAGATAAATAGGGACCGCTTACCAGCGGGAAGGTAAACAGTGTTTCCGTGTGCAGCTCTGGCTCGCCAGAGCAGCGATGTCACGCTGGCCACGTGACCCGGAAGTGTCTTCGGACAACGCTGGCCCCTGGCCTCTTGAGTGAGATGGGCGCACAACCCCAGAGTCTGTCAAGACTGGCCCGTACGGGCAGGGGTACCTTTACCTTTACCTTTATGCATGAGCACCAGTGAGCCTTGGGGTGGAATACAGACTCTCTCTCTCTCTCTCTCTCTCTCTCTCTCTCTCTCACACACACACACACACACACAATCCCCTTTGCTCCTATGACGTATTTGTCTAACTTTTATGAAACCAAAAATGGTACATGGGGTCCTTATGACACAAAGCCATCTTTTTATTTGTCTCTTAGAAGCAGAAAAAGAAAAGGAGGTGGTAACCCATGAAAAGAAGGTTGTTTCTGAAATTCAACCAAAAGGTGGGCTATTTGAATGTGCTTGTTTTATATTATATTATTCAACCAGTTATAGTTGGGGTGGGTGTGTTCACAACAGCAATAGCATACTGTACGACATGGGTCAGCAAACTAAGGACCACGGGCCGGATCAGGCCCAATTGCCTGCACATTCTTTCCCTCTCCCTCCCTCAGCAGTGGTGCCTCCTCCCTCCCTCCTCCTGGCTTCTCCCCGCCCTGCCTAGAGGAGGAAGGGGGCTGTGCTTTGTTGGTGCCAGCAGCAGCAGCGCTTGAGTGGCCGCCATTTTAAGCAGCCCCTCTCCGGAGCCCTTTTGTGTGCCACTCATCGTCCTTCCGCCGCCGCTGCCGCCAGCCCCTGCTACTCGCAAGACACAGGTAAGCAGCCATTGGGGCTTGTGGTGCTCTTGGGTCATTCCCCTCCCCCAAAAAATATAGTCCAGCCCCCCACAAGGTCTAAGGGACAGTGGACCGGCCCCCTGCTGAAAAAGTATGCTGACCCCTGCTGTACGATATATTCTTGCTTGCACAGAAAAGTCATGTTTATTGGGTGATTTCTGCCCCCTTTTTTGTTGAAGAAGCCCAGTCAGCTGTTTTTGTGGACAAAATGGTGGGGGTCTTACTTCTCTACCATGCAAATATTGGTATAGACATATATCACATGAGGTACAATACTACTTTCAGGGGACTATTCCAGGATCCCGCTAAAGGTAGCTCTGCTAGTTAAACTGTTTCTAGCTATGTTATAACCTTCATTTTCCCTTAAGGAATGACAAAAGATATCAGTCCCAAATTCAGAGTCTCCAGGCCTCTGTTCTTCAGTTCCCATTTCATGACATTTGGTCTAATGTCTTGCCTTGTACACCTTTGTACTCTCCATTGTATCATTCCAATATTCCAAATTAAGAAAGTGTCCTCTAAATTTAAGGATGAGGGATTTCCATAAGGGATGCCCACCTTCTTCATGTGTGTGTTGAGACACACTTAAAGTCAAACTAGGCAAGATGGCAGCAGAATAATTTATTTAAACTGGGTCTGCCCAATCGTATATAAAGCAGGGGGTAGAAATCTGATTTTTTTAAAGCGCACAGGGCAGCCTGGATGAGCATAGACAAATCCTCTCAATGCTTAATGTACCCACCCAATATATTGAATATACTCCCATCAGCAGGGCACAAGCCTGGGTTTCTGATTGTGTTTCAAGCCCTTTGTGCCTGTATTGGGGGGGGGGGGGTGGACTGAAAAATGTGCTGCACGTCTAACCCATAGTGGTGCCCTCCTCCCTGTCTATCAGAAAAGGACTGGGAGGGTGGAAGAGAGAGGGAATGGAGAGGGACCTAAGAGAGAACTTTAATTCTCTGGTCCACCCAAAATGAATAAAGGGTGTAAGCCCCTCTAAGGACCAAGGCATTGTTTTCAGACCCTCCCCAGTTTGCCCACCTCCTGCCCCATGTCCTGTGATATCTAGGCCCCATGTAGCACTCTGCAGTTAGAGCAGTACCACACAAGTCATGGGTTCCCCAAAGAATTCTGGGAACTACAGTATATTAAGGGTGGTGAGAGTTGTTTGGAGACCCTTATTCCCCTTACAGAGCTACAATTTACAGAGTGGTTTAAAAACTGACCCCCCCCCTTTCCAGGGAAATCTGAGAACTGAGGCTCTGAGGGGAGAAGGGTCTCCTAATTATAACGACTCTGGGCGCCCATAACAAATTACAGTTCCTGGGCTCCTTTGGCAGAAGCCATGACTATTTAAAGTGGCATCATACAGCTTTAAATATATAGTGCAGATAGGGCCCTAGTTTGACCCAGAGGGATCTTGATTGGTAACCTTGTTCTATGACTAGGAAACTAAAATAGTCAGGGAGAAGCTATTTAGATCAGAGAATGTCACATTTTCTTCCTTGTGCTTGGTTGAATGCACATTGAAGTGTGTGATTCATATTTCTAGCATATAAAATGGCTTCCTTTTAATTATTTTTTTAGAAAAAAAAGAGGAAAGAAAGAAAGCTCCTGAGAAGACAGCTGTCCCCGAAGTTAAAAAAGCAGGTAAGAAATATCAATCTGTCACTCTCTTCTCTGAAATCCCATTATTATATGTGTACATTTTTAGACATTAAAAGTTTAAATTAGGTAGGTATGTAAATTATGAGCTCATTAAATTCTGATTTTTTTAATGTTAGGAATTCAGTGTTTTTGACAGAAAGGCTTCTCACTTTTATCTAGTTTTCTGCTTTATAGCTAAACTGCATTTTAATATGTTCTTTATTTTGTTTTATAGTATTAAATATTTTAAAATTGCTACACCCTCTACAACTACAGAGCAGGTCTGCTTAGGCTTGCAATCAGTAAAACAAAATAACTTCTAGGTGTCAGTTGAAGATTTCTATTAGGAGAGTGACATATGCAGGCAGTTCTTTAGATGAAATAATGAGCATAAAAGCCAAGTCCTACGTAATAATAACTATGAGCACAATACCAACCAACATACTTAGCTACCTAATGAACAGAAGGAAATAGATGTGAATGTTTGTGCTCACAGATTTAAAAGGTAAAGGTAAAGGACCCCTGGACAGTTAAGTCCAGTCAAAGGCAACTTTGGGGTGTGACAGCTTTCTGGGTCCTGTGGCCAGCATGACTAAACTGCTTCTGGCACAACAGAACACCGTGACGCAAGCCAGAGTGCACAGAAAAGCTGTTTACCTTCATTCTGCAGCAGTACCTATTTATCTAGTTGCACTGGTGTGCTTTCGAACTGCTAGGTTGACAGAAGCTGGGACAGAGCAACAGGAATTCACCCCATTATGCGGATTCGAACTGCCAATCTTCCAATCAGCAAGGCCAAGAGGCTCGTTGGTTTAGACCACAGCACCACCCGCTCCCTTTGCTCACCTTAGCTGCTCACAGATTCATGCTGCTTTAAACATGTTAAACTTTTTTAGCTACAAGGACATCCGCAAACATCCAGCAACATTTCATATAGATGCAAGCTTTTGCATGTGCATCTTCTTGTGGCACAGTAGCTTCATTCATAAAAGGGTGCTGTGCATAATGCCCATTGCTGGATCCAGCAGCTGGGGCTGGTGATTAAGATCTGTGCACTTAGTACTGAGCACTGCCAGTCTCAACTGTGCTGATCGCCTTGGGAGCACTGGGAGGAACTGGCAGAGGCTATATCTCCCTCCCATATACTCAGAATACTTGCATTTGGTTAAATTGTTCCATCCTACCCACCAGCTGTGCTGATAGTTCCTGGAGATCATTTCATTTTAATTTTATTATTAAGAGCCCAAGGAGATGCCGTAAATACTGAATACAGTGGTACCTCGGGTTACATACGCTTCAGGTTACAGACTCTTCAGGTTACTGGCTCCGCTAATCCAGAAATAGTACCTCGGTTTAAGAACTTTGCTTCAGGATGGGAACAGAAATCGCGCGGCGGCGACGGGGCAGCAGCGGGAGGCCCCATTAGCTAAAGTGGTGCTTCAGGTTAAGAACAGTTTCAGGTTAAGAAATGACCTGAAGAACGAATTAAGTACGTAACCAGAGGCACCACTGTAAAGCCATTTAGCTCAATATTACGGGATACTGACTGGTTTTGGCTCTCCAGGGTTTTAGACATCAGGCTTTCTCTGCCCTGCCAGGTTCTGCTTGTGAAACATCTGCTCTTAGTTTTGACACTGCTGTAGTTTAGACCCATTGAAATGTTTTTATCATTGAAGATGACTTGAGTTTTGCCTTTGCTGTTCAGCAGTCAACTCGAAAACCACATAAGCCCCACACTGTTTGGTTCTGTGATACTTAAATAATAACATTTTGGTGTTAGGCAGTGAGGTTGATGGTCCATTGTCTTAAGTGAGTGAAATGGGTGTCTAGCCTTCATGTCAGTTTGTCAGTGGATGTATTAGCCTAGTATGGTTGTTTTTGGAGGTAAACTGGTGTTACCTACCTTGAGTGAGTTCCCAAAGCAAAGGTTTCATAGTCTAATTCAATTTATGTGTGTAAAAAGTCATCTCAGGACTGGATCTAAATCTCCCCAAAGTAGATGTTCTCAGCTAAGATAAAACCTTAGGCAGCACTGCATCAGTTGGCCCTTCTGCTGCCTCAGGATGTTGTAATGGCCACCAACTCGGATGATTGTGGAAGAGATTCAGATACATTCAGGAAGAATAAGGCTATGAACAGCCACTAGCTACTATTAATCTCCAGTACTGTATTAGAAGCAGCATGCCTCCGAAAAGCAGTTGCTGGGCAACACAAGCAGGCAGTGGCATAGCGTGGGTTGTCAGCACCCGGGGCAAGGCAAGTAATTTGCACCCCCTAACCCATGGATTTGCGCCCCCTAACCCGTGGATTTGCGCCCCCTAACCCTAACCCCCAGATGTTGCGCCCGGTGCGGCCGCCCCCCCCCTGCACCCCCCACACTACGCCACTGCAAGCAGGGCAGTTTTAGTATGTTCATGTACTGATTGTGGACTTCTTATAGACAACTGGTTGGCCACTGTGGTAACAGGAAGATGAACTAAATAGGCCCCTGGTCTGAACCAGCAGAGTTCTTGCATTCTTAAGAACTTCCTTGTTCAATGCAGAATTGGAGTCAGCCTCCTCTGTGTATCCCCCCCCCCCAAAATGCACAGAGCTACCTTCAGTATTGCAATAAATGGGGAAGCCATTCATACCTGTGGCAGCTGATCTCTTATGGAGATTTGGGGAGCGTCTACACAAATTCATTCCTAGTCATTACAATATGTTGATATAAGCTCATGCTCATTGCACAAAGAAGAATGTTATTGAAAGTGCATTTTAAATTCCAGAAGGCAAAAAATTTAATTGAGAAACGGCTTTTGTAACATTATGTAAATGTCATATGTAGATATTATAGTATAATATAATTTATAACAATATGGCTACTAGGCATATATAAAAATTGGTTTGCCTATGTGGAACTGAAGCTCTTTTTTTCCACACCAGTCCAAAATCGTGACAAATTAATTCAGCCTCTCCATAGCTACTAAGCCTATGGCTGTGATTTACAAGCAAAAAAACTAAAATTAAAAATGACAGTGTGCTTGCACTTAAGCAATAATAAGCTTCAGTATTAGACATGATTTACCCAGATTTAAGTTTCATTAAGCGGGGGAAGTATATTTATTTACATGCAAAGGAGTTTAGCACTGTGAGCTGTTAGTTCTTCCATTTATTTGGAGTTTTAACTCAACAAAGGCTCAGGCCTCTCAAAATGTAGTATTTGAAAACCTTGCAGCTATATGTTACCTGGATCATTTAAAATACATTAGCACTAAAAACAAATGCCACTGAAACCATTGCTACAGCCATTCAACCCTTATCGAGCTAAAAATCATAAAGGCTGTCGTTGAAATCTAGAAACAGAACTCTCTCCTAACCTTACAGAATTGTCCAAAAAGACTTCCTGGGTAACAGTGACAGCCACCATCTATTTTCTCTAACAGTACCTGAGTTAGTGATGCCACATTATGACAGAGCGTTATTGCATCTGAAGCATTCTGGAGGCAGTGGTGGACTTGGGGGTCTCGAATTTCAGCAGCACCCTGTATGCTAAAATTTGGTGCCCCCCCACTCTGTTCTACAGTATTGTTGTGGCACCCCTTGCAGCACATTGCCCAGTGCGACGGAACCAGTTGTGCTACACTGAAACTGCCTCTGCTGGGAAAATATGACAGCCTGCCTGGCTGCCGATTGCAGCAGTTTGAAGTGGTTCTTCAAAACAATCCCATTTCCTTCCAGACGTTTTATCCATCACTGAATCTCCCAAATTTGCTAGAAATGTTTCCAGTGAACCATTTCAGTCTGGCCTATGCAAAATCACTTGGTACAGAGATCCTCCCTCCTCATGATTTAAATATCTTTGAAAAGTATACCAGGGATTATAATGCTTACTTACTAAACTGCATTCATCAAACTGCTGACTTTGGAACAGCCTCACTAGGGAACCATGCAAAGGCCACAACTTGGTCTCTTAATTCCAACAGTTGTACCCACATATGAATTAGTTGTGAATCATCCCTTTGGATTGCCTTTCTAAATGCACACTCACATCAATAAATAGTAATGTTTTCATTGAGACTTACTAGAAATATTATACTGGGAATAATGTAAGTCTAGCAGCAAGAAGCAAAACACTGTGGTGCCATAAATAATAAGAGTTCTTAACAAAAGTGACATGGAGAATGCATTTTACTGTAATCCATACAAATAGCAGTCAATGAATTGAATACAGAAAACAGCTATATTAAATGCAAGTGCTACTATCTAGCTGTTTCAGCTACATGATCTAACCAATGCACACATCTATGTGCTTCTGAAAGGCACAAGTCTGAAAAAGGAATAATAGGCCCTTGCTCAAAGTGAAAGACCTTGGCTGGATCTAGACATGTCTTTAAAAAAAAATGTTACAGGAAGATACGTCATAAAGCTCATAATGTAAAATCCCATAGGCTATTTTTGACTGCTCCACAGCGCTATCTGGTGTCACAAGTTTCTAATTCAGTTATAACAATATATGTTAATTAACTGAGTGTGGCTCCTTCCCTTGGTTCTCCCGTGAGGCTGTGGCAGATTGGCAACTGGAAAATCTGAACGAAGGTAGTGGGATAAAAATACCATTAAATAGGTACCCAAAATTCAAACGTTACTTCTGTGTGTTCTGTGAAAGCAGCAACAGAGAAATCCCAGACACCTTTAATCAGAAGTAGGCACAACTTTCCTCATGGAGCCTTACTCCTTAGTACATGTGTTCAGGATTACTTGCCTATAATGGCATGAGTTTTCATAGTTAATTAGATGTAGAAGTGGTGTATTAGTTTGTATCTCTAATCTGCTTTACAATTTTTTTTTCCAAATGAGTACTTAGAAAATGTACCTTTCCAATTCTGTACTGCCTTTTTAAAATGGATCATCACAATCAACATTTCACAATTTATTGTATTTTAGACTGCATATTATGTAAGAATGCAGTTTTCCCCCTTCATATTCCACTTGAAGAGAATTATGCAATACGAAGTAAAAGTATTCATCTGTCTAGTTACTAACAGTTTATGACTCACTTTCCAAAAGAATCTGCCAAAACACGATATAAGCCACCCCTACAGATCTGTGTTTTTCTTAATTTAATAAACTGTAGTATTAATATACATATATATTCTAGGTACACATGCTGCATATATGTCACACTTTAAATAAATTCTCTCTGTTTGTTGATTTGATACACCAATAATTCTTGCCACATTTACCCTTCAGATAATGCAGCACAAACTGCACTTTTTAATGTGTGGTCATAGCAACTAGGTCTCATTTCCTGAGATGGTTTGTGGGATTCTTTTAGATAAATTGTTGGTTTTTATTTGCAGCATTTTGCTAAAAACAAAGGTACGCAATCTGTCAAACACAGAAGTATAAACGCTGCTTCTGACAGGAATTTCACCTTAGAAGCTCATTAAAACTTCTTCAGTGCTTGTCCTATTCTGGTGCATGCCCCTCGGAGGGCAACACTGCTAAATAATTATTTGTTTACATCCCTTTGGTTGTGCACCAGTTCAAAACCAGAGGTCATTGTTTTCTCAATGATTTGAATACAAAGATATTCTCTCTCTCTCTCTCTCTCTCTCTCTCTCTCTCTCTCTCTCTCTCTCTCTCTCTCCATTGGTTATCAATACTTCACCCCACTGTCCCAACATTCTGTTGTGCTTATATGACTAAGACCTGGGGAATTTGACATCTCCTGGTGTATATATTAGAAAGGCAGACAGAGATGAAAGAACTACTAATCGTAAGAGTGGGGGACATGGTAATCAGGAGGTAAGATGTGACCCAGTCAAGGTGGAAGGATTATATAAGGATAACAAAGTAGCCAGAGTGCAGCATCTTAGTTGGAATAAGGTTTGTCTGTTTGTTAGGCCATTGTCCAAATTCTAATTGTGTCGTGGCCTGTGGCTTTTCGCAACAGTTGCTAAGTATTTGTTGGGACTGATACTGTGTGTATGTGTTTAATGGCTGATATACAATCAACTCTCAACTTGCATGGGGGTTAAAGCCAAAACTGTATATAGTCAAAACAGACCTTCTCGGAACCTCCGATTGCTCATACCAGTGCCACTGAATACTCTCCATGCACCGCCAGATACTCTCCCAAGGTGAGTGCAATGGATGGTTGCATCCCCTTCGCAGATGCCAACCCACTTATTATTATCATTATTATATTTATTATTAGCCAAGCACGTAAAGCTGAATTCAAGTTGTGAGTCTGTGGTACATATTTTGGAATATATATTTCTTGTGTTTAACAGTTTTTATTTATTTATCATGGGTTGTTGAAACGATTTTGCCAAAGGAAAGAAACTTTGCCCGTTAAATCAGCACATATTATCCGGTGCAGTCAACTCATGCTGGTAAATCAATTTGGGGGTCTGTGGAGAAGATCAAA
Source organism: Podarcis melisellensis (assembly GCF_964234715.1). Taxonomy (NCBI): domain Eukaryota; kingdom Metazoa; phylum Chordata; class Lepidosauria; order Squamata; family Lacertidae; genus Podarcis; species Podarcis melisellensis. The sequence goes on from NC_138530.1 coordinate 66,308,428, forward strand.
CCTAATTATGGAGGCTGGGGAGAAGGCCAAGGGCATGGTCTCAGACACATGCACATTGATTTGTCCCCATTGAGTCATCTGCACACAACTTATATAAAGAAGAGTTAGGAATATAGGAACGTAGAAAGCTGCTTTAAACTGAGCCTAATGAGACCATTGGCCCACCTTGCCCAATACTGTCTACACTCTATTTCTACATCTGATTCAGATGGGGGGGAATTAGAGCCCACATATTAATAATATCTCAGCCCCCAAATCCCTTAGTGACAGAACCAGTGGCTTCATCCTCTTCTTCATCATCTTATTTTTATTATTAACATTGTCACTTAAATTTCTATACCGCCCTTCATCTGAAGATCACAGGGTGGTTTACAATATAAAAGCACAAAAATAGCATATAGATGTTAAGTAGCATAGGGAATAAGATTGAATCAAGGCAGTCTCAGTAGCAAGGCTATGGGGAGAAGCACACTAGCTCCTCTCCCCTTTGTCATCATTTCAGTTGCCTTTCAGTTGCCCTAAACGGCCTCAGCCCAGTATACCTGAAGGAGCATCTCCACCCCCATCGTTCTGCCCAGACGCTGAGGTCCAGCGCCAAGGGCCTTCTGGTGGTTCCCTCACTGCAAGAAGCAAAGCTACAGGGAACCAGGCAGAGGGCCTTCTCGGTAGTGGCGCCCGCCCTGTGGAACGCCCTCCCATCAGATATCAAAAAGATAAACAACTACCTGACATTTTTTACTCTTTGTTGGAAGCCACCCAGAGTGGCTGAGTAGACCCAGCCAGATGGGCAGGGTACAATTATTATTATTATTATTATTATTATTATTATTATTATTAACTTTTGGAGGGTGGCTGTCTGAAGTAGGGAGCTTATTGCATTTGTGGAGGCTCCTGTAAGTTTTCCAGAGTTCTAAAATATTCAGGTAGCCTCCCTGGATGCAAAAGGAGCTAGTAGGGGTGTTAGAAGGCCGTGATTTCTGTTCCAACATGTATTTGTCAGCACTGTTTCCATTCTTTTGCAGTTTGGTTTCTGTCAAATTATACATCAAATAATAATCTGCCAAATACTTTCTGTCATGCTGTCATGCTGTCGGCTATGCAACACACATTACATAATTTACACTTATTTAAATAAAAATATAAATATACAATTAAATATAAAGGAAACGTCTAAACAATGTATAAAACCCCCATTAAGTATGCATCATTTGTGAACTTCTAAAAGCCAGCGATGTGAACAAACCAATCGTATTTGCTCAGTTGATTCCCGTTTCTGATCACAGATGAACCTGGAAACTTCAGGAATTTCTGCTTAATTTTCCATTTTTGTTGGAATTGTCCTACATCCTTATGATCTTGCACGCTCATCTCCACTGGCTTCCTCATGTGTTTAAGTTACTTTTATAGGTAATGCCTCAAGTCTTTAAATAGTGTGTTCATTCTCTCTGTGTTACACCCACTAATTTCAGTGAGGCTTACTCATGAGTAAGTGTGTGTAGGTGTGCAGCCTATGTGCTTTATTGTGAGGATGAGAGAGAATGAATGAATGAATGAATGAATGAATATGGAACTGATGAAAAATATATCACTTCCATGCACAAATATCTACCGATTTCCCAGTTGTTTTCTTTTTTTTTTAATCCCTCATATAGCATTTTGCAGGCAGGCAGGCAGAACCTGATAATAAAATAATAAAAATGCAGCTTGCTGAAAGGAGGACCTCCTTCAGTTCAACATCTGTGCTAAAGAAAAAAACTAAAGGAAGGCGATGCTGTGTCTCTTTGTGAAGACTTTTTACCCTAATGCCTCCCTTGGCAGGAGTTCTCTTTAATATTGATTGTGCACTATTATCAAAGCAAAAACTAGCAGTAACCGAAGCCTGTGTGATGGAAGGAATGGAGGAGGTTTAGAATTTCCAGGGCACAAACACAGGAGTGTGTTGGACTTGGAATACTAGATAGGGGTCAAAGGAGGTAAAGAGCGAAGTGGGGAGACTCTGCTGGGGGAACAGATGGGGAAATAAGCAGGAAAGAGCTTTCATATAAGTGAGGGGAGGAAAGCATAAGTTGTTACAGACTAGCTTTGAGAAGGCAGAGACATCTACAGACAGAAAATCTATGAAAGGAAAGAGATGGCGCTCAGTTAGAAAATACTGATTTCTTTCCTAGGGTTGAGATATGTGAAGACAGGAGTCAATTATAACAGCTTTCTTGCTCCTCTTCTGCTATCTGCCCTGCCAAATTTCACATATGCTGGTTGCTTCTATGAGTTCTTGCATTTCATACATTAGCCATCTTTCCTTGGAAAATATAAGACTATTTTGACAGGCAGTCACCTAAAATATTATTTTTTTTAAGAAAAGAAAATGGTTTGCCAACACCCTTTCAAAACCTCTCTGTATACAGCCTTCTGGTTTTCTGTATTTAAAGGTCACTGTTTTGCAGGCTCATTAAAAGGTTCCTCTAATTGCCAAATACATATTTAGATTTCTGCCAATTCAGAAATAGGGCTCTTTCATCCATGGTGCATCACTGAACCAAATCCCTCTAAATGCGAGACGTATTTGCATTCATATTTACTCTATTCCAGTCTTCGTTCTATTCGCTCTCATTTCCTGCAGTGTAAACTAACACTGAATGTTTCACTCTTCAACACAAAATGAACCCGAGGATTGTTAATTAGCTTTTTAAAATGTTCGTGTAGATAAAACACATTAATCCTCTGACCTTCAATAATGCAAAAACATGGTGCTAATTGGTCTGGAGGAAACACACAGCGATCACAACACCAGACAATTCTGTTGTTGACTTGGAAGCCTTGTTTAAACAAACATAACCGGCAAAACAAATATCTGGCACAACCCTATTTGAAAATCCACATAGACCAGCCTTCTACTGCTCTGGGCATGGCGTGATAGTTGCACAGGCCTGTCTAGATGGCAGATTGTTTCACAGCTGTTGGAGTGTTAAGTGACTGTCAAAAGCCCGAATCTTTGATTGAGTAGACTTGTCCTCTGTTGCTTCAGAGGGCAGGGTTAGAACCAATAGGTGGAAATCACAGGCAAGCAGATTTGGGCTGAATATTGAAAGTAACTTCCTAATGGTAAGAGCTGCCTGACAGTGGAACATACTGCCTTGGGAGATGGTGGGCTTTCCTTCACTCTAGACAGCCATCTGTCTGGGATGCAGTAGTTGCAACCTGCATTATAAATCCTGTTGTGAACATGAGGTTGGACTACATGAGCTCAAAGATCTCTTCCATCTTCTTAAATGAGTTCTTTCTAGTCATATTACAAGAGAACACCAAAACAAATGGATAACAGTTTGGTCTGGGACTGTTTTAAAGCCCCAGTGTTGAACTTTAAAATTCTAAAGAAAAAAAATATAACAACAATAACAACCACAACTAGGGTGCATTCACTAACATGAGCTGTAGCCTGAAGTGGTGTGGTCCAAGGATGGCTTTATCACATGGTGAACAGTTTACATAGCTTAGGCCTAACAAGTCCTATGACCTGGAGATACGTGGCTATCATTGGCTATATCTGGATCAACCGTATTGCCATCTGAGCACAGAACAGGCTTCAGAGACAAGCCTGTGTTTGCATTCCCTGCTGCCTTTTTGCATAGCATGACAGCAGGCATATTGTCATCAATACTGTGATGTTGAAATGCCAATCTCTGCAGCTTTCAAAAGGGCACCGATACATGGGAAATGAGGAGAAAAGGCCAAGCCATTCTCTCGCAAGTTGGCCTTTGTTACTCTGCTTTATAGACACATTAAAAAAAGTCCTGTGACAATTTTTAAACTTCTTGATGTTTTGAGGAGAAAGGACCTCTTTAAAGTCTCATGTAACTTTCGTTATGTTAATAGATTTGATTTTGTTCACAAAAGAAATGTTGGTGACCCCTTGTGGCTAAATATCCATTACTCTCTTTTGGGCTTTTCTATTTGCCTATGTTATTGCTTTCTTCCTATTAAATATCACTATATTCCAAAGCAAGTGGTTTATGAGGAAGGGAGATCAAAGAGTTCAGTTGATGATTAGGGATATCTTATAGTGCTCAGCATGAAATGGAGACTGGGTTAAGTCCTCTGCGGTATTTGAAGATTTGAGATAACAAATAACAACAAAAGGCATAATTTTTTATTTTGGCTATCTGGGTTTAGTGATGCTCTTACCTTTTGAGTTTTAGCTTGTGGACTGCTGACTGATTCATCCTTACTTCACAACTAGCCCTTAGCACTATTATCATCTCCATTCCTTCACACTTCTTCCCCTGCACCTGCAAAGCTTTCTTCATTTGATGTTTTCTGGCATTGTCTAGCTTTTGCTCCTTTCTGCTTTCAGATATAGGAATGCAATATACACACACACACACACACACACACACACGTCACAACAAAATACTAGTGTTTCTCTCTCTCTCTCTCTCTCTCTCTCACACACACACACACACACACACACACCACCTCTCAGTGGAAATTGGTACCTAGGTGATGACCCACATAATTTTTTGGTTGCAAATATTTAGAAGCAAGTTACTAACTTCGGACAAAACTACCAAATCTTATCAAGGACTACAAAGAGTTAACCATACCATTTCCAGACTCTGGTAAGTCCTGCTGGACTGTACCACTTCAAACCTCAAGTTAGCATGCAAGTACTGATGGAACTTTCAAACATGTAAGTCAGTCCTCAGCAGCCTGAATCCCTACTGCTCAGCAAGAGATGAATCACACAATCCTTTTGAACTGTATAGCTCAGATCTGTGTCCCTGTACATTTGAATTTTCCAGAAGCTCTATTCATCCATATATGGACTCAAACTGGGTAGTAGGATGGGCACATTCCTATCCAGTTTGAGCCCCCACATATGCTTTTCTGTGCCTGAAAAGGACTAGAGAGGTCTTAAAAACTACTCATGCGTACCTTCAAGTAGGTAATGGGGAGGAATTATGTTTACTTTGCATTTTAATGTGCATTAATCCAAACCACAGGTGCAGAATTTGTGGTTCAAACCACAGTTCCGCCATTTTGTCCTATGTGAAATTTGTCCCTTTGAAGCTCTTGCATGTTAAGCCATGTACTGCTGAATTTGATAATGTCTCATCTTTGAGAGATCAATGGAAACAACACAAGTTGTTAGAGATAAATGAAAGGTATTCCATTGCATCATTAATTATGTGATTATTTCAATGTGTGCCCAGTTTTAGGCAGCTGGAATTGTAGTTCTCTTCCTTTTCATACAGCGCCACCCTCCATTTTTTTCTTTTTGATGACTTGGAGCTATTAAGTTCTATGAAGTGTTGTATAATGATTGGCTTAGCGGTATGTGCAGATGTTCTTGAAAATAATTGCAGTAAATATATGTGGTTGAGCACTTAAGAGAGTGCACTTCTAATTACCGGTATGTATGACACCCCTTTCTAAAATGGGCCAGTAGAAACCATTTTAGTCATACTTGCTCTTGTGTGAAAGTTCTGAAGTACACAGAAAATACACATTTTGGCAAATTATTGTGTACAATGTGACAGTATACTCCAAAATTGAGTTAAATAGGCACTAATGAACAAACAGTGATTTTAGATTAGCATTGAACTCCCCCCTGTTTGTGCATAGAGATGCACACAATCAGGAAATATGTGATAGGCAGGATCTGAAGAGCTAGTCTTGTGGCATAGAATGAACATCTTTCATAATGTTTTCCCCCCTGATCAAAGCATGTTTGTGGGTTTAATGAGACAGCTTGGGATATAATATACTGAAAACCATAATTATTGCATATTCTTCTTCTGTGATGGTTAATGGGCACAGCAAAGGCTGCACTACACTTTTAACAGAATTCTTAACGATTCTGCTGCAATGTCCTAGCAGAAAGCAATCATGCCCACTGCAAATATAAAAAAAATCAACAGGTATTTGTTCCCTGATATTCAAAAGAATATCAGACAGATCCTTTCTCCTGTTGCAAACTCAAACCTTCATTTAGTTTTGAAATTTTACAGATGTCAGAGAAGACCCTCAGCAGATGTACTCCTGTTGACTTTAATGAGACTTTGCCTGAGCAAGTGGCTTCTTTATATCCTTTTGTTACTTGGGGCAAGGTCTTACATTCAGCTCGTGTGGTGATAAAGCAACCCGCTGCTTGCTTTGAACTGTTAAGCAAGTGCATGACTTGGTAGGAGACGGTAAGACCTCAGTTTCAACTTACAAAGCAATAGTGGCAAATATCAAGTAGACTGTTGTTGTTGTTGGCATTGGGAGACAATGGAGGAGTGTGCCTCTGGCAGTGAGATCAAACTGTTGGAAGGTTGCAGCACCTGCTGTGGCTGTAGAGACCGATATGGGAGAGAGATGCTTGGTTGCAGCTGGGGCAGATGAAGGCATCCAGTTATGCTGCAGCAGATGCACCATGGTGTTTCTTCCCTCTGCTCGCCTCCCAACAGTCATTCCTCCTCTGATCTCTGCTATACATACACAGCCTGTCTGTCTCCAGGCACTGTGGTCATCTGCAAGAGATTCCCACAGGGCGGAGCTGATGTCTCCAGCCTTCATGTCATGTTGGCAGACATCTCTGTAATGCAAAGTTGGTCTGCCTATGGGCCTGGTGCCTGAAGCCAGCTCCCTGTAGAGCACATTCTCAGGAATCTTGGACATCGTGGTCATGACCAAGCTAGCAGAGACGTCGCTAAGACAGGAGTATGAACATCTTGGGAATGTGGGCTTGGGAGAGCACATCCTTATTTGAAAAAGCATCCTGCCTAAAATCTTCCGGGCATTGAGGTGTCACTCCTGACACTTGTAAGTTGCCCACAAATCACTTCCATAAAGTGTGCTCAACATGCCAGCCTGGTAGATCTTCATCTTGTTATTGAACATTAGCATCTCATTCTCCCATACCATTTCAGAGAGGTGAGCCATTGCTGTTGCTGTCTTGCCAATACACTTGCCCAGCTCAGCATCGAATAGATAATACATTATGGGAATTCAGTCCTCATCTTCTTGACTGTAGATTGTGTAGTTTTAGGGTTCTACATGCAACACTAGTATACAAGGATCCATTTGTGTAACTGTTGGAGTAACGGGAAGTAATACTCATTCCTTTTTAGTTAAAGATTTTCTAAGCTAAGCAGCAGTAAACACTGCAAAATAGAAACACAGGTCAGTTGTCACATAACAGATAGTTTCTTTCATAAAATATTTGAATGAAATGGTTTTCTATTTGCTCATATTGCTTTGAGTCATATGCAATAGCTTTCTGGATATTGCTATGTTTTATTAATTAACACATATAAAATTAATACAAAAATTAACAAGGCAAAAATCAAAGTAACCCACTACAATTTTAAAAAGTAATCAGATATATTTCTAATCTTATTTTTTTCTAATGTTCTAGGCAAACATTTTTACGTAGCCATGATGTGTTGAGTATCCTTATTGTTGATTAAAAATGGAGGTTCTGTAAATGAATACAGAGACCCCATCTGCACTGTATATTTAGAGTGGTATTATACCAGTTTAAACAGCCATGACTTCCCCCAAAGAATCCTGGGAACTGTTATTTGTTAAGGGCACTGAAAGTTCTTAGGAAGCCACTACTATCCTCAAACAAATGCAGGCCAATAGCAGCTTCTCCATCACAATTTATCCAGTCAATCTGCATCTAATTGGAAAACAAATGCTTAGATCAAGATCCTTTCTTATGGTCCATCTTATGGTGCACTTCTGGAGCTTCTGCACAAGTGGGGTTTCCCAGTAACTGCAGGGCAGTTTCCAGGGCAGAAAGAGAGATGCATCTAGTGCTACATCTTCCATTACAGGGAATAGGATAGCCTAAGTATACAGGAGTGCTTGTGAATTGCAGCAAATCACTGCAATCACATTGAAAATATACACTTGTAATTATATGTTAAAATGTATAGCTTGCTGTATATCTGAGCTCTAAACAGACAGTTTTAGATTGGATTTGCCTGAAAAATATTCAATTAAAATCCAGCTGAAAACAAAATAACTGTAACCAGGCCTCTTCCCAACCAACCACCACCACAATAACCCTAAATGTATGTTTGATAACCTTGATTTCATCCCAACAACATAATCTCAAATATAAACAAGTTCTTCTTATCAGGCTTTTCAAATACACTCAGACATGGATGTAGAGTTTTGCTGTATAGTTGATAACAGTTGCTTTGGAAATGTAATGGCTTTGATTTAATTTTAGTTCATTCTTGACTTTGGCCAGATAGATATCTAGCTTTTAGATCGCTGGATAGAAATAAAATACATTGCTCAGCAACAAATATATAAAGTCAGGCAAATCTGCTATTTAAGACTGGTCTATATGAAGAATGGTCTCTCATTGACTAAAATGTTCAGATGCTAAGCTATTTTTCAGACAACGTATGCCACCTGCTGCTGCTTTTATTTTAACACATTTGGACACTTTGCTCAGGGCAGCAAATGGAACGTTAAGTACCATCCATGCATGATGTATTGGTTTAAAAGCCCCCATTAATGTGTCAAATGTGCAGGAAATGATTTCACACATGTGGCTGACATACTGTACCTAGAAACCTTCTGCTTATCTAGTTTCTTGGAAGCACTTGGAAGTGGTTATGCTAGATTTATATAACCATGTAAGTGGAACCACTGATCGGTTTGTAGACGGTGAGCCGAAAGTCAGAAAGACTTCAGTCATTTCATTAGTAATTTATTTTTGCAGCAAGTCAGTAATAGCAGTAAGGCCAGAATCCTAAGCGCACTTCCAGTGGAGTAAGTTCTACTGGACAAAATGGAACTTCTCAGTAAGTATGCATACGATTGCACTGTATGGATTCGAAATATAAGGGGGAAATGATCCTTCCTTCCCTAGTGAAATATCTTGTATGGCGCCTCTTTATTTCTAGCATGTCTGGCATTCTGGCAGTAGGCTTCTGAATACCAGTGGCTGGAAAGCACAAAAGGGGGCAGTGCTGTTGTGCTCAGATCATGCTTGTGGGTTTCCCACAGGCATCTCATTGGCCACTGTGAGTAAAGGATACTGGACTATATGGGCAACTGGACTTATCCACTAGGCTCCTCTTATGTTCTTATGTTCCCAGTCCATTAGAGCACCTGAGCCTCTACAGCACAGTGGGTGTGCTGTGGACCCAGGGGCACATACAGCCCTCAGCCTGATTTCGTGTGAATGGCCAGGAGAGTTATTTATTTTTTTAAGCAAGAGCAAGGGAAGAGAGAAAAAGGAGTGTGAGAGACAGAAACAGAGAGCGAGAAAGCCGGGTGCACACTGTTCAGTTTCAGGTCAGTTTCAGGTTCAGTTTCAGGTCTGCCAAGCCCACAAATGACTTCAGTCCCACTCACAGCTGGAATGTTCCCACCCCCCAAAATATGGTGAGGAAATTCTCTTCCAGCTACCAAATGCCTGCACAAACAGAAATGTTTTTAACTTCCTCTTTAACATTTATGGCATGGACAGAGACAGATGCTCCTTACCAGGGAAGACATTCTGCAAGTGGGGAACCACCACCAAAATGGTCCTGACATGCATCAGTGCAACCAGGCAGCAGCCAGTTGAACCACCATCAACAGGCCCTCACCTACTGATCGTAAGACCTGAGATGGTCAATACTGGGGGATGTGCCCTTCTAGGTACAGGACTTTGTACATGAGTTCTGTCATGCATGGTTTTATTTACAATATACTGTATGTTGGATGGCAGAAGGTCCTTGGCATGAACACCAACAGACATTGCTCCCCATCAGATTTCCAAGGGAAACACCAATGCCTTAATATAGTGAGCAAGTCTTCTGTGTGTCTTTCAGACCCATTTCGAGGACTGCCAGACTATTAACCTCTTGCATACACCCCTTGATACAAACTTTCAACCAGGGGAGGGAAGAAGAAAGACATTTCCCTGTTTTTGCTCATCTTCTAGAAACATATTGAACAATTTAGTGTATCTGTCAACACTTTGGCCCAAGTCTGCATAATGAAAGAGAAGAAGAAGAAGAAGAGTTTGGATTTGATATTCCGCCTTTCACTCCCTTAAGGAGTCTCAAAGCGGCTAACATTCTCCTTTCCCTTCCTCCCCCACAACAAACACTCTGTGAGGTGAGTGGGGCTGAGAGACTTCAAAGAAGTGTGACTGGCCCAAGGTCACCCAGCAGCTGCATGTGGAGGAGCGGAGACGCGAACCCGGTTCCCCAGATTACGAGTCTACCGCTCTTAACCATAACACCACGAGTCATGGCCATGGCTATACTAAACAAAAGAAACATTATAGTGATAGCTGGAATGGAATGGAATGGTGTTGAGTTTAAGCCTCATCATAGTTACTTGGACAGTTGCCTTTCTATGAAATCTTAGATCAAGAGGTTGGAAATCTACCTGTGGCCTTCCACAGCCGGTTGAACTCCAATTTCCACCAACCTTAGCAAACATTGCCAATAGTCAGGGATGATGTGATCTGTAGTCCAGCAACATTTGAAGGGCCAAAGGTTTCTCATCCCTGTCCTAGATGGCCTAAGCTGGTCTGTCATTGTCCTAAATTGCACACTCTCCAAAACATTTTTGTGAAGGCTTGGCAACATAAACCTGGGATTCACACTCACTCAAGATTCAGTTAAAAAAAAAATATGTTCCAAGTGTCTATTTTCTGAAAAATAGCAGTATCGCATAACAGTTTCTTATAAACCACCTAGGGATATAGTTGTATGAAAGGCACAAAGGGGGGGCTTTAGTTTTTATCACCCTGTGTGTTGTTTAGATGTCATTTGCAGCTACTGTATTGCTGCTAGTTTACTTCAAAGGAATGTTGAACAAGGCCTGAGGTAAAATTGAGTGGCTTGTGTTGAAAGAAGGAGACTGAGCTTTTCTGTTTTCATATATATATATTCACACACACACACGGTTATAGACAGATCATGTTTGTCAAAATATTTGCTTGTTAAAATGAAGAAACAGAGTGTTTACCTGTACGGTATTTCTTTTCCAGAACCACTTGTTCTTCAACTGGAAAAAAGTAGTCAAGCTGTTTTTATTACTACTGTGTAGATAGTACTTCCATCCCTCGTCCTGATATTCCATCCCTCACTCCCATGCCTTGGAGCCTGCAGGGTCCCATCATCCACCTGTCCCTCAGCTGAATTTATGCTTCAAAGAAGCCTTCCTTAGGCAACAAAAGGCTTTTTTCAAGTCCAATTGTGTCAGGTGGATTTGGGGGGATATAAAAGAGAGTTGTGGCATGTGTATGGTGCCCACTGCAGTTTATTCAGTTTGTAAATGTGTTCACAGACCCCAAAATATTGGCAAGCCCTTCTCTAGAGTTCATCATAATAATAGCATGTTTGATGTAAGAATTTTGGGGAGGGTGGATGCAAGGTGACAAACTGTACTTGACCTTGCAAAATATAATTCCCTCCTCCTACATGCTAAAATGATTGATATTTTGCTAATCTATTATAATCAATGTGTGGCTTGCATTTCTTGAAAACATTCACGTTATTGCTACTATTCCTGGTTTTTATGATCCCCTCATAAAGCATTACTTTTATTTTCAAATGTGCCAGTGTTTTTAGAGTAATTAGTTTCACTATTTTCACTGGTATTACTTATTTTAAGAAATCCTGGTCTGTTTTTGTCAGTAAGCCACAACATACCTCTATGACTTCAGTTTTACTGCTTGAAATGGTGGCCTGCTGATTCCTTCGTCAAAAGGTGGCTACTCTGTCCAGGCCATAATTTCATTGTTATATTACTTCCATGTCAGAATGTGAATTCAGTTAAGTTCTCCAGTATTTGTTCAACATCACTGGACAGGAGCGAGAGGAAGCTACTTTATAAACCTGTGAACTATTAAAAAATGAGATTTACTGATGAGTAATTTACTAATGCATGCAGCATACTAAAAATCCTGGCAACATTATAAACATCTGATTTGCGATTGAACTTCTTTTCATAGTTGCAGCTCAGATAATTGTATCTCACTACTGGTCAGTTTTGAAAACTTAAGATCCTCATTCTCCAATAGATACAATGCATGTTGAATAAGGAACTGATCATATAATGAATGTATAGTGAGGAGTACTCACAGTCCAAGATAACCATTAAGATATTCGAAGAAGATGTAGACTTAATTTATTAAAACACTGCTAAATTTTATTTGTGCTACATAATTTTGTTTTTAAACTCATTTTTATTATTTTAAAGGAAATTTTATTAAATGCCATTGTATTTTATTGTGTTTATGTAAACCTCATATATATATATATATGTAGAGAGATAGAGAAAAAGAAAGCGAGAGAGAATACTCCTGAGTGTTCATGCAGTATTCCATCACCTCCTTATTTGACTCTTTTGGAGCATCAGGATGTTAACTATGAAAAATAGGCCAACAATGAAATACACTTGTATGGACTATGAAGCTATGAAGAAGGTATTTAAAATATATTCTTTATCCAAAATATATCACACTATCCCAATATTTCAGAATATTTTTGAGTGAGCTCAGGGTATTTAATTGTAGCTCACATCTGGTATTGCATATAATGCTGCCTGTGTATTCAGGTTTTATAGCTTCCAGTAATGGCAGATTATTGTGATAAATGATTCATATCAACTACAAGTGACACCTTTTAAAATTTCCATATCTGGCAACTATAAAGCGTTTCTTGAATGCTTCAGCAGACCCCCATGGCCGAAAGCTGCTTTATGATTAATTTCATCTCAATGTGGTAATTAGCATGCTTTGAAGTGATTCCTAGAAAACATGCTAGTAGAGGCAGCAGATTAACCCAGAAATATTTTTAGTTCAGAGAGCAGTGTACGTACACCCAAGAATAATTGAGTTTCCCCTTGAAATTTCTAGGCGTTTTATTGCTTTTGATCAAAGAAAGGGCATTTAATAGGAATCCTGCAAAAAATAAAACAATAAATATGGTTCTTTTTGTGATGATCAGATAAATCCTATTGGCTGTCTTTCTACCTGAGGTTGTGCTGTGTTGCAAAATGAAGGATGAAGGCTCCAAATGTGTTCTTTGGGCATTTGTGTTATCGAATCACTTGTAAATATATGTGATAGCATTCGGTACAATGCCGCTGCTAATTCCTCTGTGTGTGTTTTATTCTTGCAGATAAGAAAGAAGCTGTTTTGACAAAAGACCTCAAAAGTATGTCTCGTTTTTAGTTGTGGTTGTACAGCCTGTTTTTTATATAGCTCAGTTTTAAAACAGCCTGTTCCAATGTACCCAAATGATAGTGATTCAATGTACTCAAATTAAAAACAGCTCGTTCGTTTATTCCCTTACCTGACAGCAGGTTCCATTGTGCTCAATGGGACATATGTCTGAAGAGGCATTCATAGGATAGTGCTATGAAATTGCAAGAAGATGCAAATAAGGAGGTGTGACACCATTTATAATTCTAAAATGACATGTTTAGACTTCAGCTGCCTCTTCCATTCTAAATCAATTCACACTGTATTTCCAATTCCGCATTCCTGTTTGTGACTGACAGTTATTGCCTCCCTTCCTCATTTTTTTTTAATCTAACGTCTCGAGAAAGCAGAGCTTTCATGGGGAATGAAATGTCAGCTGTGATCTCAGCTGAACATGTTCTTGGTGGTCAAGAACTGGAAAGAAAAGCTGGGAAGCTTGTGCATCTGTGCTTTTCTGTGTATGCCGTGACCTTAAACATATAGGAAGCACTTGCCTAAGCTTGACTGTTCTTCAGTCTCCATTTCAGTGGAGCTGTATTCAGTGGGAAATAAGTGACTCTTCATTAAAGTCCTTTCTATGTATTATTTACACAGGTATAATATAATGGTGTGAAGATACCTCCAGATATTGCTGAATTACAACTCCCATCGGCCCTAGTAAGCATGGTCAGTGGCCACGGATGATGGGAGTTGTAGTTCAACAACATGTGTAGGCCCAAAGGTTCCCTATACCTGACTTGAGGTATAATAACAGTTCTTATTGCAACCTGGGAATAAGCCCTGTTGAGCAGAGTGGGGCTCGCTTGTGAGAAAACATGCATAGAACTGTGCTATTAGCACTAACTCCATCCTTACAAAATGGATGGCCAAGCTGGCCCAAGGCATTCTGCTGCCTGAGGCAGAGTACCCAATGGTGCTCCCACCCCATGCCATGAGGATGCATACATCCAAGGCCAGTCAAGTTATTTGGGCACCAGAGGCAGAAAATCCCACCAGTGTCTCTCCACCTCCCAGGCAATTAAAATAATATAAAATAAAATAAACAACTAAGAATTTGCTTCCCTTTCATGACACCCAAAATCAGCTGCCTAAGGTAGCTGCCTCGCTCAGCATAAGGGTAGGGCTGGGACTGGCAAAAGGGATTCTTTTTATTTAACATGTATTCCAGCGGAAGAAAAGGGGGAAAGAGAACTGTGACTAAAACAAGGGCAACCGAAACATCTTCTGTTTCATGCTGCAGTGGCATTACCCTCACAGTCCTATATGTTTCTGACACTAGCACAGCACAGGTGACTCTAATCTAGGCTAGAGATTCAGGAAACAGCCTGTTGTAGTATTATTTTTTTCTGAATCCTCAAGAATCCTGGAAATTCTTAATGCTGTGTGTTTTCAGAAGGTTGAGCTTTCCTTCGGGGGGGGGAGGGAGCATTTCCCCATAACTATTTCTGCCATATATGCAAATGTTGCATGTGACTAAGAAAACTACTACTGTACTAAGATGCAGCGCAGAGTGATACAATAGTAAAACCATATTTGTTAATGAAAGCAATTATCAAGTGGTTCCAAATAACCATTTTTGCTCATTACTTTTTCCATGCCTTTGATTGAGTAGAATGCAGATAGGCACTTTGTTTTTAATAATCTTCTTTCTCTACTCTCCTATGCAAGAGATGCTAAGGGCAATCTTTTTTCATCTGAAATTTCCCCATGTCTCTGTGTTTTTGCTGTAGAATGCTTTGCAGTAATTGCTTTAATTTGTTCTCATTTTAAGAGCCAGCAAAAGCTCCTGCAGCCCAACCAGCTTCTGTAAAAGTAGCAGCACCAGGTAAGTGATTAAATTGTTTTCTCTTGCTTTATTTTCAATGCATTCAATCAACTGCTCTGGTTATGGTGCATTTCATTGCATCATAGCACCATCTGCTGGGTTCTGCAAGTTAATGTTCTTTTTGGTTTGTGTTGGGTAGGAATAATGGTGCAGTGTCATTGCTATGAACATGTGTTTGTAGTTCCTAACATGTGTCATAACAAGTGTTGCATGTTAAGAAAGAAAATCCTTCACTGATGTTATATGTACACACAACTTTTCTGATAAGTGTGGAAGCCCCAGTAGCAGGGCTTACCAGGGACTAGTTTCCTTTGGAGGAAGAATTCGCCAGAGACTTACAATGTTTCTATAATAGACGTATTGCACCCAAGTCGACTCACTGTATAACTTGCAGCATATCCCACTGCTCCTCATCATCCCCAGAGAGGAAGCCCCACCCAAAGGTGCCTTCCAGAGCCCAGAGCTATTTTTCTGCTTCTGATTCAGTTCTGACACCAACACTCAGGTTCCCCCCACTCCTCCGCCCCACTCCTTTTCATAGACACACAGGGTGGTATTCTACTAAGCTTTACTCAGAGTAGACACGATGAAATTAGAAGACATGATGTAGTCGTGTTCATTAACTTCAGTGGGCCAACTGTGAATGAAACCTGGTTGAATATCACCCACAGACTTAGACCACATCATACTGAGCTACAGAGGCAGAACAGTCCAAGACTTTCCAGCTGTTTGGCAGCTACTGAAAAAACGCCTGCTGGCCATTTCCTTGTATTTTCTATTTCAAAAGAGGCACTTAGCAACTTGGTCTGCTGACCATTAAATGATAACAGCCTATGTGGTGGGGCAGAGCCATGGAGCTGACCTCTCGACACTGCTGTCAGTGCACCTTACCTGAATGGGGCTGGGACGAAGCAGGCTGGTGGCAAGGTTGGGGCAGAGAGAAGCACCCATCTAGGCTAGTATCCTGGGCTTACAATGGGCAACAAGATACCCATGGCAAGCCTTCAGACAGGATATCAGTACAACAACCCCCTTGCCTCTTGTGCTCCTCAGCAATTGATATATAGAAGAAGACTGCCTCCGATACCAGCAGGTAGCATACAGCAATGATGGCTAGTAGCAAAAATATCCTTGTTCTCCATGGATTTGTGTAAACCCATTTTAAAGCTATCCAAATTGGTAGTCACCACAATATTTTGCAGAAGCAAACCCTACAGTTCATACCAGGCATAGGCAAACTTGGCCCTCCAGCTGTTTTGGGACTACAGTTCCCAGCATCCCTGACCACTGGTCCTGTTAGCTAGGGATGATGGGAGTTGTAGTCCCAAAACATCTAGAGGGCTGAGTTTGCCTATGCCTGGTTTATGCGTTGTGTGAAGACCTCCCCTCTTGTCCATCCTGCATGTTGTCAGGACAGCATTTTTTACAATGAAGAAGACTGAATTGGGTGGAGCTTCAAATGAGGTATCATTCTTGAGATACCCCCCTCAAGGGAGATGTACTTATCTGTCCTCAAATTAACTATTTTTAATCCAAAATGAAATACATCAGAACAATGTTATTTTCCTCCCACTGTGTTAAGGAAGAGAAACTTTATTGAATTTTTTTACACACTTGATTTATTATAGTTTTTGCAAGCAATATATATCACACAATCCACATAATGTGATAGATTCATTCAAAATACTGGATACAGTGTTACCCAACACGATGAGACGTTAGCAGTAAGTCTTGTGTTATTAATTAATTACCAAACAGATGGATTCAACAGCAGTTATAAAACTTTTAAGACAGATATTGAAAAGGGTGCAGTCAGCCTAATGGCAACAAAAATTATTACAAAGCAGTCAGTGATCAATAAGCGCAAAACAAAGAGCTTCTTGTTGACAGCATTCACATGTCATGGTGCACACAAAGATGTGTACTGTGAGTGCATTTCTGCTTTAATCCTCCCCTATCATAAATGGGAACAGCAAACCACAATCCTATCCATGTATGAGAAATGAGCCATAAACACCTGTCTAAGCTTACTAACCTTTGATGGGTCAATTCCACATTATAGGATATATCCCAGACTTTATCTAACCACTGTGTGTCAGAAGGGACTTCATTAGCACGCCACTTACTGACCAGGATAGCCTTCCTAGCAGTTGACAAATGTACTGCAAGTTATCGTTAATAGTTCTGTTCCCTAGATAGCATAGCATGAAACAACTGCAGGCTCCTGCGGGTCCAAATACTACTCTTCCTTGACAGCATATGATTCCTTTGTTTAAAAGAAGACCTTGCATTCTGAAGTATATGTTTCCTTTGGAAATATAAAATCAACACTTAAAGCATGTTCAGGGGAATTGTATAAGTGTTTCTCAGCTGAATGAAGACATCCTACAGCAGAATTATATCTATATTATAAAGCAATTACTATTTCCTGTACAAAACTCCACTGTGGTACATACAAGAAAAATAAACAAGTTCCCTTTTCCATTCCCCCCCCCCAGTTGCCAAGAAGTCAATAGCAGGTAGGCTTGCAGATGCTATGCAAACCAATCTCTGTTTTTTAATATTTTGCCTACTAAAAAAATAAGCCGGAATTTGTGAATTTTTTCTAGGATCATGCTGCTTTAAGATAGATGATTTGCCAGAATGCAACAATAAAAATAAAATAGCAAACTGTGCTGCCTGGAGTGGGGCTTGCCTGGCTTCATCAGCCTCTGCTAGTGGTAAATCCCCACCAGCAAATGTACACCACAGTTTGCCTGTCCAAGCAGTGCTCAGGCAGAAGCTACCTCTGGTGGTATCACCACTGCCCATAGCCTATGAAATCCCCTTAAACAAAGAAGGGAGGAGGTGGGGTTGGGCCAGCATAGGATCTGCTGGATTCTGAGCCAGCCTTGCTTCTGCCACATGATGTCTAATCTGGCAACATGTCTAATATGATCCTCTTCACCATGGGTGATGCCGTTCCATCAAGCCCTGTTGCTGCCAGCCAAGGGGTAGGATTACAGCCTAAGCTCTCATTCCTCAGTGTTGAAACTATGAAGTTATGTGTGAGGATATTTGAATGTGAAAATTTGAAAGAATTAAATGTCTAAGCTGAAAGATGAATTTTGTAGAGTTACGGCACTCAAAGCTGCAGATTTGGATTATCTAATTTAAAACTGTATGAGTGATACAGGATTTAAAAGAAATTGCAAAACGTAAAATAAATTCTGAACTGTAAAACAGTGTTTTTCAACCTTTTTTGGGCAAAGGCACACTTGTTTCATGAAAAAAATCACAAGGCACACCACCATTAGAAAATGTTAAAAAATGTAACTCTGTGCCTATATTGACTATATATAAAGTAATTCTCTTGAATGGGAATCACATAAACAAAAAGAAAGTATTTTATAATTACTTTATTATGAAATAGTAAGTAAACAGAAATATGAAAAATTATAAAATACTTTATTTTTAAATCTTTCAAATTTTTCAATTTTTCCCACGGCACATCAGGCAACATCTCGCGGCACACTAGTGTGCTGTGGAACAGTGGTTGAAAAACACTGCTGTAAAACATTTAGCCATATTTTGTGGCCTAAAGAGGCTTATAAAGAAGAGGGGATAGGATTTCAAAGAAATGTCTTAATCCACTTCCCACTTATTTACCATTGGCCATGCTGGGTAGGGTTGATGGGAGGTGGAGTTGAGTAACATCTTGTGGGTACCATCTTGGCTACTGCAGTACAGAAACATGTACTGCAAAGTTTCCCCAAGTTCCTCATGGCCTTGGCTACTGCAGTGCAGGCTCATGGCAGTAGCAGAGGCCTAACAGAGGTCCTTCTGTGGAGTCCACTAAATCCCAATGCCTTTGTTTCCAAGAAACCATGTTTGGACATCATGGAACCTCAGTGCCTAGAGTGTGTTATAGATTTTCTGCAGCACTTTCAGCAACACAATCTGGTTCCCTCTAATTATTAATAACATGGACATAGGTGTATATATAGTGATCTGCCCAAAACTCCATTTAAAGCTTTACTTCAGAACATCTTTCTCCTATCATAATTTTACTGGGAGCATACGTGTGTGTTGTCAGGGGCAGTTGTAAGAAGCTGACAGATGTGATGCCATGATTCATGTTTTTCAGTAATCATATTGAGTACACTGAAAACATTACTTGAACAATGAGATTACTGCATGAATCAGGCAGGGGGAGCAAGCTAGCTGTGAGAAAAAACCTGAAGCATATTTCAGCAAACTATGAATTTACATCAAAACTATATTGATGAGATTTTCAAATAACATGTCAGCGTTTTTGACAATAGAGGTTATTTAAAGGACATGTCTGCTACCAAACATACATTAAGATTGTTGAGAATTGGTTGGTTTGCAAACAAGGTATACTATTTAGAACCAAGTACTTAGTCTATTGCTGTGTGTGAATTACTCTAGCATGCAGGCTAAGATCTGAGCTGTGATCTAAAAAGTCATTGGTTCATAGCTTCCATGAACGTAGTAGACAACCTTAGGCTTCTCTCATGGGGAAGGACAAACAACTCCCTAATTGGCTTAGCAAGTCATCAAGATCATGCAAGCATATCTTCACCAGACACCCAAATATCCTCTCTTCTCTTGCCAGTTTTCATGTACACACATGGCCCATACTCCTTCTGCTATCCCTTCCCCTAGTGTGAAGATAGAAGGCCATTGATGGTAGGTGGGGTGTGAGCCCAATGAATAAGAGTCTGCTCATAGAGAAGTGTTCACATAGTTTGATCTTAATCAAAGGCTATGACATGAGGAATTTGAAAATAATAAACACAGAAACAGTTACATAAGGCCCTCCAGGCCTCTCCATCTGGAACATAGTGCTTTCCCTAGGCCAGACATGTCCAACAAGTTGATTGCGATCCACTGGTCAGTCGCAGGGTGCCCTGGTTGATCCTGATCGATCTTCGAACCCTTAGTGATATTCCTCCAAAAACAACTCTGGCTTCCTAAAAGAAGCTCAACAACTCTTGTCCATCCTCCAATGACAATGGAGGTAGATCACTGCCTGTTTTTTTAACACTGTGAGTAGATTGCTGTCACTTGGGAGTTGGACGTGCCTGCCCTAGGCCATACCCCTCTCTGGTGCTGTTCCCCAAGTCCTTTTACCTAACTGTAGTGTGTTCTTGAACTGTGATAATGTTTCTACAGCTGGGTGCAGAAACCTTTGAATTTTGTATGTTTGGAATGTAACCTGCTGTAACAGAGGTGCCATCTTCTCAACATGATTGAGGGGGCCTGACATGATGTCCTGATGTCATGCACGTGATGTTGCGTGACATCCTGCAATGTCCTGACATCGCGCAGAGGTTGAAGCTGAATGCCCTCTGAACATTTAGAGGGTCGGGCCCTTTTAAAAAAAAAACAACCATTGGGGGAACCAAAAGAGTCTCAGCACTCAGTAGCCAGAGCCAAAACATCACATCTATTTATCCACCCATTTTACCTCAGGTCCCACCCATGTTTGTCTCTGGCCATGGCCACCACAATTATCCATCCCTCAAGCTAAAAAAACCCCTTTCCCCACTTCTGAGTGGAATCCAACAAAGTGCTTGAGCGCATTCTACCATGTTAGATCAAGATCATAATCAAACTACTGCTAGTACAATATTAAACTCAGTTTAGGTATTTCTCAATGTTGCCCACTCCATGCATCTAGTAAACTGGTACATTAAAAAGATTTTGCATAGCCTGCTCATTCATGCCCCAACTTATTACATGCAGAAGTTGGTTATATGGGGGGAACATTCAAAATATGGCCTCCTGCCTGCATGCTAAAGTAATGCATTTGAAAGTTGTGCAATTTCAGTCTGCTATCTCATTCTGTGTAATGGTTCTAATATTCACTGTGAACCTCAAAATGCAGAAATAATTTATCCGGCTTTGTTCCTCCAACTTTGTAGAACCACACAAAAAAGAAAAGCCAGTAGAAACAGGTAAATATGCTCACATTTTCAGATCTTTGCTTTCTTTAAACATACTGATAATGCACCTGTTCCAGATATGCAATAACCAACTATTTCTCCTTTTATGTTTGTGTTTCAGCCAAGCTCCCAAAGAAGGATGTGCCTGTCAAAGCAGCTGGTAAGACATGAGGGAAACATTATCATAGAACATAATGCTCTCCTATTTTATCTCTAAGCTAAAATTTTAAATTAACTAAATGCTATAAAATTCAGTATGCCATACAACAATTAACTAGTGAATTCAAATGGAGAACACGGCTAGAAATAATTTGGAGGAGATTCTAACCACCATGGGTTCCCTGTGCTTTTAATGTTAAAAGTAGAATCTAAATTCCGTGAGCAAACAAATCAACAAGAGTGTGGATATGTTTTGTTACTTTTGTTACTTGAAATTAAAAATCAATAAAAATATTTCTAAAACTAACTAACTAACCAAAAAGCAAATATCATAACCTGTTGTTCATTGCAATGGTTTTCCCCATCACAGTGTTTCCAGCAGGCCAGCTTTTTTTTAAGGCATGTAAATTTCATACAGACAATGTATACATTGTGGCCCTCAATACCATTAATACACCAGTTTGAAATGGGATGATTTACTGGTGGATCCTTTGGTCAAAGCATCTTTGCTTGAGGTCTTGGGTACAAGAGCTTTGTTTCAGGTGGCCACGGCACATAGGAACATAAGAAGCCGCCGTATACCGAGTCAAACCAAATGGTCTATAATTTAGTTCTGTATCGTCTACCATGACTAGCAGTAATTCTCCAAGGTTTCAGACAGGGATCTTTTCCCTCTCCTTTATGGAGATAATAGGAATTGAACCTGGGACTTTTTGCATTCCAGCCATGTACTTCTACCACTGAGCTATCTCCCTTCCCCCCTGACCTGTATATATGTAGTTTGAACACACTGAAATTCTTTGTTTAATTTTTCAGTGACACATGAAGCTCATAAACCAAAAGGTGAGAGATTAAAATTTAAATATATATCCCAAATATATGTACAGTATAATGTTATGGCTTCTTGTAATATGACATGCTTCATTATATTGAGACAAATAATGGGTCCATCTAATCCACTGCTGCTCAACCTGGCAGTGATATCAGGTACAGTGGTACCTCAAGTTAAGAACTTAATTTGTTCTGGAGGTCCGTTCTTAACCTGAAACTGTTCTTAACCTGAGGTACTACTTTAGCTAATGGGGCCTCCCGCTGTTTATTTTCTCCATTTACACAACTGCCCCCAACAAGAGTGTTTTGGATAAATCCTAGATGTCCATTAAATGTTCACAATGTTTTTTTTCTGTTTCATTTCACAGTGACCACAGAAGTTCATAAGCCAAAAGGTCAGTACTGTTTACATTTTACAGTAAAATTAAATGTACACAATATATAGTGTTTGGACTGAGTCCATGGCCAAGCTGAACATAGGATGGGTTTGTGGAAGGACCTCCATGCAATTTAATGATCTTGGAACCTTAATCCACGCTCAAGCAGATGAATCAGTAGCAGACTAGATAGCAGGGTATGGGCGGTAGAGGAGCAAGGATAAGATGGCGATGAGGTCAGCGCAGTACAAAAAGTTAACTTCAACTCTTTGTGATTTATTGCTGCTTTGCTCCCTTCAACCAGTATGGGGTGCAGCTGGGTCCTGGCTTTTCTCCCTAGCATGGCCAGGTAAAGCTGATTGAAACCCTTGACAACCATGGACAACCACTGTAGACGTTCATGAACCAGTGAGCCTGCGGTCTCATTTGGCATAAGCCAGCTTCCTATGTTTTTATACCAGCATTTATAATGGTAAAATAGGGAGCTGACTTTTCCATGATTCATTTTGCAACTGTGCAAGGCTTCATTCTTCCTGCAGATTTATCGGAAGGCAAAAAAAGTAACTCTACAGTTTTATAACATTTATTAGAAAGGTAGATTAGATCAATATCAGGATAATGTCAGTTGCTTTCAAATAAGCAGCAGCGTTTTCAGTGCTTTGAGAAAGCTTGCATGAGCCACTCTTCCTGAGACTGGAAGTGTTACAAAAGCCTTATCTTTGTTTTGCAGCGGTACATGAAAAGAAAGAAGATAGGCCATTGAAGGTGGTAGAGAAAGGTAAGGAGAAACTCAGTGGAGCTGATGTTATCTAAAGAGAGCGCCATAGCGATTAAAAATAAAATCACATTCAAAAAGTGGACCATCTTGATTTTGTCTCTCTAGCTATTAGTATTCTTTCTTGACCGATAATTCTGGATCAAGTTTCTGATGAAATTCAGTTTCTGTGTCACTAATCATATTTCTGCAGTGACTGGAATTAACCCATTCAGCAATCTTCAGTTTGGGGTGGCCTTGTGTCCTACCTCACAGAAGACAGTCCTCTGTTTGATGGGTGCCTGTTCTAAATCCACTTTATAATAATAATAATAATAATAATAATAATAATAATAATAATAATAATATATTTATACTCCACCTATCCGACTGAGTTTCCCCAGCCACTCTGGGTGACTCCCAAAAGAATTTTAAAACAGGATAAAACATCAAACGTTAAAAACTTCCGTAAACAGGGCTGCCTTCAGATGTCTTCTGAAAGTCAGATAGTTGTTTATTTCCTTGATGTCTGAGGGGAGGGCATTCCGCAGGGCAGGTGCCACTACTGAGAAGCGGACACAGGGATCATTAAAGAGCCTCACCAGCAGTTGGCACAGCAGGCTAAGCAGCCACACTATGCAGTCTTCCCCACTATGAAACTGCTAATGAAACTACCATTATGTGCTGGTAATTATTTCTAAATGTGCACCTATACATATAAATCAGCATTTCCAAATTTTATACAAACCTGTGGGTGCTGTTGTCCACAATTTTGTTCATGGAGAAGTGGCCATACTATTCTATTTAGCTGTGACATGGTCCACATTTCTGGCCCTAGTTATTTTAACTGATCTGATTTGTAGAATTAATTTTCTGAATGGTTCAGCTGCAAATGTTTGCTGAAGCAAGTCACAAGTCCCAATTTATATCCAGACAAGTTCAGTGTGGGGTGGACTGTGTTTGCCTCAAAAGGGGACCACCTGCATTCAAGCAGAGCAGGGCTCTCTCCTTGTTTAGCGTCTCTGATTCGAATAATTGTCCCATCCATAATGGTGACCTTTTCCTTTCAACATTGATTATGTGAAATGAACCACCAATAACAGAAATAAAATATTATGTGAAAAATATTTGGTCTTTCATTTCATCCGAGAGAAATGCCATTGGGTAACGTTAGAAATCCATCATACTCAACTGTCATCGTTTCAGTCCAATGATGATTCTTGGGGCTGACACTGCGTTAAGGAATTAGTCAGATCTGATTGAAAGAAATAAAAGCTCAAGAGCTTTTGCTGTGTGTTGGTGAGCAAGGAAACAGTATGAAGCAACTAAATTATTCTGCAAATGCAACATTTCTAAACAGATTATTCTTAACCCTAAACTGACAATAAATTACCATATAAGCCTTAGTAATTTGAAGGGAATTGAGGGATTGTTACTTTTTTTCCCTTTTTGCAGAGAAACCAAAACCAAAGGAATCAAGTAAGCCATATGACATTGTCTATGACTCTTGTATATCACTCATGCAATAGCATTTCCTGTATATACTATTTGTTCACATTTTCTACCTTTTAAGAAATAGCAAGATCAACGTAAA
This sequence comes from Podarcis melisellensis, assembly GCF_964234715.1. Taxonomy (NCBI): domain Eukaryota; kingdom Metazoa; phylum Chordata; class Lepidosauria; order Squamata; family Lacertidae; genus Podarcis; species Podarcis melisellensis. The sequence goes on from NC_138530.1 coordinate 66,333,135, forward strand.
CACATTCTTTGAACGAACCACAGAATAACACAGGATTATTATTATGTTCAAAAACTCTTTTGTTTCAACAAATGTTTCATCTTGAACATTACTGAAACAAGAAATAAGGCATGAATTGGAGCACAACAAGTAAATGCAGTATACCTTGCAAGAAGCATCCATAACACAATTGCTCACTTTGCTAACCCACAACACAAAAAGCACGTATTATGAGGTAAATTCAACAATATTTCAAAAGTGCAGTGTGATAGTTGTAATTGTGATTTTTAGTAATCATCATCATCATAACAATTAGAAAAACCACACTGCACTAATTTTCTTCCATAGATTTCCTGTTTGGTTTGGGGGAGGTGGTCTATATGCCAAAAGTAAGGATGTGACTTTTGCAAATCCACATTTTCTCCTTCCGTCTCCTGAGACATCTCCACACTATTCCCCAACCCTCTTGAATAGATTTGGGAGTGCAGGGGGGGTGCAGACAGAAGGGGAAATCATCAAAATTCTCTTCCTCCTTTTCCACCAATGGAAACCTCCATGGAATCGAGGAGCTTTATGTCTGCAAAGGGACACAATATGAATAAACCATCTCATATTTCTTGTAATATCTGGGTCACAACTTCACATGAGTAGATAGATAGATAGATGATAGATAGATAGATAGATAGATAGATAGATAGATAGATAGATAGATGATAGATGATAGATAGATAGATGATAGATAGATTAGATAGATAGATAGATATAGATAGATACAGTGGTACCTCGGATTACATACGCTTCATGTTACATACGCTTCAGGTTACAGACTCTGCTAACCCAGAAATAGTACCTTGGGTTAAGAACTTTGCTTCAGGGTAAGAACAGAAATGGTGCTCTGGCGGCGCGGCAGCAGCAGGAGGCCCCATTAGCTAAAGTGGTGCTTCAGGTTAAGAACAGTTTCAGGTTAAGAATGGACTTCCGGAACGAATTAAGTACTTAACCCGAAGTACCACTGTAGATAGATAGATTTGCTGGTTAGATTGGTGGTGGAAAAAATATATAATTCAACGTCACGTTATGGTGAACATCTCATCATTGCAAGTGTTGCAGCTTGCCAGATGGAACTCTTCCCTCTCTCCTCCCCCTGCATGATGTTCTGGGAATTCTCCCCATTGAGCCAATTTCAGGGGTGAGGAGGGCACGGAGGGAGGAGAAAGGGAAACTCCATTGTGCAAGCAGAAGGCCTTGCACAGGGTTTGTGGTGACAAGGCTTGTTAGGTGAATCTCAACTAGTAGGTTCAGATAGACAGATAGATACAAGTCAAAATATAAAACACCGTATAAAGGAGCATATATATAAATAAACATATATCTATATCCTGTCCTGCAGGAGGAGCAAACCAGATAATTAGATTTTTATTTTCCATAAAAGTAATGAGGGGAGTGATGTTCCATGTGTGATAATTAAATGCAGTGCTTTTTTTCTAAAAAAAATGTTTAGGGCTACTCTAGTTTTCCTATTCATATTGAAATACTGCCCCTCAATGAGACTAAAATTAGATTCACAAAATATTTAGGGGTATGTGTCCCCTCAGAAAAAAGCATGTATCTCCTATTTTATCTTGTCCTAAAAAGATTTACCTAATTTACAATGTATCTCCTATTTTATCTTGTCCTAAAAAGATTTACCTAATTTACAATTATTTCAGTGGTGCTTGCTTCCAAGAAAATGTGCTTAGATTTGTGCCTAAATCATAGTACTTCAATTTTAAGTGAAATATAGTTCAAATTGTTAGCTTCAGCAAGGTTTGCTGGCAATATATGTAGTCTGATGTAATCAAGCAAAGACTAAATATATATATATGTAAAAAGTAAGTCATATATTTCATCACTGAAATAAACTCTTTTTGAGCTAGCCATAATCACTTATTTCCAGTTCCTCAGCCACATTTGTATTGCACATGTAAGACAGCATCACAAATGCTGAATTACTGCTGCAGACAACATTAGCTTCTGAAATATTTCCGGCATGATTTTCTGGTTTATCAGATCACTTGGGATTTAAGGCAACATCAGTAATGAGTCAGGCTCCAAAAGTGTTTGATCTCCTAAAATCAAGTAATCAGCATGACTTTCTTTGAAATAATTGCCATAAAGCTTTTCCTAGTAATGGCAGTGCATATTTCCTGTTGGTGGTTGTAAGAAAATTTCTGAATTGATTTTAAATATTGCAGTTTCCAGAAATAAATTGGGAAGCTCTACTTAAATGTTATTATTCATGAGGACAGAAGAAAAATCATAAAACCCTCAGCAAAAACTAGCTCATTTGAAATCTTGGAAGAGGATGTGTTTAGGATCAGTATGCATGGTATATGAGAGCTGAGGGTTTTTTACATCAAGGAAAATCATATGAATAATTTTTTTAAAAAAAATTACTATCAAAATTCAGATGTACCACCTTTGTTAATGTTCATAACCAAATATTAAGTAGGCCCTCTTAAGATATTTAGCTTGCATCTGGAATTCTCATTACCGGAATGCTGTTCATGGGATGTGCCTATTGAAGAGGGAGGGTGATTTTTGTTGTTGTTGTTGACTCCTGCTTCCCTGTAGCCCTTCCAGAACAACATGGGAGGTGGCAAGATGGGGCAGCAGAGAATCCAACAGAAATCACCTTCCCTAAGATGGAACCTTCTCCAGAAACTACCTAATTGGACATCTTCACTGTTTTATTGGGCTTCTGGGTGTATTACCTTTTTATGTTTTTAAATGAAGAAGCAAGGTCTACTTGCACTGGAGGAAAGGGCTAGGGAGGCAATTTGCACCAACACCTCCTTTCCCCTGCACCCCCCCTTTGTCTCCTGAAAAGCTACTCCAGAAGGTTGGGGTACTCTTCAGAGCAGCATTGGGGTGGTGCAAGTGGGCAGCAGGAGGAAGAGAAACTTGTCAAGATTCTCTCCTCCCTTTGACCAGTAGGGAACTTCCGCTGGATCTCTGAGCTTTTTGTAAACAGAATGAACTTTTCAGAAAGAGCTCTTTGCAGAACAGCCAATTTGGATCCCACTCATAATAATTCATTCCCACTTAAATAACTTGTCGTTTGGTCAGTATGTATTTACACACATTTTAACAAGTCTATTGTTTGTTTAAAATTGTTTGGTGGTGGGTTTTTTTTTCAGAAGATGCCAAAGAAAAAGAAATAAAGCATCATCCAGCATTAAAAGACAAAGGTAATGCCATGCAATCGAAAACAAAGATGTAAGTCAGAATGATTGCAATCAAAACTATAATTGAAAAATAGCTCACGCAAAATTGACTAAGCCAAATGAAATATAAGCATTTCTGCACAAATTAAGTGTAAGCATTTCTGCACATTTCTGCACACGTGTGAGAGGTTTAAATACAGTTTAAACCAAATATAACATAAATGGAGTCAAACAGCAGCATATGGGTTGGTGTGAAGGTGTGATTGAGACAGACATGCCTTCAGGACTTCATAAAGACAGAGGCTAAAAAACACTCACTATAACCATTTAAACACCCAAGTCTGTTAAAAGACCAGATATCCTTGACTTCCATTTCCCATTCTAATCTAAAATCCCTGTGTCACCAGGCTCACCGCTAAGAGACACTTACATTGCAATCTCCCAATCTTATATTATACTCATGCATTAGGATCTGTCAATTTCCTTTATTTCAGTTTCTCATTTTTACAGTCTTAAATTCAGTTCTCCACATTTTGTAGCAATCTGCAATTTCTTGATTTAAAAATTCCTCATGAAAATTCATCAGCATACTGGTGTGGATTTCTTCCAATAAACATATTTCATGTGCATCTCTGGCTAATGTACTCATTTTTGAAAGGATTTCCCCCTAATATAATGTGCATTTGTATGCTATTTTCACTAATATCCTCATTTGTATGCACACTTTCCCCTAATATATGTATTTTTGTAAACATTGGTTGGTTGGAGAGCTGCATCATAAAATTCAGTTATGTGTGATCTTCAGTGGATAGCTGTGTTTTAGTTTGTGTATTGCTTCAGAAAATGTGAATTTGATAGATTTGGCTTTAAATGCATACTGAATCAAATTTCTCCTCCATTCCAACTGATAAGTAGAACCTATGTCATATCAGTTCTTCTCACCTTAAGATATATTTGTGGCTTCCCTCTACACAAGTTACAGTTAGTTTCATGGGTAGAAAATTTCTACAGCTTTTCATTTGTTTGTCCCATTCAAAGCTGCCAAGGCTACTAAATAAATATTTGGCCTTGACCCAGCGTAACTAGTCTTGTATTTGCACGTATCAATAGGATGTGAGATAACAAGGAATGTGATCATTTGTACATTTAGTTTATATAGGGAAGCTCATCTGTCTTGACATTTGCCTATTCATTGCCTTTAAGAAGGCTTGCATTTAAAATACCATATCAGGTCAAGCAGATTATAATCGGATGCAATTAGGGCTGCTATAAGCTACAGCATTCTTTGACTCCAACCAAGTGATATTCAGGAAGTCCCAAAACGATTTTGCGTCTTCCGACACATCAGTCCCAATCTATTCCTGCCAAAGCATCACTGATCTCGGCATGTGAAAGGTCAGTGGTTCAACACCAACAGGAAATGACATTTAGCAAGATTTGAACCACATGCTATTTATTCAATTGCTAAAATAATTGCAGTGTCAAGGTCATGGCAATTTTTAAATGCCAAAATTCAGTGCCAGCTTTGGTTAAATTGCATTGAAGACAGCTGCTGCAAAATAAAACAATACAATAGGTGCACCCTGTAATTACGTAGAAAATACAAAACTCTAGCCTTGACCAAGCAAAATATAGAATTCCAACCTAAAACACTGAGAGACGTGAATGGACTTTAGAGGAAGGCGTGGAGACCCATATTTTTAAATTGTGTTCAGTACGTATTTAGTCTGCATTAGCACAGTTATGGCAAGTCCTTAAGTCAACACATGGAGGATGGGGTAAGACAGACAGGCAGACAGACAGACAGACAGACAGACAGACAGGCAGACAGAAGTGGAAGGAGAATTGAATTGATTTGAATGGAAAGGCCCCTTCCACAAATGCAACTCTCCTTCCATAACAGGAAGCTCCTTGCTTTCATGGACGGATAATGTTTAGTTTTTACACTACGAAGTTAATTGATTACAATTTTCAAAACACACAGTTTAGTATCTCATTTATCCATTTCCATTTGCTTTGAGCTTCTGGATCCTTCAATGTCCTTTTGTTTCAGTCACAAAATATTTCACATTGTTTTACATAGATTCAGTATTGGGCTGGGTTTGACTAACACTTGCTAAATGTAGTTCTTCACAGATGCTGTAAAACAAAAACCCCCTGAAAACTCCAGAACCCCATGGGAATTGGGAAATGGTATACATTAAACATCTTAAGTCTTCTTCCTCGACCCAATCTCTTTCCTGAGCCTCCAAGGATAGTTATGATGCTTGGAAAGCCATATTAGTGGGAGGAATTACTGAAAATTGGCACTTCATGTGGCCAGATTATTTTGCTACATCAAATGAAATATTCAGGGCACACGAATTGACTGTTATTATAATCATCTCATAAGTACAGCTGAGCTTGTTGATCTCTGAAGCTGTAAAACTTCACAATGCAAGTTTGAAAACTGAACACTTAGAACTATTCACATACTTCTCAGGGCTCGTAGAGAAGAAACATTTTGTAAGCACAGGATTAATGATTGTTTTTCCCCTAGATGCTGCAAAAGAAAAAGTGAAGCCTCCAGTTGCTGCCAAAGAGAAAGGTGCTATTTGTAAAGTTCCATACTTTTTTAAGTTCATGAGTTCTTTCATGGAGAATTGATAGCTGCAAACTTGTTATTCATTTATTTACCAGAACTATTCTAAGATTAGAATGACTTTTGTTGCTGATAGTTAAGACATATACAAATTCACACACAACGGAAAGCAGAGAAATTATCAAAGGTTTAAGAATGTTTTACTCTAGTCGATAAAAATGAAGGAAAGGTATAACTGAACTGCATGTCAGCTAAGTTGTAAGTGAGCACAGTATGTGTAACTGTAGAATGTGTTTATTGGTTACAGGGCACCAGGCCACATTTTCTGTGTCTTGTAAGCACTAAACACAAGGCATGCTCACTTACAACTTAGACTCCATTCAGCCACACATCAACCTCAGTTGTCTTCCTCTCCACAAACTTTAGGACTACATAATGGGCTTTCGCTGTAGAAACTAAAGGCACACAAATGAAACATCTATCATAAGATGAACTTGTTTTAACTTTATGATGAATGTTCAGGCACCAAAATGCCTGAAAAGCCCACCCACTTTGACTATAGAGCTGCTACCGTGACTCCATTATAGAAAAAAATGGTGGATGTTGGAGTATATTTCATTTTTTACTTTCATGGTCAACTTTAGCTATATTCTAATCCAGCAGAAGCACCGTTGCACCCATTCTGCAACAGCTAAAGCATTTTATGCTAAGCTGGAATGTATATTATTTCCCAGGGTGCAGAGAGTGCACCTAATTAAACCATAACATTTCCATATTTGTAAACTAAGAAAATTGGAATTTTTTCCCAGAGGCAGAAAAAATGAAGGAAGACCCTAGTTGCTCAGAAATGCAACTATCATGCTATGTTATATGTTAAGCAAAATCCCACTCAGATCCATGTTTTAACACCCCTTTTCTGTCAACTTAAATAAAGCTTTTCCTTCCAGAATGTAAGCATATGGTGGTGAGGAGGGTTCAAAAAGTTAGCTTCTTATTATATTGTCTTTTCAGTACTGATGTTATTAGGTGAGATACCCTGCTTATAGCCCACTCCAAAGTAGAGGTGATGTTTACAAGCCCCCCAAATTCTTCTCTGGCTCAGTTTGAAATCTGATCTGGAGACGAATTGTTGACTTCCCCTTTTCAGTGCAATGGAATTAGGTTGAGACATTTAGCTTGGGAAGGGAAGGTCTTACTAATAGATGGAAATATCTGGGCCTTGGAAATATCTATACCTGGCACTTCACAAATTATGTCACATTTGTGAGTCAAGCATTCATGCCTATAAACATATGCACAATTTGTCCAAGATCTGTGATCCTTGTAGGATGGAGAAATTCAAAGATATTGAGCAAATAGGTCCAACTCACACATGAACTTGTTTACACAATGGCACATGCAAGCATCTTTTCAAACCATTTTGTGCCACACAAGGGATTTCAATGAACCAGCTCTCAGTCATTTTTATCTGCTGGAATTTATATAATATGAACGCAGTATTTTCCAGAGTAAACTGAATGTGCACCGTGATGTTGAATGTCTGTGACAGAACATTGACATTTTGTCAGAAAAACATAACCCCTATGTGTAAATTGGCTGCAAGCATCTTGTGTGCAGTGCTGTGCTTTATTAGACCTCTCTTTTTAAAAAAACAATAATAAGTGACATACCACACAGATCCTACAAAATAGGGTCTAAAAAGGGCCTTGCAAAAAGAAAGAATAGCTCTGGTGACTATAAAGATTCAGTGCCCTGTAGAAACCCACAGAGACAGACGCACTCTGATTTTTCCTCGCATGTAGTTTATGCAAAGAAGCACTATGCAGCTATAGCATTGCTGTTTAGATTAAAGGTATTTCACCATCCGTGCATCTTTGACTGTGACAGAGATTTAGCATTATAAGGTTCACAGCTTTCTTACTATTTGCAGTTTAGCTGTTTCATTCTCTAAAGGTCTGTGCTGCATATGAAGATAGAATGAGCAGAAAGATGTGGGTGATTTCTTTGTAGAAATTGTCTAGTGTCTTTATTTAGTGGAAGCAGTTTATGGTGTCATAACAAAGGGGGGTCATTCTCAACCTTGCTTTTCTAAGCTATAAGGTGGTAGCGGAAGCCAAAGGTGTCAGAGCCAGCACTGAGCAATGCATAGTTGCTGACTGGATGATTTCACCAGCTGATGTCAACAACCATACTACGCCAGCAACCTCGCACTTTCACAGTGCCACTGGCTTGAGTACCCCCTACCCCTTTTTCCACTTTTGCCTTCCAGTACAGAAAGGTAAGGGATGTGGGTGGCGCTGTGGTGTCAACCACTGAGCCTAAGGCTTGCCGATCGGAAGGTCGGCGGTTCAAATCACCGCAATAGGGTGAGCTCCCGTTGCTCGGTCCCAGCTCCTGCCAACCTAGCAGTTCAAAAGCACATCAAAGTGCAAATAGATAAATAGGTACCACTCCGGGGTACCTATTTATCTGGGAAGGTAAATGGCATTTCCATGTGCTGCTCTGGTTCAACAGAAGCAGCTTAGTCATGCTGGCCACATGACCCAGAAAAACTGTCTGTGGACAAACGTCAGCTCCCTCGGCCAGTAAAGCAAGATGAGCGCCGCAACCCGAGAGTCGTTTGTGACTGGATTTAATTGTCAGGGGTCCTTTACCTTTACCTTTTTACAGAAAGGTAAGGTTGGGAAAACTGCTTCCCTTTCTGTTGACATGGGGTAGCTACCACGGGTTACCTACATTCTCATTATGTTATTCCATCCCATTCATTTTAATGCAAAGGAAACCTAGTGCAACTTCAGTGGGGGGGGGGGAGAGAAGTAATCAATTACATAATGTGTGTGAACTGAAAGCAACAAGCTTTGTAGCCTGAAAGTGGTAATAACAAATGTATTGATTTCAATTCTAGACCTTGGACAAATAAGTGGACATTGGCTGGTGATTCCTGCTCCTCTTTCTATCTTTGACATCCCTAACCCTAACTTCCCAAGTGCGGAACTTGTGGAAAAGTTGGGGTTGCCCTCCCACACAACTTATATTTTTTCCTAACTTCCCTTTCCCCCCATGCCTTCCAAAAAATCAGGGCTGAGGGACTTTCCAGAACAGCAAAAATTGCCTCCCCCTGGTTTCACTGGTGAATGTGAGAAGCACTTCTGCTAATGGAGGGGCAACTGGAAATCCAAGGCAATGTTACATAGCATGTAGGCACCCAACAATAAAATAGATACTATGGTGCTTATTCCCCACCTTATCAAATCTCTTTCCATAATTGGGCGGGGGGGGGGGTGAAGATTCAATTCATTGTGTGATTTATGAGCTGAGCTGCTTGTTTCAACTTTTATATTGAATATGCTTGACAATTAAAGATAATTTCTCAATATAAAACCAGTATCACATATAGGAAGCAAGAAATAATGAACACAGTAAAATGAATTATGGCAAGCAGTTATGACTTTTAAACGAATTGTTTTTCTTTTACCTCAGAACCTGGCATAAAGAAGGAAGTCAGTCTACCTAAAACAGGTAATGGGATACCATACTTCTGTATTTAACAGAAAGCATTTGTGTTTTCTACAGACTGAATTATTCCTCTAGATAAAGCATTGCACTGGTCAATTTGAAGGGCATAATCTCAATTTGAAAATGTCAATATATCTAACAATATGTTATGAATATGATAACAATATGTTTTTCAGTTCTTAATTTCTCTAATGGGAGACCTTCAACATCTCAGCAGCAATTTTGTGAGCCTCTATTATCCAAAATAAAAATGTAACGGTGGGTGACCTGGCATTGCTGCATGTTGTGTGTCATGCAAATGTATTACCATAATGTCAGTTCACAAACTCATGTCATTTTGCTTAGCTGTCAACCAGTATGACATTTTAAAATACTGTGGTATCAGTGCAATGCACAAATTGGCCATGCAGGTTTTTTCCCCAGTAGGGTCATTGAGCTTATTTTCCAAGTGGCAGAATAATTTTGAAAGCAAAAGTTTCTCAACAGAATCTCATCCATGATAATGTTTGCATAGACAAGAGCAATATTATAATTAGATGTGCATGTTGTTTGTGTAGATACAACTTTTCACAAGTTTGTAATTGGGCCTGACATCAGTGGAGCGACACCAGCATTCAAAATACTTTTGTTCAGTTGTATATTTTTATTCAGTCATATTTGCATTATAATAATGCAGCTTATCCAAAACCAACTGTATTATTTAAAACAGGGATAGCTATTGTGGTACCCTCCAAATGTTGCCTGCTATCTCCCACCAGCCCCAGTCAATGGCCAATGGGCAAGTATAATGGGAATTTCAGCCCAACAATACTTGGAACACACCATTTGGCTACCTCTGGTTTAAGCAGTGGCCATTGCAATAATAAGATACAACTTATAGACATAATGAATGTAAAACTATTGTAGTATCAAGAGACAAACCCTTTCATGCCCTGTAAAGTCTTTTTCCTTGTTGCTATAAATAATCCAGACACCAACAGCTGTGTTAATTTTTGTTGACCATTGAAATTATTGCAACAAAGTTATCTTCATCTAGTAGCTATATGTTTTGGATGGATACTTTTCAAAAGTATACCGACATGTGTCTTACTTCATTTTCAGTTATTTTGGCACGCTCTTAATTGGTTTTGTGGATCATGTTGTAAAGGCCAAGATGAAGGGAGGGGGAAATGTTGGCTGATTGTCTCAGTTTAGAAATAATGACGAATTGATGAAGCCAGGGTAACTGACAGAGGGCATTGCACAACTGAAAAGAATTTATTAATAAATTAAGCCGTTTTCATTAAACTGCACCAGCAACCAAATATATCTGAAAAGCTGTGTAGCCCATTATGTCACATTCTGGTTGGTCACTGGGAGAATGGGATGCTGGTCTAGTGGGGCCACTGGCCTGATCTAGCAGCTTCTCCTTAGGTTCTTATGAATAAAAATAATGGTTCTAGAGCAGGGGTGGGGAGGCTTTTTTAGCTGAAGGCCTGCATTCCCTTATGGAAAACGTTCTGGAGGCCACATACCATTAAGTGGCAGAGCCAGAAGCAATAGTGGGCAGAGCAGTTAATTTGTGGGTTTTACCTTTGTGCTGTAGGCTAGTTCCTATACACACAGCCTGGTCAATCCTCCATTCAGGCAAGTAAGAAGTATTACCTGAGGGCACACCACAGCCAGGCAAAAACACTCAAGGAGCGTGTGAAGTAGGTCTGGGGAAAGTGGTGTGACCTGGGAAATGTCCTGATGACCCCCATGGAGAGGCTTGGAGGGCCACAATTACTCACTGGGCCTGAGGTTCCCCACTCCCATTCTAGAATAGCTGCTATTCTGTGTCTTAACAAATCCTCTTTCTTTCACTGCATGCATCAGCCATGAACACAAGTGCAACAGACACAGGCATTCATTCTGTTAAACGACAGACAGATTTAGTAACTGACAAGTTACCAAAAATATGTTCTGTTTTTAGCCTTACTAATTTATGGTTCACTTGGCTGAAAGATTTTCATCCTGAATCCCAATCATTCGTCCATGGGTGGGAGGGGAAGGTGCTGTTTATATTAATATCTTTCTGGCATTCTGATAAAGTAATAGGATGGTGCTGCATGTTGCAAAAGGATCAATTCATCCTTAAGCCATGCCTGTTTATTCTCCAACCATTTTGGTGTGGTTGGCATTTTACTTGGGATGCTTGGGGAATTACTTATTTGTGAATTCTGATAAGAACTAGCCTGATCTGCACCTCCCAGATTAATGTGCTAATGTGCCCTTTTCAGAATTTTGAGATATAGTTGTCAGCTAAAAGACCATATTGAGAGAAAATATGTTTGTTGCTGTGCACTTTGTAAAAAGATGCAATCAAAAATACACATCTACATGTGTATTTATTTATTTATTGTGCCTTTGTAACATAAATAAACCATGCAGGTTAATGTAGAAATGAGTCGTGGTGGATTTATGAATGAACAAAGGCAGAGCTGACAAAGACTTATCTGTCCAACTGTGCACACAACCAACCATTTGTGCTGTTTCTGTGTAGTGATATGCTAAGAGCATGAGACACCATTTGCACTCTATCAACCGAGATAGGATTTAGAGCTCTAGAATGCATTTGGCATGGGTCAGTCCCACACAATTGTAGGAAAAAGGCATTGTGTTAATAAGCACACTGCTGCCGCTACATATGCCATAAAATCACCAAAGTAGGCCCTTCTATGTACAGTCTGGAGGGTGCATAACACCCTATAAATTAAAATACAACATTTAAAACCAAAGCATAAAAGATATAATATTAACAATGCAACAGACAGACAATTGTCACTTCACATATATCTGTACATATTGTATAGGGCCTGGGCAAAGAAGTATTTTGCTGGCACCAAATATCCGTCATACTTGAGAGGGAAAGGAATTCCAACAACAATGTGGCACCATGGAAACAGGGCTATACCATGTCTCCCAAATGCTCCCCTGGTGCGTGTTCTTATTGCAGTGTAAAGCTACAGAGCTCAAATGAGTTTCATCTGCAGTCTTTATTTTTATGAATGAATGTAGCTCACTGTTGTCTTTGTATTTTTCTAGGCAAGAAAGTGGAACACAAACCAGCAAGTAAGTTGCTAAACTGCATAGCAGAATTTAAAAAAAAAAAAAAGAATGAACAGTTGTCATAGACAGGGCCGGATTTAGGTTTGATGAGGCCCTAAGCTACTGAAGGTAATGGGGCCCTTTATATGTCCAGCTGTCCTTTGTCAACAACAAATTGTCGCAGTTTTTTGTGTTGAATATATGCTATATGGTAATTTATTGACCTAATAGGCCATTTGCACATAACAAAATATGTATTTTATCATAAAATACATATTTTATGTAAGCACTCTATATATATAAATGAGCAAACCAGTGATATGTTAGGGATCAGTCTAGCAGGTGGGGCCCATTACTTACATCATAGGAGCCTATTCAACACAAAACACTGTTACTATATGTAGGCTTTATTTTATTTATTTGTTTTTTATCTTATATTTCGGAAATGTACATCCAGTGTGTTTTTGTGTGTGTGTGTGTGTGTTTTTTTGAGGGGGCCAAGAGAGTAGGGCCCTAAGTTATAGCTTGTTTAGCTTATACATACTGGTCATAGATGCCATTGTTTGGTCAATGAAAATGTTCCATATTAGTAACCCTAATCCTGGTTTTGGGAATCCAATATCCATGGTATCTGCCCGCCTTTGAGTGGCCATGATATCACCTTGCTCCCACTAGCATTTCCCGGCATTCAGGCTCATTGATCAGAGTGTTCAGTGTCTGGATCCTTGGCCAAAGTCATGCACAACCCATAAACAATACAGTTGTGGCCATTTTTAGTCCATTTTCTTAGTCCTCTTGTTCTCACCCTAGCACCATGCTTTGGGTCCAACAACATAATCACTGTGACTTGTGATTACTTGTGATGTGGGCAGGATATAAAATCAATAAAATAAATACTGCTACTCCTTGCACATTCCTCGTGTGCTAAGCAATAGTTTTGAACCTCTGCTGCTGCTTTGCCTCATTTCGCCCCTGGTATTATATGCTAGTGCTGTCTCTTCTATCCACTATTAAAATTGCCAGGTAAATCTAAAGCCACTGAGGATGATGGTGAACATACTAGAATTCAGCTGATGTGTGACAAGAGCTGCAATATGTAAAACAGTGGCTTCCTCATATTTTTGACTCTATCCAAACTGCCTTGTCAGTTGGAGTTACGCAGCTGTGCAGTGGAGCTGAGGGCACACTTTGCAGCATGCAGTTCTTACAATCAGATGGCAAGTCTGTGAGAGAACAAAAGGAGCTCAGTAAGGAATTAAAGAAAGGAATCTGGGGGAAATAGAAAACACCTTCTCCCCAACACATTGACTTTCAGTTTTAGTTTAAAGAAAAGTCAATGTATGTTTTTGAAGTTTATTTGTGCTAATGTCATGCGCCTTAAAACAAGGCACTTGCTTTATGTTTTTTATATAGATGGGCCCCTTCCTTTGAATATTAAAGCAAGAGGTTGTTAGTTTTTTCTTATGCCAAGCCTTCTTTCAAATTCCAGTGGATTTTATTCCCTGTACTCTCCCCACAAAATTGCTCTGGGTTTGCCCCCGGCACTCCAGAGCAGCTTTAAGGAATGTGTTATTTGACATGTGCAGCAGAATCATCATTTTCAATACTGTCTTCGTCACAAGCCTTTTAAATCTGGAGCCATACCTGATGATCTGATAACACTGATAGTTTTTACTTGGACTTTGTTATTTTAACTCATGTGCATTCTATGTGCCTGTTTTGCAGTTTTGTTTCTCAACTTTTAATTTTCATCCATTGTTATATGTGCTCTGTTTTAGATACTTTATAAAATGAAATAAAAAAAAATAGGGGCATCCTGGGGCAGAGTGGTCTGCAATCTGCAGGATACAAAAAGCCCCTTTTCCTCTGGCCTGCTCCAGAAAAGGACCCAGAACTATGCTGTCCTGGTGCTGGAATAGAGATATTGCCTCCCGTCAATAACATTTCCTGGTTTCCACAGCACAATAATAGACAAAGAGCTTTTTGGTGCTTTCAGAAAACCCATGCAACACTTTTCAAAAATCCTAAAAATGAAATGACGCTGTCCACCTCCCTGGTGTTCCTCTTATCTCAGGGCTACAAGGGTCTTTCTGCCACTGTTTCATGAATTGGAGCTGACAAATCGATCTATTTTTTTATCCTTCTCTTAAGGCAGCTCAAATAACTCCCCTCCTCTTTCTGTTTGAAAATCTTACCATGACAGAATCTGAATCACTGCATTTTTTAAAATGATATTGAAAACACTAGAATTGCAAATACATTTGAGTGATAATTTGAAAGCAAACCTGTATTTGAAAGCAAATATGTAGGAAAAATCTATTTGCTACTAACACGTGTGTTTTCAAACCATTCTTGTATGATATTATGGCCTTGCCATATAAACATGCTCTCTCTATAGTAGCAGCTGATGGTTGCTTGGACTTAAGCAGCATTATCTATCTTCCACTGGTCCTTATTAACTAGATTCATTCTGATAAAAAAGTACTTCTATGCCATTCCTAATTGGCAATCCATTATGATTCCTCAGAACCAATTCACTTTAAATCTCCCTTGAGTAATGTGACCCTTATCTTATGAAGTTTAATTATCACACAAATGGAAGCCCAGTTGCTTCCATTATACAATTCCTTGTTCTCTGGATCATAACCATGGTTGGGGGTCCACTGTTTATGCATTACAGTTCTTGGGGCTTTGGAGTTTAAAGGAAAATTAGCAAGTTTATTTTACCCTATTAAGGTAATTAACAGAAGTATTTGAAGTCTGTACTCCCATTAAGATAGAAAGATGGGCTCCATTTACAGAAACAAGCTTTCGCTAATTCTTGTATGAAGTAGCTGCCTTTTTTCTTTTAGTAAAGTGTTTCTGGAATGTACATCTGGATTATAGAAGTTATGCTGTGTTTCCCTCCCCCGCCTTCTGTAATGTAACCTCCTCTGTTATTCCACTGACTTTGGGTAGGAGTAGTGTAGGGATACATAAATTTATATTTGAAAATATTTTAGCATTTCTTAATGTTCGTATTTGTGTTTTTCTACAGTACAATATTGTCTTTTTGGGGCCTGAATGGGTCCTATCTAGTTTCAGAGGAAGTAGAATAGAAAGAAGCCCCCTTCTTGCATGAATCTTAAGAGTGCCATGTCTTGCCGGGTGCTGGGCTCATCCCTAGACATCAACACATTGGGATGGACAGTCCGCATAGGGAAGTTCTATACATGAGCATAGCAGTACATGCTCATTTGGGGATGGGACATGCAGTTATCCTGTGATGCCCTCTTCATGACACGTGACAGGGGTTATTTGACAAATTGGCTCCTTGTTTATTTTATGCTGCTTCTGTCTTGTAGAACAAGAAAGCCTTAAGCATGAAAAAGAAGTTCCTCAAGTAAAACCAGGTATGTATAAGCACGGAAGGATTTCCAGTCCATGTTAGGTCTCAGCTGTGAATAAAACATTTTAAATGTGTTGTAAAGTGCAATATACAAATGTGACACTAGATGGTGACAGTGAGCTATGCCAAATTGAATGTATTTTTCAAAACTTTTTTTTAAAAAAGCATTTTCACAGTGCTTTTTATATATGTGTGTAGATTCAACCTCAGTTTCATTCCTGCTCATTTGTAACTCCTGTTAATCTATTACTTTAAAAAAGTGGAGACATTTTTATTTAAATGTGTATTTTATCCCAAATTATGCATCACTAAAGGTATGTTATCCTTACATGCATCGGCACAGATTCAACTTAACAGTTGTTTAGTGGGAGCCAGCACAATGAGTGCTGCTAGTGCAATGGGACTTATTCCCCCTCTTCTTACCCTACATACAGTGTGTGTCCCCATCAGTTCAAGAGGGGGAGGCCAACTCACAGTACAGTGCATGGGGGGGAGGATAGGGGTAGATTATTCCATCTGGCGGGTAAATATGCTTGTGCTGGTGGAATGATCAACATTGAAATATTCCCATAATCTTTCTAGTGTGAAATCTGAAGGATACAGTGGTGCCTCGCAAGAAGAAATTAATTCGTTCCGCAAGTCTTTTCGTCTTGCGAGTTTTTCGTCTTGCAAAGCACAGTTTCCCATAGGAATGCATTTAAAATCAATCAATGCGTTCCTATGGAAACCGCCTTCAGACCAGGTCCGGGGACAGTCTGTCCCCCGACCTCTTCTGAAGGCCGGCGGGGGGCAAAAGTCTTTGCTTCCCCCCCCCCGCCTGCCTTCCCGGGACAGCGGAGGACTTCTCCGCTGTCCCGGGGCGATTTAAATCACTGACCTCCCTGCCTTCCCGGGAGAGCGGAGAAACGCAGCGCGTTTCTCCACTGTCCCGGATGGCTTTTGAAGGCAGGCGGGGGGAGCAAAGACTTTCGCCCCCCACCCGCCTTCAGAAGACCAAAGCGGGGAAGGCTTTGCTCCCCACCGCCAGCATTTAAAAGAGGTCCCCGGAGATTTCCCTATGGGCTTTCTTCTTGCGAAGCAAGCCCATAGGGAAATTCGTTTTGCGAAGCGCCTCCAAAACGGAAAACCCTTTCGTCTAGCGGGTTTTTCGTCTTGCGAGGCGTTCGTCTTGCGGGGCACCACTGTAATTATGTCCCATTAGCCTGGGAGGTGTGAATTAAATTGGTTTGCTTGAAATGCAAATCAAACAAAATTCTTCTCCACGCCTAATGTATAGTCTATTTTCAGTTCCTATCCATTCCAAATAGTGCCATTTGATACACAGAAACAAACAAAGCAGGAAGGAGAGCTGACTAATCCAGCAGACTAATATGTCCTTGGCCACCTGGCATTATTCCTGTTCAACATAAATGTATGCCAAAAACAAGCAAGCAAGCAAGCAAACAGCTTCTTCTGCTTTCCCATCTCTAATCAAATCAGTAATGACCTCCATAGAGAATGTTTACCAGTTACCTAAGATTGTTTGGTGATCATTCTATATTCAAACTCTTTTTAAACTCTTTTTACCATATATCTTTAAAACGATTGATACATAATTAAACAATGAAACAAGGGAGGGGAACAAAGGAAAGAATACTAAACCCAACAGAAATTGGTTAGGAGATCAAAAGAAAAAACTCTTCTGATGAAAGTCAGACAGGAGTGAGCAAAACAAGTATTTCCAAAAGGATTGGCAGATTTTCACCAGGTAGAGATGTGTCATGTTGAATACAAAGCATTTGGCTTGATTAGTCTTTTGGAAAGACAGTGCTGATGGGTAAGTTTTCCCAGCAATTCTATACATCATCTGTTGTCAGACAAGAAGTTCTCAGAACAGCCAAAGAAACAATGTTTCAAAGCCTAGAGGATATGAGCACAAACACAGTCAAATATTTGAGGAACACCCTGGAAAGATTGTCAAATTATTTGAAAAGATCTGTATCATCCACACAGTAATTCTGAATATTCTGATATATACTTCAGACCAATTTTTGGACACCTTTACAAAGTCTCACCACATATGAAAGTACGGTCCATGAAATCAACATTCCCTCTTACACATTTGACTCATATCATTACACGTGGTATATACGATACCAAAAATGCTAATTGTATTTGACCTATGCAAAATATTAAGAGTATTGTTCTGAAACAGGACACATTCCAGTTTCGTTAGAAACAAGCTCCCACCTAAAATACATCCAGGCTGCTTCCCCTGCACACATACACAAAGGATGCTCTGGAGGGTTCAAGAGATGCTCTGGAATGTTGTATAGGTGGACTCCAATGGGACAGAAAAATCAGGTGAATTGCACGGGGATCTGAGCAACCGCAAATATTCAGTGATTGTTTTTCATCATAAATATAATGTGTGGTATCCATCTAAACAATTCCACTAGCACAATGAGTTTTAACTTCCCAACCCTCTCCTCTCCTCAAAAGCTCGCTGCTGCCACCACCACCACCCAAAAAAACAAATCTGTTCTGGAGGCTTGAGGGAGGGCCAGATGTTCTGGCAAGTGAGGAAGGACGAAGTTCTGTTGCCCAGCTAAAAGTCCTTTTGCTATTGGAACTGTTTAGTTTCATATTTTAATTATTATTTAAACAACAACAATAATAAATAATAATTAAAATATCACACTAAAATTATGCTTCTAAAGGGTACCACCACATTCTAATATGTATGTCAAGAATATACACAGTGCGGTATGTTCAAACCAAGGCCTATACCTCAGCATTAGCTCTCTCACTTCATTCCGTTCTCATATGCTTCTTTCTTCTTTTTCTTTCCAGCCAAGCCTAAAGAAACTAAAAGTATGTGCCATAGTACATTTATAACAATAGAAAACTAGCTTTGCATGCATGGTAACAGAGCTATTCTCTGTTTTTCTTCATTCAGTCCTCTGAAATAGTTGTGCTAATTATGCTACTGCTGAGACCTGCAGGTATTGGGTGGTTTACAAATATAATAATAATAATAATAATAATAATAATAATAATTGCAGAAGATTCTGATCTAGCAGAGGAACTCCACAGGTAAAATGGGGGGGGGAGGAAGCAATTTCACTGATTACCTCCCTCCCCCTGCAGCCCCCACATCTGTTCCAGATACTGGGGTTACTATTCAGAACAGTGTGGAGAGTGACACTAGGAGCTGAAAAAGGGAAGGGAACTTGGCAAAAACGCCTCTCCCTACCCTCATTTCTCTGGCAAGAACATCTTGATATTTTTTAGGACCCACCTTATTTCTGTAACATTGGGTTGCTTAAAACTGGTTTTAATATTGTGTAATACTAAAATTGTGTTTTAATATTAACATTGCGTTGTTGTAACCCACCCTGGAAGCATAGTGTAAAGGGTGGGTTAGTAGTAGTAGTAGTAGTAGTAGTAGTAGTAGTAGTAATTGCAGAACTTAACTTAGCAAATGCTACTAGCAGTAAAAAGAATGCAGAATCCAACCTCCCGAGTTTATGACACATCCTATGCATTTCTGCTCAGAAGGAAGGCTCACTGAGTTCTGCTTCTGAGCAGGCTTGCATAGGATTGTGTTGTAAATGCAATTTGCATGCAGAAGAATATTTTGCACTTTTTGCACTTATAAGGAGGTGTTTTATACATATGCCTTTTTAAAAATAAAGAGATCTCGAGTTAAAGCCCCACTTGCCCATGAAGAACACTAACCTTGGGCCACTGACCACTTCACAGCCCAACCTCCCTCACAGATTTGACGTGAGGGTAAAATGAGAAATTTCCCATCTCCTTGGAGGAAGGGTGAGATTTAAATGCAATAACACGGCCTACAGCATTAGATTAGATTTAGAACTCCTGATTCAATTCCCATCGATGAAAGTCCATGAAATATGTATAATGATTCACTGCTTTGCAGAAAGCAATATTAAGTAAAATAGGAAGAATTGGCCACACTGCAATCTAAATGTAATTAAACGGGGTTTTGGATAGATTACGTGAGAGAATATGAGCTGCTGCTGCTGTTCTTGGTAGGTATACCTTTTTATGATTTATGCAGACTGCCCAGTGGGTTAGAAACAGTGTGTATCCATTAGAGAATTACTGTGGTCAGATAGCACTTTGCTGCAAAACAAAAAACAGAAAACAGAATGACTGGTGAAAATTTTCTGGCAAAGCCTTGCTGTGCTATTCCCAATGGAGCCAGCAGATGGCAGCGATCCTTATGAATGTTTGTTTTAAAGACTTTAGCAGAATTTGGTGTCTAAAATGCATTGCCACAAAATGCAGACTTTGTTCTGCCTTATCCTAGGAAATACACAGAGAGTGTGTTCATGTAGTTTTAGTTTACTGATATGACAACCAACATTTTTTACTGGCTCAATCTAACTAAAGATTTGCTGAGCATCTCACTGGGAAGTGAAAGGGTGAAACTTCAGAAATATTTATACAACCAAATCTATCAATGCAGTGACTATTTCACATCTCTTGGTATAACAACAGACTGTTGTAGCGCAGGATTTCAAAATATATCAAGTTAATTAACTATGGATTTATAACCTCTTTGTAATCTTTGTGCTAGATCATGCAAATATATTTGCACTTAAAGGAAACCCTAAATTATCTACACATAGATAATAATAGCAATCAAGGAAATTAATTAGCACTGTATTTTTTAAAAAATAATTGCTAATTCATCCTATTTCCATTTATCTTTAATTAATTGCCTGTGGCACGAGTTGATAATTTTGCAACATCAGAAGCTTTATTCACATTAAAATAATTGTTAATGCATGCTGATTGCTTTAAAAGAAGTTCTGTTGTGACTTGATGCCTAAAATAGGAGACAATGTTTTTCTAATGAAACAGTGATTATCTCATTATCATAGAAATGCCATTATTGATGCCAAGATTATTTTGGAAGAAGTATTTGAACAAGGTAGTGCTGGGTTTTGTTTCTTTCCAGTCATCTCAAAGGTAATAGAGATGGAAGGTTCACAATGAAACCAGAATATGTACCAAAGCAGAAACAATGCCTCATTATATCATGGGAGAATAACGTCGGACTTAAGTGTTTTGCGTCTGAAAAGGATTGTGATGGCCCATTATTAAAGATTTGCATTTCCCAAATTACATAGACTTGAATCCAAACATGTGCTTGTGCATGGTAGCGACACCCCACAGGGTTGTAGTGCTTACCTTTAAAATGTGATCTTTTTATGCATGGACCCAGGAAAGTCGTGTGCCCAGTGTCAAATTAATAGCTCATGCACATGTTAACAAAAGTGTCATCGTATCCAATTATCAAGATCTTCCGCTTATTTCCTTCCTCTTTTTCTAATTTTTTATTCTTATTTCCATATACTCATGCATACCTTCCTTGAAGAACCATCAGCTGAAATCACAGTAGCAGGTAAACATCATTCCCCCTCTTAGATATTGAGCAATAAGAACAGGTTCACCATTTGACTTAACGAAGCCTAGCATTTCTAGATTTTTAGCTCATAAAAACTGCCATATCCACTGAGCTCCATGAAAACTGATTAGACTTGCCTTATCAAAGGATTTGGCTGAAACTGTCAGTTTATTTTATTCATTCACAGTTGCTGCAACTGTAACTCGAGACTTATTTGGTGCAAGTCCTATTGAAATCAGTGGGATTTGCTTCTGCATAGGATTGGGCACGCCAGGTCCTTAGGAGTTTGATCTAGGTTGGTCTGATTAGTGGCAGCCCAGCTTGAAGCTTAGCAGATGGTTTGTGCTGTAGAAGACACTCAACCAATCTGTATTAAAGTGAGCCAGATCAGGTTGGGGGGGCGGGGGGTGAACCAAGGCAGACTGCCAGATAGTTGCTGCTGTTCTCAGCAGGGAATGGCGAAAGTGCCTGCAGCACTGCACCTTTGTTAATTTCAATCTGCCTCCTTGTGTGAAGACACAGATGATTGACTCTTTTCTCAGAAGCCTGAAAAAGAGCATATGTGTATTCCAGAAGGTTTTGAGATATGGCTCAATGGAAGTCCATAGAGCGGCACAGAATGGTGCAAATATAGTAACTAGGCCACTGCTGGTCACATTCGCTCTTGCTACTGCTGATGGAGCGACACAGCAGACATGTCCTTCAGGTGCTTTTAAAACTAAAGTGTGAAAATATTCAAGGCTACTAAGGTTTAATCATTATGCCTTGGAAATCTCCCCAGCCAAGAAAAAAGAGACGCCTTTGAAGGAAAAAGAAGGTAAGGGCTCGATTTCTTTAAACGGTCGTTATATTGCAGATGTGCAAATTCCTCCATCCATCCCGAAAAAAGAATCAACAATGTGCATTGCGTATTTTGATTTTCAGCTCCTTATACTGTACTTTATTTCTCACTTCTTGTCTACACAGGGAAAAAAGTGGAGAAGGCACATTTTAAAGAAAAAAAGGTCACAGGTAATACAAAGAGCTACATATAAAACCTTGTAAGCCTTAAATCAGGGGTTTTATATTTCATGGGATTTTCTTTACAGTGACAGGAAGAACAGCAAAATTCTAGAGTATTATATTCAGCTAAAATAATAAGGGTGTGCTTAGCTTTCCTACAAAGCAATTAAATCAAACTCCTGCAGAACTCACCCAACAGAGATGGCTAACACACATGTTTCTATGCCTGTATACTCAAAAGAATTATCTGGCCTGCACATCACATTGTTATATGCCATCCGCCCTCCATCATCGGGATATATCAGGAACATTGGACACAATTATTTATTTTTCCTGCATGGAGAACAGCTCTGTGTAGAAAGAAGTGTGAAGCATGAGTATCGGTCGTATGGCAGCCCAGAAGTGATGAGCTGATTTACATTCCATGTTGAAGAAAATATCTCTCTGTACATCTTATATATATATAGTGGAAATGTGTGCTCGGCCAACCTGTGGCAGCTACACAAAAACACACACAAATTAACCTTACATATCAACCAATGCTTCGAGAAATGAATCTGTGCCATCTCCACACCCCGAATTCAGACCAACCCAGCTTTTGGCACACTTTGTTGTGATGTTCCAAAACGTAAGCTATCCTGAATGAGACACAATAGTGTGGCTCTTTATCACTAAGTGGGTAGGCCCTGTCAACAGGACTTTCTTTGACCATACATTATAGAAACTTCTTAATCATTGGGAGGAATAGGCTATAATGCTGTATAAAGAGCTTCTGTAAAAGCTCCATTTAAATTCTGCTTTCTGCTAATTACCCAAGGAGTGCAACACCTCAGAAATGCTACAAGATTCTAGGGAGGAAGCAACTTTGGAGGTGCTCCTGGGAGCTTTGTCAAATGCACTCCCCATAATTTTTTTACTAGAACAGAAAACGATGTGTGATATTTAATAGTGGATTCCTTATAAGTATTTTCAAATGACAGCTAGGGAAATATAACATTGGATGCATCCCTTAATTTATTTCTTTTTAAAAGGCGAGAAATAATGTTCTAAATTTTCAGTTCTCAGCAGCCAATTGAAACATTTTCTACTCTTAAGTAATAATCTCTAAATGATTCTCTAACCCAAGAATGATAGCTCCAAGAGACCAAGATGTGCTTTTTCTTCCCCATAATTCTGCACATTGTAACCATGATTGCATATGTCCAGATTGTAGAAGAATTGCAGATGACCTCCTTTGTTAAGTGTGGATGTTCACAAGATGGTACAATGTCAGATATTAATAGTAGCATTTATGAAACTTACAACTTCTAGAGTAGCTCAGAGACTTCACAGTTACCAAGGCTCAGGAGCTTCCCTGAGCTGTATCCCTTCATCTCCCTGAAGCTTTAAGATTTCTACTGCCATTAACTAAACAGTAGCATTACAAAGCTCCCTCTCAACAGTCCTATTTCTCTGTGTTGTCGGGGTGGGGGTGAACAAACATATTCCGATTCTGTGTAATTTGTAGGCATGTTTGGCAAAAGATTTGATCTAGTTAAAATACAGATTTTGGCATGAAGATTAACATGAAACCTGGGCTCAGCCCTAGTTTAGAGACATTGGTACAAATAATAATGATAATAATAAATTTATTTATATCCCACCCAAAGCTGGGCTCAGAGCGGCTAACATCATACAAGTAAAACAATGCATAAAAAACAAGCGATCAATAAATTAAGATACATCCCACAATTAATACAAACAAATTAAAATTAAAACCGGACAAGTGGCAATCTTCAGGTTAAAATTGAAGGCTGTTACCAACTGTTTCCACTGATATTATAAGCACCTGTGAGCGGGCTGGGAACCTCCATCATGCTTGTTCTTATACAAGGAGAAAATGAGTCAGACCAAAGGCCTGGTGGAACAGCTCCGTCTTACAGGCCCTGCGTAAAGATGTCAAATCCCGCAGTCTCTTGTGAGAGAGTGTTCCACGAGGCCGAGGCCGAGGCCGAGGCCACGGCCATAAAGGCACTGGCTCTGGTCGAGGCTAATCTGATCTCTCTGGGGCCCAAAATCTATATAGGATCATGCTGCTTAGATAGTTTCTTGTGAAGTACCTGATTAGAACCTCTTATCCTGCAGCACATTGCCAAAAGAATGTCCCTTTCCTTATTTTATTGTGTTTTGGTTTTAATTGAGCATTTTGTTTAAATGCCAAATTCCAGTGATTTCTAAGAAATTAAAATGTGTTTAACAGGGCACCAAAATGTGATATTAGCATCAGAAATATTATTGCTGCTGTTGTTTTAACCTGCACAACGTGTGTGACTTAAGGGGGTAATATGCAACTGTTGTTGTTGTTGTTGTTGTTGTTGTTGTTGTTGTTGTTATAACCCGCCCATCTGGCTGGGTTTCCCCAGGCACTCTGGGTGTCTTACAACATACGTATATAAAACATAGTAGGTTTAATGAGGAACTTTAATGCCTAAATTGACCTTGGGAATGTAAACGAACTGGATCTTTCTGTTTTGCTTAACAGTCCCAGCAGTAAAGGAAACCCACTACCATCACAATGTGACAACAGGTAATCAACAGTTTTTTGCTCTAAGTTTCCAAAGTCACCCAGTTCTCTTAATGGCTACATGTATACTGCTCAAGCTGAATATTAGTAAGGATGAACATATAAACATTACCCAACCCAGAGAAAATAGGCCTTCTTAAATCCAATTTAAATGAATGGGTTTTGTCTATTAATGGGCATAATATGCCATAATTGAATGTTACTTTTGAATTCAATGGAACTTACCAACAACTTTCTCTCAGTTTGAGCCAAGGATCATACATGATGATTTCCCATGTTTGTTTTCAGTGTTTCTTACTTTGGCAAGCTGGTCACCTGTACTGTCATGTGTGTTGGCGAGGATTACTCTATCACTCCCCTACTTTACCAGATTTTTTTGCTCAGATAAGATTCCCCATGTTACTTGACAGCACTGTACTGGTGGTCTATGTTCCTGCACATGATCCCACTGGATTATAATCTTTGCTAATCAGCCTTATTCACTTGAAATTATTGACCACATATGTCAATTGAAGTAGTTGGAGATAAACAGATTTCTTATCTCCCTGCTGGATTTTAGTGAGCAAAACAGATTAATACAGAAAGTGTGTCCTCTTTCCCCTTTTGTCCACCCTACAAAAACACATGAGAAAAAGAAGGAAATCCTCAGTGGTGCTGTTTACAATACAAATCCACCTAACTGCACATTTCTTTTCCCAAAGTATAGAGGGATAGATTATGAGTTGGTGCAATTCACACACACCCAGGATTCTCCCATAGCATTCTGTGAGGAATGAAATGTTCATGTGGTTTATAAAACATAGACTGGTTTTGAAGAGATGTAGTCACTAGTTGTTTGGCTGACCTGGGAGCTTCAACCAGAGCAGGTTGGACTCCATTATAATAAAAAATGAAGTGCATGTTTATGAATGTATACTTTGAGTTTGGATTGCAATCTGCCAACCCCATAATCACTCCCAAGTGCGGTACATGCCCAGGATCCCACCACTCACAACAATGGCTCTCTTCATTTTTCAGTGGCAGAAGCCAACTGTTTGCCCTACATAACAACCTATGTGCCATTTTACTTGCCTAATGCATGTTTAGATCATATTAAAGGTGTTTTCTTAAATTAGTATTACGAATCAGTTGCAGTCTGAGTGCAGATCGCATAAATTGGAGCTTTACATTTGCTCTTTATTCTAATAAGTAAAGTTGCACCCCAGGGAAAGATGAATGAATTAGGTAGCAAGTAGGAAGACAAGTGAAGCTGTGTCTCTTGCTGGAGCTTATTGTTTTTTCAAACACGTTTACCCTTTGCACCCACCGTGGTAGATAACAGTAGGGTTTCTTAGATGTTTGCCTGGGCAAAGCAACATTCTCCAATCACATTATCAAAGAAGTTGTTCAAGGGCATATTGTCATCATCACTGCCTGACAACTTCATATATTCATCTGAGTTAACTTCATCAAAACCTGTATTAATAAGCAAAGAGGGTGGCTGTTATGTTGTTCAATTGTCTTTCAAGTTCTCTCTGTCTCTCTGACATACAACTTTCTTTCCTTTGCAGACAAGATTTCAAAAGCTGCAAGAGCAAGTAAGTTCTGCTTAGGGTTAACAACACTGCAAACTTCTTTGATTCTCAGGTGACATATAGTACATGTCAGTATTGTACAAAACACAACTTGGGTTATCAAAAAATATTGTTATTTATTCTGTCAGGGACTAAGAAAGAATGAGTCATTTGCCCTTGAAAACTTCATAGGCCTATCGGGAAATGTAATACATTTTTAACCCTAAAATATAAATGTACTGCTCCTGATGCTGCTATTCTGTTATGGGATTTGAACAAGAAGTCAATTTTCAGAAGGGCGAAGGATTTTGTTTTGTTGCCACTTGCACATGAGAAATAATGGGACATTCTAGACACTGTGGTTTCCATGTGGACCACACCAGACAGTCAATCAGGCTTTCCAATAAGATAAAGGTACAGACCCCTGGACAATTAAGTCCAATCAGATTCGACTATGGGGTGCAGCACTCATCTCTGCTTTCAGGCCAAGGGAGCCAACATTTGTCCTCAGACAGCTTTTCTGGATCATGTGTCCAGCATAACTAAACGGTTTCTGGTGCATGGAACACTGCAGTTGCTTTGACAGAATTCCTGAATTTTGCTGCTAAGGTTGGTGGCAGTTTGCAGGTAGCTAAAACAGAAAATGTAAGCCCACAGAAACAAATGCACACCCCTACCAAATGAAAGATGCAGGTAATTGAATGTTACAGTGACTGAATTGCCTTAAAGACATGAGTCTTCATCCCCATTATCCTGCAATATATTTTGGTTTTTTTCTTATAATTTGGCATACTAAATCCCTTATGCTAGTAGGTTAGAAAACTACAAATTTCCAACCCACTTTGATACCAGTGCTTAGGTTCAGGGCAATGCAAATGTAAGACTTACAAACTGTAAGAAGAGATCTGACAGATGACAGCTTAATGATGCAATTCACAGGCCAGTGATGGCATTTCCATTCTTTTAAATGGATGGGGATTACTGTCACAGAGAGGGGTATCTGTGTGTATCTTTTTGCACTTTGCAAACCAATATTGAATATAATCCTCTACTGGCTCTAAGATTAATTAGTTAACTTTGCATGTTGAAGAAATGATTAGACCTGGTTTTGTTTTTATTATGTTCTTATCTACCCCAAACATAGGTGATCTGTTCAATACCCAACCTATGGCAGAGTAAAATGGAGGACAATAACACTCTTTAAAAACTTGGCATGTATAAATACTGCACAACCAGGAATCATATTTTCAATTCCAAATAGGGGTTGAGATTAATGTTAGATTAAGGTCCTGTGCAATTATCTGAGGATATCTCTGTGTGAAGGGTGTGACAATCTCATTTCCTTTTTGGACTCCGGCAAAATTTTATTGTAGGCCAGAATGGTAGTTATTGTTTCCTGATCATCTAAAAAAGGTACATCTTCCACGTTGTAGAAACCCTTTAAATATTGCCCACTGGCCTACTTGATTACAAATATGACAGCCCCTTTACAATTAGTGAAGCCGGGGAGGGAGGTGCCTGCCTCTTGCTGTGTGTGTGTTCCTCATGTAAAGAACAGCCTCCCCCCCAAAAAAACCCCTCCCTCCATCATAAACCCCCACAAAAGAGCCTAATGCTGTTTGCCTTTCATCAGAAGAACACAGAGAGAGTCTTATATAACCACACTCTGGTTAACCTCAGTTGTTGGCAGGGGAGGGGGGAGACTTCTGCAGCATTAGGCATCCATCCATGAACCCAAGCTAGGCAAAATACCTCCCAGCATAAAGTCATACGATACTGTGCTTCAATTACAAGCCATCAGTTTCTATTAGAGATGTGTGTGGTTTTTCGAGGGTTTCTTTTAGTGCACATTCCAGACCGAAAAGAGGATAATGGGGTTTCCTCAAAAACGGGTGGCTTTCCCCAACCCACTACCTAATTGGTTGCCTTTAGTATTTCTAGGGACTGCCATTTTTAAAAGGTGGGTGTATTGTCTTGGAACATTTTTGACCTTTCATTTTGTTATATGTAAGGTAGAACTTGCTCATCATCTCCTCCAGCATCTTGAAATATGCCAACAGTGGCCTAGAGGTTGAGAGTTTTTTTCCTGCTGTAGTGCCAGTGAACAATAAAGACTAGGGTGGCTGTAGAAGTATATGTGGATCTAAAGAAAATAAATAAATAAATGTAGCATCTAAACCAGCCTTCCCAACTGGCTCCCCTCCCGATGTTTTGGACCTCCATCTTCCTTTTAAAAAAAAGAAATCTGGTAAGAAATAAAGAATAGAATAAAATAACAAAACAAAAGGAAAAGTTGTGTGAAAAAGGGGGCTTCACAGCTGTTACCACATAAAATACATTCTCAAGGGATAATATTACACAATGAATTAGATGTTGCAACAAAAACTGACCTGATATAAAGAGAATGCAAAACAAATGTTATGATTAGCAAATAAAACCATGTTTCATTGAGACCTGCCATCCCCATAATTAACCTGTCATGGTTGCCAAATGAAGACAAAATCAATAGGTTTAGCTGCACCCCAAGATACCCTTAATTTATGAGTCAGTTTTTTTTTCAGAAATAAGGATAAAACATTAATTTATTAAACAAAATGTATAAAGAAAAGTCAAGGACTCCTTCTAGCCCTGCAATATGGTCAAAGGAGCAGCATATGTTTTAGGGACGATATATTGGTTAGCACGTAGAACTAGACTAAGGTTCAAATCCCCACTCAACTCGTGATACCAGCTTACACAGTTGCGGCTTCCCTTAAAAAATCCTGGGAGTTGTAGTTTGTTAAGAGTGCTGAGAGTGGTTAAGTCTTAGCACCTTTTGACTTCTTGCCTGTATTTTGCCCTTATTGTCACCTGTGCTTGTCATATCTTCATCATCCATGATCTGCTTCTTGACTACCAGTCCTGACTTCAGGGTTTGTTTGTTTGTTTGCTTGCTTGCCAGTGATGGAGGCAGAGTTTCTGTTCCTCTTCTTTCTCAGGGGCTCCCACCTCTTGGACAGCTCAGTTTCTTTTGGTTAAACCCCCTTGTTCCTGGTCAACTTATTTCTTCTGCAGTGGTCTCCTTCACACACCATTTGAAGAGTTCAAAGAAGGGATAATTGCTGGTGAACACACTCCCAATGCCCAGGCTGAGTACTTTGTAGCCTAGGCAGAGGCCCAGGGAGGTTTTCTGCCCTGTCATCACCATAGATTTACTGAAATTGTTTGATTTCATTAGAAAAATGACAACCCAAATAAAGGGGCAGTAATCAGGGGTGCAGGGCGGGGAGAAAAGGGAGGACATTTACCTTTGTGCAATAATAAATCCTTGTGCTAATGAAATATTTGCCTTAGCACTATGTTGAATTTTCCATCCATAATGTTGATCCTGTCTTCAATTAACGTGTCAATACAAATGAATAATTATTTTGTTTTTTCACATTGTCTCTTAAGAAAAACCTGTCTGCATCGCCATTTCTGCCAAACTACTTTGCTTTAATTAAAAATGTCTGCTGGGTGACCTGCTTCTGACACACATAACTCATTACATATTTTGCTCATGGTGGAATTGCCCAGAGATGCCTCTAATTAGCCAAAATAACAGCTTTTTATATTCAAATCAAGATTCATGGCTTGATTTTATTTTTTTACAGTCTTTAAACAACTTTGAAGAAGACCAGCATCAGTAGTTTATGGCGTTTTCATAACAGAGCAGGGATTTAATTGGTTTAGTGAAGGTACAGGGCAACTTCTTATGGTATGTTTTATGCTCAAGTACAGATGCCTCATTCTTACCTGGCTTCCTTTTGTGTGTAGGGGAAAGTGGCAATTATTCATTGGTGTGTCTTCAATAATTAGCCGAGTGAGAATGTATGCATATGGGTCTTTAGGGAGGTTCATGTGACCCTCCACAAACACTGAAATAACACAAGGGGCATTGTGGGGCTGCAAAGGCTAGCCTCACCAGAGGCTCACTCACATAAAGGTTCCCCCTTGTATGGAGAATCTTTTCTTGGGTGTATGTGCCCAAGTTCAAAATGCATCATGCAAGAAACATATGCATGGCACAAGGATTTAAGAAAAGAAGAAAGCTTTCTTGGAAAACTTGACTGGTTGTGCTGATACACAGGTCCTGGATAGCTCAGTTGGTTAGAGCATGGTGCTGATAATGCCAAGGTTGCAGGTTCAATCCCTGTATAGGCCAGCTGCATTTTCCTGCATTGCAGGGGGTTGGACTAGATGATCCTCAGGGTCCCTTCCAATTCTATAATTCTATGATAAACAGGAGCAGATGAGAAAGGACATGTATAATACATGGTAACTGAACAGGAAACACACACACATACAGCTAAGGGCTTACACTTTTAGCTGCAGGAACCAGGGTCACTGGTATACTCCATTTAGCTTTGTTGCTTCAGAAGATGATGGAAAGTCCAAATAATTATTATGCAAAAATATATATTTGCATATATATATATATATATATTTGATAAGGAAGAGTTCCTCGTAAATACATAGTTTTGGGGTTGTGCCTGTCACATACTGCCTTCCTTCTAGAGGCCTGATTTTTTCAGACTCTTATCAGCCCAATCCTGTCATCTGAATCTAGAATTGGGAACTGACTGTAAGACTCAGGAGAAGGTTAGCCACCCTGCTGCAGTGTCTGTGTAATAATAATAATAATAATAATAATAATAATAATAATAATAATCCTTTATTGTCACTACATCATCTGTGTGCAGTGTATGGTCAGCACTTTGAGCCATACCTGGAAGCAAACGAGGAATCAATACAAATGGTCAAGAACTATATTTCTATTGCAATATTTGAATTCTATCTCCCAAATAGTGCTGATTTTATATTTTCCCCTTTTCCATCATTGACCTAGAAACACAAAGATTGTTTTAAGTTTCCTTTTACTAAAGAACCTTGTATTTACTACTTTTTTATAGAGGGACACACTGATCTAAGTGCAACAAAGAAAGATAAATGTGAGTTTGTAACTGGAATGTTTTCTTACTGTATCTTATTTCTATTAATAAAATGAGAATGGTGTATGTGAGGTTCAATTTCAGTTTGATTTGAAAGATCATGTCATTTCTAGGTCATAATATTGGATTTGTTGTGTAGAGGTAAACAAAAATGGGGGAGATGAGATTGCAGGGGGGAGCGGTTAGCATTCACCTTGGTGTGATGGCACCAGGTCTAACTATGTTGAAGAAAGTCAATCCTGACAATATTATAGATTTATATGGGAGCTATCTGAGTATACTATATATCAAGTGTGGGGAACCTGTGGCCCTCCAGATGTTGTTGATCCCCAGCCTGCATGGCGAATGGTCAGGAATGATGGGAGTTAGAGTCAAACAACAGTCAGTATAGAAGTAAAGTAGGAATGTCAACCTACACTTTGGTAAACTTTGTGTTTCCTCAAATTACAGTGGTACCTCAGGTTAAGTACTTAATTTGTTCCGGAGGTCCATTCTTAACCTGAAACTGTTCTTAACCTGGAGCACCACTTTAGCTAATGGGGCCTCCTGCTGCCTCCGCGCTGCCGGAGCACGATTTCTGTTCTCATCCTGAAGCAAAGTTCTTAACCTGAAGCGCTATTTCTGGGTTAGCAGAGTCTGTAACCTGAAGCGTATGTAGCCTGAAGCGTATGTAACCCAAGGTAGCACTGTAATGCCATTTTAATGCAATAGTGACCAAAATCAAATGTTAATGACCATTCTTTTTCTTTTCTTTTCCTTACCAGCTGCTGTCCGCTACTATCAGTGTGTCTTTGTAAATGGATACAATGGGCATAAATCCCAACACCCTGTTACTCCAGCTCCAGACTACAAAGGGAAGGCCGGACAGCCGAAGACTTCTGGGCCAAAGACCAAGGCACCAAAACAATAAGAGTCACGCAACCTGCGACATTATGACAATTTTGCACTTTGTGCCCTCTACAGAGGGCCACGTGAAATCCATTGGCACCTGTGATCATAGAAATGTGATCCAATAGGTCACATGCACTTGGAAAGGTTGTCTGCTCATCTCCAGAGGAGCAGAGGCAAAAAGAGGGGAGATGTAACAGCATTTTAGAGAATCTCCAAGTACTCCTTTCCTGAAGGGAAGCATGGTGCTGAAATAGTACTTGACAAAAAGTAAAGTGTTGTGTGTGTGTGTGTGTGTGTGTGTGTGTGTGTAGGGGGATGTTCTTACAGATGTTTCCGTCTTGTGTTTTTCAAGTCTTGTTGGAACAAAAAGCATTTTCCAAGTATCAATTTACAATTGTCCCACTCAAAAATACTTAGGCATAGGAAGAAAATATTGTGACAGTATTCTCAATCTATGCTTGTGTTCATTTAAATGGATCAATGCCAAAGTTATTTGCTGAATCATAACTCGGTTTCAGGAGCTTTTTTTTTGTCCCTAAAGAATACACTGTATAGCAATCTGATGAGCTCTTTGGAGGCATGCAAAGAAAACCTGCCATATATTTGCTTCTATGTATCCGTAAAGATAAATTCAATTATTTCCCAGTTTTCTTTTAAAAAAATCAAGGATATGCCGGGCTAGCAGAGATGAACTAAATGAAGGATAAAGGGTTTAGGGATTTTTCGACATGGACTTGGTGTTTTAAATTTTTTCATATGCATTATCCCCAAACTATTCCAAATCATATTCAGTATTAGCATACAATGTATAAATGGGAAAAACCAGTTAACTATTTGGCCCTGGAGAGATACAGTGGGAAACTATGCTACTATTATTGAAGCAAATTATGTACTCAGCTATATATGTCTTATTTTGTGCTGTACTGTCCCAATTAGACAAAGTAAGATTACGCTCAGTTTTGCTGCATTTCCACAAACACTACACTCTTAATTACTTTTAGTTTGGAGAATTGAAATGAGCATCTAACTCCTAATCTATCTTCATTTTATGTTTCGAGACTGATTTCTTAGCATCAAAATGAAATGCACAATATTGGTCTAGATGAGGATGTCGGAATATCATTATTCCAATTGTCAGTCACAGTAAGTCTGTAAATAATAATGTGTCCTTGCAAACAAGTTGTTCCATATAGTCATGTTTTGTCTATGTTGTTTTACACTTGTAGTTACAATGTCAAACCTCATGAATGTTTGTAGGATACTTCTTTAGACAAATCTACTTAACACATGTAAACTTTATTGTGTATACTATGTTTCCAGAAGGAAAATAACATTACCATAGAACTGGCATTTATTTTTATAGGAAGGTACAATTCTTCAGATTAACTGTGCCTTAAAAGACTTGACCAGTTCACGACAATATTTGGACATCTCTTTTTTTCACCTCTAGGTCAAGCTAGAAGTGACTGGAATTCATAACAGTCCAATTACTGCCACTAGTGGAAGGGAGAAAGTCCACTATGTGTTGGACTGGTACCTGGTAATGCAATCCTATGGATGGCTTCTCAAAAGTAAGTCCCACTGAGTTCAGTGGGGCTTACTTCCAGGACACTGGGTATAAGATAGAAGCCTAAATCAAAAGAGACCTAAGTAATTTAACTACATGGTAAATTGTCCAGTGAGAAGAATAGCTCATCGGAAGTACAGACTTGGAGGACTGCTTCCTTTGCTATAGACTTTTCCATGGATAGGTAAAATGAGTAAGGATAACAACTTTAACCAACAAAGTTGTTTTCGAAAACAACAACTCTAGTGCCTACAAAAGGCACTTCTGATATCTCTCAATGCAACTGTATCTATAGATACAAAAGTGATTGACTTTTTTGATATCATGTCACGCTTGGTGAAATAATTCATACTTTATACCTCATAAGAAACATCAAGACTTTTAACAGTGCCTGATCAAGATGTGAAATTGCGGAGCTGGTGTCAAATTAATTTGTCACCAGACCCCCTAGATCAGGAATGAACTATGCTAAACAATGAGTGCAGAGGTTTCAGACCCCAAATGCAGGATCTGGCCTCTTGTAGATGGATGGCATCTACCTCCAACCTTATGACACACAGAAACCTTAAGGTTCTGTCATTTCTTTTTCTTAGCCTTGTCTATTGTGTAGTATAGATGAATTGGCTTTCCAAAGACCTGCCAGTGTAGCTTTCTTTAAGCCAAAGAATTAGCACAAGTTTTCCTGAGGATTTCATTTGTTGCTCATTATTGCGAGTTTCAGTTAAAACTTTTTTTAGCTTTTTAATTTGGGCTTTTTGAAGATTTCACCTTCTCAGTGTTATTTAACTGTAGAAAGTACCATAGCGCATTTGAGAACCGATTTCCTTCTTTTTTCCTTCTAATACCAGAAGGGCTTAGACCAGGAAATAAATAGCTAGCTTTAATCACAATGTCAAAGAGGTATGAATCAGACATTGGCCCTTGATCTCAGAAATATTAATTGCTTTGCTTGCAGATGAGTTGAATGTTGCTTCATAAAACCAATTAATCTGAAACCTTGATATACCATTACTTGAATTGCATGTTTTATCCAGAGAAACTTAACTTTGAAAGATGGGTATATTTGTTGCTGGGGATTTTGCAAAACAAAATGCATGTCTCCTAGTGGCTGTGGCACATTCTTATCAGTGTGAGAATTTGGGAGGGGGGC